>NC_062275.1:16989308-17593650 GCF_916048215.2 Malus sylvestris
TACCAATTCAATTTGCTTGTATTTGTTATTGCACCACTTCAAAACAAGTATGAGACAAACTCAGAATTTTGTATGAAGGAGACAAACAAGTAAGAGAGCTTAAACTTCAGATGACCTTGTCCATGTTCGAGGATCCAAGAATGCTAGAGTCAGAGACTTTCTCGACCTTTTATGGAAAAGTATAAATGTTGACAAATGAGGCCTTGGGGTAAAGCTTATTGATGAGATGTCTCGTTTTTAAAAGATCTTGAGAACTTTACCCAAGAGATTTCAAGCAAAGAAGGCAATTATTCAAGAATTTCAAGACTTAAATAAGATTATCCTTGGAAAATTGGTGGGTAAACTCATAACTTATGAAATGGAGCTTGACATGGAAGAAGATGATTCTAAGAAAAATAAAGAAGTTGCTCTTCAAAGTGTGAGAAATAGTTGTGTTGAAAATGAATCATGTGATCAATCCTCTGAAGATGATCTTGCCTTATTTGTTAAACAATTCAGAAGGATACTTAAAACCAAGGGCAAAGAGGTCAAAACGGACTGGAAAATCATCAACTAATGACATGACTCAACCCCATGGAATGCTCAACCTTGGAAGAAACAAGAGAAGTTTATTAATATAAAGGACAAATCTTTCTCAAATGTACATGGACCTTGCTTTGCATATGGTGGTAATGGTCATCGTACTGCTGAGTGTGCAAATAACAAAATGTCAAGTCAGAAACATGATAAGGCCATGATGGCAACATGGAGTGATAATGAAGATGAAGTTTCTAACAGCTCTCAAGAGTCATCAGATGCTGAAGAAGATGTAGTGGCTTTTATTGCATCTATTAAAAAAGTGTCTTCTGACAATGATAAGGTAACTGTAAATGATGATGAGAAGATGTCTTATCAAGAACTATCCATCATGTATGAATCTTTATTCGATGAGACGTGTGTTGCAAAATTGGACAACGTTGAGCTAAATCTAGAGATTACTGATCTGCAAGAAGAAGTTGAGTCTCTTCAACTGGTCAGAACTGATCTGAGAAAAAAATTTATCTCACTTGAGGCTCAAATCAGGGTAATCTATGAAAGGGGTTATGTTTGTGGTGATAAAGATGAAAGAGATGATCTTATTGCTGCACTTGAAACTCAAGTTCAAGAGCTGATGATTCCACAAGAAACTATATTGCGTCAACTTCATCTGTTAGGGACCAATAATGAAATATATTGTGATGCTAACTTGATGTTAACGTCAGACCTAAAAGTGGCTAACCACCACTTAAAGTGCTTAACTAGTGGTGATGAGAAGTTGAATGATTTATTCGGTATTGGAAAACCAAGTCGTAATTGATAAGCTTATATTTGTATATATTTGTATATATTTGACATCAAATTCACTTGTCTTTTCTTAGTTAGTTCCTTATATTTTTGAGCTATTTACTTTGTTTTTGTGTTTTGTAGGATTTGTCAAGCAAAGAAAAGAAAAATAGCACATGTGGGATTTTAAGTAACAAAGGTCAGCTGACTTTGGAAGAAGGTTGCAAACAGCTTAGAATGAATTAGAGAATGAGCCTTATATGTTTGGAAATCTATGGATGTCTATTTTCTGGAGCATTTCGCGGATTGTTAATATCATTTTTGTAGAAGAAGTTATGGCTGTTTTAAAACTGAAAGGTTCACAAGAGGTTGAGCAGTATGTAACTGCAATGAAAGCAATAAATCCAATAAATCTAGCAGCCAAAACTAATGCAGCCAAGAACAAGCCAGCTAACACCTATTCAAATATCAGAGGAAATGAAATTAAAGATGAGGATTAAGAAGGAGTAATTGGCATAAAGGCTACCCAAGGAGTTACAATTGTTTTACCATTTCCTCTCACTTATTGTCATCACTAAATGGCTATTAGTGGGTGAGTTAAGGAGAAGAAAATGGGGCAGCAAGATAAAAAGGGAGCTGATAGGAAGCAATAGAAGAGGAATGAGGAAATCTTGGCATTCTCTTCTCTCGGTTTTATCTTCGCCAACTCATGTCTTACTTTTGGTTTTATTTGAGAATTATGTGTAACTAAATTTTTAGAAGTTAGGGGCTGTTTTGAAGCCCCGAATATGATTGTAAGTTTGTTATGACATTTTGTTTGAATTACTTTTATGAATGGATGAAAATTGGTTCACTACTTATCTCATTGTTGAATTCTTTATGTGTTTTCTATGGATGCATACTTAGTAAGCATATCTAGGATTCTAATGCTATGAATATGTGTGTGCCTGCCCTTGTCGAATGAGGACCTACATATGTTCTAGAGTAGTACTTGTTAATTGTGATTAACATGTGAACCAATTTCTAGGATAAGTAAGAAAACGCCAGTACTTACGATGCCTTGTGATGACTCAAACTATGAACACACCATATTATGATTTCTACTTGTTAAATCTATGAACACACCATTCTAGATTGCATGCTAGGGACTAAGTTAAGTTGAAAACGTCATTCTCTTAACATACTACATAAGAAAGAGTAATAGGTTGAGCTCTAACATTGAGCCAACCTGAACATCTTCATCCGGAAATAAAAGGAATTTGAATGGAACATAACATGTTTGCATGAATACTTGGTGGTGGATAGCAATTCCCCTAACTCCTTTTTCTTAATTTGTGAACTATTTAAAATTTGTTTCTGTCCTGTTTTTGTTCGATTTAATTTAAATTGCAAATCAACTCCAAAAATCCCAAAAATTTGTATGTGTCTAGTGTTGAAGACTTTAAATAAGTTTAAGTCAGTCTAATAATTATTTTTCGGTGGTTGGTCAGTAGGGACAGCAACCCAGTTTTTGTGACATTTTAAGTAGTTAGATAAAACAATCTTCTGCTGGAAAGACCCTTATTTTCGTATGCTACAATTGACAAATCTTAGTGTTAATAAGGAAAATCGATAGGACATTTGTGTGCTACTTTGTGGTGTGCTTTTAATCCGATCAGTGACTTGTGTGATGTAAGTTCATTCGAAGCAAGTTCAAGCTCTATGTGCACCTACATTGATACTGTGGAAAATTCATTACCTATAACCTTTATGGCCAAATCTTCCTTAAAGAAAAAATTTGTTCCTACATGTCATCAATGTGGTGAACTTGGTCATATTTAACCATTTTGCAGAAAAAATTATGTGGAAAAGAAGGATGACTTAAAGGATTAGGTTGATTGACTAGCCATGGAAGTCAACAGAATGGCACATGTTGGTTTTTCTAGCTCAAATAATATCAAGTCTGTCTCAAGGAGGCATCAAAGTGGTTCTGATAAATGTCTAGTTACTCACTGTGCTCATTTTGTTCCAAAATCAAACGTTTAGTATTTTGATAGTGGTTGCTCATGTCATATGTCGGGAAATAAAGATGTTTTCTTGTCGCTTGTACCAAATAAAGGCAATGTTATTGAGTTTGGCGATGGATACATGTCTCAGATTAGTGGAAATGGGGTAGTTAAGATTCCTGGTCTTCCTCAACTTGAAATATCTATTATGTGGCTAAATTGACTACAAACCTACTTAGCATTAGCCAACTTTAGGATGATTTTGCCGATGAAGTCTGTTTCTCTAATAAGGGTTACAGAGTGGTTGATAAGAAGGGAAATAGCATGCTTATTGTCCCTAGTTCAGAGGAAAATTGCTACACTCTTGTGGTTCCTAAAAGTAGTGAATGGTCTTTGTGGGGTAAAGAAACTGATGAACTTTTGATCACAAGTGCATTGCCACTGCTTTTTTTCTTTGAATGCCACTTATGTGAATCTCTTAATGTGGAAAATCACTTTATGATGTCTCATATGGAAGTCACCTACTCTGAAATTACCAAAACTCCACATCTAGTTGAAATGATCTTAAATGAAGAAAATCTAATGGTGCTTCATGGGAAGATAATGGCAATCTTAATTACCTGTTGCATAGAAAACCAAAGGTATATTTCTCTCTGTCATACGATTGCAAATTGTGACCTTGTTTTGTTTCCTTGTGATATTTTGTTGTGGATGTTGTATGTGTTGAATAATCTTGGTGTGAAACGTTTAGCTATTTGCTTTCATTGTGATCTTGTGTGTAACATTGACATTTGGATGAATCTCATTCAACAATTATTAACAAATTGTTTTGAAACTGAATCTCATTTCCTTGATGAAATGTTGGAAAGAATGACAAGTGCTCTAGTCTTAGTACCACTTAAGAAACAGCTCGTTAACTGTCTCACAAGTACTATTGTCTATCGAGGAGATAAAAATATTTGATGGTTTATTGTCTTTTTTGCAATCAATTGAACAGATTGAATAGCTATACTTCCAATTTTAATAGTTGCATACGTAGTTTTCATTGTTGTCTGTGACTAGACAAAACATCTCATCAATTAACCTGAATGTTCTCATTTTTGCATCTCTTAATTGTCATACATGGGTGATTTTTTGTGGATCAACCTTGAATAATATTACCATTGTGATGTTAAAGGTTCTCCCTAGTACGGTTGATAGTCTCTTAAAAATCATTCTTTATTTAGCAAAAACTTATGTTGATTTTGGGGTTAGGCTTACTTTGGTCTTGATTGGGTTGTAGTGACTCTATTTACTCCATAGATTGAGTTTAAGTATCAATTCCAATGCAAAACACCACCTATTTTATCTTGCTTCCATGTGATCATTGCATTTGGGACAAAATTATTTTCAAATTGGGTGTTTACTTTTTCTGTCCAGTTGCAGCACTTGTCAGAAAAGAGATGCTCATTAAAGGTATTTATGTCATTGCAATTATGGTTTAACTCTTTAATATAAATCGTTGATATCATCTCTATGGTCCAGATTAATCTCACAGTGTCTTAGGCACTTACCCTCTCTTACCACATTAGGTTTTTACATTCACCCTCATTTGTGCCATTTGCGCCATTTGCTCTAGTCCTCTCTCTTTCTCTTATTTCAAACTATGAGTAACTGTCATTATAAGGGTGTTTCAATCATATCTTCAAGTCAAACTTCATCTCATCACTCCAGAATACAACCTAATCCTCCTCGTCGCATAATTCATTCTCAAACCACAAGAGAAGCCAACACTAAGCCTTCAGACACTCTGCCGCCCATGTTTCCCACATCTCATGCCAAGAAATTCTTCATAGTTGTGGCTGCCAAAACAGTTGTTCCTAAGAGAAGGATTGTCTGGGGTGACCTCCATGTGACTGATGTCATCTTGTCCCAATATCTCATTGAAATGTACAAACTTCATCACGTAAACTCACCACCTTCGACCTTCAATCTTTCAATGGTTCAAGAATTTTATGCAAATGTTTCGTCTAAGTTACCTAACTTTGGTGGTGAATTGTATGTCTGTGGGCTTTATCTTAAGTCTTGAGCCCTACTATGCTTCTGATATGTATAACTTTAACCTTCTGACATGTCACTATGACATGAAAGCTTATTATCGAGAAGCTTATTTGGACCCCTTCATTTCTCTGGTTAAAAATCTCGTCTTAAACCGTTTTACATGATTTGGTTTGACTTTATTCGTAGAAATATTCTGGGCTCGTCAAACAATGGCAATCATACTCTAGAGTCAACCAAAAATTGCATGATATGCTCTGCTTGTCGGATGTTCTATTTAGATACTCTATATTTAGGCACATTATGTTAAAAAAACCAAGCGTCCTAGTAAGTAACAAAGAGGCTCTACCATTCACCCATGTCTTATCACTTAGTTGTGTCCGCGTGTAGGTGTTCCCTGTAACCCTGATGATTTGTGTCCTCGATCCATGAAGGATTTGGATAAAGGACTTATGAACCTAAGTGACGTGATGTGTGTCGTCGCTCATGGTGAACCATGTCCTCCTCCACCACCAAATATTTCTCAAGAGCGAAAAATTGCTTATCTAGAGTTTGAGATTAACTCTTTTTGTAGACAATTTGTTGAGTTTTAATCATCAATGGGTCAAACTGCATCCTCACCTCATGTTAGCCACACCACTTCTGCACAGTCTTTAAGTTAGTCTTCACAAAATCCATCTTTATTTGTGCCTGAGCTCCCGACACGTCCTTCAAAATTGACTTCTAAACGCTCAGTGATACCTTCATCTCCTATAGTTGTCTCTCAACCTCAATTTGTACCATCATCCCCATCCTATTTCACTGCCACATCCTCTGCTCATTCTCGGGATGTTGCAGCAAAGATGGCTGCAACATATACTGCCAAAGGAAAATGGGTTGCTTCTCCTAAAACATTGAACATATCCTCTCTCCATATCCCTATGGCCAAGCATATCATGTTCACATACTCGGATGATGAGAAGGATGAAGCTGAAGAGGATCCTGAGGAAAACCCTGAAGAAGACCCTGTTGAATAAACTGAGGCCACTGGTTCGCCACTTCACTCAAATGCATCATCACAGTCCGAGGAGTTCTAGCTTATAAGGGTGTGAGCTAATGGGGAAGTGTAGTTTATGAGTGTAGGCTATTAGGAGAGCACATCTTACGGGGGAGTTCATTTTTTTATTGCTAAGTTGTTAGACTTTTGTGCTTAAGTTGTATTTTGAAACTCCATACTTTTGTAATTATTGTTGTGCTACTCTCGGCTCATCTTTTGTTGGTTGTCCTAAACAAATGGGTAATTTGAACAAATTGCATTGACATGCTCCTTTGGTTTTAATAATTTGGTACCAAGAATTGTACCTTGTGCTTAACTTGCTTTGTTATGATATGTCCTTGTTATTAGTTCTTATTACTTTGTTGGTGGTTGGATATTTATTTGGTGAGCTTAATTGACATATCCTTTTATTTGGTTTAATGAAAATGGCATATCATTCATTATACATCCTTTCTCTTTGCCATGACAAAATGGGGGAGAAAATTAAAATTTGAAAAATTTGTGTTGTGTTGCAATCATGTACAATGCTAAACAATTTACTTCCTTGCAATTGCTTTAACCATGATAACTTTTCACTTGTTCTTTGTCAAGAGTACTTTTATGCAGGATTCGTCCTTTTATGTTCTCTTGAGTGAGGTTGGGTGAATTTAGTTATAAGGTTTGAGTTATTTTGTCAAGAAAAGCCAAATGGGGAGATTGTAAAGTCTAGTTTTTAGTATTTGGCTTCCCTTGTCTAATGTTGTAAATTGTACCACACATGCTTTAGTTAGATTTAGGGTTTAATTGCTTCTCTGGGATCATACTGCTGGAAATATCACTTCGAGAGCTTAAGTTCTCTCATAAAAGGTTTATTCATACATATGCATTTCACGTCATTATTTCCAATTCATTTTGTCTAGTGGTTTTGTCTAGTCAAATCTTCTCGCTGCTATTACGCTAGCTGGGCACACACTTTAAGGCAACCCACATGGGCTTTCTGACAACCTTTTCTTATAATGTTTTTCAATCCTAGATCTTTTCTGATTGCTTTTACACATGACATGTGGCCTTTCCATCCCTTCTCTTTGTCTGAAACAAAGCCCACTATAAATGCTTCATCTATGGTTTCATTTCAACTTGGCTATGAGAGTTTAATTTTCTGAAAATGTTGATTTCAGCTTAGAGATGCCCTTTAGTTCTCACTTGAAAACCCTAGCCAAACAATCACATTCATGCCCTAAACACCCACATCATTGCATATTAGAGCAGCATTGTTTTTGTGATTTTGATCTTTGTTTTAGGTCAAACTTATTCAGTTTCAAATCTTTGAGCTGACCTCTTTTTGGATTCGCGTCAGTTTCAACTTTCAAGTGTTAGATTGGTGAAACTAACTAGACGACGAATCCAGATTTGCATCAACTTCATCATAATATCATTTGCATAAGTTGATTGGTTATCGGTGCCACAATTTGAAGAGCTCAGGAGGAGCTACCACTTCGTGAAGATGAATGAGTCCATCTCGTGAATGATAAGGTTGCACAAAGGTACAAACTGCTTTGTAGATAGGGATCTAGGAATTGAGTTTGTGTGGTTACTTTGTAAGAATCTTGATTTCACTAGTGATTGGACTCAATGGAGAGTCCCTGGTTTTTTAACTCATAGGCGGGTTTTTTTTTGGCCAAAAACATCTCGTGCAATTTATCACTTTACTAGTTCACTTATCTTCCTTTTGGTTTTGATATATGCTCTTCATTATCCACAAATAGAAAATTCCTTGCAACTAAGCTTGTCAGTATTAAAATGTACAGGAAACTGGACCTTAGTTAACTAGGAACCTTTTAGTACACTGAACTTTAATTTTTTTTCTTCTGTTGCGAGTAAACTAACATATCTGAGCTTAGTTGATGAGTGTTGCAGACTAGTCAGACAAGCACATACACAGATTTTAAATTGCAGGTTATTCCACCTGGTACCAATTTCAGAATGTTGTTTGGCGTTGAGCTCGCTAATGACTTCTAAATCTTGCAACTACAGTCGAGAAATGAACACATCTCGGCCTTCGAGTTCTAGAGCCTGAAGACAAGGCTGCTAGATTCTGTGAAGTTGAATATCAAATACGGCTTTCAATGTGTTGAATGCTAAGTAACCTGGTAACACCTTACTTCACCAATAAGGCTTATAAGATGACCTCTTCCAACAAGGACTTAGGGAATCCTAACAGAGACTTGGATAGATATCCAGTCAGTCTCGAAGCAGTGTTGTTTATCCAAATTGAAGGTGCTCATCGGTCGTCTAATTCTATGACTTCAATGTTGTTTAATTAAACTGAAGATGTTGTCGGTTACCACCACAGTGTTGTTTATCCAAATTGAAGATGTGTTGGCATAAGGGTAAAATAAAAAAATCTCAAGATATTTAAGAGGTTTTGCGTAGAGTGAGAATTTGCACAAGGCATATTTGTGTGTTGATTTGGAAGGGTCTTTGAATGATGAACCCCCTCTTTATTTATAGTAATAATTCCCACATGGCCGAAGTAGAGTTTCACTCGGATTATAATTCTTTGATCAAATTCGAATGGGCTTCAGCCAGTCCTAATCCATGTAGAACTATGAACCCGGCCTTCTTATTCTCCAAATTCAACCCTTAATTCTTGGCATCTTCCTTATTCAAAGTAACACTAGTATCTAAGGACTCCTTATTCGATTAGGACTCAGCTGACTCCCATATCCATATAAGATCATCTCCAGATAGGATTTGGCCAAATCCCACTTGGCTGGGCCTTTCTTGGGTATATTCCAAAATGCCCCAATCCCATATACTTGGCCGAGCCCATAATTATTCTCAGTCCAAAACTATCATTTTGAGTCCAAACAATTAAATGAATTAATACCCATAAACAAGTAGTATAACAACTGAATTGAAAATGAATAATTTAGGAGAAAGATACAATTTCGACCAAAAAAAGGAGAAATATACAATTGTTACATAGTCAAAGTCATTTTAAATGCATAATAAGAGCAAAATATAAAAAATAAAAACACAAAACTTTAGGTATGATTCCTTTGAGATGCAAATAAATAAAAAATATAGACTAAGCTCTTGCTATATACATTCGTGTTTTTTTTTAACAAAAGATAGTATCTACACTAAGAGAGTGGGGAGTGGGCTAAGCTTGCAAATTTACAATGGGTTTGCCATAATAATGTGGTTCTTTTGCCCTTAGCGAGAATCGAACCTAAGACCTCTTCCTTACAAGTGAAGAAGAATACTATTATACCATAGTACTAAGTGACCACTTATGTTTATTTTTGGACTTTAGAATATATAACTGAAAGGAAATATAAAAAACAAAATAAAAAGGGGGCATGCACAGAATGAGAAAATGAGCATACAAAAATTATTTCCCTTTTTTTCTTCTCTGTGTAATTACTAATTCACCACTTCTTTTACTGTTCATGTTACCAAAAGATCAAGTAGTAGAAAAGGTGCTGCAGTGGGTTCAAATTCAAATTCAAAACTATTGGGAAGGTCATGGGGCTTCTTCTCTCTGAGTCTCAGCAGAATTGGAAATCAAAAGAAAGGAGAAAGAGAGGTTTGTGATATTTACTTGGAAGATTTTTTAGGCAAAAAAAGCAGGCCATGGATCTCAGCTGTGCCCACAAGTTCCACTCCAGCTGCCCTCTTACATGCCTTCACGCCCATCCGGATTGCCCTGACTGTAAGACCCCTGTTTGTTGCTCTTAAATTTCAGGGATACCAAAGGCAATGGACTGCACAGTTCACTTTCTTGGTTGCGTGTAAAAATTTTGTTTTGGTGTGTTTAGAAACCAATCTTGGATCATTTTACAAAAGCACTGTAACTCTACCTGTGTGCTAAATTTACTAGTTTGATGGTTTCCTTTGTTCAAGTAGCTTGTAATTCGTCATTCAGTACTACGATCTGGTGGTATTATTCTTCACTTTGAAGTGAGAGGTCTTAGGTTCGAACCTCGTGAATGGCGAATTCAATACCCAATTAGGTTGCCCATTGTATGGCTTAGCCGAACTCCCTCTCCTTAGTGTAAAAATATCGATGTATTAAAAAAAAGTAACTTGTAACTCAAGTCTAATGAGTATGTGTTTCTGTACTTGTATTCGAGGTTCTGTGTCTGATCGTTTTGGTTGTGACCTCAAAACAGCGTTAACCCAGTTCACTAGTGTTCCATTTTCTCTGTTGTCGGCTCAAAACACTGCCAACCATTAAAACTAGTGTATGCACATGGTAAGGCCGAAGGCCCTAGAGTATAGATGGACATTGAGCTTGATATTTTTACAAGATACCCAAGGGGCCCAATTTATGCATATGCATTCTTTTATACGAGTGATGTTATGCTTTAAACTAATTAAATTATAAGGAAAAAAAAATCAAGTAGTTTATCCACTCTAGCTAACGTAGCTATGTCCACATCTACAACTTAAATAAGGGAAAATTCACATGAAAAATAGACCACAAATAGCGTAACTAATACCAATTTGGTCATCCCACTTAGTACTACAATCTAGTGGTATTTTCTCTTCACTTGTAGGTGAGAGGTCTTAGGTTCGATTCTCACCAAAGACAAATTTGAAGCACATTATTATCAGCTCATTGTAAGGGTAAGCCTATCCCCCTCTCTTTAGTATAGATAATATCGTCTGTTAAAAAAAAAGGTCATATTTTAAGTCTTTATTGAAGGGTTTTTTATTTTTTATTTTTGTTAAATTTGGATAGACTTTCACATGAATATTTTTTTTAGTGGACTTAAAATAGAACAATTCATCTTATGAGAATTCGTTATGCATTGATTCAAATAAATGATTAGTGTTGTATTAACTTACTAATTGGTTACACTGATTTGAGTATTATTGACCATTAGTAGCGTAAATAATTTCAGTAATAAAATATTTGTTAAATGAGTTAAAAAAGTTATGAGTCAATTTGATCATTTTTGAACTATAAAGGTTGAAGTGAACATAAACAAAATTACAATACGATTCAACCAACTTGTTTTTGTTAATAAGGTGAGAGAATTCGAATTTGAGATATTAAGAACAAAAGTATCACTAAATCAATAACTAGTTAATATTTCAGTTGGGTTTAATTATAGTTATTTTTGTTAAAAAAAAGAATATTTCATTTTGTCACGTTAAAATTTGGCGCCCTATAAAAATCACCAAACCAAATTTGTATTTACAAGGACATTTGATAATTTCTACACGTTTAAAGAAAAAAAATTATGGGCTTAAGTGTTCCTTGGGGTTTTAAAAAGTTAAAGAACTTTTACATTTACAATGGCATAAAACACATTACCCACTAGATTTTAGTTGGTGTAAGCAATTTTCTTTTTTACATAATGCGATAGTTTTATTGAGCTCACAAATAATATGTAGGACATACAAAATTATATATGAAACATTATCGCACTTACATAATAATTTGTAATCGGTATATATGTGTTATAACACGAGATCTTTATAAATAAGCACCTCATATTCTACGTTGAATATTTCTCCTATTTGTGTTTAAATAGAAGCATTGCACTAAGCTTTAGTAGCGTACGGATGGATGCATTAAATATCACCATCATTTGAGTTCCACCAAACAAATACTAGCGTGAGGTTTGAGTTTGGAATTTGGACGGTAGACGCTAACAAAATTAGGTGGTCGGTAAAGCCATGGAGGATTGCTATAGCTATAAGTAGCATGGCTTCTTTAATAGTGCAGTTCCAAGTTCCAATGGTCCCCTTCCTTTATCCAATTTGAAATTTCCAAGGGTTTGAAACTTTCATTCCATCTGCCAATCAACTGATCAAGAATAAGAAAAGCAAAAAGCAAAAAACAAAAACTAAATCCAATCCAACATGTAATTACGACATGTATACTTATTATATACGGAAATGAGAATGAATGAGTATGATTCTCAATGCTGTTTTTACTAACACTTCGAAAATGTATTAATTATATATGTCTCATTAATTTTGGGTATGAGATACCTGAAAACTGAAAGTATCTCATTAACATAAAGGGGTGTTGTTTTACTGTTACCGAATCCTTCGCTTCCCTGTTCTTTCACGTAAAATTCCGACACTTTGGAAACTTTACAATAAAAATACAACGTATAATGAATGATTTCGTAAATCCTGAACGAAATTTGGACATAATTTACTGCCGAGGAACCAAACCCCAACTGCCAACTACCCAAGTTGCCCATGTAAAGTGTAAACCTTTCCTATAGGCTCGGCCACGTTAATTGCAGGAACCTAACCAGCCAATTTTTAAAAGATCATCTTCCAAAAATTTCAAAAGTCCATCACCAAGTCAATTACATCGCGGAGCTTTTACCCCACCATCCCTCCACTTATCTTTCCTTCCATAACATCTCATCACCTTAATCAATTCTGTCTCTGTGCAAGCACTTTTGAGATATGGCTTCTGCTTCCACCTTTGTCTTTGCATTGCTTGCCATATTTTCCATCGTTGTGGCTATTCGACCAGTCACTGCTGATCCACTAGACAACCTACTGGCTCCTATCTTCTCTCCAATATTGGGTTTGTTTTGTTTCATTTCACTCTAAATTAGTAAATTCTGTTCCGTTTTCAGTATTTCTTGTTTTTGGTTTTGTTTTCTGGGTTTTCTTTGGTTTTTATGCTTATTGTAAAATGGTGGATTTCTTCTGATGGCAGATGATGTGTGCAAAGAAGTGGAATGTGGAAAAGGGAATTGCAAGCCATCAAGTAATAGCACTTTCTTTTTTGAATGTGATTGTGAGCCTGGTTGGAAGCAGACTTCTAACAACACTCATCACTTCAAGTTCCTCCCTTGCGTCATTCCCAATTGTATGTCCTCCATCTCTCTCATAAAATTATTTAAGCGGGTTATGAATTTTATGTAGTGATGTCTTTCAAAATCTGTCATTCAGTTCAAATAAGTTTGTTTTAGGAGTGTTTGCCTTTCTGTATAGCTCTTGCTTAGAAATTTTTGGTCATGGGATATGGTTGGGTGGTAACGGAATAGCCTTTATTTTATAAAATGTATGATTAGGTGGTTGAAGCCTTGAAGGATCATATTAATTTGGCTAGGAAAATGTCTGTTAGTTGATCACTGCTACCCAATGTCAATGTGACAGGAGGAAATACTTGAGGCAGAAGGTAAGATAAAGTAGTTAGAGGTCACGATGAGCTCGTAGTCTAGTGGTACTTTTTTTGCCAATGTTGGAATAGGTTCCAGGTTCAAACCCCCCTCCCCGTTGATTAAAAAAAGTAGCTTAAAGGTCTGTAACCAGAAAAGAAAAAAACAATGTTTAGAGGTGAATACAGATTTCACCTCCAAATTTTAGGGAATAAAAAGAGAGCAAGATACCTAGATAGAGGTGAATACAAATCTTTCCTTGGAGTACAGTTATGGTGAAATGTTTTTGTATATGAACCGTGCCCAGGCCTAACGTCCTACGACTCCTACCTATAAGGGCTATAAGTCAAAGACTGGGATCATAACTGTTCCTGTTAATTGGAGGATATATGTGCTTGTCGTTTGATAATTTTGTTTCTTTGTTACAGGAATAACATATAATTTGTACTAAGGAAAAGATGAAGCTGATGGTTTTCGGTGTTTGTAGGTAACCTGGATTTTTCCTGCACGAAAGCTCCAGCCCCTGTTTCAGATCAAGCGAGCAAAGCCAATGAGTCATCAATCTTTGATCGTATTAACAATTAACTCTCATACATTATATAAGGAAAAAAACTGCATAATCTTGTTTAGTTTTCTTCTAACATGTATTCCTGCATTTTTGTAATTTTGGGTGTTACAGCTTGCTTCTGGGCGTATTGTGGAGGCGGCTCGTGCAACAAGACATCAAAATTCACATACAACTGCAAATGTGATGAGGGTTATGATAATCTTCTCAATGTCACTACCCTTCCTTGCTTGGAAGAATGTAAGAGCACAAACCTAGAAACTTTTGGATAATCAGAGGATGGCGTCTCATTAAGTTTCATTTCATGTATTAAGGTGCAATTGGAATGACCTGTGCAAACCTTGGGATTTCCATGTCGAATAAATCTACTGCTTCGCCACCGGCATTGTCTGACAACGGTAAGAATCAAGGTGAGGCTAGAAACTTTTTTTGACCGAATGGTGGTAATTGCCTCTCAAATTTTGGACATGCCAAAACCTTAGAACGACAATTTCTTAATGATGGCAACGTGTCCAAATCCCATTTTCTGTTGTACGTACTCTGAAGACATTTACAAACCAGGTTTTTGAAAAGATCATTTGATTAAACATTGATAAACAGCATATGTAATGAATGCAGACTACCGACAGTTAGATTAATTCGACTAAAATATAGCTGTGTGAGTTCATATTTGAGGATCACATGTTTACTCCGTCTGTTGTACCTGTTTTCTCATTTGCAGGTAGCTCGATGGTCCAAGTGAACTCTGCTGCATTGGTGATCCTCATGATGTTTGCTGCTATGGTTCATTGGAAATAAAATGAGTTGTTCCAGGCTATCTTTTGCACCACATCTTCGAAACATGGTTGATCACTGCAGTATTTATTTGACATCACGCAGCCACCTTAGTTAACTCTCACATTTGAACGTTGATTTCCGATCCGATGAACAAGTTACTGCATATACTCAGGGAAGTGCTCATCGCACTCCTATATTTATCTCTCACCAATAGAAAGAGTGAAGAGGATTTTTGGTTGATTTTTGGTTCACCGTGTTCTATTTGTCTCTCTTCCTACGTTTCTTCCTCTTTTTTTCGACAGTAGAGGTGTCAAACGGGTTGGCCGGCAAGAGCACAGCACTAGCACGGCCCAAGCCCATTTAATTAAGGCACGACGCGGCACGGTTTATAAAAAGTGGGCGGGCCAGGCCTTAGATTTAGGACCACGGTCCGTTGGGCCTGTCATAGACCGAGCACGGCCCGTGGCCTTGGTCCATTATGTTTATTCATTATTTTTTAATTACAAGCATACATTTTAAGCTTAACTTAATATTCGTGATATTTAGCTTAATAACATGTTCAAACAAGTTTTTTAAAATTTTAAATAACTAAAGTTCGTTTTGCTGAATTCGACCGTTTAGTAACTCGGCCCAAGCCCAAGTGTGAGCCTACTTTAAGTGGACCGGGCCGAGCCGGCCGTGTGACACCTCTACTAATCTTTAACACTACAAAAGTAATGAAATATGACATTTGAGGGTATTGTTTATGAGTTCAAAAAATCACTTAAATGTTTTATGAAAAAAGCCCTTCCAAAGAGTACCTCAATTTCTTTTCTAGGAAGCGCTAGGTTTTTTATTATAAATATTATAATTCTTTTAATAAAGTGTTGTTACCGAATGCACTTTTGAGAATAAGTGTTTTCTAAAAATGTATTTTCAAACGGGCTCTTAAACTTTTTTCTAGGCATTTGATTGCTCAAAAGAAAAAGAAAAAATTGGAATTTTGGCTTGGGAATTTGAAAAAGATGTGACCTTTTGCAACATTATTAGATGGAGCCAAACCCATGAATCTCATATTTTGCAATCTTTGATAAGAAGGAAGGGATTGGGAAGTAAAATTTCATGTATTCATTCTTCCCAATTAGTCATTGACTCCGTACGTATTCTCAGAATTGAGATCCAAAATTTTACTTTCTACAACTAGATTTACTTTTTCTTGTGATAAAGTTATAAGGCAAACAAAGGGAAAGGAAAGTAATCATCCAACTTTGGTTGCCATTCAATACTATATTCTAATGGTATTCTTTTTCATTTGTAAGTAAAAGGTTTTAGGTTTGAATTTCGTGGATAGCGAATTCAATACCAAAATTAAGTTGCCAATTTTGTGGTTTTGCCAAACTTCTCCTTCTCTTAGTATAAAATATATCGTTGTACTAAAAAAAAATTCCCACTCTAGTTTTCCTTTATTTTTCAGGCTTGTTAGCCAAAATGGTCCTTAAGATTTGCATAACTCCTCACTTTGGCCCCTGAGATTTGAAATCGATAGAAGTAGTCCCTAAGTTTGTCCATTATCAATCATTTTGGTCATTTCATGAAAAATATCCATTAAATAAGGCTAAAATGATAAATATACCCTCAATTTTTGTCAAATTATTTGGCCCATTGTTTATTAAATCAAGGGTAACTTTGTCATTTTGGTTCTTATTTAATATAATTTTTCATTGAATGACCAAAATAATTTATGATGGATAAACTTAAGGACCGTTTTTATTGATTTCAAATATCAGGAACCAAAATTATGAGTTACACAAATCCTAGAAAACATTTTGACTAAAAAATCTCTTTTCACAATCCATAAGTCCATACAAAACATGTAAGACTTAAAAGAAATTAAGAAGCCCAAATTGCATAAAGGATCCATGTAGTCCTTTTTTTCTTTTTCTTTTTTTTGGATTTCCGGTTCTTTTAGTTTGGTTAAGTTTTCACTATAATTTACTTTTGTCAGCAAGTTTATTTTTGTTGTGAAATGAGTATGAATGTCTACATAAAACAAGTATAAAGGGTGGTAGATGAAATAATAGAAGTCAAGTGGCTTAAATAGTAAAAGTTTGGTTTTTAGTATTTTGGTGTGTAAGCATTTTACATACATTGTTGGGTTTGCCTAAAAAAATAAAAAAAAAGAATTGTCAGGTGAAAACTTATATATATATATAGAGAGAGAGAGAGAGAGAGAAATGTATGCTTGTATTATACCAGTAAATACAAAAAGATGAAAAACAAAGCTATTATGCTTTCCTTACCTCTCCTTCTCTAACTCATTTCTCTTGTCCAACATCAATAAAAAAAAAATTTAACAGCAATGAATCATTGCTCTCGTTTCATTTCAATCTCTAACAGAAATTCTCTCTCTGTTTGGCTATTTATTACATCTTTTCATCCATTTTTTATATACATCTCATTTGAAATTAGAAGAATCAAATTTGACAAAATACTGAACATCTTAAACTTTTGTTTTATGGGTAGTAATATTAATTTTTGGGTTAATCTCAGTTTACTATCATGAAGTTTTTTGGTTTTGAACATTTGATACATAAAGTTTTTTTCGTCCCAGTTTGGTACCTAAAGTCATAATTATGAGACACTTTCATACATCTGTTAAGTTTTCCATGTAAATATTAAAAAAAATTAAAAAAAAATTTATCCCATCTTCTAACCCTAGCTAGCAAAAGCCAAAAACAAGTTTTTTTCGTCCCAGAATCATACCTAAAGTGTAAATTTTGGGATAGTTTGATATATCCGTTAGTCAAACTGTTAAGTCTTCTATTAACTGATGACATGGCGTCCGCTTGGACAATGACTGGACACCATGTGTCAATATAGGGCCCATGTGAATATTAAAAAAATTAAAAAATTAGAAATTAAAAAAATTAAAAAAAAAAATTTTGGGCGTTCAACCCTCGCTCCTTCTCCCTCCCAACCCTCACCACACGTCTATCATCACACCCTCCACCCTAGCGCTCTTCAGCGCCTATAGACTCGCGTTCATCACCTTCTTCCGATTCACCGAGTTGTGCATCATCACATAAACCGGCATTCCCTTCCCATTTTCGTGCGTACCCTTCACCTGGTGCTCTAGCACTGGCAATTCTGCCTCCATTGTGAACGTCATGCATGCCATGGACAGATCCGACCGGCTAGACCCGAGAACCAGCGATCTGCATGGACTCAACGGCAGCGACAGCACGTCAAACCCTTCTGAATTTTGCAAGTCATACCCGCCGCCGGAGACTTCCACATTGGCGACGCGCTGACCGATTCTACAAATGATAAGCTGGCTTCGGTCATCCTAATCGAAGTCCCGGAAAGCGCGCTGATCTGGTGCGTCATGCTCAACGCCATTTTCTTTGTAGCCAAACAGAAATTAAGCCCAAAGGTGAGAAAAAAATAAAATTGAATTCAAAAGTTCAAATTTTTTACAAGGAGTTTATGAAATTTTCGCCGCTGCCTTTTCCTTTTAGAGATTTAGATTCTCTTTCCAGTTAGTGAGCTTTTCTGAATTTTGAAATTTCAGATCGTTGTTTTTAGGATTTGAAAATTTTAATTGGGAAAAAGAGATTCAGATTCTCTGGTTCACGACAGAGTTTTCTGGACTGCAGAGGAGACAAGGGAGAGAGAATGAGGGGAATGGGTGGGTGTGCGGGTATGCAAAAGAGAGAAGGGAGAAAGAGGGTCGGGGTTGAGGTAGGGTGCCCAGAATTTTTTTTTTTAAAATAAAATAAAATTTGAGTGGGTCGGGGGTTGAGGGAGGGAGAGGGTTGGATTTGCACATATGGGTGGAGGCTGAGAATGGAGGGAGAAGGGAGGGACGGTCAGGGTTGAGGAAGAACAACCTTTTTTTTTTGTAATTTTGTAATTTTGATTTTTTTTAATATCCACGTGGGACCCTTATTGACACGTAGCGTCCAGTCATTGTCCATGTGGGTGCCACGTCATCATTTAATGGAAGACTTAATAGTTTGACTAACGGATGTATGAGACTGTCCCAAAATTTACACTTTAGGTATGACTCTGGGACGAAAAAAATTTGATGTACTAAATGTTGAAAACCACGAAACATAAGGATAGTAAACTGATATTTACTGTGACAACCCGTCCTAAATTTTATTATTTTGTAATTTTAAAATGAGAATTTAGGAGAGTACCCTAGTGGCGAGGGTATTGATTTTCGTTGATCGCTAGTTCATGATGTGTATGAACTATTACCTTACTGTATTCCAAAAGTATATTGGTAAAAATTGTTAATTATTATTTCATTTATTTTGTATCATCTTTATTATTATATTGATTATTAAGGGGTCCAGGGGAAGGAAGAAGAGGGGAGAACCGGAGAAGAGAAAAAAAAATGAGGGCTACTGCCCAATTGGAAGAGAGGAAAGAAAGGGCTTTTGCCCAATCATGAGAAGAAGATGAAAGAGCTACCCA
This sequence comes from Malus sylvestris, assembly GCF_916048215.2. NCBI lineage: Eukaryota > Viridiplantae > Streptophyta > Magnoliopsida > Rosales > Rosaceae > Malus > Malus sylvestris. Next base: position 17,008,599 of record NC_062275.1, read on the forward strand.
ATGGGATGAGGAGAGATGAGTTCCAGGAGAGAAAGGAGGAAGAAGGGAGGGACACCGAATCCTTGAAACCTAGAACCCAACCTTCGACCCGTTTCTCTATGCTTTTCGATGCCATTTCCGTCGGTTCTTTGGAGAAATTGAAGCCCATTAACACCACCAAACCTCATCATCATATCCTAACATTTGATTCTAGCCAAATTTTGCATGAAATGGTGGAGATTTCACGAAGAACACCTCATGGGTGCCGTGGGGAACATTGCTCGAAATCCATCAATTGTGAAACATTTTCCTTCAATTACCACTACCAAAACACTCCCCTAGAACCCAGGAAGCAGTGGTGGAGTCGTCTGAGAAAGTTTGGAGGTCGAATCGAATCACACTTAATTCTAGGGTTTCGTATGATTTTAGCAAAAATTGGGGCCTTTCCTGGCCAAATTGGACTTGGCCATAGGTATAAAACTTGCTCTACTCATTGAGATCCTCATTTCTATGAAATTTGGTAATTTTTGGAAATAGTTGAATGTTTTGGCGAGTCGGGGCGGCCGACCGCCACCCACGGCGGTGTGTGCGGCAGTACGTGGCCAGTGGGTCGCCAATGCTATTTTTAGGCTATGTTAAATGTCAAAAATTCAGTTTTGATATTGAATGACGTAGGTTGATCGTTGGAACCTAAGTTCTCTATCATACATTAATAAGTATTTATATGAATCGACGATCCGACTGTTGGATCGTTACCAAACCTTGATACATTGTAATACGTAATATTTGAAGAATGTAGGAACTTATGGATTGGGAATCTGATGCACGGATCTTTCCGAATTATCTTTGTAAGTTAATAAAATAAAACGTTAACCGCCACTTGAATTTGGACAATTGGCGAAGATCCGACCGTTGGATCGTAGTGAAATTTTAGTATGTTATTCTAGAAGTATAATGTGGATCTTTGGAAGTTGCAGATTAGAATTCTAATTTGCAAATCTTCCGGATCGAGTTATACAGGGTTTTAGACCCTACCGTCGATATCGACGGTTAACTTGTGGTCAATGAGCCTCAAACTATTTTAGAATGTCCTTGAGGATGTGCCTTATATGAATTACGTTTTCTATTGATAGGAGTTCTGAGATGTGATTCGATAATTGTTATAAGCGTCAATCGTTCGGGACGCCTCGATGTGAATGTAAGTGAATCATAGCGTGGACTCCAAGTGAGTGGATCTTTTCCTTCTTATTATATGTATATAATTGATAGTTCCACAAACGTTTCTAAATTGATTTGTGCATGTCACCTACAAATAATTATTGTGAACTACGAAAGGCTTGATCCATGTTTAGGGTACGTAGGCAATCTGACAAGACGTTAGATGCAGCCATAAATATAAAATAAATGAGACTAAATAATTGAGACAATAGCCTTGTTTGGGGAATTGAGCAATGTGAGGGAGATTGGTGCAAAATGTGAGATTTAACCTTATGTTTTAGTGGTTAATTGTTGGTTATAAATCAATGTATGAAGAATCAAGAAATTGAAGTAAGGAAATGTAAGTAATGATAGTTGATTAGACTAGTGTCTAGTTGGGCTTATCATCAATGATTACTCTCAAAAGTAAACAGTTTGGGAGTAGGGTGTTATTGATTGTACATTTTTACGCCGTATTATATATTTTGGGAATATTATGAAATGTTTGAGTTAGATTGCATCATGACATATTCTTCATATGTATAATGCCTAAACCTAATTATTGTGAATGCTTTGAAGTGCTAAATGATGTCGCGGACGCCCAAGTAAACTTCAGGTGAGTACATGTTGATGATAGTGATGGTAGTGAGCATGATTGTGTTGAGATATATTAGAGCTCATAAACCTGCACCCCGGTGTTAGTGCTCCCGCCCGTGGCCAGGGCATAATCCTTCACGTGATGTTCACCTCCCACACCTTACACTCACCTTGGATCCAAGGTAGGTGCATAGTCCTATCGTACAGACCACTATAGGTGGTTTCGACTCGTAGTTGACCCGCGATTATTCGCACAGCCTTCACGTGATTGTAGCACTAGAGCATATTTATTTTACACCTAGTCTTATCGTACATACCACTTTAGGTGGTTCCGACTCGTGTGCAGGTATACTTATTGAATTATGGATAAGTCGTACAAGTCACTAGAGGTGACTCCAACCTATGAGCTAGCATATGTGATGAATATGTGATGAGCTAGCATATGTGATGAATATATGATGAGCTATCATTGATTGATGAGATATGTGATGAGTTATAGACAAGTCGTACAGGTGACTAGAGGTGACTCCGATTTATATGCTAACATTGATTGATGAGATATGTGATGAGTTATGGATAAGTCATACAGGTCACTAGAGGTGACTCCGACTTATATGCTAGCACTGATTGATGAGATATTTGATGAGTTATGGATAAGTCGTAGAGGTCACTGGAGGTGTCACCTCCGACTTATATGCTAGCATTGATTGATGAGATATGTGATGAGTTATGAATAAGTCGTACAGGTCACTAGAGGTGACTCCGACTTATATGCTAGCATTGATTGATGTGATATGGGTACAGTTGTACGGGTCACCGTAGGTGATTCCGACTATGTGCTAGTATGGTTTATTAAGCACATGATTATTTATATTGCTAATGAGATGCTGGGTAGTGGTATACTTCTGGGTTTACTGTTAGTATACTTTTGATTTCATACTTCTACGTAGTATGATATGCTTGCAACTATACAGGTTTTACGGCGAGGAGTTACTACCTTTGATAATGGAAATGATTTTAAAAATCTTTGTTTTGACCACTCACTCTTTCTATTTTTGCACCTTCCAGGTTCTAGTAGCAAGGTTCTGTATCGATGAGGACTCGTGACACTCCCAGTTCAAGTGGCTCCTTATGATGGTATAATCATTATCTTACCTTACTGTATTTTACTTATGCTCTGTATCACACGTGAAATTGGCCCTTACCCGTTCACCGCGTAATTGTGTATATAGACACTTTTAAGTTTAAATTTATTCACATTTTACACATTATCACATTCTATGGCTTCGTCACCCTCCAGGTGTCGGCCAGCACAGCTCGATTTAGAGTCCTAGTAGACTTTACGGGTTGGGGCGTGTCATTTACCCTTAAAAAAAAAAGTTTTTGGGCCTGATAGCTAAAGATGGGATAAAAAAAAATTAATTTTTAATTTTTTAATATTTATTGTGGGCCCATAATGACACGTAACTCCTAGTTATTGTCCATATGGATGCCACGTCATCAGTTAACAGAGGTTCTGACGGAACTCATAATTATGACTCTAAGTACCAAACTGGGACGAAAAAAAGTTTATATACCAAATGTTGAAAAGCAAAAAACTTCATGGTAATAAACTAAGATTAACTCTTATTTTTTTCTATGAAATGATTTTTACACACATTTGCCCTCTTTTTTTTTGGTCCGTCGATTATTTTTTTTATTCAACCAACCTAACATTCAAAAATAAATATGGTCTATGTGATAAACAAATGATATGATGAAATGGAAAATGATCCCGGATTCATTCCACCTAATCCTATAAGTTTACAAATTCAGACCCTTGAAATTTGATCAAACGACTAAAAACAGGGAGCTCATAAAACGTTATAATAATTTTAGTTATTGGATCAAATTTCAAGGGTTCAAATTTATGACCTTGGTGGATTAGGTGGAACAAATCCGGAGAGGATCCCTTTCCTGATGAAATGAGTTTCTTTTGCTTTATCGTAGACTTGTGTAAAGTGGAGGGAAAATGATCATCTCTGGATCCTCTTTATAGGAATCTGGAGATCAATTAATCATGTCCGTTCATCGTACATCGTGCGGTCAGAAATCATTTTAAATTTGAAATTTGAAATTAAATATAAATAGTACTTAACGAAAATTAATTGCACGATGTACGATAAACAGATATAATTAATTGATTCTCTGGATCCAAAAATGATCATTTTCCAAAGTGGAGTAGTGTGCACTTACGGGAGGAGTTCAAATCTGATCTCCTCGATTCACACCACCACACTTGTACATATAATTTCTTATGTCATTTAATACTAGAATTTAACAGTATTCTTTTCACTTGTAAGTGAAAAATTTTAAGTTTGATTATCGTCAAAGACGAATTTAAATCATATTATTACTAAATTATTGTAAAGCTTAATATATTTTTTTATCTTCTTAGTGTAAATAATATTGATTCTCTCTTAATAAAAAAAAAAAAAAAAAAAAAACTATACTAAACCCCAAACTCCAAGCAATCCCATCCCATTAAATCTTAAATCTCATCAGCTGTCTCAGCCGCATCACCTCAATCCTTCAAATGTACAAAAACGTCTCGCGATCGGCGGCTTTCATCATCAAAATAGCCCTGCATTCTAGTGTTTAGAGCCAGAGGGACCACGGCAACAAGAGCCTTGAATTTTATAACAAAAATCAAAATTTAACGTTAAAAAAGTCCGGAGTTTCTTAAACCACTTCACTTCCATCCGAACTTGCAGTCAGCCTACCCTAGCTAGCTAGTTATTAGTGACAGTCCTCTCTCTCTCTCTCTCGGTTTTTTCTTTGTCTTCCAATGTCGTGTGAATTATTGCTGCTTTTACTTCAACCTTGACATCTTGACTCCCTCTTGACATCTCGGCATCTGCTTTTTCAATATTTCTGGGCTTTTGGTCGTCTCCCCTGTCCTTTCACAAGTCACAAAACTTTCCTTTCTTGTTTGTAAGTTCAATTCCATGCCCATCATGTCTCAGCATTCCGCTCTTTTTTGGCTAATCTCTGTATAATTTGGGTGGGACGGGGCGATGACCCCTCTAAAATGAGTGTTAGTATTAACTCCTCCTTGTGAGTTTTACTTTTATCCAAAACTCTAAAAGATGCTAAGTGTTAATCAGGTGGAAAGCTGGGTTGAGCATATTGGTAGATTATGTGAATTTAAGTAAATTGATTGTATTATGTATAAATAAGTGTCTGTTTATACTTAAAATATATATAATTTCATATTAAACTAAAAAATAGAATATTATATATATTATGAAGTACTAGAACATAATGAAAACATGAAGAGCAAACATATAATGTGTGTTTATTTAAGTGTTCAATAAACCTATTATAATTTATTGTAAGCAATAAATTGCAAAATGAAAGTTATCTAATTTTTATCTAAGTGAGTTGCAACCTAGGCAGATGTTTAGACGAGTCTGATTGAGCTAAGCGGGTGCCTAGGTGGCCTAAGTGGATGCCTAAGTGGTCTAAACGGGCGCCTCAGCAGATCTAGACGTTATTTATTAATTTTTAAATGATTAGGTATTAATCGGGACATCACCGATCTGACGTTAGACGGGAATTTTTAAAACAATAGTTTTATTACCTACCAATGAAAACTGTGACACTCATATCTGTGGATTCTGCTGTGGGTGGTGGTGGCCTTTGGAAAGGAGGCAGATTCTCTGCCCTCTCATTTTTTGTGCCCTCCTGTTTTATATGGTCACGATTAAATCACATCAATATTAATATATATTTTTTTATAGAGATAGTAAGCCAAAAAAGAATAGTAATATAAAATATTAACGTAATTTAACCGTGATCACACAAATAAAATGATATAAGAAAGCACGAAAAGTGAAAAGGCAGATAATCAGCCTCCCTTTGGAGATTGTATCTACATAGACTGATCTATGTCATTTCCAACAGTCTATTTCTCTGCGGCAAACATTGTCAATCATGTCTGTCATCGAATGGGAAATTTTGCGGGTAGATCTTCCTATTTTGTATTAGAAAATATTATTTAAACACTTTTTTTAACTTTTTATATATATTTGTTAATTTTTTATCATTAATTTTTTTTAATTTATTTGATTTGGTAATTTAAAATTAAAAAGAATATGTAAAGAATAAAAAATATATATAAATAGCAGTGCTCTTTTATTTAAGGATCACAACAGTTTCATAAATTCTCATCCTCAACAACTAAAAACAATTATGGGGATTTATTTGTATGATTAGTAATTTCAAACATAAATTTCTTACATTTTTATGCAAAAAGAGTTCAGACCAAGAAACAAGAGTTGGAAGATTACTTCGTGTGGTTTGCATGCCATCGAGGCAAACCATGTGTTACCGATGTTGCAAATATCATGATTGCTAAAATTAGGTTAATATTGTTCTATTAGAAAACGAGAATCACGGGAACCTAGGAAATGCATATAGCTTGATCCCCCCAAACTTCATCATTTGCAAATTTAATTGTTTTTGTGGGGGGCGTGCGGCTGCCACTAGCCAACTAAGTTCTACTTGAGGGAAAAGAGAAAGTGGATTAACTAGCAACGAGAGTCTATATATGGTACATTCTTGTTTTCTAAATGTCACCTTTCCATAAAGATTATGCTAGTTAAACTAATTTTTTTAAATTAAATTTACAAATTATGTGATCTGTCATTATAGAAAATAAACACCTTAATCAATATTTAAATAATAATTCAATCATTAACTATCGCATTATATAATTTAAATAAATAAATAATCTCTCTAGTATTACCTTTTCTATAAACCTTAAACTTCACTAAAACTTATAATAAAATTAAATTCTTAGAGTAGAACACTCAATTTTCTGCTTTTGGTCCTCAAACTATCATTACACTCTCTTTTTTTACCCAAAAAGAAAAAAGCTAGATTCTCCAAAACAATTCCATATGGCCTAGCTATGGAGCAAGATTTATGTGAATATTCAATAAATATAAAGAAAATAAAAGATTTGTTTTGTGGTGTGGAAGTGGAATTGTAAGTTGGCCTCTTATTTAATCACAATTCCATTCGTTTATGGGCCAAGATGCCATGATTACAGTAGCATACATCAATTTTCTGCTAAGCAGATTTAATATATAAATGATATGACAACTTAGTAATTTACATGTCAATATCTTGATAATCATATTTTTTTACGAAAAACTAAAAAAAGAGTTTGAAAATTTTGAGTTTTAATGATAAGGACAAAATAAAGGTTAAAGTAAATAGTACCAAAATTGATTTTTTAGTGTAAAAATGTGATTTTTTGTTAAAATAAACAGTATCAGGAATTTTGGTTATAATTCCCTATTTTTTAAGTAAGTTATTTAACCCTAGCAGTAATACTAATAGGGGAGTTGCTCAACTCAAGTTTTTGAAAGCTTTACGTAATTTCTGATGTGGGACTAGCCACTTTAACTTGTCTTTTGCACGTAGAGACGCCCAAACTAAATACGTAGACAACTTTAGCTTCACGTCCTCGCAATTATGCTCCCTCAAAAATCAGTGGAATCACAATATGATTAATGAGAAGGTTTTTTGACTAGTACTATTAGTATATCAGAAGGTGCTTGGTGGTGATAATCAAAGATTCCAATGAAATTGAAGTTGAAAGTGTTTAGGGATGGTCGTGTAACGTGTTTGGATCAAATGAAATAGAAGTTGGGGGTTTCACTATCTTATAGGATTCTTTGTCATCCACACAAAGGGGCTTTGTAAGTTGGTGGTGGGTTTTAATGTTTCCATAAAATCATCTCCTTCCCTGGGTTATATCCATGTCCCATCTCATCATCAAATCATGCCACCCTTGAATCTTAAATCATATCTTAAGAGCCTATATAAATATTAATATAAATTAATTTTAATTTTAATTTCGAATTAAGTTTTTAATTAATTTAATTAAAAACGTTTTGATTAATAGACACAACTGTTGGAAAGAGTTGTGTGGTTTCAGATACATCCAAAATGTATTTGAAGAAGTATGAAAGAGCCTATATAACATAAGTCTCAGTTCCATCGTACATCATCTTTCTCTTTTTCCCATCTCTCCCATACAAAACCTTACAGAGAGTAAACACACAAAGCAATTCGCCATAATTCTATAAACCAGTGCGGATTGTAGAATTAGATAGTTGTATCCTGGTCGAACAGACGTCGTAAAACCACAAGTACAAAAGTGGGACGGAAATACTGTTTGAAGGATTCTGTTATTTTATTTATTTTTTGAATTGTTCTCCAATAATAGTGCACAATAAAAAATTTGGAGTGCTGTTTTCAATTTATTTCAGTAATCATCATCAATAAAGAATAAAGAGTTGTGAGGCTATTTATGAGGTGGGACGTAAGTAGAACAACATTTCATACATTTCACCAAAAAATATAGAACAAAACCAAAGAAAGAACTTTGCAGCTGGTTAAAAAACTGAGACAAGATATACATTGTGAACAAAAGAAACTATAAGTGATCAATATCATATAATTACGAAGAACACATGCATCCATAATCAATCACTAGTACACGAGTGCGCGACTAAACCTAGCCCTAATCTCATATAAAAAGGCTACTAATGCTTCATCCTATCTTAAAGTGTTATTTATTAGTGCTAGGGCACTAACTTCTTCTCCAAAAACTTCAAGTTTGAAGTGAAGTTCATGAAATAGACCTAGATAGCAAGCTAGGTTCATCCATGTATAATATATAGGGTCATCAGGAATACACGTATCATATAATATATGAAATTAATGATGAAAAATGAGATCCCTTCTGTCCCCAACAATCCACCTCACCCCTTTTAATCTCTTTAAATAAATAACAAATTAATTATCATTTTAATAAGTTAATTAAGAGATTCTGCGTAGTGCAAAATCTGTGTGGCTATTTTCTGCAAAACATGGCTCCTATAAATACCAATCAAGGATTCGATCATCCCTTGATGACTTGAGTTACAAAGCTCCAACCGAAAGCACACAGAAAACTCCCTGTCCTTGTTCTCCTGCACCTCCCGAAGATATAGGAGAACGAGACTGTTACTTATATATCTGAGCCAGCTAAATGTATGGTTTAGGCAAGCTTGCCCAACGCTTTCAACTACCAATTTTAGTTGTTTGCTTTGACTGTTAATTAATTGCAGACGTGATACAAATATTGTAGTTGTATCGATCAATGGGAACATTTATCATAACTACCAGCCTAGCATATAGTGAGATGGATAAAATAAAAGGAAAACTAATGAAAAGGGCTTGAAAACTTTGAGTTTTAATGATAAGGACAAAATAAAGGGTAAAGTGAATAGTACCAGGATTGACTTTTTAGTGTAAAAATGTGGTTTTTCGTTAAAGTGAACAGTACCGGGAGTTTTTCGTTAAAGTTCCCTAAAATAAAATAAAACCCTAAGATAACGATTGTTGTTTGCCAAGACTTGATGGATAGCTTATTTATAAGGAAAATAGGAGGTTAGTTTCCCATCAATGTTTTTGGTTATTCAACAAATTGGAAAGGAGAGTCATAACATGAAAAACAAACCCAAAATTGGTGAAATGTCCAACCTATGCATGCATTGTATATTAACCAAGGGAATTCAATACATATTCAATGTAGTATATCTGCAAGAGACTTTTAATTTTCACAAATTATATATAATCATGTGTTTATCTCTTTCATAACGTGTTAGTCATGCAATGAGGAAGATATATTAGTCATGCAATGAGGAATATATATACCCATAAGATAAATTATATAGAACCAGGGAAACGCTGGATTTTCCCATACATATATACTCTTAGGATATCCCTCATAACCTAACTCCCTTACATTCTACCCCCTTAGGTTTTGATGTAATTGCAACCTCATACAATATCTTTAAAACATTTCTATTTTATACATTTACTATTATTTTATTTCAATTTCATACAACTGTTACAAGTCTATTAAATTAACCGTTAAGTGATGACATGGTAAATATTAAAATTTAGAATATTAAAATAATTAATTAAATAAAAGTTTAAAAAAATAAAAAATAAAAAAAATCCCTTTTGTCTTCCTCAATCGAGCCCACCCCCTTCTCGCATCCCCCATCACCCACCCCTTCCCCCATTAATTACGCACCTCCATCTAACCCAAAATTCCAAATTCCTCGCTAGGGTTCTAATGGACGCTCTTATCGACAAGAACCAGGACCCTGACGAGACCCAGACGAATGAATGTGCACTAGTCGAACGAATCGGAACCCCAACGACAGCTCCGCTGTGCATAAAACTCTCGGCTGCCTTCAAGAATTTGATGGAGGTGGAGCGCAAAAGTCTTGCACTGACATCACTGTAGAACCTCAATGTTGCTGTTGCCTGATTTGGACTCACCAGCCCAACCCGCAACTCGAAGAACTCAAATATGAACCCAATTCCACCTAGATCCGAACATGCTGCTAACCCATGTGCAAATTGAAGAAAGTCTTCATTGTGTGAGTAATGTTTTGCAAATTTTGGGTTTGAGGAGTTCAAAAATTAATGGGGGAAGGGGTGTGTGATGGGGGATGGGAGAAGAGGGTGGGCTCGGGTGGGGAAGATGAAGGGGAATTTGGAATTTTGGGTTAGATGGAAGTGTAGAATTAATGGGAGAAAGGGTGAGCTCGGGTGAGGAAGACGAATGGGATTTTGGGTTTTTTTTAATTTTTTTAAATTATTTATTTTAATATTCTAAATTTTTTATTAAGTGTTTAGCTTGGCTTGTGGCAGTCACATCAGCACAAATGAGGACCCGATATTTGCCATGTCATCACTTAACGTTTAATTTAACATATTTTGTAACAGTTGTATGAAATTGAAAAAAAAAAATAGTAAATGTATGAAATTGAAATGTTTTAACGATGTTGTATGAGGTTGCAATTGCACCGAAACCTGAAGGAGTAATATGTAATTTACCCAAACATTTAAATGCATCTCAACAATCCATATCGTCTAATCTATAGACTCTTATATTGTTAGTTATTATTACGGGAATCTTAATGAAACACTCCCGGTATTGTTCACTTTTAAAATTAAGGACATTTTTACCTTAAAAAGTCACTCCTCGTCCTATTTACTTACACCTTTATTTTTTCATTTTCATTAAAACTAAAAGTTTTTGAGGACTTTTCATTAGTTTTCCTCATTATATATGCAAGCTCAAGTTAAATACACAATTTAAAGAATCAAATTTTACGGTAGATGTTTTTAGTAAAGTTTGAGAATGTTCTAGGGGTAATTACACTACTACAAAACCATTTATTAGTGTCGCTATGATAACCGACAAGAAACGTATATTACTGTCGGATATTAAGCAAAATTCAGCAGAAAATAGATGCAGTTGCGGATATAATAAGCGACATAATTGCAAGCTTCAGGAAATGAATTTTCAGACAAAAAATACTCTAAAATCGACAGAAATTGTGTCGGATATAACCGACATAGAATATATTAATAATAATTAAATAAGAGCATTCTCTGTTGGATAAAATGGACAGAAAATACTCTAAAACTGACAGAACTTGTGTGGGATATAACCGACAGAGAATTTATTAATAATGAATAAATAAGAGCATTCTCTGTCGGATAAAACCAACAGAAAATATATTAATAATAAAAAAAATATAAACCACTTTCGGAATCATTACTTTCCCTTTCAAGCTGGCCTCCCTTGCATTCACTGCATTTTCCAGCTTTGAGATGTGCAACGTTCCTCTAAGGTACACCATATTCTTCAATTCGTCAAGTTTGTTTCCTGTTTTGCAGCTAACCTGAATATATATATATATATATATATATATATATATATATATATATATATATAGTTAGGCAGAAGTTTGACCCCCAACAACAAGAAAAGAATTGGAAAGACAAATAAATATATTTGAAAAAGAAAAGAAAAGACAAACCGGAAATTTGTGCAAGTTATGCAGCCGCCTACACTGCTTCCGAGGGTTATAGTTCAGGTGGTGCTTCTGTTCTCCAACACTCTCCTTTCTTCACCACCTTTATCATCACATACCTTGTCTCGCTCATTAGCTCATTGTCTTCTCTCGTCACGTTTCTCTCGATCTTGACATCTCAGTTTGAGTACAAAAAAACTTCCATCAATCTCTTCCACTCAGGCTGCATTTAGGATTTGCCTTTCTTTTCTTCTCGCTAGTGACAACCATGCTCTCGTTCACTGCTACAATTGTGCTCTTGATTCATCTCGATGAGGAATTGATAAGGTCTCTCATTTATGTTGCTGCCTTTCTTCCTGTCTCTGTATTTGGGCTCATACGTATGCGGGATTTTTTCATGCTTTGATATTTCTATTTAAGAAAGTTAAGAAGTTTATAATTTCTATTTAAAACACAAACTAAACGTAATACAAATAATTTAAAACGTACTAGTTTCAAAATGTTGCTTCTTGAATTGTTCATCCATGGTGATTAAAGCGAGAAAGAGAAGGGGAGAACAGAAGGAAAAGGAAATGAAGAGAGGATAAAAGGGGGAAGGAAGGGGGAAGGGAGAAGGCAACGGCAAATGCAAGAAATGGAGGGGTTTTATTTTGGAAAATTTTCATTATTGTCGGTTAAAACCGACATAAACATTTTTTAAAATAAAAACCGATAGAAAATTTTCATTATTGTTGGTTATAACCGACATAAAAAAATGGCTGCAAAAATCCTCCCAAAATTCCCTCCCAAAATTTTAAATTCCCCCCAGAAATTTTGTTACGATTTATAAAAATAAAATAATAACTTTTTGGTTTAATAAATAAAAAAATAATATGTATTTAAATAGAATACGTTTTTAAAAATTAAATAAATAATTGTTTGGTGTAATAGATAATAACCCATGTAAAATATGCGATAAAGAAACAAAAAGATAATTGTATAATGAAAATGTCATTACACAAACTAAATATTGTCTAATCAATACTTGAAAAATATAAGCACAAATTTAGCACAAATTACTTTTCCCACTTCAAAATTTAGGCAAATTTAACGGAGATATGCATTCTACGAAACTAGTTTCTATGATCTAACCGTCAAACTTGTTTGTAGATACTACAAGATTGCATACGTAAAAAATCGCAAAAAAAAAAACATTTAGAGATTAGGTAACGGAACAAAAGCTTTTTACGGCTATAAACGAAAAATCACAATTTAACAGTTATTTTAGCTCCGGTTTTGATGATTTTTTTACAGCTACACTCCTTGACCCTATAAGAATGAAATGAAAGAATTCGATCATCAATTTAAAATATTTACACTAGTGAATACCACAAAATCTTATTTTATACTTAATGGAAGTAAAATATTAACACTAAGTGTTTGTTTAATCTACCGTTTTGACGCGATATGCATTCTATGAAACTTTTTTCAACAATCCAACTGTCAAACTTATTTTTACACACTCCGATATTGCATACGTAAAAAATCGTAAAAAACAAACATTCAGAGATTATGTAACGGAACAAAAGTTTTCGACGATTATAAATGAAAAATCACAATTTAACTGTTATTTTAGCTCCGATTTTAATGATTTTTTACAGCTACACTCCTCGACCCTATAAGAATGTAATGAATAAATCTGATCTTCAATTTAAAATATTTACACTAGTGGATACCACAAAATTTTATTTTATACTTAATGGAAGTATCACATTAACTCTTAAGTGTTTATTTAATCTACCGTTTTGACGTGATACACGTTTTACGAAACTTTTTTCAATGATCTAACCGTCAAACTTATTTGTACACACTCCGAGATCGCATACGTAAAAAATCACAAAAAAACAAACAATCAAAGATTAGGTAACAGAACAAAAGTTTTAGATGGTTATAAACAAAAAATCACAATTTAACGGTTATTTTAGCTCCGATTTTGATGATTTTTTACAGCTACACTCCTCGACCCTATAAGAATGCATTGAATGAATTCAATCTTCAATTTAAAATATTTACACTAGTGGATACCACAAAATCTTATTTTATACTTGATGGGGAAGTTTAACATTAACTCTAAGTGTTTGTTTAATCTACCGTTTTGATGCGATACGCATTCTACACAATGTTTTTCAACGATCCAACCGTCAAACTTGTTTGTACACACTTCAAGATCGCATACGTAAAACATCACAAAAAACAAACATTCAGAGATTAGGTAATGGAACAAAAGTTTTCGATGGTTATAAACAAAAAATCACAATTTAACGGTTATTTTAGCTCTGATTTTGATGATTTTTTTACAGCTACAATCCTCAACCCTATAAGAATGCAATGAAAGAATTCGATCTTCAGTTTAAAATATTTACACTAGTGGATAAATCTTATTTTATACTTAATGGAAGTATAATATTAACTCTTAAGTGTTTGTTAAATCTATCAATTTGATAGGATATGCATTCTACAAAACTAGTTTCAACGATCCAATCGTCAAATATGTTTGTATATACTCCAAGATAGCATGTGTAAAAAATTACAAAAAAAAAAAAAAACATTAAGAGATTAGGTAATGAGACCATGAGTGAAAAAAAAAAACTTTTAGAGATTATTTTGGCGGCCGCCCAAAATTTTGCTTTGTTCATGTCGGTTATATCCGATAGGGCCATGAGTGAAAAAAAAATATTTAAACCATGTGTTTATTTATTTATTTTTAATCAATATAACATTTTAAAATGATAAAGTAGTCAATTTCTGTCGGTTATAACTGCCACCATTAGCTTAAAAACCGCCAGAATATGTTAAAAATATTTATAAAAAAAAAGAATTCAAAAATACCGGCGATTATAATAATTTTATGGCAGTTGCATCCGACACTAAATATCCGTCAGGAATTTATGTTGGATATAACCGACAAGATTTCATTGTTATCCGACACTAACTAAATGATGTGTCAGATATCTTTTATCCGACATAATGGCTTATTAAACCACCACCATCATCCGACACCTAAAGCTAATATTGTAGTACTGTTATGACGTAATCCAGGAATATAAAATTAGGGTTTTGGTTGTCGATCATGTGTGCAGACAGCAACTCGCTCTCACGAAATAGAATAGAAGTTCAAGTTCCCAAGCTTTGTCCTATGTTTCTGTGTTATAATCTTAATTATTACCATGTTGTTGCAGTCTTATTAGATTATGAATGTGATTGTGTAAATCCTAGTGTATTTAGGAATATCTTTGAATATTCCCTTTAGTAGTTAATATCTTATTAGAGTTGTAATCCTAAAAGGGTAAGGAATTAATCTTCCCTACTACTATAAATAAAGGCACAATGGGGTAGAATAGAACACACCTCACAATTACACATCTTTTTCTTCTCTCTCTATGCCGTACCCCCTCTTTCTCTATAGCCTCCATAATTGTTCAGTAAATTATGCCTAAAGAGAGTTTGATCTTTAAAAAAAGGAGTATTACGTTTTAATCATTCTTTTTATGATTAAATTATTATTTTGAATTGATTTACATGTTATTGATTCAATTTAATTTCTCTTTTTGAATGTGACACAACTCATTGGAGATGCAATTCCGACTTTCTGAGAAGGATCTTTTATAATATTCAAAGGCTTTTGTTGTTTTCTGCCAGTCAGGTACACTTAAAATAAAGGAAGATATTTCAAACGACCATGAAGCATGAAAACATTCCACATGATGCATGAACCCCCTATATTTATATTTACCTTCCGATATATATATATATATATATATATATATATATATATATATATATATATATATATATATATATGTTTCTTATATTTGTCAATATATATACATTTCATGCATTACGCAATTTTTGCTATGTGGAATTTGTGAGTCAAAGAATCGAACGGTATAGACTCAGTTCGGCTGGAGTCTACCGAATGGCTCAACCCAGTTTGGTCAAAGCCTACCAAATGGTGATGCCGTGCTTCGGCAAAGATGCACCGAAGGGCATGCATTGCTTCGGCAGAAGTGCACCAAATGGTACTTCTCTGCTTCGGCAGAGGTCTACCGAATAGACCCTCCAGCTTCGATTGAAGACTACCGAACCTAATTCGGGGTCTGTCTCTCTCACAATCTAATTTCAAGTTTGTTTTTACAACACATGGTAGAATCAGGGCTTGCCAATGTATGGCATCATGCCTGAAGCATGATCCTTGGCATCTAAGACCTAAAACTTCAAGAATAAGGGATATTATTCCCAAACCTTAACCTTGCAGAATCTACTTCCGTCTTGATGGAATAGATCATTGGTTATGCACCTATTCGTGCCTTTACCAATATTGTTGAGGAATGCCATTCTAGTAGTCAATATGTGAAACTAATTTTGCTCCACTGAACATTGTTGGAAGAGCATAATTTTGACATGGCTGATCTTGTTGGCCGAATCCCCTTAGTAACTTTGGTTTACTTTGTGAATATTTTTCCATGTTCTTGGATGTAAGTATGGTGTTTGTTTTAGTTATGGATAATCTTATTGATATTGTCCTCGAATACGAGTTAATTGAATCATGTTTCTTTTATACATGTGGCTGAATTCAATTAAACACGTGGTTAGGTGTGAATGTGGGACAGTTAGTTGTCTGGATGAATGCGATACTACGCACACTAACTTTACGCCTAAATCATATCTCTAGCAACGACTTCAGGTCTATCCAACCTGATTAAGAGCATTGGCACGCTCCTCATTGTATGAATGGTACTACATTACCATTTAAGAGTGAAGGGAAATCTATGAGATTCATGGATGGGATTTCTAAATGACTATCATGCATATACAAATCAAATTTAATATACGAAAGCAGCGGAAACATTTATAACATATTAAAAAAGCTATAGTCATGCAAATCCCCTTCAAGGTTCATAAGTTTATATATAATGCATCAAATAAAATTTTAGAGAAAAGAACAAAGTGAAGGTTTAGTCTTATACCTCTTGATCTAGACTTGAGACCAAGGATGGACCACCTCCAAGCCCTTTGTTCCTTGAACTCCTTGAGCCTAGCTTCCCTCCTTGCCTCCTCCACTTTGATAGAATGAGTGCTCCTAGGTTCTCTTCAAGTTTCCAAAGTAGGAAACCTCTAAAGATCCTCACCCACTAGAGTAGTGAGAAGGATGAAGGAATAACCAAAGGGTGAAAGATATGTTAGTAAAATCACCCCAAGGTGGCCGGCCTTTGTGTAGTTTTTAGAGAGATATTCTTTTGCCTCTTTGTTGTTTTTAACCACACAAAAACCCTAATGAACAATATCACTATAAAGTTCCTTATATAGACATAAGAAACCTAGCCAACAACTTGACTAAATATCTCACCCTTTCCACACCTAAAATGGTCGGCCCTCTTTGTGTTGTTTGGGCTTTGGGCTTTCATTTATTTCAAGTCATCCAATGCTTGAATAAAAGCCCAATGGGTTTAGGCCCAATGGGCCCAATTAAACCCGAACGTTTCTTTAAGCCCAAAACGATCTTTATCGCTTTTATGATTTCTTTAGACTTTCTAAATTAATCACAACACTTAATTAATCCAATTAATTATTTCCATCATCCATTAGTTACTCACTACAATAGTGTATTGGTGAACAATCTTTTAGGTTCTAATTAGCAAGGTAGTGAGGTGATTGGCATCAATCCAATTGATTATATTTAATTCAATCACTTAGTGAATTAAAACTTCATTTTAATTCACCTTTCTTCTTTGACGACTACATTTAATCATCTAGAAGAACTCACAAGCTATGAGTGACATCTAACCATATGTCATAGCTACCCAAGCTAATGTAGAAGTTTATTCGGAGAACCTATTCAGTTGGAATTACAATGTAATTTAATCCTTCTCTAAAACAATACTCTCAATCACATTACTAGGGTATGGATATATTATGTCAAACCCCTAATGTGATTATTCCTTCTTATATGATTCAATTGAGTCGTATAGGAACGTTTTCCTTTATTACGCTCGATACTTCGGCCGAAGATTCCCGAATCATATCTTAGAGTATTCTTCCTCTCTTATCGAGGATTAGAGATTCCTTTTTGCGCATACACTTGCCTTCATGAGTAAGTGGCTTAACCCTAACTATGCCGTTGACATTCTGATAGAGTGACTTTTGACATAATCAAAGATCAAGTACTTAACCACAAGACAACGACGATGCCTCAGGTCAAAGGACTACTTACATTATTCCAACCATTAGAGTTACTTGCTTGACATGTGAGTAGACCTCCATGCAAGTACTCTCGTTCGATTGTGTTCAGTGAACTCATTCCCTTAATGAGCACCTACATACTTGCCTTAGTGTCACAACACGAATGGGATGAGACTTTCCATCCTTCCAATTGAAGCGGACACAATATGTACCGGTCTTCGCATTGTCAGTATCCCTCCGACAATCCAATGACCAGGAACCTTTTTGGACATTTGGTTATGTGAAGAAGGTCTCTGTAGTCTAACATCATTAGATTACTTCTTCAATCGATCCATTGTCCATGGATACACTATTTAGGACATATATCGTTTATAGAGATAGTCCTAATTAGTATCTTTGCCATTTAATGTATAAGAGTCATCCATACATCGATTCAATTGTCCTGAATGGTTTCTTCCAAAGATTGACTTTCAGGGCATATTTCCAACAAAGAGACCTTATATTCTCACCGTTCTTAGTTGATATTCGAGATGACAATGATCATAAATGAAACCACTGAAGAAAATAGAGTGAAATATCTTTGCACCACCTCCAAAAATGAGCTTGAAGCTTTGATTTGGGGCCAATGGGTTGTCTCCCAACTGGGAACACACCACATGTGACCAGCTTGGAGCCTGGGGATTGAGCAGTTTACTTGCTTTGGCATGACCATTTGGGACATTTAGGTTGAACAATGATGCCACGACGCATCTCCTTACCCGAAGTAAGGATATTGTGCCTACAAACACACTTTGCCAAGCCTGCTCATTAGGGAAATTGATTTTCTATATCATTCCTCACAAAGATACGAAAATCACCTTTTTTCACAGTGGATTCAAGGGAATATATGTGGACTAAACCATATAAATACTTATGGTTTTGGTTGATGAATAGAAAAACTGGTCACATGTTTGTCCACACACATTGCTGCTAAACGCCTTGGCCGATTAAGGGTTCACCACCCTACTTATCCTTTAAAGTCCGGGATACTGGATAATGCTGGAGAGTTTATATGGACGGTTTTCGATAAAGTATTGCATGTCTTTTGGGTTTATGATTGAACATCGAATTCCTATGTTCACCCAAAATAGCCTCGCCTAGCGATCATAAAGTACCAAGTTTTCGGTTTCTGCCTAGGGCTATGCAATCTTGTACGCAGCTATGTTGGTCTGCCTTGAGGCCCATTGCCACCCAACCTATTCAACGTTATAGTTGGTTATTAGGTATGAACCTGACGCTTTGTATTTACGCAATTTGGGTGTGCATTCCATGTACCAAGTTGCGCCGCCGCAACCTACCACTATGGGTCCTCAAAGAAGGATGTGAATCTTTATCGATTATGATTCTCCTTCACACTAGCTCTCTTAGAGCCCTTGCATGCGATCTCTTTACCGCTCATTTGTGGAGTCACTTCAATAAGACAGTCTTCCCACCGTTAGGGAAGATAAGAACGTCAACGTTCTTGTAAAACGACGTGAATTTGTGTGGACGTTGCCCATTTTGTCTCATCTCAATCCCCATACCGTACAAGTGTGATAAGCAAGTGCGATATATTCTAGCTTTCAGAATGTTGCTCCAGACGCATTCCTCTAATCTAGCTAAAGTGACAAGATCATTTACCAGCTGCAAACATGCCTGCAAGGATAGACGTACTTAACGGATGTCGAGTCAACATCCCCGAAGGGTGTGCCTCATCTATTGAAAGGTTTGGACGCCCCCGTTGAATTGTCCGATACACTGGCGGATAGCCAATCAATCTATCTTAGCCTGGAGCACGACATATCACTCATTTCATAGGATTCACTTCCTAGAAAAGGAAGATCACGACACAACAATGAATCCATACTTGATCGCTGTCTCAAATCATTTCCATCTCATGAGATTAATCCAGATTACTCCTGAGACTTGAAGTTCTTAGTCCAATATACTAGTTTGGATGAGAAAATGAAATTGAAATGAGATTACCATCGATGATGTTTTCACTTATATGCAGTGGTGGAGCTAGGAATTTAAGACAACGGGGTCAAAAGTTGAGCTTCCATTACTAATCACGCAAAGCAAGCAATTCCGAATTCAAACACTACCTTAATGTTTTGTTTGTAATTACCTTGAGGGTCATGGATGGCTCTATTGAGAAAAGCATTGGATATAAATGAAGCCCCCTGAAACAAAGAAAAGAGTGGCCGAAAGGGAAACAACAAGTACCTTTAACAAATTGAATATGAGACAAATGAAGCACCCAAAAATGAAAGTCGGATTTGGGAAATTGCTGAGAAAATTCTAAAATGATTGAATTGGTTAAGATTAGGTGTTTTTTTATAGGCTAAAATTAAAATAGGGAAAATGTGAGAAGAGTGAATAAGAGTAGCAGTAGACTAGTAGTCACCTAAAGTTGATTCCTTTGGCAAAGCAAGAGGAAAGGAAGAAGAGAGACCCCAAACCAAACCAAAGGACAATGTATATGCAGTAAAGACAGAGTGCCGGCCGATTCGACGCCCTAGATAGGGCAGTCCGAAAATGTTGGTTTGACGATTTGGAGGTTGCCAGGTGGTAGATTCACAATGGTGAGAAGATTTAGCAGGGGAAAAGAGGCATTGATGAAGTGATGGCTAACAAATGGAGAAACATCTCCTTCTTCTTCTTCTTGTTTGGGGTTGTCGGCACCGAAAAGGCTTTAGGTGTTAAAGGAAAAGAAATCACTCAAGCTGTACAAAGTGGACAGCAGGAATGTAGCACGTGGATGCACATTCTGGACAGTTTGGACAGTTGTATGTGGATACCACATCCTGGTCAGCAAGGGTTTGCATGTGGTGGATGCACATCATGGGCGTGGCAGTTGCATTATGGGTAGCAAGGATGCCTTTTCTTTTATATTTGATTATTGCATGCGTGCTGTATGTATATGTATATAATAGCTGCTTCCATTTGCAGCATTGTGCACATCAATAAAGGCAATATGTTAGCCATTTGCCACAAGGTTATTAGGGTCAAGGAATCTCATTGCCCCCACCTTGCCTATGCTACTGCTTATATGGTAGTTATCGACATAAATGAAAAATGACGATATTGAACTGTGTTCCGTTGATTAGTGACAACGTAGAACTGATTAGACAACTGAAATCACAATCTAGGTTAAATTCCTTACCAAAGTGTGTTTGGGCCTATCGTTCTTACACTGCCCAATGTAACCCTGTTGTGTTACATGTGGGAAAGGAAACGCAATGAGATGAAAGAAATAGTGCGATATGATGCACGCTTTACGGCGTAAGGTTTCTCTCAAACGCCCTGTGATTGATTGCAGCATTATGAAATGCGGTTAGTATTTCTCCATGGGGATATTGATACGGAGATTTACATGTAAGTTCCCGAAGAATTACATGGACTGACTCAAATAGTTCCAAACCATGGAACACCTTATCAACTTGTTTGAGATGTTCACTGATGGATTGAAGCAATCTGGTAGATGTGGTATACCTGTCTAAGTGATTATTTGATCAGTTAGGGATATGAAATATGCCATTGCGTGTTAAACTATGAAGTCTTATTCCGAATTGCTAGAGTTACAATTTATGTCGTTGACATGAATCTCACTAAAATTCTAGAAGAGCTTAAGAAAATTGCCTCGCACCTAAAGATAGAATTTGAGATGAAGGATCTTGGGAAAACTCGTTTATGCCTTGACCTGAAATTCAAGTGTTGTTCTGACAGTACTTTGGTTTACCAATCAAACCACACTTTGAAGGTGTTACCTTTGAGTATACCTACGATCTTCCAACCCTATATGCAAATGAGACACTTGAAGAGGTTATGGAATCCGAAGTTCCATATCTGAGTTAAACTTTGCGGTTTGTTGTACTTAGCTCATTGCAATTAGAAATGGCATCTCCTTTATTGTTAATCTATTGGTAAAGGTGCATCACCGCACCTACACACAACCACTGAATTGGTATTAAAGACGTTTTTCTGCTACCTTGAAAGGTACTATGGATTTGGGCTAATCCCAACGCATCCCGAGCGAATCTGACTCCTCTAATCCTCAGAATAATGCTTGCCTTGTTTGTATGTTGACGCTAGTTACTTATCAAGCCCACATAAGGCAAAATCCCCGAATGGTTATGTCTTTACCGTTAAGGGATATCACAATATCTTAGAGGTCCACGATATGACCTTAGTTGCGAAATCTTCGAATCATTCCAAGACTCACCTTACTTCACTACACCATAAGTGAGACATGGTTAGGAGTTCTTGTTGAGCATATTTGAAGTACTTGCTGTTTTCATCCATCATTGAGTCCCAATGACGATCCATGAAGACTATGCCACATGTATCAACCGACCAAGACACGATACATCAACAAAGTCAACGCCAAGACATATTGTGTCTGCATCTACATCAACAAAGCATCAGGAGATTGAAGTCATGCAAGCCGATCCCAGACAACCTTGTCGACCTCTACATGACGTCATTGCCGAAGTCAACCTTCCAAAAGCTTTGTCAAACTCAAGGGGAGTATCTAGAAATATACTTGCTTGATCTTAATGTACTTTTTTTTTCCTATAATTAGGAGCATTTTTCCCACTGGGTTTTTGCTACCTAATTAGGTTTTAACGAGGCACCCATCCTGGGCTGATCATACCCTTGAAAACTCTTCTACTTGCGTCTAGAAGACGTATAGTTTTGACTTAATGCAACTTCTCATTTTCCCCCTTAGTCTATGGGTTTTCTCCCACCTTGGGTTTTAACATAGCAAGGTTTTGTGAGTTTTACCTTTTTATGCATTCTTCCATTGATTTGAGACTTGCATTAGCTCATTGTGCCAACGACTTCATCAACTATACTTACTTCATCACTGAAGACCTGATGCGCCATTTGTTTAAGTATTTACACACTCAAGGGGGAGTGTTGCAATCCTATTAGATTATGAATATGATTGTGTAAATCCTAGTGTTTCTAGGAATATCTTTGAATATTCCCCTTAGTATAGTTAATATCCTATTAGAGTTGTAATCCTAAAAGGATAAGGAATTAATCTTTCCTACTACTATAAATAAAGGCATAATGGGGTGGAATAGAACACACCTCACAATTACACATGTCTTTCTTCTCTCTCTCTATGCCGCACCCCATCTCTCTCTATGGCCTCTATAATTGTTTAGTAAATTATGCCTATAAAACATGTTAATTAATTAACTGGAATGAGGATCCTCTCCGATCATCTTTGTGAGGATCTTGAGGATTAGGGCCTCTAATCACGTCCGATTATCGTACATCATGTGGCCAGTTTTCGTTAGATATTGTTTATATTCAACTTTAAATAAAAAATTACAATAATTATAACCGTACGGTGAATGATAAACATACTTAATTGAAGAATTCCTAAAATTCTCACAAAGAGGAACCGGTATTCATTACTTGGGTTTCTAATAACAAATGCACCCACCAACCCACCAACTTGTATTGCTACCAGCTGCCTATCACCAAACACAGTACTGATCTTTCATTCTTACAGTTATCTTTATAATTTTATTCACCAACCAAACCCCACACACACACACACACAACACTAGAATAGCTCTGATCGAGCAATTATTTCACTCATCTGTTTGATTATATTTGATGCTATAATCTGAGGATGTCTATGCACCCAATACGGTAGCTAGCCAGTGGAGCGAGCTATTTAAACGGATATATGTACATACATATGTATATATGTATGTATGCAAGTCTTTTTGCATACTTGCTTCAGCTATCCAGACTATTCATTTTAGTTTTATGCAAAACTTTATGTATAGTTGCATTAAGCAGTGGGAAAAATCATCACAGAATCACAAAGTGTATGGATTAACATTGTAACATATTAGAGTTTACTAAGTCTAAGTGACTTTAAAATTATAACGAAAATTCGAATGTAATTTATCTAGAGACATTTTCTTTGGGTCCTATTGCTTTCCGGATTTCTGAAGGATACTAACCTCATTTTGGGAATGATGGTTATTTAGCCTAGGGTAATGTTAGGGAGACTCAATTTGGAGACTAAATTTACAAACTAAATGATGTGCCACTAATAGAAATAAGCACGTCTATCAACACTTAGGTAATAAATCAATCATCACCTTACATGTTATTTAGTTTTCAAAATTTAATCTCCAAATTAAATCTCTCTAGCATTACTCTTTAGCCCCACACAAACTTTCATAAACTTGTTTGCATCTGAACACTATGTCTTTCTCATTGGTCTTCAAAAGAACATACTTAGCAGTAAAGTGTTGGCATTCAGATAAACAAAACAGGAACATCCTGAGCATTTCAAAACACAGCCCATATATTTGACCATATAGTAAAACTCGTTTCCACAGATTCCATTAAAGTGCAAGATCGCACCACAAGGAGAAGATCACAAGGTGTGACAAAAAATGAAGGTCACAAACACAAAGAGGGGTAATATTGGAAAATGAAAAGGCAAAATCAAGGCAGCATAAAATAGAAAACAATTTATATGAAATGAGTTTATTGTTACCGTAATATTTCAATTAAATAATAAATTATGATATAAAAAACAGTATTATATCATAACACCACCACGTAACAGTAAACGGTTCAATGTGCTTCTCAATAAAATGGAGCATATGTATAGTGTATGTTTCATTCACCAAGAAGATACAAATATAAAAGAGAAAAAGGGCAAAAGCCTGCAAAGCCTGCTGTTTTACCATACATTTTTAAGCTTTTGATCCGTAGGAGAAAGAAGATAAATCAAAAGAGGGAGATGATGACGTTAGCCAGGCACGCCAACGCGTTTATGCACAAGGAGCAACAAAATCTCAGAGAGGAAAAGGCAAGAAAAATTATACTAATAGAATCAAATTCTCTTCTGTTTTGTCAGAGAGACTGATGATCTCTTTACATATTTGTCTCTCTTAAGTGAAACCCTGACGGCTTTGTTGGTTGGGGGACGAACATAACCTATTTTTTAAGGGAACTTTAACGAAAAGCACCTGGTACTGTTCACTTTAACGAAAAACCACATTTTTACACTAAAAAGTCAATCCTGGTACTATTCACTTTATCCTTTATTTTGTCCTTATCATTAAAACTCAAAGTTTTCAAGCCCTTTTCATTAGTTTTCCTATTTTTTAAAGGGTATTTTTTTAAAGAATGTTAACGAAAAATTTTCGATACTGTTTATTTTAATAAAAAATCACATTTTTATACTAAAAAGTCAATCCTGGTACTATTTACATTACCTATTATTTTGTCCTTATTGTTAAAACTTAAAATTTTCAAATCATTTTCATCAGTTTTACTTTTTTTTTTGTTAGAGATGGTAATTCAAAATGATTTAACTCATCAGTTTAGTTCTTCAACTTAAAAATCAATTATTGTCATCCCTGAATTTAACTAACACACATCAATGTGGTCCTTGCTGTTTAAATTTGTTTAATTTTTTGTTAGTTCGTTGATGTCGCACATAAGGAGTTCACATAGCTAATGATTTGACGCCAAGTAAATCATAAAAAAAAAAAACTATTATTGAAAACTAGAAACTGTTCGTGGCAGGAATTTCCGCTGGGGATGTTTCCTGGCCGACGAGCACACAGCTCCCCTGGAGGTTGGCGCCGGTTGAGGGCTGCTGTCGGACTTCTGCTTCGTTTCTGGGCGTTGTCGGGCAAGTCTCGTCGGGCAAGACTCTTCGGGCAAGGCTCTTCGGGCAAGGCTGAAAGAGAAGGACAGAGTTAACTTTGAGAGGTGCCTTTGTGGGGCCTTAGGTATAGGCCTTGAGGCTCACAATCAAGGTTAACATTTAGGTGCTCAGGCGTGCCACTGCCATCTTTAGCATGGCAGATGTAAAATGGTTGTCGTTCTTTCATTGTATATATATATATATGTATCCAAGAAACCGTGTTTAGTTATAACAGGTGCCTTTGTGGGGCCTTAAATGTAGGCCTTGAGGCTTCCCATACATAACTAAACCAGTACTCGAACGCATCATATGTATTCTTGTGATTGTCGGAGTCTTCTAACTATTATATTTCTGATTACCCGAATCCAAGGAATAGAACGAACCCAAATGGGTGCCTTTGTGGGGCCTTAGGTGTAGGCCTTGAGGCTTCCCATCAGAGTTCATTCTTATGCTTAGACTCCTAAGATCGCTGAATAGGATGAATCCAAATGGATGCCTTTGTGGGGCCTTAGGTGTAGGCCTTGAGGCTTTCCATTAGAGTCCATCCCATGCTTAAGCGTTCTATGATAATCATGATATAATAGAAAGAAAACTAGAAGGTAGGTCGATTACTTGCGCCCCAAGTAACTTCGGACTTCTCGTTTATCAAGGATTGTCGTGGATGGGTTAAGTCCACATAAAGTTCTTTTTTATGCCTTGAGGCCAAGGACTTTTAAACTAATCAGATTTACATGCCTGCGGGCTTAGGACTTGGATCTAATTTAAGCATTGAAGATATATTTAAATCAGATCCAAGTGTTGAGAAAGCTTTGTCATCGTGATTTTGCTAGGAACAACTTGCATATAACTAGAAACATACAACATATCGCTAGACTTTAAAGAAAGAAAAGACAAAGACAGAACAAAGCCGGTCGGGCAAGATTAAACCTTATCAATTAAGGCTGATCGTCTTGCAGGTCCCTATCTTTGTGGTTCTGTCAAAGGTCTGAAAGCTTAGGTGGAGAGGGGAAAGGAGAGTACAAAAGGGTGAATCGATACTACAACAAGTTTGAACAAGGTAGCAGAGCTATTACAAAGTTTAGGAGAAAAGATTATCCCGAGGGGGATGAAAGCTTGGGCTGACTACAGCTTCGTTTGAAGGCAAATCTGGCTTTTTAAGCAGAGTTTGTGCTTTTGTTTGTTTGATTGAGTGTCTTTATTCCTGTCTTCTCTTCCTCCTTTTATAGACGACTCGGTTCGGCTCCTGTAGCAACAGCTTTGCCCGAATGCGGTCTGAGGGTGATGACTCATCAGCTTTATTACATGTAATGCCACCAAAAAGTACTTTATGGGCTGTGCAGTCTGATCAGTCTACACCACTTGATCCTTGGGTAGGTAGGCAAGTGGCCTTTGTGAATTGTATCAAGTCAGAAAAAGGCCCTTTCCTGCCTTCCCAAGTCTCGGCTGGGCTTTGATCTTCTCTTCCTCCAGGCCTCCTTTTGGGCGGACTCCAACCTTGGGCCAAAAATCAAGTTTTAATCCAAACAGTGCCCCCTTCAATTAATGTGAAGGTTGGAATCTCAAGCGTCGACATTGATTGAATATCCGTATGCATGCATATCCGTCCTTGGAAATTGGTGCTTCCAGTGCCCCTTGCTCTTTTCATGACCCTTGAACTGTCCTTTGAGCTCTATAAAATCTAGCTCGGGACTTCTTTTACAAAAACTACCAACTTTCCTTTGGCTCTGGCCTTCAACTTCCATCCATCTTGAGTGTTCTTGTTTTCTCTTAGCAACTGAGAAATGGGTTCCTCAGGTTTTGAGTGGGGTTTCCTAAAACTCCCTTTTCGCGAGAAAATGAGGTTTTAACTGATGACTGCTATCTCCAACACCCTTGGTCGACCGCCCCTCTATCTCCAACACCTCTGGTCAGGCGGCTTCCTCCTGATGGTTTGTCCTCCTGCAAGTTGCGGTGATAAATCAGACTTCACCATCACATATGGTGACAGCCCCGTTGGAGGATCCTCTACCAGGCCCATGTTGGCCGCACAACCCGATCACCCGATTGGGTTCCATCCATGAAGACGTCGGGAAACCAGTTGAAGACACCACCACTCAGAGAGAATTAAATGTAATACATAAGATTGGAACTCTGTAAATTTCATCAATTTGTCGACATGAAATAAATACTATTTTAGCAATTTCTGTCTTTCTGCCCTCTTTGAATGTTTAATGAACAAAAACACTGCATATGGGATTTCTCGAAGCTTGCTTCACTTTGCCCCCTCTTCAATGTAACAATCCCTAACATCCCATAATGTAGGACAATATTTCTTTAAGAATCTAACATTAATGGGATGTTTCTGCCTATTTCCTTCGAGGTCTGCTAGGTAGTATCCTCCTTTATTCAAAACTTGACTGATAATGAAAGGACCTTCCCATGTCGGGCTCCACTTTCCAAAACCCCGAAGCTGAGCTCCCAGCGGGAGGACTGTTTTCCATACTAAATCTCCCTCTTTGAAAGACTTTACCTTCACCTTCTTGTTATAAGCTCGGGCAACAGCTATCTTTCCTTCCTGAATCTGGTTCAAGGCTTCAATTCGGGCTGCATCCAGATCTTCAATACCTTGACACATAGCTTCGATATATTCTGTGCTATGTAACCCAAATTGGTTTTGAATTCTTACGGAACTAACGTTGATCTCTATGGGGAGCACTGCATCTTGCCCGAACGTCAAAGCATAAGGAGTTGTGCCGGTCCCCGCTCTTTTGGAAGTCCTGTATGCCCACAACGTGTTCCCCAACATCTCATGCCACTTTTCTGGACTATCTGTCACCATTCTTTTAATAATGTTGACCAGGATCTTGTTGCTAGCTTCAGCCTGCCCATTTGACTGAGGGTAGTACGGACTGGATTGGATCATCTTTATCTTATACTTGCTTGCAAATTCCTCGACTTCTTTTGAAATGAAAGATGGCCCACGGTCCGTCACTATAGTCTCGGGCACCCCATATCTGTGCAGGATCTTGGTCTCGATAAAATTCTTGACTACGGTGGAAGTTACGGATTTTACTGCTGATGCTTCCACCCACTTGGTGAAGTAATCCGTCGCCACAATTATAAAAGTATGCCCTTTACTGGAAGCTGGATAAATTTTCCCGATGAAGTCCATCGCCCATCCTCGGAACGGCCAAGGCTTGACCACTGGATTCAAAGGTACTGAAGGCACATGTTGGAGAGGTCCATGCCTCTGACATTCTTCACAACCGCGGGCATAAGACTTACAGTCTTTTTCCATGTCGGGCCAGAAATAACCGTACCTTCTGAGTAGCCATCTCATCTTTGTCCCCGCTTGATGTGCTCCACATATTCCCTCATGTACTTCGGCCATCACTCTCATGGATTCTTCCTGGCCTAAGCATTTTAACAGTAATCCATCCGGGGTTTTTCTCAGAAGGTTCTTCGCCCATAAGACATATTTGGTTGCTTGCTGTCTATTCTTCTTACTTGTAGGTGAAGAAGGATCCTTCAGGTGATAAATGATGGGTGCCCTCCAATCTTCCATCTTGGCTTCTAGAACCATTACATCCAAACTAAACCCCCGATCCAAGATGGAAGGAAGGTTTCTTGTTTGAATCTCGACATTTACTCCATACTTTCTTTCCTGTATTGGCACTCCTGAGGCGAGTTGCGCCATTTCATTGGCTGCTAAGTTAGATCCCCTAGGAATATGATTGACCGATATCTCGGATTCCCAGAAACTCAACAATTGTGTTGCTGCCATATAGTACCCCGCTATAGTGATATGTCTGCACTTGAACTCGCCATTTAGCTGGTTTACTACCAACTCTGAATCACCAAAGACTTCTACCTCTGCTGCCCCCAAATCCAACAAGATTTCCAGACCAATAATCAATGCCTCATACTCTGCCCGATTATTAGTATTTTCCTGGTAATCGAGCAGGAATGAGTAATAATGATAAACCCCCTGAGGATTTATAATCACAATCCCAGCTCCTGCAGCCTTCTGAGTGTGGGATCCATCGAAATATAGCTTCCAAGGAGTAATCCATAGGCCCGTTACTCTTCTTATCTCTTGCTGGATCCAATCTTCTTTGCCCGAAACATCACTTCTTGGTGGGATCCAAACGCTAGTCACCTCCAAACTTCCTGGGATATTGATTACCTCACTTTGAGGTTCCTGATGCTCGGTCAAGAAATCAGCTATTGCCTGACCTTTGACTGCCCTTTGAGGTACATACTGAAAGCTGAATTCTGACAGTGCTAGAATCCACTTCCCAATCTTTCCTGCTAGCATAGGCTTTGACAACATGTACTTTATCACATCTGTTTTGGCAATGATGTGTACGTGACAAGGTAACATATAATGTCTTAGCTTGCTGGCCGTAAAATATAGAGCCAAACACAATTTCTCCACCGGAGAATATCTTGTTTCTACTTCGGTCAAAATTCTGCTGAGGTAGTATACGGCCTGCTCTTTTTCACCTTCATTATTTTGAGCTAGCAAACTCCCAATTGACTTTTCCGAAGCAGAAATATATAGCTTCAAGGGCTTTCCCCTTTGAGGTGGTACCAGCACTGGTGGATAAGTTAGGTAGGCCTTGATGCTGTCAAATGCCTGTTGGTGGGTCGGCCCCCACTCGAAATGTTCTTTATCTTTCAACCTTAGTAAAGGAGTCAGCGGTTGGATTTTGCCTGCTAAATTGGCAATGAATCTCCTCAAGAAGTTGATCTTGCCTAGTAGTCTCTGAAGCTGCACTTTGTTGGTGGGTGGAGGTGACTCCAATATTGCCCGAGACTTGTTTTTGTCCACTTCCACACCTCTCTGATGCACCAAGAATCCCAAGAAGTTGCCCGCTCTTACTCCAAATGCACACTTCTTTGGATTCATCTTCAATTTGTGGATCTGCATCCTTATCAATGCTTGCCTGAGATCTACTAGATGTTGTTCTTCTGTTTTAGATTTCACCACGATGTCGTCGATATAGACCTCCATGCTCTGGCCGATTAAATCATGAAAAATGGCATTCATTGCTCTTTGATATGTTGCGCCAGCATTCTTGAGCCCGAATGGCATGACCAGATACTCATATGCCCCCACATGACCAGGACACCTAAAAGCTGTTTTATGAATATCATCTGGAGCCATCTTTATCTGGTTATATCCGGCATTTCCATCCATAAAAGATAAAACTTTATGCTTTGCTACTGCATCTATGGACAAATCAGCCATAGGCATGGGGTACTCATCTTTTGGTGTAGCGCTATTAATATTTCTGTAATCAACACAACATCGTACTGCTTTTGTTACAGCTTTTAAAACGGGCACGATGTTGGCTAACCACTCCACATATTTGGCTGGTCTGATAAAGCCAGCTTTCACTAGCCTCTCAATCTCTTCTTTGACCTTTTCTTCTATCTCATTTGACATCCTTCGTGGCGCTTGCTTGACCGGTTTATATCCTTCCTTGATGGGCATTCTATGTTCCACCAAGGTTGGATCTAACCCTGGCATCTCGGTGTAATGCCAAGCAAAACAGTCTTTGAATTCTTGCAGGAGACAAATAATCCTGGCCCGATCCTTGGCCCCTAATAAACCACTGATCTGTATTGGTCTTGGATCCTTCTCTGTGCCTAGATCAATAACTTCCAAAGGATCCTGTACTTCGGGTGATGGTTTATCAGGTTCTGCACATAAAAATTCGACCAATTCTGGGCTCTCGGGCAAGTCGTCTGGCCCATCTAGATCATATATGCACTCGGCCATCTGAATAGCCTTATCCAGTTCTTCACTGCAAGATTCCTCTTCATTTTCATGCTGGCTGGTCGAAGCTTCTTCCTGCCATTCTTGCTCTTCCTGCTCCCTCTCTTGTCTTCTTCATTTCCCATATACCAACAGCCTTTTAATCAGGGATCTGACTGCCATGACCTGATCTTTCTTCTTTTGTTCAGTCATTGATGGTGTAGGGAAATTGGTACGAGACAGGGTCAATCCCACTCCTCCTTAGTAAGGAGCATTCCTTGTTCCAAAAGCTTTTGGGCCGTCACCTTGGTAGGGCGGCCGTTCTTATCAGCTCCTCAACATTTCAAGATTCCTACGTTGGGATTGTAGAAACCTGCTTCTGCAACATTGGCCGAGGGGAGGAACGGCCGTGTTTCGGCCTCTACTATCTCCCAAAAGCCTGGTCATTCGACACCCGCCTCATGATATACCGCCACTTTTTGATGAAGAGTGGAAGGTATGGCTAAACTTTGATGGATCCAATCTCTTCCGAGTAAGGCTCCGTAAGTGGAGGTGCAGTCCACCACAAAGAATGCCAGCATTATCTTTTTGGATCCCAAGTCCACCTCCAAAGGTAATATGCCATGAGTCTTAGTGATGGCACCTGAGAAGCTAGAGAGCGTAAGGTCCGTGGGAATAAGATCTTCCGTACCTCTCCCCATCTTTCTCATCTGCTTGGTCGGTAACACGTTAACCGCTGCTCCTCCATCAATCAAAATTCTTTTGAAGGGCACACCTTCTAGGTGAGCTGAAACATATACCGGCTTCAGATGGTTGGCCAACGAAATACTCGGACGGCTAAACACCATTTCATTTGTGTAAATCCTTAGAGGACCACCTTTGGATGTTTCTGAGGGCTCAGCTCTGCCCAAGTCTTCTTCTTCCGCTATATCCACATTGACTTGTGCCATCATTGGCTCTGTTGTTAAGTAATCACCCTCCATAGTAGTAGGTTGATCAGGTCTGGCACCAAAAGTGGCGGATAATATATATGCCATGTTGATGTGGAAATTACTGGGCTCGAGTACATCCTCCTTCTTGCTCCCAATATGGTCCATGAATTCATCTAACCAGGCCATCGCGTCGGCTGGGAGTAGAGGTTCTGGTATCCCCTCCTGTTGTAGTTGACCCATGCCCTCGTACAACGTTTATTTTGGAATTTCACCAAAGGGATCCACCAATGGCAGAGAAAGTGGTCCCGCAACGGTTCCCATGTGAATAGGCTCCGGCTTCCATCCAGGAGTTGGTACCATGATTGGATCTTCTTGAGCTTTTCTCAAAATCCTATACTTCCCAGGATGTTGGCTCTGCGGCACATGATCCCCCACCCCTTCTGCTTTGCTGTTGGCTTTCTCTACCTCCTTCTTATTTCGCCAATGGAGCTGGCTACTACCTCAAGATGTTGCTCTTTCCAACTTTTGAGTTTTTGAGGTTTCAGAGGTAGTGGGGGTTTTTAAGGAATTCATGTAGGCCTTGTGCTGCCTTTGAACCCTCCTGATCATAGCCCATTGGTTTGGTAGGCTGTCCGTTCTTTCCGACTACATGAATTCCCTTTTCTGTCGGGATTAGCTATCCCATCAGTTCTCTTGACTTCCCTCCTCATCTGGCCATTCTGAGGATGATCTGCACCTCTTTGGATTGTGGCCTCCATTTTTTCTGCCTCGTCAGAAGCTTCATGGTTTCGAAACACTTCTGATAAAGCCTTGGGCTGGGAATCACCTCCTAAGCGTTGAAAAACACTTCGGGAGGTGTCCTTCCTTGTTGCCTGCTTATTTCTCTCGCGGGCCTCTCTTCTTGCATCTTCTTCCTTCCTCCTGATTAACTCGTGATCAATGAGGACTCCAGCCGAAGGAATCTCGAGCTCACACTCACACTGGCATTTACTGCATATAACCATCCCCTTGATTATGGCAGCTAATAGGAGCATATTTATGCGCCTTAGTTAGTTAGTTCTTATGCATTTATGTTGTGTTTTCTTAGTTAAATTAGTCTTTTAAGCTATTTTCATGTGTTTTCAGGTTTTAGAGACAAAGTGAGCAAAAGGAAGCAATTTGGAGCAATTTGGAGCAAAATTGGGCTAGAATGGAGTTCATGCACATGTGGAGCACAAAGAATGGACGAATTTGAAGGATTGAAGAGCTAGGATTGTGTTTCAAAGTTGAAGACTTGAAGAAGCAAAGTTTCCTAATTGAAGTGGGAAAGTGCTTAATTGAAGATGAAATCCTAGTCAAACATGGATTCCTAGTTGAAGATGGATTCCTAGTTGAAGTTGGATTCCAAGAAGATTGAAGTTTCCTACTCAAACAAGGTTTCCTACTTGAAGAAGGGAAGTTGAAGCCAAAGAATCAGCTGAAGTGAAGAAACCTTATCCAAAACATTATCCAAACCCTATCCTATCCAAT
Organism: Malus sylvestris; assembly: GCF_916048215.2. Taxonomy (NCBI): domain Eukaryota; kingdom Viridiplantae; phylum Streptophyta; class Magnoliopsida; order Rosales; family Rosaceae; genus Malus; species Malus sylvestris. Next base: position 17,042,433 of record NC_062275.1, read on the forward strand.
CCTATCCTATCTTATCCTAATCCTAATCCACCTATATTTCAGCTACTTGGGAGGATTCCTAGCTATATTAGGATGCTTAAAACCTGATTTCTATAAGCCTTATCCCTTCCTACAAAGGTGCCACACCTTATCCCTTGTTTTTCTAGAAATCAGCCACAAAACAACCTTTCTAGAAGGCCTTATCCCTTGTCCTACAAAAGTGACGCCCCAAACCTTTCTAGAACTTCTAGAAACCTGATTATTCCTTTCCCCCTTGGTTTCTAAAAGCCTTAACCTTTTCCTTCAAGGATTGTGTGTTATTATCCTATACAAATTAGGCCTTTAAATCCTTTTCCTTTGCTACATAGGGGCTGCGAATTTCAGCCTATAAATACCATCCTTTGCTACACCATTTAGTCACCATCTTCTACCATATTTTCACTACACCATTCACCCAAACATACCTTGTGTGCCGTGAGTTTGCAAGGAGAAGAAGGAAGACAACTTGGAGCCGTGCATGCCATTCAAGGAGCTTGGATTGTGGAGCGTTTCTAGGTGTTTTCTATCTTTGTTTTAATGTTTAAATTTATTTATCTTTGTTTATTTGCGAGTATGAGGAACTAAACCCCCCTTGGCTAGGGGGGGATTCGAAACCATGATTATGCTTGCTATATGATTTGATTACTTCTAATTGCGTTTCATAAGTTGTGATTTCAATTTGCTTATCTATGTGAATTAAAACTTATTCTTGTATGTTGATTGAGGGTCGACACTTAGTTTGCATGCATGAATTTGATGCTAGGATATAAGGGAATTTCACCTAATTGTTATGAACTTATATTCACAAGTAGTAAAGGTTGTTGATCACAATCGTGTTAAGTAAATTCTTGGCATAAGTTTCATGCAATCATAGTAACAAGTGCTTTGTCAATGCTTATGGTTTTCATAGAACTTAATGATTCTTGCTTGTATCTCTATTATGCAATCATGTAGGGGACTTGTGGGGAATGCTTTGGGTTGTCGTATGCAATCATCCAATTCAATAACATTAGGAAAATCTGAAGGTTAATTTAAGCGGACCTAATTAACTTGGGGCGTTGGGAATTCATGGTTTATTGAAAAGCAATTAGAGATCGTTTTATATGCAAGTGTGACATGTGTGGAGATGAACCCCTTAGCTAGCCTTCCATCCATCCATTTAAACCAAATTCGTTTTAGAGTCTTTTCAATTTACAAAGTTTTGTTTTGTTTTCAAAATTCGTCCAAAATCAATCCCCCTTTAGTTTTAAGTGTCATATTAGTTAGAAACCCATTTAGTTTGTGTTTTTAGGTGTCTTGAGTCAAGTTTAAACCAATTTTCATCCAAATTCTTCCCTAGTGTCCAAAACTGCCCAGAAAGTGGTTTTAAGGCAGTTTTGAGTGTTTACTTGCTGTTTTGAGTCTTTTGGTTTGTTTTAGTGTTTTAAAGTTTAGTTTTACATTCTTTGAGTCTAGTTAGTGTTTTAAACTTGTTTTTACGTTTTTGAGTCAAGTCCAAGTGATTTTGCAATCCCTCCTAATCCCCGGCCTAGAACGATCCCTACTTACATACTTGCTACAATTGATAAAAAGAGGGTTAATTTGAGTGTCAACATAATTTTCACATCAGCAGCCTTTGGATACACGGGTAGTTTGTTTATCTTCTCCGTAGGTTTCTTAACCAGTCTTTCTTCTTCTTCCCTTGTAATCTTCACTTTTCCCTTCTCTGCCCATGTTATATTCAGCATATTTATAGGGGCCTCTGGAAAGGGACATGCAGGGTTGATTATCACGTCCATCCCGTCTGGCTGGTTGTTTTTACGTCTTTTTCCTCTGGGAGGAACTACATCAATATCACTTCTAGAGCTCGTGGAGGCTTTCTCCAAGCGTTGCAACATTTGAAATAACGTGTTCTGCAAGTCTTCTGGCATCTCCGTTTCTCTATCTTCTGATTGGTAAGTCCCACCGAGCGTGCCAAAACTATGTTCGTGGCAGGAATTTCCGCTGGGGATGTTTCCTGGCCGACGAGCACACAGCTCCCCTGGAGGTTGGCGCCGGTTGAGGGCTGCTGTCGGACTTCTGCTTCGTTTCTGGGCGTTGTCGGGCAAGTCTCGTCGGGCAAGACTCTTCGGGCAAGGCTCTTCGGGCAAGGCTGAAAGAGAAGGACAGAGTTAACTTTGAGAGGTGCCTTTGTGGGGCCTTTTGTATAGGCCTTGAGGCTCACAATCAAGGTTAACATTTAGGTGCTCAGGCGTGCCACTGCCATCTTTAGCATGGCAGATGTAAAATGGTTGTCGTTCTTTCATTGTATATATATATATATATGTATCCAAGAAACCGTGTTTAGTTATAACAGGTGCCTTTGTGGGGCCTTAAATGTAGGCCTTGAGGCTTCCCATACATAACTAAACCAGTACTCGAACACATCATATGTATTCTTGTGATTGTCGGAGTCTTCTAACTATTATATTTCTGATTACCCGAATCCAATGAATAGAACGAACCCAAATGGGTGCCTTTGTGGGGCCTTAGGTGTAGGCCTTGAGGCTTCCCATCAGAGTTCATTCTTATGCTTAGACTCCTAAGATCGCTGAATAGGATGAATCCAAATGGATGCCTTTGTGGGGCCTTAGGTGTAGGCCTTGAGGCTTTCCATTAGAGTCCATCCCATGCTTAAGCGTTCTATGATAATCATGATATAATAGAAAGAAAACTAGAAGGTAGGTCGATTACTTGCGCCCCAAGTAACTTCGGACTTCTCGTTTATCAAGGATTGTCGTGGATGGGTTAAGTCCACATAAAGTTCTTTTTTATGCCTTGAGGCCAAGGACTTTTAAACTAATCAGATTTACATGCCTGCGGGCTTAGGACTTGGATCTAATTTAAGCATTGAAGATATATTTAAATCAGATCCAAGTGTTGAGAAAGCTTTGTCATCGTGATTTTGCTAGGAACAACTTGCATATAACTAAAAACATACAACATATCGCTAGACTTTAAAGAAAGAAAAGACAAAGACAGAACAAAGCCGGTCGGGCAAGATTAAACCTTATCAATTAAGGCTGATCGTCTTGCAGGTCCCTATCTTTGTGGTTTTGTCAAAGGTCTGAAAGCTTAGGTGGAGAGGGGAAAGGAGAGTACAAAAGGGTGAATCGATACTACAACAAGTTTGAACAAGGTAGCAGAGCTATTACAAAGTTTAGGAGAAAAGATTATCCCGAGGGGGATGAAAGCTTGGGCTGACTACAGCTTCGTTTGAAGGCAAATCTGGCTTTTTAAGCAGAGTTTGTGCTTTTGTTTGTTTGATTGAGTGTCTTTATTCCTGTCTTCTCTTCCTCCTTTTATAGACGACTCGGTTCGGCTCCTGTAGCAACAGCTTTGCCCGAATGCGGTCTAAGGGTGATGACTCATCAGCTTTATTACATGTAATGCCACCAAAAAGTACTTTATGGGCTGTGCAGTCTGATCAGTCTACACCACTTGATCCTTGGGTAGGTAGGCAAGTGGCCTTTGTGAATTGTATCAAGTCAGAAAAAGGCCATTTCCTGCCTTCCCAAGCCTCGGCTGGGCTTTGATCTTCTCTTCCTCCAGGCCTCCTTTTGGGCCGACTCCAACCTTGGGCCAAAAATCAAGTTTTAATCCAAACAGAAACCAAATAAAACAATTTAAAGAAAAAATAGCCCAACCAAAGACGTCCCATCCACCACCGACCACCGACCACCCCTCTCCCTCCACCTCCTTCTCTCCGTCTCCAAACCCTTGAACAACGCCGGTTTCGTAATTTCGATAGGGTTAATGGTGAAGAGTGGCAAACATGCCTTGTTGATCTACTTTAATCTTGATCTTCATCTTTGTGGCTATATCTTCAAAGGGTTTTCTTCTAAATTCCAATTCACACTATTACTGTTTTATGAGCTAATTAGATTGAATTCTGGTTGATTTTGTTACTAAAAAATCACCGAGATTGTAATCTCAGAATTGCAGAGAATGAAGGAAGAAGAAGAAGGCAAACAAAATCGAATACATCTCTTTAAGAATCTGTGTTGGATTCTCTCTCAATTATGTTACAAAGAGAGCACGGTAAGTGTGAAAATATAGCCATTGCTAGGCTTCACACCTTAACAACGATAGACATGTGTGTTACATATGGACAACTTAAACTTAGCTACCAAATTAGATATAGGCGGCATGATATGCACCGTTTAGATGTTTTAATCATGACCATCCGCTACAAACACTTATAAACTCAAACTTAGAACATTCCTGCAATTCTAAGACAGAAAACATGAACTTCCAACCACCAATTCTTCAATCCTTTTTAGCTATAGAGCCTTTACTTCAACACTCCCGTCTAAGATTTGTTGTTTCTTTCACTCCAAGCATTTCCTTGAGTTTATAGAAGCTTGTTGTTTCTTTCACTCCAAGCATTTCCTAGAGTTTATAAAACCAATTAATCCTTAGATTTGTAGTAAACTAAGTTGATGATGTTTTATTGCAGTGCTTCCCTTATGTGGTGATACCTTCTGTCAATATGCTTTTATCTTTGATGAAATACAGGATTCCTTGTCATTATTATTGCAGAAGTGTTGTCATAATAAATGGGAGTAGCTTCAATTTATTCCTCTACAAAATCTTGCAACACAAATCTAAGACACACAACCTGAGTTGTTGCTTTAACAACATTCATGTACTCAGCTTCAGCAGTTGAAAGTGCCACATTGTGTTGCTTAGCCGTGGCCCATGAAAATATACCACTACCAAATGAAAAAGCATAGCCTGATATGCTTTTCATATCATATTCATCCCCACTCCAGTCACTATCACAATATCCACTGAGTAGTGCAACTTTACTTTATTATACTCAATTTTATAGTCCAGTGTGTCTTAAATGTACCTGAGCACTGTCTTTGTAGTTCCAAAATGTTTCTTAGGTGGATTGTGCGAATACCTTGCCAACAAACTTGCTACAAACATATTATCAGGCCTAGTTGCAATAAGATATAGCAGGCTTCGAACTAATTGCCTGTACACAATTTTAACACCATCATATTTTTTCAGTTTTTCATTCACTTCTAAGGTGTACTTATAGGCTTGCAGTCATTCAAACCATACTTTTCTAGCAAAGCCAATGCATAGTTGTTCTATTTTATAAAAATTCCATGCTCAGATTGTTGTATTCTCATTCCAAGAAAATGATACACTAGCCCCAAATCTATCATCTCATACTTTTGCATCATGTCTGCCTTAAACTCATTCATTAACCCAAAACTACTGCCAATATACATTATATCATCCACATAAATTGACATAATAATGGATTTAGTTTAATCTCTGGTTTTAATTTAGAGGATAGTCTCACTTGGACTCCTTATGGAGCCACATTTATGCATATGAACATCAATCTCCTCAAACCATGCTCTTGGTGCTTATTTAGGCCCCATAAAGAAACTTCTTGAGTTTGTAAACTTTGTTTTCAGCCCTTTCAATCACAAACACTTCTGGTTAATCCACATATACTTATTCTCGTAAGACACCATTGAGAAAACCTGACTTGACATCAAGTTGGAACAGCTTCCAACTTCTCTTAGCTGTTAGAGCAATAAGAGTCCTTATGGTATCCAACCTTGCAACAGGTGCAAAAGTTTCATTAAAGTCAATACCAGCCTTTTGAGAGTAACCTTTGGCAACAAACATTGCCTTGTGCTTTTGTGTTGTTCCATCAAAGTTTAACTTGGTTTCGTAAACCACTTGACACCAACAATAGGCTTGTTCTTCTCAATCATTTCAATTTCAGCCTGCATTGCTTTCTTCGAAGTATCATCAATTGCAACCTCTTCATACTTCTCAAGCTCAATCTCTTGCATATACATCACTGAGTGATATCAACCTTACACGAGTGTCACTTGGACTGCTTGTCTCTCCAAACCCCTTGAGGGTAGCTACTACCTCAATGGGATTGATATCACTAATTTTCTTCATTCATTCTATCACAGACACTATATTATCTATCATAAATGGGAGTTAAGCTAATCAACAGTTTCTTTACAATTTTTTTATTTGACAGTTCTTCACCATACATTTTCATTTGATTCACCAAGCCAAACAGTCTAGTCAAATATTACTATTTCTCAATCTAGTAGACTCAAAATCACGATGAATACCTTAATGTTTCACTATATTGACTTGAGAATCACCTTTGTATTCTTGCTTCATTGCATCCCAAGCATCCTTAAACGTCTTCTGATTTGCCGTTCTTGGGAAAATATCATCACTCACAGCACTCTGAATCAAATCCAGAGCTCTTGCATCTGTAGCCATGTGATCATGTGTAACGATTTGTTGCTTCTCAGCTGAGGAAAGTTCATAACCATTTTCAACAAAACTCCAAAGATTGTGAGAACTGAAAATAGCTTACGCCATTAAAGACTGGAGCTCAAAGTTTGGCTCCAAATCCAGCCATCTTGCTCCTCAATTAACCTGAGTTCTTTGTAGGAAAGAGAACAACTCACAGATTCACTCCCATTGATTCAATTATAACCAAACTCTAAGGCCATGGAAGTGTCTTCTCAGCTAATTAGCTTGAATTCTAGTTGAATTTGTTACTGAAAATCATCGAGATTGTGATCTTAGAGTTGTAGAGAATAAAGGAAGAAAAAAAGGGAAACAAAATCGAATATGTCTATCCAAGAATCTGCATTGGTTCTCTTTCAATTCTATTACAAATGGAGCACAATGAGTGTTAAAATATAGTCGTTGCTAAAGAATTGCTAGTTGGAAGTTCATGTTGAAGTATAAGCTTATACTTCAACATACACTGGGTTCTCTGATTTTCTTAATATGTGAGGGTTGTTTGCAAATGGATTTTGTTTTCATTATTTTGAGTGTTCTGATTTTCTTCATCCGTGTAAATGGGTTTTAATTGATTTATTGTGTAATATCTTCATTTAATTATGGTTTGTTTCACATATGGGTGAGTTTTTTTTCTTTCTCAAATGGGGTTTGAATGAACCTGGAAATCTTAAATCTTGAAACTACGAAATTTTCAATGGGCAATAATAGACTTGTTATATGGTTGGATTGTTTGAAGGTTTGGGAGACGGAGGGGAGGAGGTTGAGGGAGAGGAGGTGGGAGGTGGAGGATGGGACTTCGGCAAAGTTTGGCTGGGTTCTTTTTGTTTTAATTATTTTATTTGGTTTCTAATAAGTTTTGAAATTTACAATAAAGTAATTTTTTGTAGGTCCACTTGTTGTCAAATCATTAACTGTGTGGGAAAGGGATCCTCTCTGTATCCCTTCCAGCAAGTCCATCAAGGCACACAATCCGAGCTTTTAAAATTTGATCCAACGACTACAAATAGGTGCATACTTTAAAAGTTATAATAACTTTAACTATTGGATCAAATTTCAAAGACCCGGATTGTATGCCTTAATGGACTTAGTGGAAGGGATCCGAACAGGATCCCTTTCCAGCTGTGTGGGCTCTTTATGTGTCATATCAATACATTAACAAATTTGGACTGCAAGAACCATATTGATGTGCTATAGTTAAATTCAAAGATGACATTAATCGATTTTCAAATTAAGGGACCAAACTAATGGTTTGGTTCAAATTCAGAGACAATCTCTGATAAAAACCCTTTTTCAAATTATTTTTCTGATCTTACGCGGCATTATCTATGTTGGGTGTGTGTGGTGGTCCCACGTGAGGTGGATGGATCATGTATGTATGTTTGCTGTGGAAATATTTACGTGACTGACATTTAAGGAATGTTACTATAGACTAGAGAAAATCATGCTATTGAACATCGTTCACCCAAAGGAGGGAGGAGGAACCGTCTAATCTATTGACAAAGAAAGATGGGGAATTCATAGTTTTAGGTCAACTCGCGAGTATAGAAATCATATTGATCGTATGATGATATGAATTGAATATATTTCGAGTCATAATTTGGTATTTGTTATCAAACAAAAAATTATATATTCAAACAAGTGTTACTAAATCAATCCACCAATAAATGTGACTTTCACAACAACAATCAACTGTTGGAGTAGTGTGATTGCACAACACGAATATTGATCTCAAAATGAATTAACAAGTGGCAGTCATTCACACGTGCGTGACAGTTGATTATCCTAATTTTACTATGTAATCACTTAACAAGCCGATTATGATACATCTAACAATTTTTTAAACATTTGGACTCCTTACGGTAACTTTATCATAGTTTAAGGTACCTTCCTACTCCAAATTTGTGGTACAACACCATTAACATCATTACAAACATAGAAAAACTATTAAACAAAATGAAATACATTGCAAATGATGAGACGTAACATGAAGTATACATATGAGGATTGGGTGCATCGGTAACCTAAAGTGTTTCGTTGTTATACCTTTCTCTGCCTTTAGGCCGAGATCATAGTGTTTCGGTGTTAGGGTAAACTAATGGAATGAGATTTAAAATACTTGGTGGAATAATGAAACGAACAGAAAGCCAAACACCAAAGAACGTTCAGAGAGGTCCTACTTTTTAGCACGTACGACTGGAAAATTGAAATTCCTTCTGTTCATGCAGCAACTAGCAGGCGATAGCTGAGAATAGGGAAGGGACTGATTAGAAACTGGGACCCAAAGTTTACTGGAAGATATCATTTTTTGCCGCTGAAGGCTGGAGCAAACCAAATTCAAGACAACATTGGTATTGCGCATGAGCTATTCCACTTCCTTAAAACAAGAAAGACGAAATGCAAGCTGGAGTTGGGAATTAAACTGGACATGCATAAAGCTTATGATAGGGTGGAATGGGACTTCTTATTGGCAGTTATGGAGAAGATGGGCTTTGATAGTCGCTGGAGAAATTTAATCCTGGGGTGTATCTCCACTGTTAGTTTCGCCATTCTCCTTCATGGTCAACCTGGACCTCGGTTCGCTCCTTCTCGCGGGCTTCGCCAGGGGGATCCCCTGTCCCCATATCTCTTTTTGCTGGTTAGTGAGGTGCTATCTCTTCTTATTAAGCAGGCGGGTGAAAGAAAACAGATTGAAGGGGTAAAAATGGGCCTTGCCGGTCCCATGATCTCTCATATATTTTTTGCTGATGATACTCTGATTTTCATGAAGGCGGATGAGAGAAATTGCAGGAATTTAGTTCAGGTAATTGATGAGTACTGCTTGGCTTCGGGACAACAGGTCAATAAGTCAAAATCCAGTGTTTACTTTGGGGGAAATGTACCGGAGTCTCCCTCACTCCAGCCAGCTGCCATTCTTGGTATGGAAATAGTTGGGGATCCGGGATTGTACTTGGGTGTTCCAGCTATTTGGGGTAAATCTAAAAAGAACGGTCTTGCTTACATCAAAGGTTGTTTGTTAGGAAAAATCCAAGGTTGGAAGCGTTCTACTCTCTCTCAGGCGGGGCGCGAAATCCTTATCAAGGCGGTGGCGCAAGCAATTCCGGCGTATCCTATGAACCTCTTCAAATTTCCTTCGACTCTTTGCAATGAACTTGATGCTTTGATATCGAAGTTTTGGTGGGGTCAAAAAGAGGGAGAGAACCGTATTCATTGGGTCTCAAAGGAAATATTGGGCCGATCAAAACAAGATGGTGGACTTGGTTTGCGATGCTTCACTGATTTCAACGATGCTTTTTTGGCTAAGCAATGTTGGAGGTTGTTATCGGAACCAAATTCTTTGTGGGCGATGGTGCTTAAAGCCCGATACTTCCCTAATTGCTCCCTCCTTGACGCAAAACGGGGAGGAAGAGCTTCGTGGGCTTGGTCAAGTCTCCTTGTTGGAAGAGATATTATTCTCGGAGGTGCACACTGGCAGATTATGAATGGCAAAGAGGTTCGGGTATGGGTGGACAGATGGCTTCCTTCAATCCCCTCGGGAAGACCTTCTCCTTTGGGTACGGTTCAAGTCTCTAGGAATTTGAGGGTCAACTCTTTGATTTGTAATGAGTCTGGGGATTGGGAGGTTGATTTCTTGAAACCTTTTGTGGTGGAAGAAGAGATCAAGGCGATTCTGGAGATCCCTTTGGGTGATCCTACCTTAAAGGATAGATTGGTGTGGCCTTTCGAAAAAAAGGGAGCATACTCGGTAAAATCTAGTTATCATTGGGCTTTGTCCAGGACTCATATTCACAGGAATGTCAACCCGCATAGGTCTGATATGATACCGACTCAGTTATGGAAGTGTATGTGGAGTTTGGAGGTTCCTCCAAAAATAAGGGTTTTCATGTGGAAGTCTCTTCATGCGGCTGTGGCAACGATGGCTAACCTGTTCTTTAGGCGCTCTTCTCTTTCCCCCATGTGCCTTCTCTGTAACTCGGCTGAGGAATCTACGGAACATCTTTTTCACCAATGCCCGTGGGTTGAGGCGGTGTGGAATGGGGGAAGTATGACTCGCGGTATTGGCAGGGTGGGGATTATTTCTTGGGTAAATTGATTAAATGATATTTATGATGCGGTTAATGCTAACAGGGGTGAAAGGATCAAACTGTTCTCATATATTGCTGTTACCTGTTGGCACATTTGGAAATCTCGATGCAACTTTATCTTTAAGCAGCAACCAATTTACCCAGGGCAGGTTAACGCCGCTGTTCATCACTCGGTGGGTATGTTCCAAGAGGCACATCGTGTCCCAAGTTGTAGGCCCAGGATCAATGATCTGGATCGGAGCATTGCAGTTTCTTGGTCTCCTCCTGGCTCAGGTTTCATCAAGATAAATGTGGACGCTAGTTGGACTGCTAGGGAGTGTGTGGGCTTCGTGGGTGTGGTGGCTAGGGATGATCATGGCAGGTTTGTGGCTGCTTGCAGAAAGAATATTAGTGCTTCGAGTGTGGCACTGGCTGAAGCTAAGGCTATTTTGCATGGCGTTTCGTTTGGCCGGTATATGGGGTGGAATGATATTATCATTGAATCTGATTCTTTGGACTCTGTGTCATGTCTTCAGGATCTTAATTCGATGGGCAGTTGGGATGCTTTTCCTTTGCCAGCTAAGTGCACATGTATGGGGAAGGCTTTCCAAGATTGCCGCTGGTCTTGGGTTCCAAGATCGGCCAATAAGGCAGCGGACAGTTTGGCGTCGCGGCACTGTAGGGAGGTATGTGATTTTGTTTGGGTTAACCGACCCCCATCTTCCCTTGTTCATGTTCTGTGTAATGACAGTCTCCCTTGTCCTCATTAGGCTTGTAGTTTTGGTGCAAGGAGTGACACTTTTAGCATTTGATGCGGTGTCGGATGCTTCCTCCTTGTACTTCGTTTTCTTGCTTGGTCGTAGCTGGCCTGTTTGCTTTATTGTAAGCTTTCTTGTTCTCTTTTGGCTTCTCTGCCCGGGTAATGCATTATCTCGTTCACCAATAAAAAAAAAAAAAAAAAACCAAATCCCTCGAATCAGTAACAGATATATATGCATGTTTCTATCAAATCAGTTGTTTGACTCCATCGTACAATTCTGGCTTGGATCAGTTCAATAATTCTAGCTCTACAATATAATTTTTGTTTTGCTTGGAATGAGCTGATTGAATTGAATCATAGATTGTGGCAGTATAGAAATTAACGTGATTAATCTTCCATGCATAAATAAATTTACATAAATTTTGTTAATAAGCCGTTTGTGTAATTTTTTTCATTGACAAGGAATCGTTTTTTAAAACTCTCTCGTCTCTAGAGTTTAAACTCAAAATCTCCTTCACTAACATAGAAAATAAATACTAAGCATTAGATAAAATGAACCGTTTGCTGCAACAAAGTGTATAAATAAATACCTACACGTTTCGAGGTTTTATAATGCTCACCACAGTAATTTGATTTGAAACCATACAATACAAGTATGGGTTGGTACCATTGGAACCAAGTGGGAATGAATATTGAATAGAATTTTAATTTTTGGGTAAAAAAATATTGAATATGAATTGAAAAGTGCATTTCTGATCAAGTTGTTGAGAGTGATTTTTACCCTTGTGCAGTTTCCAGTACTGTTAAAATTCCAATTCTGTAAAATGGTTGAATAATAATACTACAAAACTGAAATCTGAAACTTGAACTGATCTGGAAGAATATACCCAAAAAAAAGCCAATGGAGTTGAATTTGGTCGAGTCCAATTCAGTAAATGTACGATGCTGCCCAGTATTCTGAACTCTATCCTATATTTTAGGAATTTTAATCATTAAATCTTGATTTTTGTATTTTTAACTAAAGATCTATTAAAAAATTTAGAATGTCTAACACTCCGAAGTACTATAAAAAATTAATAATCCAATGAGTTCGTAGTCCTCGCGTGCTTGCGGAAGGTGTAACTGCCAATCATTGATCACCACCAATTGAATGGGTGATAGTTTAGCCTTCCCCCATATCCCAGGTTTGTTCCTCATCACCTCTCCATCTCCTTTGCAATTGCTTGTTTATGGCCCCCATTTCATTCATTTCTCCAGATGGATACAGTTCACTGGCTCTAACTTGGGGTCCCTCTGGGCTCCAAATGCCAGCCCCTCTTTGTCTAATGTCTCGTCGTACATGTTTTTAAATTATTTTTTTCATACAAGTGATATTCTTAATTTAGACTACAGTACGGGAAAAAAGAGAATTTAAACTCGGAATTAGAATGCAATAAGTTGAACTCTAACCACCAGGGTAATACACTATTTAAAACAAATTGTTATTAATTATAGCCTCAAAATAGTCGCATTGTACTCCTTCCGTTTTTTTGGTAATCTTTTTATTACAAAAGATGCATGATAACGCTTGACGTACCAATGACAACTCATTTATATAAATATCATGTAACATATTGTTAACGCAAAAACACACTATACCATATTTACAAAGCTAATTGTTATTCTAAAATAGTCATCTTTTATTTCGTCATCTAAAACCTCACCTACAAGTGAGTAGGAATATCATTAGAAGTGAAAATTTTCAAATTCTTCAAAATTAACTTTCTATTTATTTATAAGGAGACATCAAATTTTATTATTAGATAGGGAATGTTTAATTAGAAAACCCTTCTGGACGGATTTTGATCCCATCCGGATCCAAATTGTGGGGATCCTAGGAATCCTCACATCTTAGTCATTTATCGTGCATCGTCTGGTTAGAAAATCATTTGAATTTTTTATTTAAAATTAAACACAAATAGTACTTGACGAAAACTGGTCGCACGATGTATGATGAATGACTAGAATGTAGGGAAAGTGAATCTGTAGATGATCCTCTTCTTTTTTGGACGATGTTAGTTCATCAATTGTCATTAATTGAAGGGAACTTTAATGAAAAGCTCCCGGTACTTTTCACTTTAATGAAAAATCACATTTTTACACTAAAAGGTCAATCCTAGTACTATTCATTTTACCCTTTATTTTGTCTTTATCGTTAAAACTCAAAGTTTTCAAGCATTTTTCATTAGAAAATGAACTTTCACACATGTTCCCTCATGAGAGAGAAATGCATAGCACAATTGCCAAAAGCAATACTAGTGGATCAACCCATAAAAATTTAGACATGTATCGCGTGATCGTATTGTACCGGAAGCCGAAAGGTGAGGCTATTGAGTTTTTTATTACAAGAGCAGTTCCATGCTTGCCCTCTAGCGCACTATCTCCAAGCTCATTCCGTTATACTTGGGACTCTTGAGTAGGGGTGGGTTCAATTCTGTTTGGTTCGGTTTTTGGTCGAAACTGGAAACCAAGCCAAAATTACTATTCTATTCGTTTATTTTTTTTTAGTTTTTTTCGGTTCGGTTCAACTTCGGTTTTGGTTTTTTTTTTTCAGTTTGGTTCGATTTTTTTTTCCTTTGCAACTTTTTTTGCGATAACCCATCCCTAATTGTATAATTTTATTAATTTTAAATGAGTGAACTGACGAAAATGCCCTAGAGGTGAGGGTATTGACTTTCATTGACCAGCTTATAGTGAAACTTACGAAATGTTCTTTTAGCATATCCATGTAGTACTCGACAATATGAACGAGTGGGCGCAAGTAGAATCAGAACCGGAATTACGATAGGAGTTTTACGGAACAACAAATCCATAAAGTACTTTTGTAAAGATTACCATTTGTTATTTTATATATTTCTCATAATTATTATATTATTATTTTAAGATTATTTTGTTATTATATTATTTTTTTAATATTAGTTGTGAGGAATGAGGGAAAGGGAGAAGGAATGGACGGATGAAAGAAGGGATCGAGGAGACTAACCAAGGGAGGAGAAGGAGGAAGATAAAACATGAGGGAGATGGGCGAATCGGGGCAAGAGAGAGGAAGACAATGACCAATGGAGAAAGAAGAAAGGAGGGGAAGGGAGAAATGAGGGAAGCACGGGATCATGGATCCCTTCCCGGTTCTTTGAGACTCGACCCACAGAACGGTTGAACCCGATGGATTTCGACGGTTTTTTCGACCTAATTCTGACGATTTAAGTTAAGCGACCACTTGGAAACACCTCCTTAGTCTTCATTCTTCCATTTCCACTCAAAATTAGAAGAAATTTGGTGGTTGTTTTGGGGAAAAACAGACTGTGGTTCGTGAGGGTGTACGGTTGCGATCCGTAAATTGTGAAGCTAACTCATCCAATTACCACCACCAATAGGCTCCTCTCAACCCCAGGAACAAAGTCCAAGCAATGGTGGAGGCATCGAAGTGAGTATGGAGGTCGAATTGAAGCACACCTAATTCTAGGGTTCCAGCGGTTCGTGGGCGATTTCAAGCATTTCCCAGCCGAATTGGACTTCGGCCTAGGCATGAAAATTTATCCTCTCACTAAGATCTACTCGACTGTAAAATTTGGTAATTTTTAGAAATAGTTGATTTTTTCAGCTAGTTGAGGTGACGGCGTGTGGGCAGAGACACCATTTGACCTCCCTAGGATAAAATGGGTGCCCTGATTCCATATTAGACATCTGATTGACAAAATTCCATTGTTTGGTTATATTTCCATTAAGGGCCACCACTTGGTTATTATATGATTTGACGATCCAACCATTGGATTGTCACCAAACTTTAATACGTAATAATACATAATATTTAAGGATATTAGGAACTAACACATTGGGAATCTGACGTATGGATCTTTTCGGATGGGTTTTCTAAGTTTGTAAATCTAAATGTCGGCCGCCACTTAATTTTAGCAATTGGCGGAGATCCGACCATTGGATCATTCAGAAACTTTAGGATGTTGTTCTAGAAGCTTATTGAAACTCTTGGGAAGTTACGGATAGGAAATCCGAGGTGCGAATCTTCCGGATTGAGTTATGTAGGGTTATGAAACCTACCGTCGACCTTTGACAGACGGTTGACTTTTGGTCAATGGGTTGCAAATCATTTTAGAACTTACTTAGGGATATGTTTTATGTAAGTTACATGTTCTATCGATAATAATTCTGAGACGTGATTTGGTATTTGTTCTAGGCAACGATCGTTCGTGACGCCTCGATATTCGTGCTAAGGAGTTGTAGTGCAGACTTAAGGTAAGTAGGTCTTTTCCTTTATAGTATATACGTATTTGTTAGTTTCCATTTATACATTGAAAGAGAATTTACTACGTATACCTAGCTTAGACTAATGCTTATAAGAATTAGCGAAATAACGGAAAATTACAAAGAGATCATAAATCTTATAGGATACACAGGTATGCGTATGTTTATTTATGTTATGATTAAACCTACTGCTATGAATGATATTATATTGATTATAACTATTGAATCACTATGGCATGCCTATATTTATGTTTTATGTTTATCGTTTGCTGCACCGATGTTAGTGGTCGCCCAGGGCCAGGGCCAGTCTTTCACGTGTTCACATTCGTACCGCACGCTTGCCTTGGATCGAAGTAGGGGCC
Organism: Malus sylvestris; assembly: GCF_916048215.2. NCBI lineage: Eukaryota > Viridiplantae > Streptophyta > Magnoliopsida > Rosales > Rosaceae > Malus > Malus sylvestris. The sequence goes on from NC_062275.1 coordinate 17,058,263, forward strand.
AGTCCTGTCGTACAAGTTGCAATAGGCAACTCTGACTCGTATGTGACAGCGAATAACGCCAGTCTTTACGTGATTGTAGCACTAGAGTGTATATCATTAGTACACCCAGTCAGTACCAGAGCCAAGGTGGGGGCAATGAGATTCCTTGACCCTAATAACCTTGTGCCGACAACCCCAAACAAGAAGAAGAAGAAGAATGAGCTGCTACTCCATTTGTTAGTCATCATTCCATCAGCGCCTCTTCTCCCCTACTAAATCTTCCCACCACAGTGAATTTACCGCCTGGCAGCCTCTAGATCGTCAGACTCGCATTTTCGGCATGCCCTATCTAGGGCATCGAATCAGCCAGCACTCTGTCATTGTCGCTCAGGGATTTGGATTCTTTGGACTCCTCGATGGGTCTCATACACTTGCGCGACCCTTTTATACAGATGTTGCTTGTGAGCTTCTATGCCGAGCTTGGTAAGTTGTTCGATGCGCGTACGGTGTTAAGGAAATGTGAAACTTGTGTGGTTGCGTGGAATGCAATGATTGATGAGTTTGGGAAGAATGGGGATATGGGTTATGCTGTTTTACTATTTGAAAGCATGCTGGAAATGAATGTGGTTTCATGGACAAACGTTATAAATGGGTTTGGGAGAAATGGGTGTTTTAGCGAGGGAATTCGGTTTTTTCAGATGATGATGAATCATGAGAATGTGATGGGTTGTTTTGTGAAGCTAAACGAAGCTGCTTATGTTAGTGTGCCTTCTTCCTGTGCTAATTTTGGTGGGTGGGGATCTATTTACTGAGGGAAGCAAATACATGGGCATGGGTTCGAATTCGGTGTCATTGAAGCTCTTACTCTCAGGCCGGACGTCGGTGTCCAGTACTCCAATGATGATGTCATCGACCGAGGGTAAAATTCTGACCCCATCATTGTAAATTTCTGGCTCCGCCACTGTACCCAGTCATTTTCATCTCAGAATAACTCTACATAAACTCATGTGTTAAGATGTGTCGATGAGCACTTGGTTTGATATGTTTGCTTATGCGAAAGTGTACGATTACTAACATCATGCACTTATATATGAACTATTGTGTCATATTGATATCTTGATATTTTGCAGGCTACGGTGAGTATTTTCATAGTATCTGTAGTATGTATATCTTGGAAACTATACATGTTTTACGGCGAGGGGTTATAACGTTTTCAAATGTTTTTATTAAAACTTTATTTTCAGGCCCACTCACCCTTGTTTTTCACCCCTCCAGGTTTTAGTAGCTGAGCTTTCTTATTGACGAGGATTCTTGGCAAATCTTGATGTAGACGATTACCTTCGATAGTATAATTCTCACCTTATCTTACTGTACTGTACTGTACTTATGCTCTGATATCACGTGTGAAATGAGTTCATTCTCGCTCACAGCACACTCTTATATTTAGGCACTTTTAGATTTAAATTTATTCACATATTCCACCACACTACATTTTATGGCTTCGTCACCTTCCAGGTGTTGGCCAGCACATCTCGATTCGGAGTCCAAGTGGACATTCTGAGTCGGGGTGTGTCATTTTTAGGTTGAAGAATAAATCTGTTTGTTTCCAGATACATGAATTGCAGAACAAAATCAATAAACTGACCCTATCATTAAGCAAACGAATTTTCAAATTCAGTCATCGAAAGAGTCCAAAATCTGGATTTCATCTAAATTTTTTAATACTAATTTTCATATCATGAAAATCTTTCATAAATAAGTGTATCTCTATTTAATCAACCAAAACACAAGTCCCAGAAATTTAATTTTCCACAAATCTAAGCATGCATGCATAATTTTCGATTAGGAAGACCTAAAATCATAAGAAAATTTGAGAAATCTAAATTCAAATTCCACATATAAATCTTTGAATAAATTTGCGAGGCACCGCTTGGTAAAATCAGCTATGGTGGGCTTGGTGGACTCGGTTACGGTGGCGGCGTCAGGAGCTATAGACGGAGTTAATCTGCTGGAGATTAAGCAGGAAGCATAGAAATAGAGCTCTGGAATTCTGGGGACAATAGAGTCGGTGGGTGAGATTCAAAATTGGGGTGAGAAGAAAGAAGATGTGGGATCTAGGGAAAAAGGAAAGAAGATGAAGAAAAAAAATAAAAGAAGAGGGAGAGAAGACGATCTGGTTGAGGTCTGGGAAGAAAGAAAAGAAGAAGAAAGAAGAACAAAAAAAAAAAAAAACAAAGAAAGATGGAGAGGAGGAGAAGACAAGGCATGCAGCTTTCTGAGCAAAAAAAGCAAAAGGACAGTGCTAGGGTTTATAATTGGGCTTATAAATTGGGTTGGAATTGGGCTTAAAAAATAAAATTCAAAAAATAAAAAATAAAAAACAAATATATAATAATTCGGTTCGGTTTCTGAACACTCAAAACTGAACCAAAAGATTTCGGTTCGGTTCTGTTTTTTCAATTCGGCCTGATTTTTTTTTCAGTTTCGGTTTTTTTCTATTTTGGTTTGGTGTTCGGTCCCATTTTTTTCGGTTTTTGATTTTTAGAACCAACTTCTACTCTCGAGTGTTTCTAAAACAATTAAAACCTTAATCTATGGGTTTTTAAAAATAATGTTAGGGAGATTAATTTTTAAATTAAATTTGTAAGTTAAATGATGTGGTGGTTGATGATTAGATTATTACTTAAATTTTGATTAATGTGTTTATTTCTATTGGTGGCACATCGTTTAATTTACAAATTTGGTCTCCGTATTGATTGGGTTTTTGGTTAACTCATTAGCAATAACTAAGGCCATCTTCAACCGAGGGCTGGCCAGATGGCTCCTTTTAACCCTCTGGCCCTCCAAGATATTAATAATTTAATGAACAGTATAGGGCCATATTTGCCTTCGCCTCCAACCGAGGGCCAAAAGGCCAGAGGTATGCCTTTGGCATCCTTTCTCGAAATTTTACTTGGAAAACTTTTCGGTAACAGGCACTATTCTCATTAATTTTCAAAGGAGTTGAGATTCTTGTTGTTGTTGAAGTTGGACTTGGATTAAGAAGATCTAATTTATTTTGGATAAACATATTCCTTGAATTTCGTATAGGTCTGATACTCAGTGTATAATGGCTTGAGATTCCACCGTGGTCATAGTTGTACGAAGATCAAGCTTTGCTCTGAATTTCTCTGGAACTTTGACAATCCTCACAAAGGGTGTGAATTATGAAGTGTTTTTGGCTTTGTCAAATCTTATAAGCAGTTCTTAACTATTTGTGAGCTTAGACCTATTTTCGTTATGGCTAAGAACTAGTCAACTTGACCGTGATGATTAATCAAACAATCATAAATAGTGACTTTTATTTCTGCATTTTCACCTTCCTTCGCTTGTTGTTTCTCACTGTAAACTGGAAATATGCCCGAACTTTACAATGAAAGTCGTATTCAGGTAGTCAGCTGATTGCATCACCATTTTATTGTAATTCTTTGACATTACATCGTACTCTAGTAGTTCTTTTCAACGTTGTGTGTTTGTCTCAATGCATCTTTTCACTGCTTCACGCAGGACCTTTTGTTCTTGAGTATGCAGACTTCGAAACACTTCTAACAAATTTGTTTGGTGCACTTGGGAAAAGTACGACAACACAGTTGAGATAAGAATAGAACAATCTTTACATATCTAGCGAAAAGGTGTGCACTCTCTTGGGGTTTTCAAGTTGATCACTTGCTAGTCCTTCTTTCTACCAACAATTAACTTGTTTGACTAGAAATCTACAACTAAGCAATAATGGAGATGTGGTTTGAACACTACAATAGCTCGCAAGAGTTATTGTTTGTTGGGAAAGGTGATTTTCTCGTTGTCTGTTTGCTTGGTTCAAGTTTTTTGGTTTACTATTAACATGGTAACCATTTTCCCCTGAATCCCAAGGTAAAGTTTTCAAATAGATTCGTTGTTGGCATTATGAGAAAGCTGCTTCTAGACTCTTATACAAGTTTAGGCAAACAGAAACCTGACCAAATTATCATCTGGATATGTGTATTTTGTAGTTCCCCATGCTATGTGTCTTATTTCCAAGTGTTTTGGGAAGCCTTCTTAAAGGCCACGTGTAGTAAGTTGTCATTGACTACATTAACCCCTCAAACTAACGGCTAGTTTGAGCAATTTACTCGGGCCTTCATGGTGGGTTATGTTTATTTATTACTCTATGATTGTAGCATGATCGTATATGACATTTATCTCTGCTAGAAATGTTTGTAACTATGGTTACAAAAATTTTTTGTCCTTGTTGTGACATTATTGAGATTTGGGAATGGAGATTCTTTGCTTAGAACTTGTTGATAGAGGAGTTTTACGAACAAGTGTTCAATTATGAAAGTTCACAATATAGAATTGTTTTATTACTATTGTTACCCAAGGAGGGTAGTGTGTGAGCACGATCGAGACTTTGATTATACATTGTTATATATTTCCCAATGGGGGCATGATTGTAATATTGCACCCTCAGGAATTTGTTACTTGGTTGTCATGCCAACAGTGAGTTGTTGATATCGCAAGCTGCAGACCGTAATATCAATAACCTATTTCTTGGATATGTTAAGTAAGTAAATAGTTAGACCTTTTACGTTAGTGTATTTATTGTAGTATTCGTTGCTTCAACCTGCTTAGTACTTGGGCTCGACCCAAGGATGCTATGTACTTACTTTTGAGTACGCAACTTTCGATTGCGTAGTTGAAAATGCTATTTTCAGTTTTAAGTATCAATACAACTATTCTAACCTTATGTTGCTATATATATATATATATATATATATATATTTTTTTTTTTTTTGACATGACGTTAGGACATATAAATATTTTTGGCAGTTTGTTTTTGAGAAAACTATTATATTATAGGATGGTACTGAAGAAGAAAGAGGGTATGAGTTTGAGGCAGAAATAATGCACTCTAAGTTGCAACAGAGCAGCATTTCCCTTTTTGATGTAACCACTCTCACTTAATTTCTTTGTTACGTACATATATTTTATTCTTCCTATCTTCGAAGTTTATGAAGCAAAATGATTTTAAATTTCGAGGATGAAATTTCCTTAAGGAGGGTAGATTGTGACAACCTGTCCCTAACTTTACGTTTTTATTTATTTTAATCGAGGGAATTGACGAAAATGCCCTAGAGGCAAGGACTTGGACTTCTGTTGACCATCGTTAGAGAAACGTATGCCTTATTCTTTTAGCGTGTTTAAGTAGTACTCGTTGGTACGAACACATAAGCTAAATCCATCTGTGAGTCCAGATTATATCAGTACAGTTACGAACGTTTGAAATTGGTTATTTTAAGTTTAGTTTTGATTAAATTGAACTCTCATCTTGTGGGAATATAACCAATCAGTTTTTAAGTGAGAGAGGAAGAAACAGGGGACGAATCAGAGATGGGAAAGATGGACCAATCAGAAGGGAGGGGAGAGTGACAGCCAACCAGGGGAGGAGAGAGAGAAGTGTTCCAGCCCTTCTTGTTGACCCATACACCTTCGACGACCCGGTTTTCAACTCGGCCAAATTCTGGCCACTTCCACTATTTTTTCAGGTGATTTCACCCATCCACTACTTGTAACCAAACTACACGACCTTCCATCTACCATTTCCACCCAAGATCGAAGGATTTTAGGTCCAAATTCGTGAAGAACATCACCGAAGGGACCAAGAGTTCTTGGCGGCAATCCATCGAATCCGAAGGTCCCAACCACCACCATCACTTCCAAATCACTTCTTAGGGTGCCAGAAACAAACCCCAAACAACTGTAGGAGCGGCGGAGCACCGGAGAAGGCGAATCGAACACACCTATTTTTAGGGTTTCCAACGGGTTTGAGTGAAATTGGAGCCTTTCTAGGCCAAATTGGACTTGGCTGCAGGTATAACTTTGCTCTACTCTTTGAGATCTTCATTTTTGGAATTTTTGAGAATTTTTAAAAATAATTGAATTTTCCGGTGAGTTTGGGCGGCCGACCGCCACCCACAGTGGCGCGTGGCCAAGAGGTCATCGATGCTATTCTTAGGCTAAATTAGATGCCTTGAATTTAGTTCTGACAATAGTATGATGCAAGTTGATCGTTAGAACCTAAATTCTCTACAATACGTGATTAGGTCATTCTATGAATCGACGATCCGACCGTTGGATCGTCATCAAACTTTAATAGGTTATTGTTCGTAATATTTGAGGATTATAGGAACTTACGGATTTGGAATCCGACACACGGATCTTTCCGAATTTGATTTGTAAGTTTGTAAAATAAAATGTTAACCGCCACTTGGTTTTGGCAATTGGCAAAGATTCGACCGTTGGATCGTCCTGAAACTTTAGGATATTGTTCTAGAATTATAATGTGTATCTTTGGAAGTAACGGATCGGAAATCCGTGATGCGGATCTTCCGGATCGAATTACGTAGGGATGTGTTTTACGTAAATTATGTGTTCTATTGTTATAAATTTTGAGATGTGATTTGATAATTGTTCTAGGCAATGATGGTTCGTGATGTCTTGATATTCATGCTAGGGAGTCGTAGCGCGGACCTCAGGTGAGTAGGTCATTTCTTTTTATCATATATATATATATGTAAATATGATCGATAATTCTGCAAACGCTTTTGATTTGATTTATGCACATGTATACCATGTCATACATATATTTATATAGTCTAAGATACTATGATATGGTTGAGTGTTAAATTACATTATGGCATATCTATATGCATATTACCTACATATAATGATTGTGAATGCTTTGACGTACTAAGTTGAACTACGAATGGCTTGATCCCGTTTAAGGGTACGTAGGCAGTCTAACAAGATAGTTAGATGCAGCCATAAAACAAACCGAATTTAAAAGAATAATTAAAAGAATTGAATTTAGGGTGAGCTAATACATGCTCTGATACTAAATGTTGGAACTTTACAATTAGCAAGAACCCTAAATCACAATCCACATACATGTGTCTGAACAAGAGTTTGGTTATCAATTTAATCCAAATGCATTTGATAGAAAGAAATAAATAAGTTCTCACCTTTGGTTGTTGTATGTCTGATAAAGCCGTGAAACGATGTATAAGGAAAAATCTTCTACTCAATGGGGACCTTATGTTCTCACTAGAATAGGGCTAGTTTCTGTATAGAACCATTTCCTCTTGAGCAGGGACCACTCCATATATAGATGCTGATCCAAATTGCCTTCCACCTATTATGGACAGCAGTTGGTAACTGAAAGCACTACTCAATCCTTATAGACGTGGGGCTTTCCATCACTTCAACATGTTTGCCTTATGGTCCTACTTTAAAGGAAGTTAACCTAATAATTAACTCTAACTTATTATAATTATAATGTGACCATTCCTTATCATGATTAGTAGAGTCCAAATAAGATTCCAACAACCGCCACTTCTTGTTGAACGGCGTAATCATCATTTTCCTTACCCTTTACAAATTTCCCAAAAACTCTGAAACTGAAAGGGTTTCGAGCTACTCTCCATATACAATTCCTCCGTTTGGTGTACCTAGAAAAAAAATTAAAGGAAATTAATTTATGAAATTAAGTGTAATATAATTAAATATTTAAAATAAACTGTGAAAACACTTACTTCGTCGTAGTAATTAGCACTACTTTCATGTCTACTTGCGGCTGCTAACAATGCTTGATGTCATTTGTTCAAACTTGGTTGAAGATGTTTCTTTCATCTTGAATAACAACTCTCGTGCTTTCGAATATTCACTGGAGTGGTACCTTCATAGAACTCTAAGTATTTTTTGGACACATGAATCCAAACACCGTCATTTGTTTGACAATTCCCCCTCACACTATCTTCCGACACCCATCTATAAGCCTTGCAAAGAGTTTCATCTTCTTTTCGGGTCCAAGCCCTACCTTTCATTGCAGACGAGGCCATTTGAAAATTATTGAAAAAAATGAAGGATAGATTTTTGAAAGAGGAAGGAAAATATGAGAATTGAATGGTGTAGGAATGGTGAAAATTTTGTGAGGAATGGTGAATGAATGGCTTAGGTATTTATAGGAAAAAAATAGAAATTTTGAGATTTTTTTTTAAAAGGCCCAAAAAACCTATAAAAAAAATGAATCCAACGGTAATTGGCGCCAGCTAGCCGTTGGATTCAAAATTCCTTTTAACAATTCATGTCGGTTATAATCGACAGGAATACATTTATATTACGTTGGATTCAAAATTCCTTTTAACAATTTCTGTTGGTTATAACTGTGATGACCCGTCCCTAATTTTTCTATGTAATTTCTCCCCGAGTATGTGTATCGACGGTTATGCCCTTATTTGCAAGTGACGTGGACGTATTCTTATCGCTTTCATTTTATTTCTCGCTATTGCCTTTAAATTGTACACATTGTGAGTGTACATAAATTTTATTAGTGTGAAAACACTGTTTCGGATAGGTTTTCGATACCTTTTCTGTACAAAACCCAAAAACCATATCCCTAGCTTTTCTTAGCCCATCCCGTGCACCCTCCTCCATTATTTCTCACTCTCACCAATCCCATCCATTCCCTCATTTCTGTCACCCAATTAGAAAAAGGAAAAAGGGGACACTCTCTCTATCTTCCATATGCTCTCTTCTCTGCAAAACCCTCAAACGAGTTGCTAAGCTCGCGGATTGAACCCAAAAACCACACCATTGTACTCCACTCATCTTCACGAATATAACCATGTTCTTGAAACCTGAAATGGACGAGTTTTCAACGTCGAACTCGGGCAAACTGATTTCGACGAGTTTTCGAACGAGTTAGGGAATTTTGAAGCTTGGGGAAGCTTCTACGCAACTCCTCGAGGCTCTTACTACAATTTGGAAGAAGTTTGGGAGTGAAAAGATCGAGTTTCAAATAGGTCACTTTTGGCCGGAACTTTCGAGGCTTTTTCCAATGACTTCCGTCCACTTTTTGGACTTCAAACAGGTACAACGCGATTCTTCACTTCACTAGCTTCAAATCCATATATCATACATCGAAAATGGTTGAGAAATGAATGAGAATAGTAAGTTTGAAAATTTTCCAGAAATCCGACAAACGACGACGACGACGGGGCTCACCGGAGAAGGAGACGAAATATTCCGTCAGAGTTGACGGAATATTCTTGACGGCGTCAGGTAACGCCGTTAGTTTCTATTAGCTTTTAATGGAATATTCTTGACGGCGTCAGGCCAACTAACGGTACTGGCCTGCACGTGGAGGTGCATCTGGCTGTGCCCTTGCCGACGCGTGAGGCAGTATGAGCCATCCAAAAATTATTTTAAAAATTTGGGGATGTTCGTGACGTCGAGTAGGTCATGACGGTATATTTAAACCCTAGGTTTGAGCATACTATGGGAGTTTTATTTAGGTTTGCATATATGTGCTTTAATTAATTCTATTTAGTTATATCACATATAGGGGAAACGTATCCCGAGGACGTTCGAGGCCAAGCTAGGCTCGGGGGTTACGACCCAGCGACATACTTGTGAGTGGGCAATTTATTTTATACCTATACATATTGATAGTTTCTCTAATTGTGTAGTTATTACACTTTTATGCTTATATTGCCAAGTATCCGTTATTGTGATATAATTGTGATAAATGCTGCTATATGGATGAGATATTACTGTCATGGTATTCATACATATTTGTACATGCTCATCTTACTGCACTGGTGTTAGTACTCGCCCCAGGGCGAGGGCCAGTCTTTCACGTGTATGTTCACATCGCACCGTTCGCTTACCTTGGATCCAAGTTAGGTGCTAGTCATGTCGGGTAGATTACATTAGGCAATCCGGCTTGTATGTGATGTGCTTCTGCACCAGTCTGTACGTGATCGTAGTACTCGAGCATATTGATTACAACCAGTCATGTTCGTGTCAGAAATTATCTGTTCGAACTCGTATGTCAGCTTAGATGGATGAGCACTTAGTTATACTTGTTTATCACATGATTATATTATTGTGGCATTCGATACATCATGTTTTGGTATATTTCTGGTTATAATACTGTTATAATATTATTGATTTATCGTTTACATACCTACGTAGTATGTTTTAAGGAAACTATACTTGTTTTATGGCGAAGGGTTAGTATATTCGAAAATTCAAGGATTTAGTATAAGCATTATTTTGCTGACCCACTCAACTTTTTTTTTCGCCCCTCCAGGACCTATATAGCTGTACTCTTTGTGGCACTCAAGGAATCTTGGCAGTTCTGACATTTTTTTTTGTTTAGACGTACGAACTTATCATTGTTATGTAATAAGTGTACTTAGTTACTTTGACTACTCTTCTGTAGTCTCATTGTCTATTACGCTCGGAATAATTGTTGTGGGTTTTCCCACGATTGCGCACTCTTTCACTATTTAGTATAATTAGTTTTAGTTAGTTTTAAATTTATTCACTTTTTGCATCACTTACCTTTATGGTTATGTCACCTCACGGTGATGGCCAGCATGCTTCGACCTTTCCAGGTCGGGGTGTGTCAGTTTGCTATCAGAGCATAGGTTTAGATAGTCCTGCACTTCCTAGTGTGTTTTAACTCTTGTTTTCTTATGTCAGAACCATGCCACCTCGTAGGGAGCCACGTACTTCAGTTGAGAATGATTTTCCGAACTTTGGATAGTTTGGTGCTATTGTCAATGTTATTCAGTCTTCACTCCATCCTTCCCCAAGGAATACTCTGGATATTGTATCTCGCCTGAAGATTAATGATTTCTTCGGTTATGAGGGATCGGAGAAGTCAGAGATATGGTTCGATCATGTTGAGAAGAGCTTTCGAGTTATGCATAGGCAAGGTAATCTTCCCCTAGAGAGATGGGTCGAGACAGCAACCTGGTTCTTTCGGTTAGGAGCAGAATCTTGGTGGGATCCTGAGAGGAAATCATTATCTAATGAGGATGCTATAAATTGGGATGTTTTCAAACGGATATTTCAGACTAGATTTGTTCCTCCAGAGTATTTAGATAGTAAGAAGAATGAGTTCACAGACCTGAGGCAGGGTAAGATGTCAGCCACTAAGTATCATCGAAGGTTCATAGACTTATCTCGTTATTACCTCGAGACTGCTGCTAATCCCTAGGAGATGCTTCGTTTATTTAAGAAGGGAACTTGCAAGAAATGGCGCACTATAGCAACCTCTACTCTCTATGCTACTTACCAGGAATTCTTTGAGGTCTTACTTCAAATTGAAGACTCGAAGAACGCTACTGATGATGAGGATGAGGATGTTGACAGGAATGCCCAGAGGTACAGTAACAAAGAACAATCATCACTTGGCCTGAGAAGGGCTCAGAATTTTCAAAGGAATGGAAATAGCTCTGGATCGTCGAGCGGGGGTTCTAACTCTGATACACGTCAGAGGGGAGGCAGATCCGCTGGTGGTTCTCATTTTCAGAATCAAGGAAACTCCATCAGTTTAGGTGTTCAGTTTTGTCGCAGGTGTAACACCCGTCATTATGGCAAGTGTAGGAGAGGAAGCAAAGGATGTTTCATTTGCGAACAGACAGGGCATATGGCCTATAATTGTCCTCAAAATCAGAAGAATCAACCTGCTAATCTACCACATGCATTCCCTCTACAACAGGTTCCAGCACCTGGTAATCGTCAACAGATAGGCCACGATGGAGCTTTCCACTACTAGGGAGACGTAGCCCAGAATCAGGGATGACCATACCAATATACACCTGAGATTCCCTACTATCAGAGAGGTTATCAGCAAATTCAGGGAGGCTATCAGCAGACTCAAGGAGGTTGTCCATAGTTCTAAAGAGACTATATGCCATATTAAGGTGGTGGAGCACAAATGTATACTGAAGAACAGTATCAAAATCTAAATGTAGCGTCTAACAGTAGAGGTTTAGGCAGATAGGCAAATCTACCCTACCATGGTCGAGGTAATCAAACTCAAGTGAACAAGGGTCGTGGAGGCAGACAGCAAGTAAAGGGAAGAGTCAACAACCTCACATTTCAGGATGCTCAGGCCAACCTGAACTTGATCATGGGTACGTTGAATGTTCTAGGTCACTTTGCTAAAGTTTTAATTGATTCTGGTGCTACACATTCAGTTATTTCCCATAAATTTGCTCAAACGACTCAACCACATCCTACTTCACTCGATTACGAGTTGGAATTCTCGATGCCTAAGGGTGAAATCTGTTATGTTAGTTGGGAATATCAAGGATGTCATATCCTTGTCGAGGATGTAGTCATGTCGTCTAATCTTGTCCCTTTGGATATCGTTGACTTTGACGTTATCTTAGGCATGGATTGGTTACACTACAATCGTGCCAGGTTAGACTGTTATGAGAAAGTTGTTACTTTTCACCGACCGGGCATGCCTATTGTCATGTTTGTTGGTGAACATAGTGGTCTAAAGCACAAAGTTATCACTACCATGAGGGCGAGACGACTGTTGAGTAAAAGTTGTCAAGGTTACTTAGCTCATGTTGTGCTAGCTGAGGAGACTACTGCATCTGTGGAAGACGTCGGAATAGTTAGGCACTTCCCTGATGTTTTTCCCGAGGAATTACCTGGTTTACCTCTAGATCTTGAAATGGAGTTCACCATCGATATACTTCCAGGTACTAACCCTATTTCCCTTACACTTTACCGTATGGCTCCTGCAGAGTTAAGGGAACTTAAAACTCAGTTACAAGAGTTGGTTGATAAGGGTTTCATTTAGCCAAGCACTTCCCCGTGGGGAGATCTAGTTCTGTTTGTAAGGAAGAAAGATGGAACTTTGAGGTTATGCATCAATTACAGGCAGTTGAATGGGGTGATGATTAAAAACCATTATCCGTTACCTCGTATTGATGATCTTTTTTACCAGCTTAAAGGTGCTTGTGTATTCTCGAAGATTGACCTACGATCGGGTTACTACCAATTGAAGATCAAAAGTGACGACGTTCCAAAGATAGCTTTCAGAACTTGATATGGTCATTATGAGTTTCTAGTGATGCCATTTGGATTGACTAATGCACCCGCGGCTTTCATGAACCTGATGAATCGAGTATTTCATCCATACCTTGACAGGTTCATCATTGTTTTCATAGATGACATTTTGGTGTATTCGAGGAATGAAACTGATCATGTCAGGCATCTACGTTTAATTCTAAAGACGCTAAGGGCAAATCGGTTTTACGCTAAGTTCAGTAAATGTCAGTTTTGGCTAGATCAAGTGTCATTCTTAGGGCACGTGGTATCAGCTCAAAGTGTGCTTGTGGATCATTAGAAAGTAGCAGTCGTGGAGAATTGGGAACAACCTTAAACAGTTATGGAAGTTCAAAGCTTCCTAGGTCTTGCTGGCTATTATCGACGCTTTGTGAAAGACTTTTCAACCATAGCACTACCTTTGAAAAAATTGACTAGAAAAGATATTCCTTTTGTGTGGAGTAATAAGTGTGAGCAGAGTTTCCAGCAATTGAAGTACCTTCTCACTTATGCACTTGTCTTAGGACTTCCCAATGATAGTGGAAACTTCGAAATCTACAGTGATGCGTCTCTGAATGGTCTTGGTTGTATGTTAATGCAGCATGATAAGGTGATTGCTTATGCATCGCGGCAGTTAAAACCCTATGAAAGGAACTATCCTACTCATGATCTCGAGTTGGCAGCGATCATCTTTGCTTTGAAAATTTGGAGACACTATCTTTATGGGGAAAAGTGTAAGATCTTCACTGATCATATGCGCCTTAAGTATATCTTCACTCAACCAGATCTTAATCTCCTGCAACGGATGTGGGTAGAGTTGCTCAGTGATTATGAAAGCATCATCGAATATCACCCAGGTCGTGCTAATTCGGTAGCTGATGCTCTTAGTAGGAAGTCTCATGGCCAACTTAATGCTCTTTATGCTCGTCACATTCTTCTTTTGATTGACCTAAGATCCACTGGAGCAGTATTGAAAGGGGGTCGTCGGGAGGGCCTTAATTGCCAGTTTTCAAGTCCAAATGAATGATACAGAATCTCAGGAATTGATACAGGCAGTGTCAGATGGGAAAAAGAAGGATCTCTGGATTAGAGATCCTGATGGCATGTTTATGCGAGGTGAACGGATATATATACCGAATGTTGAGGAACTAAAGAGAGACATATTGGATGAAGCGCATATACCTGGCCATTTCTATTAATGGCCAGGTATGAAAAGAGAAGTTGCAGAGTATATTAGTCGTTGTGCAATTTGCTAGCAGGTTAAGGTAGAAAGGAAAAATCCATTCAAATTGCTACAACCATTCCCGATACCTCAGTGGAAATGGGAAGATATTACAATGGATTTGGTGTACAAATTACCTTGTATGTGAAATGGTTACGATGGTATCTGGGTGGTAGTTGATCAGCTTACTAAGTCAGCGTACTTCATACCCGTCCGTGAGAATTACTCGTTAAGTCAATTAGCCGAACAGTTCATCTCTGAAGTGGTTAGGTACCACGGAGTTCTAGTTAGTATTATTTCTGATCGGGATCCTTGATTTATTTCAAAGTTCTGGGTAGCATTTCAGGAAACTTTGGGATCAAGATTACTCTACAGCACTGCCTATCATCCTCAAACTGATGGGCAGTCAGAGAGAATTATCCAGACGTTGGAAGATATGTTGAGATCGTCAGTTCTACAATTTGGAGACACTTGGCACCAGCACTTATCGTTGATAGAGTTCGCATACAACAACATCTTCCATTCTAGTATTGGTATGACACCATTTGAAGCATTGTATGGGAAATCGTGTCGTACTCCACTTTGTTGGTTTGAGGTCGGTGAACAAGTTTTGGTGGGCCCTAAGATCGTGGATGAGACGACACAAAACATTCAGGTGATAAAGGCTAACCTGAAAGTGGCACAGGATCGGCAGAAGAGTATCGCAGACAAACATTCTACCAACAAAGTTTATGAGTTTGGTGATTGGGTATTCTTGAAGTTATCGTCGTGGAAAGGTGTTGTGCGATTCGGCAAGAAAGGGAATCTCAGTCCTAGGTACATGAAGTCGTACCAGATTGTTGAGCGAGTTGGTGAAGTTGCTTATTAACTTGCTTTGCCACCTAAGTTGGCGAGAGTGCACAATGTGTTTCACGTATCGATGTTACGGAGGTACGTCTTTGATCCGTCGCACATGATCCCTCCTCAGCCACTGGAGATCAATCCAGATTTGACCTATGATAAGGTTCCAGTGACTATCCTTGATTGGAAGGATAAAGTTCTTAGGAACAAGACCGTGCGGATGGTGAAAGTTTTGTGGAGGAACCACTCGGTCGAGGAAGCCACTTGGGAGACCGAAGAGCGTATGCGAGATATGTATCCACGTCAGTTTTACGGTTTTGATTTGTAGTTAGTATTGAAATTTCAAGGACAAAATTTTTATAAGGGGGTAGATTGTGACAACCCGTCCCTAATTTTCCTATGTAATTTATCCCCGAGTATATGTATCGACAGTTATGCCCTTATTTACAAGCGACGTTGACGTATTCTTATTACTTTCATTTTATTTCTCGCTATCGCATTTAAATTGTATACGTTGTTACGAGTGTATATAAATTTTATCAATGTGAAAACACTGTTCTGGATAGGTTTTCAATACCTTTTCTGTACAAAGCCCAAAAACCCTATCCCTAGCTTTTCTTAGCCCATCCCGTGCACCCTCATCCATTATTTCTCACTCTCACCAATCCCATCCATTCCCTTATTTCTGTCACCTAATTAGAAAAAGGAAAAAGGGGACACACACACTCTCTCTCCCGTATGCTCTCTTCTCTGCAAAACCCTCAAACGAGCTACTAAGCTCACGAATCGAACCCAAAAACCACACTATTGTACTTCTCTCATCTTCATGAACGCAACCATGTTCTTGAAACCTGAAATGGACAAGTTTTCAACGTCGAACTCTTGAGGTCCGAACTCGGGCAAACTGAGTTCGACGTGTTTTCGAACGAGTTAGGGAATTTTGAAGCTTAGGGAAACTTCTACGCAACTTATCGAGGCTCTTACTACAATTTGGAAGAAGTTTTGGACTCTAAACAGGTACAACACGATTCTTCACTCCACTAGCTTCAAATCCATACATTATACGTCGAAAATGGTTAAGAAATGAATGAGAATAGTAAGTTTTAAAATTTTCCAAAATCCGGCGAACGACGGCGACGGCAGGGCTCACTGGAGAAGGAGACGGAATATTCCGTCAAAGTTGACGGAATATTCCTAATTGCATCAGGTAACGCCTTTAGTTTCTGCTAGCTTTTAACGGAATATTCTGTGGAATATTCCTGACGATGTCAGGCCAACTGACGGCACTGGCCTACGCGTGGGGGCGCGTCTGGCCGTGCCTTTTCCGACATGTAGGGGCACGTGAGCCATTCAAAAATTATTTTAAAATTTTGGGGATGTTCATGACATTGAGTAGGTCACGACGGTATATTTAAACCCTAGGTTTGAGGAAACTATGGGGGTTTTATTTAGGTTTCCGTATATGTGCTTTAATTAATTCTATTTTAGTTATTTCACTTATAGGGGAAACGTATCCCGAGGACGTTTGAGGCCAAGCTAGGCTTGGGGGTTACGACCCAACGACATACTTGTGAGTGGGCAATTTATTTTATACCTATACATATTGATAGTTTCCCTAATTGTGTAGTTATTACACTTTTACGCTTATATTGCCAAGTATCCGTTATTGTGACATAATTGTGATAAATGTTGTTATATGGTTGAGATATTACTGTCATGACATTCATATATATTTGTACATGCTCATCTTGCTACACTGTGTTAGTACTCGCCCCAGGGCCAGGGCCAATCTTTCACGTGTATGTTCACATCGCACCGTTCGCTCACCTTGGATCCAAGTTAAGTGCCAGTCCTGTCGGGTAGATTGCATTAGGCAATCCGACTTGTATGTGATGTGCTTCTGCACCAGTCTTCACGTGATTGTAGTACTCGAGCATATTGATTACACCCAGTCCTGTTCATGTCAGAATGTATCTGTTTGAACTCGTGTGTCAGCTTAGATGGATGAGCACTTAGTTATACTTGTTTATCACATGATTATATTATTGTGGCATTCGATACATCATGTTTTGGTATATTTCTGGTTATAATACTGTTATAATATTGTTGATTTATTGTTTACGTACCTACGTAGTATGTTTTAAGGAAACTATACTTGTTTTACGGTGAGGGGTTAGTATATTTGAAAATTCAAGGATTTCGTATAAGCATTGTTTTGCTAACCCACTCAACTTTGTTTTTCGCCCCTTCAGGACCTAAATAGTTGTACTCTTTGTGGCACTCGAGGAACCTTGGCAGTTCTAACATCCTCTTCTGTTTAGACGTACAAACTTATCACTGTTATGTAATAAGTGTACTTAGTTACTTTGACTACTCTTCTGTAGTCTCACTCTCTATTACACTTTGAATAATTGTAGTGGGTTTTCCCACGTTTGCGCACTCTTTCACTATTTAGTATAATTAGATTTAGTTAGTTTTAAATTTATTCACTTTTTGCATCACTTACCCTTATGGTTACGTCACCTCACGGTGATGGCCAACATGCTTCAACCTTTCCAAGTCGGGGTGTGTCGATAACCGACAGGATTAATCAGTTTTCTAGCTAGCCCTTTCTGATTCTGTGGGCCCCAGCTCTCCAGCCCTTTCTGATTCCGTGGGGCCCTCTCTGATTTCACAAGCCCTTTGGCTTAGCCCTCGGTTGGAGATGGTTTTCGGGCTATTTTCAGCCCTCTGACCCTCTGGACCCTTCGGTTGGAGATGGCCTAATAGGCTAACTACAAGGGGTTTTAAAGAGTGACGTGTCCTTAGGAAGAAAAAGGCTAAGTGCATATCACGCCCTCTAAGTTCAAATTGATTTTTAAAATGGGTCTCGTGTCATATTGCACCATAAGATTTTGAAATCGTCTTAATTTTTTCCTTCCATATGTATGACCGTCATTCATTAAATTAACGACTCGACAAGGGTTTGACCCGTTTGTGAGCTGACATGTTATAAAAAGTACTAATCATGCAATATTAGATGTTCAAACTGACAGAATGTATAAATTGATATCATTTAAAAATCTCAAAGTGCTATAGTGAGTAAATTGAAACACCAAGAGTGTAAAATGTAAAATGCATGTTAGCTCAAAGAAAAAAGAGTGATGCGTGATTGACCTTCCCTTATAAAGTTTTTGGATCAGTTGAAATTTAAACAAAATGTATTTTGCGATTGATAAATGTTAGGCTAATCCAAACCTCAACATTGTACCAACTACACATATAATATGCTCTTATGGACACTGCATATGGTGTATTGATGTACACATTTTCTTATTTTTAGCTTATATTAAAAAGAATCGACTGACTCTCATTGTAATTCTAATTCGTTATCTCACTTATTTTTAACACTTACTGATATATTTTATTTGTCTTAATATGTATTTATGATGTTTAACATATTAGTAAAAAAATAAAATATTTTTTTTACTTTTAGATGAGTTTAATTTCGAGATCTATGTAGTGTATAAACACAAATTTCAAAATTAGAACTAATAAATATGGTGGTTGTCAATTATTAGAGAGGCGGGCCAAAGACCCACTCCAACAATATAAATATTGTCCCCAATTTAATAATTATCACTTGCATTATCCATGTGTGAGGTTTTATAACAAACGGCTTTGATATTAATTGAAATAGAGTTATGATATTTAAACTATTATTTATTTTCTTCTATGGCCGATGTCAACACGCCCCATGAGGGACCCAATTAATAGGTTATTTTTTATTTATTTATTTTTATATGGTGAGTGAAAATACTTATTTTAACAAGAAAGACCTTCTAAAAACTCAAAGATTGTAACATTGTTAGTAACCCACACAAGTTTCGTGTCCTCTTACTCTTACCACAAAAGTTTAGATAAATTTTGGATGTTGTACATTTGTCAGATTTACAACTCACATACAAGTCCCAAAATATTTCTTGTTTTGGAATATTATTTGGATCCTCACTCGTAATTCTCCCAAATCTATATTTTGTTCACATTAAAAATACTCATTTTAAATATTTTTTTATTCTTTTTTGGTTTTGCCAACAAAAGTTCTCTTGTTCATTATTTTATTTTTATCCTCTATACGGCCTTGCTTTGAGCGTTTTACTCTCTATAAAGCCGGCAACTTTCCCATTCATTCAAGAACCTCTCACTCTTTCCATTCCCCTCCCTTTCTTCCGAACCGGTTCGTTAGCTACTACGTACCTATCACGCTAAACTCCCCCAACTCATATGGACCCGGTTCAGGCCGCCGTGTTCCGGCCACCGGAAACTCCTTGCGAGCCCATGGAGTTCCTCTCTCGCTCTTGGAGCGTGTCGGCTCTCGAAGTCTCCAAAGCCTTAGCCCCACCCCCTGGCCAGACCCAACTCACAAACCTCAACCTCAGCTCTGTCGTCAATGGCGGCGGCAGCGGTCCCATTCCAGAGGACCTGGCCGGAGAGCTAGACGAGAGCGCCACATTTTCGGGCAACCCATTTTCCTTTGCTTGTTCCGAGACCTCTCAGCTCGTCATGGAGCGGATCATGTCACAGTCGGTAAGCTTAGCAGAGATTTTAGCTCTGGCAATGTGTAGACAAATTGTGGGATTTTTAAAACTCTTGGGTTGACCTTGTTTGATTCTTCTAGAAATTGATTGGGATTTTTAGTCTTAGTTTCATTTTTTTTCTTTCGCATAAGGTCTTGTTTTTTGGCTCTCTCATATCTCTGTTTTTGTTTGGCACTTTCCTTTGTGTTTGTGTTTGTGTTTGTATTTGGTTTGGTCGGTTTATCTGCCATTTTCTTGTTTTGGTCTCGAAATTTGACCATTTTCTTTCAAGTTTCAAGCTTCCATTTGTCGTTCTTCTACTTAGTTCTTCATATTGTAAATAGAAACTACCCCAAATCATTATTTATTTATTTGTTTAATTAATTAATTATTATATTTATTTTTCTCAGCAAGAGGTGTCTCCACGAACTTCCGGCAGGCTCTCCCACAGCAGTGGTCCTCTCAACGGTTCCTTAACTGACAGCCCACCTGTCTCCCCCACCGAAGACGATGTTAAGGTCTGTAAACTCTGTTTTGTTTTATTTGGTTTTTGTAATCTTTGCCGCCGACCACCGTACGCGGTTGCCGGAATATGACACCAACCACATGGGTAGTGTACTAAAAGTCTGATTCGGGGGTACAGAGCACCTGTACTACTGAGTCTGGCTCACTCTGACCCGGTCGAACATAGTCCACAGCTTTCGCAGTAACCAAGTAACCTTTTAATTATCCCACCCTGTAGATTACCAAATCCTTGTTCTCTCGCTCTTTCCAGTGCAAAAAGTTATTAACTTAGCGCTCAGATTCGTCCAATCCAGAAAACCCATCTCGTGAATCTGCATATTTGCAGTGTTCTTAGCCAAAATTAATTAGATTGGTGATTATTTCGACATTTGCAGACACAGGCTCGAATTTCTTTCTATTTACAGAACTAGCCACGGTTATGGTGATGATTGCTTTTGGTCCCCCTAGGAGTGATTTGGTTGTTACAAAACACACACGGTGGGTGTGACCAAAAATCTGTCTCTGAAAATTTATGAACCCGACAGTTGCACTATTGGCAGAGGAAGTGGGTGTGCGATTATTTTTTACCAATTACTCACCGCACCTATCAGTTCTGTTTTTGGGTGGTTTTACATTTCATTGAATTTATATAGAGTTTAGGCCTTTCCCATAAAAATTCAATTCACAATTGACATTAGCTTCTGATTTGATGCAGTACGGCCGCTCTACCAACCACAACAACACCCAATTCAGAGCCGCCACTCCTAGCGGCGCCCCTGTGTCTGGCGGTGGCAAGACGGTGGGCAGGTGGCTTAAGGACAGGAGGGAGAAGAAGAAAGAGGAGGCTAGAGCCCTGAATGCTCAGCTTCATGCTGCTGTTTCTGTTGCTGGGGTGGCTTCTTCCATCGCCGCCATTGCTGCCGCCACTGCTGCCGCCACTGCTGCCTCATCTGGATCGGGAAAAGATGAGCATATGGCGAAGACTGACATGGCTGTGGCCTCTGCTGCCACATTGGTAGCTGCACAGTGTGTGGAGGCGGCTGAGGCCATGGGAGCTGAGCGGGAGCACCTTGCTACGGTTGTCAGCTCTGCTGTGAATGTCCGGTCGGCAGGCGATATCATGACCTTAACTGCTGCAGCAGCAACAGGTACAGAACCTTAATTTGGTTCTGTTAGTGTATAATTGCAAGTGTCTTCATCTTTTTTCTTATGGCCTCTAATGCCCTTGACGTTTGTGGTGGGGGATTGCAGCCTTACGCGGTGCAGCGACACTAAGGGCGAGGGCGTTGAAGGAAGTGTGGAATATTGCCGCAGTTATTCCTGTTGAGAAAGGCTCAGGAGTAGCTGGTAATGGTAGCAACGGGAATTCCAACAGTAGTTTGAGTGGAGAACTTGTTCCTGAAGAGAATTTTCTCGGCATCTGCAGCAGGGAGTTGCTTGCTAAGGGTTGTGAGCTCCTCAAGCGCACCCGCAAAGGTGAATTTCAGTTCGTTTCATTCGTTACTATTTATTGCTTTTATAATTGTTTCAATCATGTAGTGTCATGATGGAAATTGAGTTGTAACTCGTAAGAATGTTTACGTGGAAGGAACTTGGTAGATGGAAAAGTTTCTTTGATCTCGAGTGAATGTAGATGAACTCTAGAATGATTATGTCTTTGCAGGAAAAATCTATTTCGACATTACTTTCACTATTGAATTGTGCTGAAATTACTAAATAACCAAAGTTCTGAATAGCCAAAGTTGGCGGGCGCAAATTTGAATTTACTTGATCCATTTGTCTGATGATTTCTTCTTGTCAAATCTAATTCTAAGTCTCTTTTATCTTTGTTGTGCTGAATGCCAGGTGATCTTCATTGGAAAATCGTCTCTGTTTACATCCATCGAACGGGTCAGGTAAAGCTCCTCGCAGCGTCTACCAATTAGTTTCCTTTTTCTTTTAGGGTAGGGCCAATAATTAGGGCATCAGTAGAGCTTTTGGTCATGAATGTGAACTTGATGGGATAAAAGGTTAAACAGCAAAAGAGAGTAGAATGATGAAAGAAATGGATCAGCCCTCCCTCCTTTCTCTTTTTGTTTCCCTCTTTAATTTTCTGGAGCTTCTTTTTGTGCAGGTTATGCTGAAGATGAAGAGCAGGCACGTTGCTGGGACCATAACCAAAAAGAAAAAGAGTGAGTGATTGCTTTTGTCTTTGGCTAATTATTTGTTCGTTCCATCTGGGGATTTGCAAAAGCTATAAGCGCTTAAGTGGCAAAGGATCAAAAGTGTTTGTCTTTGAATTATTTTGCTTTTCTGCTTTTGAATTTACAGATGTGGTGCTGGAGGTGATCAAGGACATGCCGGCTTGGCCCGGCCGCCACCTGCTCGAGGGCGGAGAGCACCGGCGTTACTTTGGGCTCAAGACTGTTATGCGCGGAGTTGTGGAGTTCGAGTGCCGGAACCAGAGGGAGTACGACATTTGGACGCTGGGCGTGTCGAGGCTCCTCAGCATTGTTGCAGAGAGGCACAATAGACATGGCATCTAGATAGGGTTTTTACTTGTATGTTGTGAGGGTAAAATTTGGGAGATGGTAACTTGGGAATAGGATATTTTGGTAACTTTTGGCTGTGGTGTTTTACCGTGAGTTTAGTCTATTGTAAAAAGGTTAATTAAAGGTATAAGTTTAATCCCAATTGGTCTTTTAGTAGTGTGGAATATTTATACATATTATGTGTTTTTATTTTGGATCTTTTTCTTTAATTTTTAATGGAAAAGAAAGAGATTGGAACAAGAGCATGTGATTTTCTAGTGATATGTTGTTAAGTAAAGAAAAGGAGGATCTTGGACTGGGGCAGTCAAAAAGGAACGAGAAAGAATCTCAGTTTGAGTAAAGAACAAGATATATATTAGATGGAAGACGGGAACATTGTCTTGGTTTTTTTTTATTTTTAAAAGGAAATTAGTTTGTGGTTTTGTCACGGCAGTCTATTCTTTCGTGGATCGAAAAGATTTACAAAAACATTTTAGCCGTTTCCTGGCCATCATTGTGCGATTTACGAGCATTAAAAATGGAATCTAGGATATGCCGTGTAGAAAATGGGTCTGGAACTCATCCCTAACCTCTACATGACTTGTTAATTTGTTTATTGATGTGGGTTTTGTGCTTTTGTTGACCCCTGTTGCTGTTGGAGTTTCTTGGATTTGGTTATTTAAGGTTTTATTTTCTAGTCTTGTAATCTTCCACTTGATAAAAGAAGTTTCGTTTCGTTTAAGTGAGGCGGGAGGGATTAAGAAATATTTAATTAGCTAGAAGGAGAATAAGAGGCTCTGCTGTCTACATGATTGCTTGCTCGCAAGTTTAAGTAATCGTGAGCATTAGCATCATTTTAAGTACTAGTGGTCAGTTTAAATTTTGAGATTTTTGTATTGAATATAATTATCTTATGACAATTATTGTGGTGATGATGCTCAGTACTATTCAATCTTGGTAAAAATAATGCACTCTACTAATTTGAGTTGAAGTAAACAATTTAGGATGATTGCATATATGGACTAGGTTGGTTGACCTAGGTGAAGTGTCGTCCTCTATATTCAAGTTTGAATTCCTCTTTAATAGTTTAAGCATTCCACAGTAAGCCGGAAAAAGGGAGTGATATTAATATATTGAACTCATCTAGAAATCACACTTCTACAGTGGACAGAAAAACTTAAAGTATGATACCAATTTATTGAACTCATGAGTGGTACCAATATGTTGAACTCATACTAGTGTAGCAATAATATTATAGAAATTAAACTTAAAATGCTTGATTCCTATATATAGGTATCACATTTATTTGAACCACTATGAAAGGCCTTAGAGTTGCGTCTTAACAAAGAAAACATTTTTTTATGAAAACACTTGCATGAACAGGTATAAATGTCAAAATCGTTTGAGAGTTTTTCTATGATGGAATTTAGGCAATAAATTTAATAAGCAAGAGCATGTGATTTTTTTTATGATACCAACAAATTAGCCAAAGAACAGAAAAAACTCAACAACAAAATCAAACTTTTTTTTATTATTTATTTTTATTTAAATAGATGGGGCCTAAATTGAACTGGATTGAATGTGACAAAAGAGAAAACAAACGTTATGAACAAGGCAAATGACGACCTACAAAGATAGAGATTTATACAGAATGGAGTAATGAATGAAAGAGAGCTTTCATAATATTTATTTAATCCATTGACAATTTGAAAGTGAATGGACCCTGATAATTGTTAAAGGGAAAGAGATATGTGAAAGGGACCATGCAAATAGATATTACACATTTGTGATTTGGATATCTCTAATGTCAATTTCCAAGTTCAAATGTGTTCCTCTACAAATATTAAAGTTATTGAGAAAAGTCATATCCGATTTGTTATACACTTATTGTATCGAATTAGGGTCACCAAACAAATCCTTGTTTCTAATAACAAACCGTTCAAGGGCAACATGGCAAATGAGTACCAAATTTAGACCTCTTAATCAACGGGTTTAGTTTTAGTAGTATCTCTCTTCATTCCAATCAGGGGCGGAACAACTTGGAGGGTTGGACGGGCAGGCCAACCCATCCTACTTTGCCATCCGTGTACCGTCATTGTTCTCAATGGTGGAAGAGATCCAACTTCAAAGATAAATGTGTAAATATCCTTACGTGAATAGTTCCATAACATATACATTTAACAAAGTTAATCCTGTTGTGGGTCAAACTATTGTAGCAAAAATGGGTGAATGCAGTTGTTATACATGAAACCTCACAGAAAAACTTAATCTTCGTACGTTGAGATGAGTAAATGAGGCATCTCTGCTCGGATTACGCTCTAGTTGCTGTCGTCAATATTTAGCTACCACCGGTGATTAAAGAGAGTAGAAACAAGAAGAGTTGGACGACATCAACATATATGGAGAGTGCACCGAATATGCATTCATCGTAGCTGAGCCTTTTTATCAGATTGTCGGTGTCATACACAATATAAGCACAGAATATGAGAGCTCCGATTGCAGAATACACCATCCCTGAAAACGGCACCAGAGGCAAGATAGGGTCATAATTAAGGGTTTGGATAACAAGAAATCTTAATAACAAACGACATACAAGAAGAAAGTTGGAGTTTCACCATAAAACCAATTGGCAATATGGGAAGTAGTCCAACCTCTTATAAGCCCATGTAAGGTCGCTCATCCCATCAATGTGTGACTCATTCTCAACACGCCCCCTCACGTGTGACGAATTTTTGAGCCTAACACGTGGACAACACAACGGGGTGACGTGAAGCACATGTGGCCGTTTGGCTTCACACGTGGGACAACCTGACTCTGATACCATGAAGAAAGTTGGGGTTCCACCATAAAACCAATTGGCAATATGGGCAATAAGTACCACATTGATAGGAGGATGGACCTTGCATAGACTTATAAGAGATTGGGCTACTCCCCTTATTGCCAATTGGTTTTATGGTGGACCCTCAATTTCATCATGGTATCAAAGTAAGGTTGTCCACGTGTAGGCTTGAAAATCCGCCACACGTGCGGGGGCGTGTTGAGAGTCGTCCCATATCGGTGAGGGACAAGGTTTGCTATGTGCTTATATGATCTTGGGCTACTCCTCATATTACCAATTGATTTTATGATGGAACCTCAATTTCATCGGTACATGATTGTTGATAGCATGGTCGGTTTGTTAGAACAAATCAAATGCCAAGTGTATAATATATAACAACTGCACAGTTTATCTTGAATAGAAATTTCACAAAGATACGATATATCTTACAATATGAACAATTTAATGAATTTGAAATCACAAATCACAAAAACACACTGACTTGTTTTCGGAAGATAGAAGCTTGCAGAACAATCTCCAAAGACAGAAATACGCCCCTACACCAGTGCAGTAGTTCAAAGGACGTCTATCTTGCAGGATACAACTATCTAATCCAAGTTCTTGCACAAGAACTTGGATTCTAAGCGAATTTGTTGTGATGGTTCTCTGTGAAGTATAAAAGGAAATGATGGAAAATTATATCTTGTTTCTGATCTGATGGCCATATTTATAATGGCGTAATGGAGCAGTTGAAGCCGTTTAGAATGGTTGTAACTCTGTTCATCATCAGTTTTATCCTTTCGAAAAATAACTGAATGCAAAAATCAAAAATGTAAAAAATTAAACTTGTGTTTTCGTCAATCCGAGCCCAAACCTCCATTTGTAAGGCCCAAAGTTCATAGCTCTGGCCCAATTCTTTTCAAACCATAAAGGAGGGAAAAGACTTATAAAGTGGACTACCACCATGTGTTTGGGCGATGTGGGACTAAGTCTCACTCACAAGTTCCAACAGGCCCAAGGCCCATCTTTGACATTTAATATATACACCCAAATCTCCATTTATAAAGTCCAAGGTCCATAGCTTTAGCCCAATTCTTTTCAAACCATAAAGGAGGGAAGAGACTTATAAAGTGGACTTCCACCATGTGTTTGGGCGATGTGGGACTAAGTCCCACTCACAAGTTCCAACAATTGGTTTTCTAATGCAATAACTTGGTTCAAGTGGTACACGGGTTGCGAAACAAAAGGTGGGCTATTAAGCATATTTTTAAATCTATTTCAGTGTGTACATTCCAAAAGATAAAACTTAAGGTCGTGATTTGGCTAAGAAGAAATTCTTAATTACAACTGTCATGAATACTTACAGATAGCATTGGCGGTTTTTCAATGCAAAAACGTTGTGTGCAGATCAAGTGACACATGAGTTGAAACATAAAAGTTCGGCTATTAAGCATATTCCAATCTTTTCCTAATGAAATTTATCACGTATTGACATGTGACATATTATGCAAGAGAGTGAATGTATACAACAATTGTAAGTAAGCTTCGTTGGATTTGTCCAATATAAATCAATCTTTAACTTTAAGTGGTCTACTACATGTAATAGGAATGTAATATTGGAGAATAATATTGACTATGATTTGATCTCTTAAATATATTAATCATATATAAGGTGTCTTATATTGGAAATAGGATTGATGAAATCCTTAATTGAATATGATTATGATACTTGACTTGGAGGCTAAGAAAGTAAAGTTTAGGTTCCCTTTATAGATGGAAACCCTAGCTTTTAGTCTATATATAAAACACCGGTCCCTATAAGCCCTAGAACACACAATATAATGCTTTTCATAGAGTAGTTGTATTCGGCTAGGTGTTTATAGCAGATCTTGGTGTTGTCGTGCTCTACTACTTTTGTGTTCGACTTCCATGGCCATCATTGGAATCAGGTCAATCACTCATTCGTTTGTGTTTTAATTGTATAACCTTATAATGCTAACAGTTGGTATCAGAGCCACCGGTTATATGACTAAAACCTATTAAAATTGAAATTTGATTAAAGTTGTCGAGAAAAATTGAAAAATTGATGCAGATGTCAGGTTTCTTAGTCTTTACGGCGACAACTAAGAGCTGATTAGGAAGGGAAATTGTCACATCCCAGTCTTAATTATGCCGTAGCACGATATTATCCGTTTTAGGCCCCTGCCAGACCCTCACGGTTTTGTTTCTGTAAACTCAGACGATAACTTCCCAGTAGGTCACTCATCCTAGGATTGCTCTCGTCCGAACTCACTTAACTTCGGAGTTCCGTTGGAACCAGAAGCCAGTAAGTTCCCAAAATGCCTCGTGCTATAGGAGGTAGGCATGTACATATAAGGCACATCACCCCCCTCTCCTTGGTCGATGTGGGATGTTACAATTCACCCCCCTTAGGGGCCCGATGTCCTCGTCGACACACTCGCACAGAACGGCAGAGTTGCTCTGATACCTTTCTGTCACATCCCAGTCTCGACTCCGCCGTAGCACGATATTGTCCGCTTTGGGTCACGCCCTCACAGTTTTGTTTTTGGGTTTCGGCACGAGGACTTCCTAGGGGGTCACCCATCCTAGGATTGGTCTCACCTGAACTCGCTTAACTATGGAATCCAAAGTCAATGAGTTCCCAAAAGGTCTTGTGCTATAGGAGGTGGGCATGTACACATAAGGCACATCACCCCCTCTCCGTTGGTCGATGTGGGATGTTACAATCCACCCCCCTTAGGGGCCCGACGTCTTCATCGGCACACTCGCACCGAACGGTAGAGTGGCTCTGATACCATTCTATCACATCCCAGTCTCAACTCCGCTGTAGCACAATATTGTCTGCTTTGGACCCCGGCCACGTCCTCATGGTTTTGTTTCTAGGAACTCACACGAGAACTTCCCAGTGGGTCACCCATCCTAGGACCGCTCTCTCCCGAACTCTCTTAAATTCGGAGTTCCGATGGAACCCAAAACCAATGAGTTCCCAAAAAGTCTTGTGCTATAGGAGATGGGCATGTACATATAAGGCACATCACCCCTTCTCTGTTGGTCGATGTGGGATGTTACAGAAATCCTGATTAGGCAATAGCATTGCGCATACTTTTATCTATATATATATATATATATATATATATATATATATATATATATATATAATTCATTGTATTATTAAGTGTAGAGAAATACAGTTCACATGTCTTGAAAATTTTGTGCAATCGTTTAACCCACAACATCAATTGCCGTGAGCAACATCATCATATTTGACTGCCGTATTCCTTTTCTCTTGTGGCAACACAAGGTCATAAATCACAGAGCATGGTTTTAATCTCTGCCATTTTTTTTACTGGATTATGCTAATTAAAATCATATCCATATCACCATGTTTTCGTTCAGGCTGAATAAAGTCATCTACCATGGCAAAATGGTTTGTTTCATTGACTTCAATTTCAAGTTGGTTTATGGTATTGTATTTTAGTTGGATCCCTGAAGCTTAAATTGGTTATAAGTTTAAAATATACTTGCATTAGTGATGTGTTAATTATTGTAGAGCATGTACATACATTGAATACCATGTTTTAGTTAAGTATGTCATGAATATGGATCAAATTATTTTATGTTTGGCAACTGTATAAAAATAGGCACATGATTTATGTGTTTGAATAAGAATTGGGATTTTCAATTTTAGTCTGGTATATGTTAATATACTTCATTTCGATCATGAAGAGCAATGATAAATTTAAGGTTTTGCAATTTATCTGAATTATTACTCCAGTAATGGTACCGTTATGATATAATTTGGTTGCCATAAATTTCTATCACACATTCACTGATTTGTTCTCTACAAAATGGCTTGAGGTGATACTCCAATTTAACAAGAAATAATTGCATAAGTTTCGACAAATGGCATATGCAGACAAGCCAAGAAGTATGCAAATGTCAAATCTATCTTGTTTGTTCACTGCTAATTTTGTTAGTGCCACATGAAAGCGAGCTTGCTGGAATCAAAAGTTCCAACCGCAGGTTTAAAGGTGGGGGGGGGGGGGGGGGGGGGGGGGGGGGTTTCTTCTACTACCACATGCGCGAACACCTGTGTGAGGTGCATCCTGGGTGGACAGGCGACAAGGGGACACTAACCACCCTTCAAATGCCTCACGGATTATTGCAGGCTCTGTTTTCCTTTTGCATTACATGATTATGTGTGGGAAATATATATAGACTGAATTGAATAGCCATGTCATTGGTTGCTGTCGGAAATATCTAATATGGATTCAATTTTAAGTATGCAAACATGGAGCAAAATTGACATATGGTGTGTTTTATTAAAGGGATTGGGTTGTCCTATATTGCTTTAAGCTTGAGATGATCTTATGTAAAGACACACATGTGTAGTTTAGTAATGCAGTATACTAGTACTTAAGTATGATTGGTGATTAATTCAAGTGCGGTTTGTAATGATATTAACTCCATAAGGAATTTGCATGACTAATCAAATTAGTTTTGTCTACAATTTTGCTTTCCTATCTCAGTATGGTCATTTAATTGTACATGACTAGTTAACTATGAAATTGATGCATAACTTGTGGATTGACTGAGAGTGATAGAAAGCATCCGGTGGCAAGAACAAGTACATTATACAGATGAATGAGGTTTGCAGTAATTATGTGACACTTCTCATTTGTATTCTATTTATTCTTATATGAGAATTATGGTGGTCATGTGATTATATATGTTTATAAAGAAGTAGTGAACATATGAAGGCATGAGGTATGTATTTTATTCAAAGTATGTGACTAAATTGATAAGCATGAATTTTCAAACATGTATGATTGTTTATGGTTTTTCCTATGCCTAAAGAATTTAAACAGTGCTTTGATTAGTAAATTTTTATGTGCCATAAGGGGAGAATAAAAGAAACTTTTCAAGGCTAATGTAGCTAGGGTATATATTGGAGATGTTTTCTATGGAAGAAAATAATTTTGGTTGTTCCTTTTATTTAATTTGGTATTTATAAAGTAATGCATGATTTTAATGCTATGTTTAGTAGTTTTGTACTAAGGAAAGAAATATATAAAAGGAAAGGAACCCGTTTGATTTGAGTGATTTAGCTTTTAATTTAAAGGAATGTATTGTTCTCTCACATTACATAAACTATTTCTAGTTGACTCCGTAATGATAAATATTGACATTCTTGTGGTGAAAACTTGTTCTATATGTGATTAATCTCCTTTAAGTATGATGTCAAGTTTTTGAGATTAATTTAATGTCAAAGGGAGTCATGAAGGAATTAGTACCATTTGTTGGCAAGCCTCGAAGCTCGAATCAGGTTATCATAATTTTGTCATTTACAGTTAATTAATCCATATGACTTCTTGTATTGTTTCAGGGCGGAGTTGACCAATGCCTTTTCAACTAAGCAAGACGCAACGGCTTAGTTGATGATGGGATTGTGTTTTTGAGTTACTTTGATCAACTTTGCATCTTAATTAGAATAAAAGGGATAATCTTCTTGCCTACAGGTGTGAATTACTTATTTTACTTTAATTAAGATGGCATAGTATGGGTTTTATTTCAAAGAAGTTGTGAAAATCTTCATCTTGCCTACAGGTGTTGAAGTTTTTCATGAAAGTACTTTTGTGACATAAAATCCAGTACTATAAACTAGTTAATTTTCTTGCCTACATGTGTAAATTAATTTAGTTTCATGAAGTTTATTGGGATAAAGTTTCATGCCATTAGTGACAAATATTTTCACATTGAGCCCATAAAAGGTTGGGTTTGAAGGCATGGAAATCAGTTGCATCATGACGTTTTTTGTGTCTCTTCATGAGACTTGTTGATGCAAAGTATTGGACCCATGAAGGTTAATCAAGGATTGCTAAGGTACACATTGTTTAAATCTTATGCTCGTAAATCTTTTCATTTTGAACTATGATGTCGGTTTAGAGGATGAAATTTGACTACTAAGGTTTCCTATGGACATCGAAATTGAAATGATATGAAATTGAATTTGTTATGGATGCATAAATTTATGATAGATGCACATAATTGTTTCTGGCAGGTTACGTGTATTGATTTAAATCGGGAGAATGAAACCTCCAATGGTCACCAAATGATCTGAATTTTGGATATGTTTAACATATAGATGTCTACTATGTGTCTGCAAATTTTCGTAATTTTCTGCCATGTATGTTAATTATGGTGAATTTACAAGTAACCCATGCTCGTATAGACAGTTTTTACTGACAGATTGTGTTGGCCTTTTTGAGACTTCACTTTAGACTGCTATTTTGATCCAAAACAGATCCATATTTTTATCTTATGAAGATTAGTATGTCTATTTTGGTCAGTATAACTTTGGTAGAAATCAAGCTTGTAAATTAATTATGATAAATTATAAAGTAAGTGTAACTCATTGCTGAAATTCTGTTTTGGTTGAGATGTCTATTTTATTATGTCTAAAATATAGAGCAATTTTCTTTAGGTACATCTTTGAAAGAATATATTAACGAGTGTTATGCCCAAGTCGAAGAATTAGTGAACGAAAATTGGGCTTCACACTCATTAACTTATTTGCATGTATAAACTCTGAAAACTTAGTGGGAGTTGTTCTAAAATTTTGAGCATTAAATGGATTTGCATGAATTTATTAAAGCTTTATTCTATCTTCCATGAATTTGTGTTACTCGAATAACAATAATATGTTTATGTTTAAGTTGCACGAATGGCTACTTAGTACATGTGTTCATATTTCTATTATTTGCAATCATTTAGATTTCTTGATTGATCATTTTGTTTTGGGGCTCATAAGGACTTAGTATAAATGTGGACTTATTAATACATATAAGATGGTTGTTGGATGCACGTTTTTTGTGTAACAACATTGAATGCTTTCATGCTTAGTTGTACCTTTCATTGAGCTCATACGCATTCATTGACTGAGTAAGGCTATTCCCAAGGGCATATTTTCAAAAGTATGATTTAAGTATTGATTTGCAAATTAAATACAATGTTGCAGATCAGTGGGAGTTTGAGTTTTGTGTTAGTAATGCCTTACATTTGTAGATGACCTATAAGGTATGTATAGAATCCATGTATTCATTTTAATCTCCAGTTGGATTCATTAAGTCACATTTTTCGTGTGCTAGTCAATTATCTGATGAAATATATATCAGATATCAAGTTGCTATCAAATTGCATATTAAATGGCATGACATGGTTTGTGCACTACCTCAATTGTGAGGATTTCCATCTTGCCCACAGGTGTTGGAAATCACTATGAAAGTAACTAGTATGATGCATAGATCAGTGTCAAAAACATATTAATTCATCTTGCTCACAAGTGTTGAATTAATTTGTTATTTTACTTGGACATGTGCCTATTTGGTATTTTCAGTTGTGTCCGTTGGCTACAAACATCGTTTGTATTGTTATTGATCTAATGAAAGTGATGCATGATTGTTTTGGAGATGTATTCACACATGCATGTTATGGTGATTTTATTAGATGAAGGATATCTGCATTGGCAGATTTAAGGCTTCGATGATACAATAAGGTGGACCTAAGATGATATAAAGTAAGACATTTTGGCTAATTTAAAGTTTCATCTCTTGATCATAATTTGTGTTTCATGTGAATAAGGATCTTAGCATGTGTGATTATGAAGGTTATGGGTTGTGTCAATCCTACAACCTTGTTAGTTCCATGTTAAGAAATGCATTTGACATAAATTGCATTAAGGACGAGATGTAATCACTGTTACATGGCCACTAAAGTGACATTAGTCTCCAATCTCAAGTATAAACATGAATATAACATTTTGTAGACCAAGTGAGAGAATGTTGGATTTATCCAATATAAATCAACATTTAAGTGGTCTACTACATGTAGTAGGAATATAATATCGGAGAATAATGTTGATTGTGATTTGATCTCTTAAAGATATCAATCCTATATAAGGTGTTTTATATTGGAAATAGGATTGATGAAATTCTTGATTGGATATGATTATGATACTTGACTTGGAGGCTAAGAAAGTAAAGTTTAGGTTTCCTTTATGGATTGAAACCCAGCTTTTAGTCTATATATAAAACACCGGTCCCTATAAGCCTTAGAACACACAACATAATGCTTCCCAAAGAGTAGTTGTATTCGGCTAGGTGTTTATAGAAGATCTTGGTGTTACCATGCTCTACTACTTTTGTGTTCGACTTCCATGGCCGCCATTGGAATCAGGTTAGTCACTCATTCATTTGTGTTTTAATTGTATAACCTTATAAGGCTAACATTTGGTATTAGAGTCAGCGGACGGGCCCGTACTGCCATGTGATTGGTTGGGTCTCCATTGGCCCCACGTGATTGGTGAGTCCCGATATGGCTCCACGTCGGCCAAAGATGCCACGTGATTGGGTGGGTCCCCATTGGCCCCGCACGATTAGGTGAGTCTCGATATGACTCCATTTGGTTACCGATGTGTGGAATTTCATGTGTGACCCATAAAATGGGGTCTCACGTGCGGGGGAGTGTTGAAACCCCATTTTGTCCCATATCGGACAGAGGAAACTAATACTGAGACCTTTTGTGATCAAATCCCACACCGAAGGATTGTGCAAGTGGTTAAGTGGGGATAGTATCTGTGTTGTTGGAGTGAGCCCTCGGCTCGTTGACCTGAGAAATTCTACAAGCTTACTTATCGAATGATTAACTAAAAAGCAAAGCAACCCAATTAAGGGCTAGTTAGGGGAAAAAAGAGAAAAAAAAAACAGCTTATTAAAAAATCTAAAACACCAAATGTGTTTGGTAAGACAAAAAAAACAGTACTTTTTTGAAAGACTCCTATCAGTACAGTTGAAAAACATAGAAAAGCAGAAGCATAGTCTACCATGCTACTAAAAAGTGACAACGATGTAAAACTTTCAAATAAACACCCATCAAATCTGAGGGGTCCTCCATTTGATATAGGCAATGGCATATCCAGGAAATAATATTAGGGGGGTCAGTAAGAATAGCACGCTATGCGCGTAAATTCTTTTTATACCAAAAATATCATGCATACCGCCATTTCATTGAGTCTTGGTAGGCCTGAAGTCATTTGAAAATGCATACTACACATATGTTAATGTATGCAAGGGGCAGCACCCAAGGTATTCATGGACATTCATCGAGTTTTGATAGACCTAAAGTCAGTTGGAGGGCATGTATGAAGCCAACTCTAATCTTCAAAAGGACAACACTTAAGGTATCCATGGACATTCACCGAAGTTCGGAAGGTTAGCACCTAAGGTATCTATGGACGTTCCTCGAAGTTTTGCCCCTTAATGGATCCGCCAGTGGATATAGGTAAAGTTGTCCATTTTGCCCTACCTCCACGTCGCCACTCTTCCCTAACAGTGGCGCCATTGATGATGTAACAATTTCACAAACGAGGGTGGAATCGAGTCTCAATTGTTTCTTCGATGGCAAGGTGGAAAAGGAGGAAGATGAAGGGATTTTTGTGTGTGTTGTTTAAAAGGTGAGAAAGCGTGGGAAGGTGAGGGTAAATAGTGTGGTAAGAAGAAAGAATCAGGTGGGAGCATTTACTCATGTTTACCCTAAAAGGTAAAAGTGAATTCCTTCTTCAAGGCTTTGAATAGTTTGACTAATAGTAATTATGGAATGTGAAGTTAATAAATAAAGATTTTGTGTGTAGAGTGTGCGAAAAGTTAAAAAAGACGTGTTATTGTTTGCGTGTAGAGTGTCCAACAACAAAAATCCCTTCATATTATCCTAAGCCCTAAACATACATGATTAAATACAGTGTGGGAGGAGTTAAAAAAAAGACGTGTGTTTATCGTTTTTTCTAATTAAAATGAGTTTGTTATGACGTTGAATTGAATATAAAAATCGAACCTAACCCACCATAGATTTGGGCCCAATACAAAATCCATTATGGCCTAGACCTTGAGAGTGCACCCAAATATGAAATGTACAAGAGTCCAACTTCAAGGACAACATATTTGGGTCAGAAATTGGACCTCTTTGAGGTCGCTTTAGCATTCGGCCTTGTAAATATCTTGAGACATTGGTCCTTAACGATAAAAACTTATCACAGGTGAGGCTGTAAATTCATGCCATTATCCTAAAGCTTTTGCATACAAAAAGTTTTATGCTCTTACCATGACAATAATGTCCTCCTCCACTTCTTCGATTGCCAGATCTGGCACAAATGTTTTTGAAATTGTAAAATACAACGTAGTCCTCCAGACAGTTGAAGCAGCAAGGAGGAGTGCATGCAGCAGCAAAACCAAGTCGTCGTCATCAATTCTTCCTCCTCCTAATAATCCTCCGCCTTCAAAACCTCTATTGATTGGCATGCCTTGTGAAACTACGGGAGAGTTCCCGGTGTTGTTGCTCCTCCATGGTTACCTTCTCTCCAACTCTTTCTACTCTCAGCTTATCAACCACATCGCTTCTCATGGCTTCATTGTCACTGCCCCTCAGGTTTCTCTCTCTCTCTCTCTCTCTCTCTCTCTCCAATTAAACAGTATTTCAATTGTGCCCTTAGACCCTCTGTACAATTTCACATATCATAGTTTTTATGATCAGTTCAATGATTCTTAATTTTAGTCTGGTAGAATTAACTTAATTAGCATACTAAACTTTCCATTTTTTCCAATTATCTTATAAGCATTTGCATTTTATTAGCTACAGCCTACAGGATGATAGAGGTGTCTGATGCAAGCAATATTAGTTGGGTAGTAATTTTCAAACTCGGTTTCACCGATGCACTTTTCTCTTTGTTTCTGTCCTTTGATTATCTTCAACTTATTAAATTCAAAGGCGAGAAAAGAAAAAGGAGCGTAGGTGGACAAAAAATGAGTGCAAAAATCAGTTCTCTATCAGTGAAGAGAAAAAAGAACATATACAGGACCCAAATACAAGGCTATCGTTGGCCACTTACGCTAGTCACTGTCAATAGTTGCCTTAGTCTGCAAGAAAAAGTGTAAGCCACACACACTGGAGGCTTCGTCTGTCTTGTTGGGGACTAAGTTTTCAAGTAAACAAAGAAAAAATATTACATGTTTTGATTGGTATATTGTATGAACTGAATACCCCCAAGTGGCTCAATCCTTTGTCAGATAGATACTAGGATCTAAATTACTGTCTTTTTCTATTTTTGATTATTGAAGTCCACTTTTTTGCATGGTAAACCGGAACTCTCATTGAAAACCTAACTTTTACGGATCGCAGTTTCAATAATCCTACGACATAATAAACAGAAATAGCAACAAATTAAAAGTAAAAAACTCTTAAACAAATGATGAAAAAACCCTCATAGCGCACAACTAGGTAATCACGATCCACTAAGGAAAAAAAGACTTGTACAAGACTCAACAGACACTTACTACACTTAAAGTTCCCTCGCGTACTTTGGTTCTTGTAGAACGCCGTTCTTACTTTGCCTGCTTTTAGATGAACATTGTTGACACAGATGATCCTCCTCACAAGTAAAGGATGCACACAGTTTTGTTTCACAGATGAATGATACAATATGATGATCACCTGATTTCTAAAGCCTCACAAAGATTGCTGTCAAAATTTAACCCTAGAAGAGAACGCACTTTTGCCCTCAACATGCAGCACACGTATTCTTAGAATATGCAAAAGTTAATTTTCAACAATACAGACTTAGTTATTCAATGAGAAATTGAAGCCTAAGAAATAGAACTTCAATCAAAGATAATCTGTCAAATTTTTTTTTTTTCCTCACACATAACTCAAGTATACTTTCCTACAAAAACTACCCAGAAAAAACTGAGTCCCCTAAATCTTTCATATCAAACGGGTTCTTAACGTTAACAGATTTTATCTCACAGTTCAAATAAAGTTCAATCACTTAAACATGATTTCCTAAATGAATGCATGTGATTTTTACCATAAGAAGTTCACGAAATCAGCTTCAATGATGTTGCTGTGCAAACCAAAAACTCGTTTAGAAGTGTTTTTAAAATGTTTTTAGAACCAATCTTTAGTCAAAACGCAAATGAATCTTAAAAAAACACTTGAAGTGCTCCCCGAAATAAGCACATAATTGGCGCTTCTTCGAGATAGCATTTTAAGTGCTTTCGGAACCCAATTTTTTTCTTTAAAAGCGTTTTCAATTATTTTAAAAGCACTTCCAAACGAGCCCCAAGTCTTCTTCACTTAGACCTAAAACTTAGGATTAAACCGAAATTCAAGACTAATTATTACAAACACGAATTATCCAAAGTCTAGAAATTAGCCAACTAAAAAGCTTCCGCTTTCACTCATTCAAATTTTCTGTTCACATTAAGATGTGTTTGAGAGACTCACATGCTTCACAAAACATTTTCGAGTGTGACTATCACAGGTTAAAATGTTATAATTCTTTAGAATGCATCTAATTTTGTTTTATTCACAAGTAATTGTTCTTTGTTCTTAACAGTTATATACCATAGTTGGACCAGACTCAAGTGATGAGATCAAGTCCACAGCTGCAATAACAAACTGGTTATCTGAAGGACTTCATCCCTTGCTTCCACCCCATGTTCAGGCAAATCTAAGCAAGCTAGCACTCGTTGGTCATAGCCGCAGAGGCAAGGTTTCGTTTGCACTAGCTTTAGGGAAAGGGGAAAGAAGAAACTAGCATCAGCTTGAAGTTTTCAGCCCTAATAGGCATTGACCCAGTGGATGGAATGGACACAGGGAAACAAACCCCTCCACCAGTGCTAACCTATGTTCTTCAGTCATTCCATCTTGAGATGCCTGTGATGGTGATTGGTTCAGGTTTGGGTGAAGTGAAAAGGAACCCTCTATTTCCTCCTTGTGCTCCAAAGGGTGTTAACCATGAGGACTTCTTCAACGAATGCCGGAAACTGGCTTGTTATTTTGTGGCAAAGGATTATGGCCATCTTGACATGCTAGATGATGATACCAAGGGGATTACAGGGAAAGCTACATATTGTTTATGCAAAAATGGGAAGTCTAGGGAGCCCATGAGGAGGTTTGTTGGAGGGGTTGTGGTTGCTTTCATAAAAGCTTATTTAGAAGGCGATAGTAGCCACCTATTGGCTATAAGAGAAGGGGTTGAGACTTTGCCAATAGAGCTTCAAATTGTCAAACTTCTTTTGTGAAATTTAGATGCATTCTAGATAAATTACTTGCTTCATTACAAAGCTTCAATTAATTGCATTTTGCTTTTTGAATTTGAACGTAATGCATAGTCCGCAGACGTGAGTGTAAACCATTACCCCAGTATAACATCAAACCAGACGTGCATTGTTTGCTTTTAGCCTGAGGAACAGAAGTTCTTGGAATGGAAAACCCAAACGCTCTTATGCAACTTGTAATTGAACTTTGCTCAACGGAATTATAGGAATTCATAGGATATGTTAAAAACTTCAGACTAGTTTTTACATTCGGAAGTGCTCAATAGTCTGCACTCGCAGGGCCACACGTTACTTTGATCTGTATTGCAAAAGTTTACAGTAGGTTATAACACTATGCCAATGAATCAAATTCGGCATTTGTGTTTTCATTCATGGATAGAGTAAATTTATGTGTCATAATCATTTCGATAACTAACAAATGTGCTTAATCCAACTTCTCAATATGAAACCTTTTCTTTTCGTTAGTTATAGAGCTGTTGGTTGCTCAATCCCTCTTTTCTTCATTTATATTCGTAAACCGCGTTGAACTTGTTATCAGGACAATCTAGTATGGCACCGTACACAATATAACTTATCCAAATGCACGATACTGCGAAGGACAATTTTGCACAGTCCAATCCACTACAACATGCCAACCAAACTTTAGCGTTTTATACATAGCTAAGGCTGATGATATGATTACGTAGGAGCTGTATTAGTTCTTGAAACGAAAAGTTTCTGCTGATTTCTATCATTTGCTGTTTATTTTTCTTTTCATTTCCTGTTTCTGTGTCTCAATATGGGCATTTTTGTTTGTTTGTGTTTCTGCCTTTAGTATTCATCATTGGTATTTATGTATGGGTTTTTATCACAAATAGTTCCTGAGATTGATCAAACTCATCATTTTGGTCCCTCACTTTCAAAATCAATAAATGTCATCCTTGATATTCACTAATCCACATCAATTTGGTCCTTCTATTAAGATCCATTAACTATTCTATTAGTTTGTATGTGGGACCCATAAATCCAATAAAATGATGACACGTGGATTACACAAAATTACCTTAACTATAGGTCGAACCACACTATCATACCTCATCCTTAGAATTTGTTGCAATGTTATACCTCCATTAGTTTGTCTGTGAATTTTTCAATTAAAATGTTGACGTGGCTTAATGTGAGGCCCAGTTCCTCACCCAAATGGATTCCATGTGACACCATACCCAAAGTTTTCCCGCAAAAAACAGACACGTAAGAAAATATATATATATATTTTTTTTTTATAATTTGAAATTTGAAATTCAACCAAAAAAATGAGAAAAAATGTGATATAACATATTAAGCACAAATTATCATCCTTGACCCCAAATTTGAAAAATCTCACCCAAAAATAATGATATAACCACAACAAAACTAGTGTATTCAAGCACAAACTACTCATTATTTCCGAAGAAAAATATGAAATGGGCCAAATTATTCATAAAACCTGCTTAATTATCCAAAAATTCATAAACCTGTTCAAAAAACTAACTCAATTCATCTAGCATCTCCAACCAACATTACCAAACCTATTGAATTCATAAAAACCTGCTACATCATCAATTCAATTGACAAAAGACCTACTAGATGCATAAAACATATTCTACAATTCCTTTACAAAAAACAACCATCTGTGCAAAAAATTAGTGACTAGATTGCTTTGTATTTTTGTGCTTAGTGCCTTTGGATGATTCAGTTATTGGTTTGCTTGGTTTTTCTCTGCTTGGTGCCTCTAGATGATTCAGCTACTGATTGTGATGCCTAAATCCAAAGTTCATTAAAACTATAAGAGACGAAGTAAGGTTTTTAACTAAATCCAAATGTTTTACAACTAAGGAAATTGTTAGGTTTTTACCTTTGTTTTCCTTGTTCTTTTTTCTAGGTGCAGCTTTGGGTGGATTTGTTGATGGTGATTGTCCTTGAGCAGATGTGGATGCCTACAAAGCAATTTAAATGATTAAGAGTCTGATATGATATTAAAGGATTTAAAAAACCACATAAAGTAGAAGTTTGTGGAAGTTTGTTCACCCTCATTGTCCCTCTCAGCAGCTTCTTTGTTTCTCCTCCTCATCGACCTTCCAGGTTACCTTGTATATGTTGGAGGCAGTATTGGTGGACTTTCAGTTTCCTTCCATAAAGACATCTCATTCATCAGCATTACTTAATGAAATATACATCCAAGTACCGTGCTTTCAAATAATAAGCATTGACATAATCCTCTGGTTTTTCTCTCTTGAAATTATGGCAGCTATTGCATGGGATTCATGTCAAGCCATACTTTATGTAAGAACATGTCTTCTCAACCAAGTCAACCACATATTGCTCTCCCTCCAGCATCAACTTGAAATTTAGTGCCCCCTGACCATTGTGCAATGCACCTGCCACTTTGAATTTTGGCTTCCTCCCACTTCTTCTTGATTTTAGGACAAAGATCTCCAATTTTGTGCTCACCATTATATCCCTTCTTATTTGAATTCTCTTCATCAACAGTGTGTGAATAAGGACTAGCATGGTGACAATGGGTTTTTGTCTTGGCATAAGTATGACCATTGAAACTTTCACAGAGATTGTTCAACAACATGTCACACTTGGGATAGGTTTGAAAATGGGACTTGCTCCATTGATGTGCATGCTTCTTCACCAACCAATTGTAGGCATTTTCATCTAGTTTCTTCAAATCTTCCATTGCTTTTTTTAAGTGGGGAACTGTTGTTGTTTTGACTATTGACCGTAAAGCATCCTTCAAAGTTTTCCCCTTGAACAGATTTCTGAAGTTGGTATAAAAATATCTCACACAAAATCTATGGTGGGAATTAAGGACT
This sequence comes from Malus sylvestris, assembly GCF_916048215.2. Taxonomy (NCBI): domain Eukaryota; kingdom Viridiplantae; phylum Streptophyta; class Magnoliopsida; order Rosales; family Rosaceae; genus Malus; species Malus sylvestris. Next base: position 17,099,655 of record NC_062275.1, read on the forward strand.
TTTTAAAGGCCGGAATTAACCCATTTTGCTTATCACTGATAAATGTCCATCCCTGGTAATTGACAATACCAACATCAACGGCCAATAACTTTAAGAACCAAATCCAATTGGACTTATTCTCCATTTCTACCACTACATATGCTATAACCCATATTTCATCATTTGGGTCAATGCCAACAGCACAAAGTAACTGACCTCCATTTACGCCCTTTATATGGCACCAATCTAATCATATCAATGGTTTGCACCCTGACTTAAACCCCTCATTTGCATGCCCTTCATTTTTGTACAACCGTGATTCCACTCTGATTCAACAATTACTAAAAAGGAATTTCAAGGCTATGTGGGATTAAGTTTTATCTTGTCCATGAACAAATCTGTCAGCAAAGGGGACTTCAAGTTCTTGTTTGCCCAAGTTCTCCCACAGATATGGTGATCAAGTGTGGTCTTGATCTGTATGCTATTTGAACCATGGATTTTTCTAGCACAACACTTTCAAGGGCAGCCTTTTGCACACTTTGATGTGACTTTGAACTTCTCATTCCTAGGAAAATGGATTTCCTATATCCATTCACTAGGGAGTACATGATGACAGCTTGCTTGAATTGCACATGATCCATGAAAACACTCCCTAGTGTAAAAGTGTGATAATTCATGTCTGTTTTCTCATTGAACTCTAGAAAGTGCTCATGTTTTTTTCCTCACTCATCATCATCAGAGTGTACACTCTCCAAGGCATTAGAGTTATAGTCTGGATCAATAACCACATTTTGAGTATCAACTTATTCTTTCCTTTGCTCTTTTTCTCTTTCCCAGCTTCGCTCAGATTACCTTGCATTTCTTTGCTCAGAATACCTTTCCCTTTCATCTGTTTACTTTGAGTTCCTTTCTTTTCTGTGCCCAGATTTCCTTTCATTTTCTTCCACAATACCATCAAACTTGGGAAACACTGGGTTATCAGCATCACTCCCATATTCACTCTTTTTAAACTTATTATCATCTTTTCTTATTCATTCTCTTCTTCAACATTCCCCTCAAAACTAATAGGTACATTAAAGAAAACTTCAGCATCCCCATCTCCTACCTCAGCCACAGATTTTCCCTTGTTCTCCTCTGGCCTTTCACCATTTTTCTCTTTCTGACCATTCTCAGAATCAGCATCTTTCTCTCCTACCTCAGTCACACATGTTTGCACTAGTTGAGATGTGCAACAATCATCCATTTCTGGCTCTTTAATAGCTAGCAAGCCTCTATATCTTCTTGGTTTAAGTGGTGTTGGCCCAACATCCCCATTTGAACTACTTACCTCCTCAATTACCAATTTACTTAGACCACTGACTTCTGTGGGCTTCAGAAACTATTGATCTTGGGTTACGGCTTCTTCTGTCGTCAATTCTTCGATGTACATCTCAATCACTCTATCTTTGGGAACAAAATTGCACATTGTCTAAACATTGGAATCACTTTGAATAAGTGTCAAACCATTGCAAAGGTCCATGTTGGGAATCTTATAATAGTAGTTTATGAACCGTTCACTGTATCCAACTACCTCCACCATATCATCTATCACCGACAGTGATATTAGGTATTTATCATAGTTATCTATATATGTCACTTATCCCCCATCGTAGAGGTCATAACTTATCTCATCACCATGACGCAATTCAATAGAAAATAGTTCTGGATATGCTGAAATTCACAAAAACAAACCCTAATTAAAAGCCAACAATAAACAAAAGCAATTGCATTTTAACCTAATCAGAAGCGAACAAAAACCAAAGCACAAGATTCTTCACAAAACAAAGCACATGACTAAGAAAAGCCAAAGCCGACACATTATATGCAAACAATCAAAACACAATAACCATTTCTCAACAAGAATAATCAAAGCAACAAACCACCTTATCTTTACAAGAATAAACAAAGTAACAAAGCAACAAACCACCTTATATCGACAAGAATAAACAAAGCAACAAACTCATTATCCAACAACTTAGTAACCATTTCGAATTAAGAAGGCATAAAACCACGTTTTCAAACAAGAATAAATAAAGCTACAAACCCTTTGTCCAGCACCTCAGGAACCATTTCGAAACAACAAAGCATAAATCCATCTTTTTGGACAAGAATGAACAAAGCTACAAACCCTTTATCCAACACCTTAGGAACCATTTCGAATTCACAAAGCATAAAGTCACCTTTTCAAACAAGACTAAACAAAACCCATATTCAACCCATTCCAATAAATAACTTCAGTATGCATTTGGAATCATCCAAAGGACAAAAAAAAACTTACAATAGGTAGTTGTTGTTTCGTCAGGATCCTCGTCCACGTACCACCCTATGTCAAAGCCTTCAATTTTTCTTCGAAGCTAATTAATACGAGCATATTTATGTGACTGAGTTAGCTTGTTCTCATGCATTTATATTGTTATTTCTTAGTTAATTATGTATTTTAAGCTATTTTCGTGTGTTTGTAGGTCTATAGGCCTTATAAAGCAATAAGATGCATTTTGGAGCAGTTTTAGGCTTGGAATGAATAGCACGTGCATGGAGCAAGGTGGATGGACGAAATTGAAGACTAAAGAGGCTAGGAATGTGTTAAAGAGAAAGAAGAATTAATGTAAAAACGACAAAGAGCTCAGCCACAAAGGGGTGTCACTCCACCATTCACATTTCCATCATTGTCGTGCACCACCATTGCACTCCCTTTGGATTCCTATGTCGGGAATCATCATCCATGTTCCCTCCATTAACTCATTTGTTGCATCATTCCACTTCCTTTCCTTTGTCTACCATGTGCACAATATCCTTTCACCTCCTTGCACTCATTGATTCACCACTTACTCACCTTTCCACCCATGCCATGCATAATCACCCTTGTCCCCTCCATCATTTCAGATTCATGCATCATTACATTGAATCATTGCACTCAATTGCTACACCATTCCTTGTTCCCTCCATCATTTCAGATTCATGCATCATTACATTGAATCATTGCACTCAATTGCTACATCATTCCTTGTTCCCTCCATCATTTCATATTTCATGCATCATTGCACTCAATTGCTACACCACTCCATGTTCCCCTCCATTGTCATGCACTTCCTCTATAAAAGGAAGTGTGTGTAACATAAATTTAGTTCATACTTTGTTAGATCATTCACTCCCATTTCAATACAACCTTCATCCAAACACATCCATTCATCTTCATATCCATTCCTCCATACAAACAAATCTTCAAACACTCACCAACACCTTGTGCCGTAGCAAAGGAAGGGAAGGAAAGTGCTTGGACGTGCTTTCTGTCCAACTTGGATCTTTGGAGCGTTTAAGTGTTTTCTTTCTTTTGTTTCTAATGTTTAAATTCATTTCCTTTCGTTTTGTTGTAAATATGAGTAGCTAAACTCCTCTTGGCTAGGGGTGATTTCAAAGCCATGATTATGTGTGCAATATAATTTGATAAATTCCAGTTATGAACTCTTGAATCGTGAATGCAATTGGCTTAACTATTTGATTGATAACTTATTTGTATTTGTTAATTAAGGGTCGACACTTAATTGGCGTGCATAAATCCGTTGCTAGAATATAATGAAGTTTCACATAATCGTTACAAACTTATATTCACATGTAGTGAAGGTCGCTTATAAACGATTGCGTTATGTTCAATTCCTAGCATGAGTGACATGATGTCATAGTTGCAAGTGCTTTGTCAATGCTTAAGATTTTCATTAAACGTAATGATCTTTGATTGTATCTCTATTATGATGTCATGTAGGGAACTTTTAAAGAATGTTTTAGGTTGTCGAATGATGTCATCCAATCCAATAAAACAAGGAAAATCTGAGGGTTAACTAGTGATGTCACAATTAATTTGGGGCATTGTCGTTCATAATTCAATGAAGTAGTAACTGGAAATCAAGTTATTTGCATACATGTCATGTGTGGAGAAAACGCCTCTAGCTATCCCATCCATCATCTTATTTCTCAAATTTGGTTTACAATCTGTCTAGTTTTTCATACTTGTTTGTTTGTTTCAACTTCGTCCAAAACTCAATCCCCCTTACTTTAGTATGTCTAATTAGTTAGAATATGTTTTAATTTGTGTTTTTAAATGTTTTGATTCAAGTAAAAGTCAATTTTCGTCCAAAGTCATTCCTAGTGTCTAGTTTAAGTTTATTTAGTTGTTTTAAGCTGTTTTGAGTATTTTAAGTTTGCTTTGAGTCTTGTGAGTCTTGTTAAGTATTTTTAAGTTTAGTTTTATGTTTTTGAGTCAGTTTAGAGGTTATTAGCAAGCCCTCCTAATCCTCGGTCCAGAACGATCCCTACTTATACTTATACTACAGTTGTCAAAAGAGGGTTAAATTTGTGTGTTAAGTTAATTTTCGCATCAAGTTTTTGGCGCCGTTGCCGGGGATTAGCAACTTTGCTAATCCCTTGTTATTTCTTTTTGTTTATTTTCATGTGTTTTTGTTCCTAGTTGATGACTTTACTTGTTTTCTTGTTTTAGGTGGTTTATGACTCGAAGTTCTCAACCTGTTCATAAGCACATCCTTGACTTTGACGACGATTTTGAACGAACTTTAAGACAAGCAAGGAATCAACAAGAACCCCAACCATCTCAATCGGCTTAGATTTTTGAAGAAGTACAAGACATGGCAGCGAACAATCGAACAATTAAGGAGCTTTTTGCTTCGAGATTGGACAATGCCGCACCATTTTGCATTCAATACCTCGTGGCTGCCCAAGGAAAGACCGATGAGTTCAAATTAAAGTCCAGTTTATTGCACCATATTCCAAAGTTCCATGGGTTGTCCATGGAAGATCCTAATAAACAGTTGAAGGAGTTCGAGGTTGTTTGTTCGAGCATGACCCCTGTGAATGTTGATGGGAGCATTCTGAAAATGAAGGCTTTTCCCTTTTCTCTCTTGGAAAAGGCTAAAGATTGGTTGTATGAACTAGCCCCCGGAACTGTCACATCATGGGAGAGTATGAAACAGGCATTTTTGGGGAAGTTTTTCCCAACTTCTCGAGTCATTCTACTACGCAAAAGGATTAGTGGCATTCAGCAAAACCAAGGTGAATCCTTTCCCACTTACTATGAACGTTTTAAAACTCTTGTTGCTTCATGTCCACAGCATCAAATGAAGGAGGAGCTTCTTTTTCAATATTTCTATGAAGGGCTTTTACCAATTGAACGCCAAATGCTAGACGCCTCAGCGGGAGGAGCTTTGGTGGACAAAATACCTATGGCTGCCAAGACCTTAATTGCTAACCGAGCATTGAATGCTCAACAATATGAAGGCGTTGGTCAAATAGACATCCCACGGTAGCAACATGTTAATAAGGTAAGTGATATTTCCGAACTTAAAAATCAAATGACTAATCTTACTACACTTCTTTCACAGGTGGTTGAAATACCAAAGGTACAAAGTGTAGCTGTTTGTGGCATGTGTTTAATGCAAGGACATCTCACGGATAAGTGCCCTCAATTGATCGAAAATGAAGGGTGGGAACCTGCCAATGCCATGGGTTTTCAAGGCCACAATCAGCAATATAATGACCCCTACTCCAACACTTACAATCCAGGATGGAGAGATCATCCAAATTTCAAGTTGAGAGAACCACAACAATCTGCCCAACAAGGAGGATTTCGGCCATAAACCCCTGGGATGTATCAAAGGCCATATGTACCCACTCAAGTCCAACCATAATCTACCCAAACCAATTCAGGTACATCCATGGATAATGATCAAATTTTTCAATTACTAACTTCTTTAGTGCAGGGGCAGCAAAATCAAAATAAAACAATGCTCAATCAAGCTAAAGAGGTGAATGAATTGAAGAAACAAATGGGCCAAATGGCGGAGTTCATGGGGCAAATCAAAGAGCAAGGCAAACTGCCTAGCACAACCATTGTGAATCCAAGGGGAGGATTTAAATCCGTAAAGGCCATTACCTTGAAAAGTGGAAAAGAAGTTGGAACGGACCCCCAACCATCAAAATCTGCCCAAACGGAGGACGAGAAGCTGCAACAAGAGGAGGATGTCAAACACACACCCACGGCAAGGAAACAACCTTATCGTGCACTCCTACACTCCCTAATCCATCCAATCTGTCAACCACAAGTAAGAAAGGTTCCAATTTGGTTAATTATAACGTTATTCCACCAAATGCACATTTCCCTCACAAATTCATGCAAACATAGAATGAAGAAAGTGAAAAAGACATCCTTGAAACATTCAGAAAAGTACAAGTCAATATTCCACTCTTAGATGCCATCAAACAAATCCCGAAATACGCTAAGTTTTTAAAGAAAATTTGCACAACAAGGAACCGGATTCTGAAGAAAGAGGTGGTACATGTGAATGAGAATGTCTCTGCAATGTTGCAAAGGAAGCTGCCACCCAAATGCAAAGATCTAGGTAGTTTCACTATCCCTTTTGTTATTGGAAATACGAGGTTTGAACATGCTATGCTAGATCTAGGTGCATCAATTAATGTCATGCCATATTCTGTTTATGCATCTATGAATTTAGGAGAGCTTAAACATGATGGTGTTGTTATTCAACTAGCCAATCGATCTAATGTCTACCCGAAAGGAGTTTTGGAGGATGTTTTGGTGTAGGTAGACCATTTGATTTTTCCTGCAGATTTCTATGTGCTTGACATGGAGGATGCAGCCCACTCTCCACCACCATCAATCTTACTTGGATGACCTTTCATGAAAACAGCTCAAACTAAGATTGATGTGGCCAAGGGAGCATTAACAATGGCATTTGGTGGTGATATGATTCACTTTAAAATTCCTAAATCTAATGTGAATCTTATTGATATTCATTCTTGTTTTGCCATTGATGTAGTTGAAAACATAGGATAAGAACCTTCAGCACCAACCAAGAAGGATGAATTTCCAACCACCAATGAAGAGGAAATTGGAATGGAGCACAAAGAACACACCATTAACCTCCAAATGCATAATCTAGCCGAAAGCACATTTGGAAAATCTGTTGACAGTGCTGCCACTTCATTGCAACACATTGGTAAACCACCTATTCCAATTTTGATTCCCATTTCAACTAATAGGTTGTTACCTTGTATGGTGCAGGTCCCCAATCGAATCCAAGCTAGTGGGAATGATTACATTGACTTAAGGATGCTTAACGCCCCAATCGGGAAGGATTACTATCCCCTTCCATTCATAGAGCCAATGTATGAGTATTTTAAGGAGCATGTCGTAGAAGACATACCCCTCCATGCCGTGGGCCCTATTCAAGCTTAAATGGAGGTATCGTCCGGCTGGAAGACATTAAAGCAAGCACTTCTTGGGAGGCAACCCATGTACTCAAATAAGGAAGATTTTTTAATTGCTCCACGATTGGTTTTGCGTTCCTAAAAACCTTCCCTTTTCTACAGTTTTATTTTGTCATGATTGTCATTTTTATTTGTTGCTTGTTTAATTGTTTTTTGTGTGGGTTTATTTTTGAAACATTGACAGATATGCAAGGTATTTTTACATTCATTTTCATGAAAAAAAAAAGGAACATTAAGCAGAAAATACAAGAGGAAGCCTTCACAAAGGCTGCTTAGGAGAAGTCTCAGTAGTCGGCGGAGCCCCAAAAGGAGGAGGCATCGGAGGTTGATCATTTGGAGCTTCATTACGCGGTACAGCCCCAGAAGACGAAGGCAAATGTTGTTGGAACAAACCCACAAACCTCTGATGATCAAGTAAAATCTGACCATCAGATTCCTGCATCTGGTCAATCTTCCTCTTCATGTTTGTAGCATAGTTATGTGTGAGCTTGTGCAATTGTTTATTCTCATGCTTGAGCCCTCTAATCTCCTGTTTGAGACTCATCACTTCAGCTGCCAACGATTCAACTTGACGGGTTCGAGCAAATAGGCGTTGGGCCATATTAGATACAGAACCTGCACACTGCACACTGAGAACCAGAGAATCCTTAACAGCCAACTCATCAGACCGTTTGGAAAGTAGTCTGTTATCTTTAGGAGTGACATGGTTTCGGGCCACCACCGCAGCGGTCATATCATTTTTCATCACCGAATCCCCAACGATAAGAGGACTAGTAGGGGATATGAATGATGGGCGACATATATTGTCTGGAGAAGGCATGGCTGCCTCTTCACCAAGGTTCAGGTCAAAACGACAGTCGGAGGGGCCAGACATTTTCAAAGGTGTTGAAGAAAGAAAAGGTCGAACAAGTCAAGATCGTAGAAGTGCAAGAAGAGAGTTTCTACAGGCAGAAATTCAAGTGTGCTCTGAAACGTACTGCGCACCTCTATAAAAACCAGCACTCAACGGGATTTCAGATATCGAAGAGGTGAGCTCAGAAATCAAAGAGGCCAATTCAAAAATCGAAGAGGCGCTAGCTTTCTCAAAAGCTGGGCTTGCTCAGAAACCACGGGCCAATCTTCTTTTCCAGATTTGTCCGCACTTGTCACATACAACCTCTGCACTCGACAGAGCTCAGAACTCGAAGAGGCGAGTTCAGAACTCGAAGAGGCAAGCTCAGAAATCGGGAGGCATTTGCTTTTCCAGACGTGTCAGCATCTGTCACATGCATACTCAGCTTTGCAAAAATCAAAGGCAGTTTATCGAAGCGCCGATTCCAGATATCGAAGAGGCACTTGATTTTCCAGACGTGTCAGCGCCTGTCACATGCACACTCAGCCTTGCAAAAATTACGGGCAATCTGTCGAAGATTTCTTGTGAAGTAGAAGGAACGTGAAGTTTACTATTAAATCATCTAACGGTTGTCGACAAGAGTGAAAGAATAGTACCGGTTATTAATTCCTATAAATGTCAACCTTCACCCTTCATTGCAAGGCAGATATACATAACCTTTCTTCATCTCCGAGAATGCCTTCCCAACGAAGCCTCTCGAGTCACTCAGTGTTCCTTATTCCTTGGGGTACCTCTGTAAACAACTCATCCAAAGCAAAAGTATTTCATATCATGAAGGTTGAAAGCAAGAGTATCTCATATCATGCTTTCTCCCTGTCCTTCTCCTTTTCGTTATTTTCATCTGCGGGACAATGAGAAAAAGAGCAATCAGCCAGCACTTGGTATCAATCTTCCGATCTGGAACCGACTGCCTGGAACCCCTTCCTGATTGCTTACCTAGCCTTGCTCTCGAGTACTCATCTTCAACATCTTATGCTTCCTCTTCGTCTACCACATCTGCCTGAGGAACAGATAAGGGAAGTGAAAATGATACCTCGAAGCATATGGAGACAATGTGCTAATTCATCATCAGCTAGGGACAAGGAGAAAGAAATCAAATGGTGGGCACTTGGAAAGATTGAAGAAAGAAACAGACCATCACCTCTACCTCGTGCTTGCCTGTCGTGCAGAAGAAACAAGCAGAAAAGAATGCAGACTGCACAACCAAGGAACTCTAATATTCCTCACTCAGAATTCCAAACCAGTTCGAGATCAAAGCTGTGGAAAGTCAATAAGATCATCTATCTCCAAAACCAGATTTGCGTTCTTAAACTCTACTCTGTCTGGTTTTTACTTTGCTATACTTGTCATGTTTATTCGTTGTTTGTTTGTTTGCTTGTTTTTGTGTGAGTTTATGCTTGAAACATTGAGGACAATGTTTGATTTAAGTGTGGGGGGTAATCAAGTTGTTTTGCATGAAATTCGTATGAGTTTATCACCCATTACTTCTAGTGTTGTTCCTTGCTATTTTTAAGTGTTTTTAAGCTGTTTTGGAGTGTTTTTGTGTGTTTTGACATAAAAATCCGAAAAGCTCATAAAATTTGAAAAATTGTTATGAAAAACCCAAAAAGAGTTGTTTTTGTGTGTTTATTTGTGTCGTAGGGTACCTTCCAACACAATGATGAGGATTTGGTTTTTAATTACATGACTGTTAAAGAGAGTGATAAACATGGATGAAAATTTGATTTACTCTTTGGTGTATGCTTGGTTGTGGTTATAATTTATGAATTCACATGCAATCATAAAAGAAAAATCAGTTTTTGTAACATGCTTGAAGGAAGGAACTCAAATGAACGCTACAACCTTGTGAGACTTGAGCCTAAACGTTTATTTGGAGAGTTAATAATTTGTGCACCATTGTTTTCTAAAGTCGTTGCATGATCTCATTATTCTTTGCTTGGTTGCTATTCAGAAAGCGTTTCATCATTTAGTTCCAAATGCTAGAACTCATACCTATTTCATTCAAAGCATGCTATTGAATTGCATAACACATATTCAAGATGAAGTTGTGTAGTGACCACCAAAGCCAAATTGTCGTGCCCCTATTTCATTATGTGTTTAAGTTTAACCCCGTTGAACCTTGTTAAGTCTATGTTCTTTGTTAACCCACACTATCCTTACCTAGCCTAGTTTTAGGACCATCCATACCCTTATTCTTGAAGCATAGTAAAGCATGACTTAAAATGAACTCTTTTTTTTTATCAATGTATTGCAGAAAGCAAGTGTGGGGGAAGTGATTCTTGTGTGTGTGTGTGTGCCAAAGTCCTTAATAAGGCACAGGTAGAAAAGAAAAGAAAAAAAGTGAAAAGAAAAAAAGAATTGAAAAGAGTATGAAAAAGAGCCCTAAGTGTTGCATGAAAAGTTGATTCTCCATTCTAAAGTGAATTCCAAGTGTCTATTTCATTGCTTTGCTTGCTATCGCTTTAAGAACGTTTATTATTCCTATCCTTTTTTTATTAGCCATTACCCCCAAGCCCTATTACAACCTTGACTTCAATCTTGAGTGTTGTGTGTTTCAATTTGTGGAGTTCGAAATTGGTATGAGCATATGATGTCTAAACATGCTTAATAACTCCAGAAAATTGCTTTCTTTGTTATAACATATGTGAGTCCTAGTCTTTCGTGTTTACATCAATCTTCTCACATATACTAGTGTAGGGTGTGTAGTCAGAAAATGTGTGTGAAAATAGAGAGTATCTTGTAAGGAATTGAGCAAATTCTCTAAGGCATGTTACTACATTCAAAACATTGTTTTAATTGGTTAATTGTGAACTAGTAAGTGGTGACTGTGATTAAGTATGTGCTCAAGTGTAAAGATGACCAAAATATGTGGGAATGATGATTTTTAACATGTCATGTTTCATTAAAAATCCCTGAGGCAAATGTTGGAAGATCTAGATTGTGTTTTGTTTGTTCGTTTGTTTTGTTTTGCTCGAGGACTAGCAAAAGCTAAGTGTGGGGGAATTTGATAGAAGCATATTTATGCGACTGAGTTAGCTTGTTCTCATGCATTTATGTTGTTATTTCTTAGTTAATTATGTATTTTAAGCTATTTTCGTGTGTTTGTAGGTCTATAGGCCTTATAAAGCAATAAGATGCATTTTGGTGCATTTTGGAGCAGTTTTGGGCTTCGAATGAATAGCACATGCATGGAGCAAGGTGGATGGACGAAATTGAAGACTAAAGAGGCTAGGAATGTGTTAAAGAGAAAGAAGAATTAATGTAAAAACGACAAAAAGCTCAGCCACAAAGGGGTGTCACTCCACCATTCACCTTTCCATCATTGACGTGCACCACCATTGCACTCCCTTTGGATTCCTATGCCGGGCATCATCATCCATGTTCCCTCCATTGACTCATTTGTTGCATCATTCCACTTCCTTTCCTTTGTCTACCATGTGCACAATATCCTTTCACCTCCTTGCACTCATTGATTCACCACTTACTCACCTTTCCACCCATGCCATGCATAATCACCCTTGTCCCCTCCATCATTTCAGATTCATGCATCATTACATTGAATCATTGCACTCAATTGCTACACCATTCCTTGTTCCCTCCATCATTTCAGATTCATGCATATTACATCATTTCAGATTCATGCATCATTACATCATTTCAGATTCATGCACCATTACATTAAATCATTGCACTCAATTGCTACATCATTCCTTGTTCTCTCCATCATTTCAGATTTCATGCATCATTGCACTCAATTGCTACACCACTCCTTGTTCCCCTCCATTGCCATGCACTTCCTCTATAAAAGGAAGTGTGTGTAACATAAATTTAGTTCATACTTTGTTAGATCATTCACTCCCATTTCAACACAACCTTCATCCAAACACATCCATTCTTCCATACAAACAAACCTTCAAACACTCACTAACACCTTGTGTCGTAGCAAAGGAAGGGAAGGAAAGTGCTTGGACGTGCTTGCTGTCCAACTTGGATCGTTGGAGCGTTTAGGTGTTTTCTTTCTTTTGTTTCTAATTTTTAAATTCATTTCCTTTCGTTTTGTTGTAAATATGAGTGGCTAAACCCCTCTTGGCTAGGGGTGATTTCAAAGCCATGATTATGTGTGCAATATAATTTGATAAATTCCAGTTATGAACTCTTGAATCGTGAATGCAATTGGCTTAACTATTTGATTGATAACTTATTTGTATTTGTTAATTAAGGGTCGACACTTAATTGGCATGCATAAATCCGTTGCTAGAATATAAGAAAGTTTCACATAATCGTTACAAACTTATACTCACATGTAGTGAAGGTCGCTTATAAACGATTGCGTTATGTTCAATTCCTAGCATGAGTGACATGATGTCATAATTGCAAGTGCTTTGTCAATGCTTAAGATTTTCATTAAACGTAATGATCTTTGATTGTATCTCTATTATGATGTCATGTAGGGAACTTTTAAAGAATGTTTTGGGTTGTCGAATGATGTCATCCAATCCAATAAAACAAGGAAAATCTGAGGGTTAACTAGTGATGTCATAGTTAATTTGGGGCATTGTCGTTCATAATTCAATGAAGTAGTAACTGGAAATCAAGTTATTTGCATACATGTCATGTGTGCAGAAAAAGCCTCTAGCTATCCCATCCATCATCTTATTTCTCAAATTTGGTTTACAATCTGTCTAGTTTTTCATACTTGTTTGTTTGTTTCAACTTCGTCCAAAACTCAATCCCCATTTACTTTAATGTGTCTAATTAGTTGGAATCTGTTTTAATTTGTGTTTTTAAATGTTTTGATTCAAGTAAAAGTCAATTTTCGTCCAAAGTCATTCCTGGTGTCTAGTTTAAGTTTATTTAGTTGTTTTAAGCTGTTTTGAGTATTTTAAGTTTGCTTTGAGTCTTGTGAGTCTTGTTAAGTATTTTTAAGTTTAGTTTTATGTTTTTGAGTCAGTTTAGAGGTTATTAGCAAGCCCTCCTAATCCCCGGTCCAGAACGATCCCTACTTATACTTATACTACAGTTGTCAAAAGAGGGTTAAATTTGTGTGTTAAGTTAATTTTCGCATCAATAATGGAACTCATATGAAACCCCCTTCTAACACTAATGAAGTGAAGGAAAGGAGCTGACAAGATGATTTGGGGTTTTCGCTGAATTTATAATCTAATTGTTCGAGATTTGGAGCTGCTGGTATGAGAACTAAGGGTAGGGTTCATCTTTTTCTAGAATTCGAAATTGAATTTGATCGATAGGGTTTAGGTGTATTGGGGGGAATGAATTTGAATGGCATACTTTACAACGTACTTTTACTTTTTTAATTTTTTAAATTTTAATGGAATATCCACGTGTCATCTGGTAAGAAAGACACATGTATTGTAAATTTCAGCTAGATGCCATTTGGCGGAAAAATTTGGGTGTGGTGCCACGTGGAATCCATATGTGCGAGGAACTGGGCCCCACATCCAAGGTTCTAAAAAGCGTTAGGTGCTAGTCGGGCGACAACCTGGGGTCTAGCGCCTAGGCAGTTAGGTGGGGCCTAGATGGATTTAGGTAAATTTATTGTATAACGTGTAAATAAGTAGAGATTACATAAAATACATGTATCCAACAAGCTTACAATTTAAAAACACATTAACCATAAAATTAATGTGAGTGTTTTTGGATGATACATATATCCAACAAGGCAACAAGTATCCATCAAGCTTACAATTCAAAAGCACATTAAGCATATAATCAAAATGAATGTTCTTGGATAATACATGTATGCAATAAGCATCCAACAAACTTCCAATTTAAAAGCACATTGAGCATATAATCAAAATGAGAGTTCTTGGATAATACATGTATCCAACAAACTTACAAATTAAAAGCACGTTACGCATATAATCAAAATGAGTGTTCTTGGATAATACATGTATCGAACAAGTTCATAATTTAAACACACATAAAATGCAAAATGAAAGGAATAAGGATATAAGATACTTGCAAAGTTTTAAAGCTAGGCCTTAATCTCTTCTTCTCCATATCCTTCCAAGACTCTCTCCGTGTCGGACTCAAACTCAATTTCTTCTTCATCATCTCCTTCTTCCATGTCCTCATCCTATACAAAATCTTCTTCATGAAGTTCTCTTACTTCAACATTTCTAGAATTCCTCCTAGGCTCTAAGGAACTATCCACCTTTAATGTCTCTCCATCCATTCCCAAACCAAGCTCAATTTCTTCATCAACACCCTCCACAATCCATCATTGCGTCAGACTAGCTTCACTAGAAAATAGTATATCCACTTTCTTCTCTTTCTCTCTTTTCTTCTTGTTCACGATCTTTGCATTGAATTGGACATAGACTAAATTATTCAACCTTGTGGTATCTAGTCTATTCCTTTTCCTTGTATGTATCCCCTCAAAAGTGCTCTAATTTTTCTCACCCAAATGAACTTGTAGTCAATGAGAGAATTTTGATAACAATTCTTTGCAAATTAGGCACACCATTGCCATAAGTAAACCACCATGAAGCTAAAAAGGTACAAAGTACACAATTTGAATTAGACTGGTAAAGAAAAACAATTACAATTAGACTAGTAAATAAAGGCAACTAGAATTACTCAATTAGAATCATACCCAGATCATAGTTGTCATCATTCTCAATGCATCTTATCTCTACCAAATGTCTTCCAAATCCACCCTCTTTTCTCTTATACTTCAGCATCTCTATATTAATAACTCGGTTTTGGACTTCAAAGTTGTCGAGGAAGAACTTCTCAACACAAGTAAACATGGCATCCATGACAAGTGAATCATGTTGAATGCTTTGATCTTTGAAAAAGTAACAAGGATTCAAGAAGTAGGCCACCAAATGTAATGGACCATCAAGTTGATCATGAGCTTTTTCATCAATAATTTGAATGATTGGTCTATAATGGGCCTCATTATTTTTCAATGCCTCTTTGATCTCATTCCTCGCTTTTTGTAGCTCCCCGTACAAAAACCTCATTGATGGCTTTTTATCCCCATCCACAAGTTGAAGAACCTTAAACAATAGTTCAAACACTCTCAAGCAAAGTGAGACCCCATTCCAAAAATATGCACTCACCATGGTAGCATATGTCATTTTCCCCTTTATACTCTTGGAATGTTTGCATTGTTCTCGTTCATCACTAGCAACTTTAATCCTCAAGTCTTTTTTCTTATCAACCAAGCTTTGCAAAGTTAGGAAAGAAGTTGCAAATCTTGTGACTTTGGGCCTCACTATGTCTCTTTTCTTTGTATACTTTCTCATCAATGCTAATGTTTTACGATGAGCATAAATGAAGATAGTAAAAACCTTTACCTTTTCAATCACTCCTTTGAACCTAAGTAGGTTACCAACTCCTTGAAGCATGAAGTTCAAAGTATGAGTGGCACATGATGTCCAAAACATGTGTGGCCTATTTTCCATCATCTTGTTGGCCACCGCCATTTTGTGAACCAACTTCTTCGATACACTTTTCAACATATTCAAAGATGTATTCCCCAGTGTGTGCTTCACTAGAGCATTTCTTGGAAGAAAGAAATATCGTGCCTTCTTTGCAATTCACACACAAATTCATTATACTTCTTCTTTTTAAGTCGCTACAAGCATTGGTCATAATTGAGCAATCATTCAAAGCCCATTCTTCTTCATGTTTCTTAAAAGATTGTTTTACCCTCTCTACCTCTTCCTTCAATAAAGGCTCCCTTAAATCATATTGACTTGAAGGTTGGTAACCCGGGCCAAATTGACCAATCACTTCCACAAAGCGTTTGAAGCTGTCATTATCAATGGCATGAAAAGGAATACCGGCTTCGTAGACCCATCGAGCCAGATATTGATCAACTTGATGTGTTCTATCTTTCCAAATTACATCATGGAGATTTTGTTGTCGCTTACTCTTGCTTCCATTATTTGATTTTGAAGTACCAAGATTGATGGAGGATGCAAACCTATCAATAGGCTCAAGAGTTCGCGACCTTTTCCTTAACCCAACAACTTCAATATCTTCATCTTCTTCAATATGTGGAAGTTGAACCTCTTCCCTCACTTCCTCATAGTTCTTGTTTCTTTCTTTCTTCTTCTATTTTGCTTCTTCTAATGCAGCTTTACATTTTGCTTTATCTTCATCCGAAGACTTTGTGCATCCAGCTACATTTCCTTTGACATGGGTTGTGTTGTTTCATTCTATAAATGCTACCACAGAGTATTTTTTTACACAACTTACATTCCACCTTATCCAAGTTTGAAGGATCCGCTAACACTCCATATTCTCATCCCACATCATCTGAAGCATGCTTTAATGGATTATCTAATTGGGTGGACGACATTGGATTAGATGCTCCGGATGATACATTGCCCGCCATCTAAAAATAAAATTCCATTATCAAATTCACTACAAAGTTACAAACAAGATTATCAAATGCACAGATACTTCATTAGTTCATCAACTACACAAATACTTCAAATTCAATACTTCAAACATTCCATTATCAAAATTTCAAATGCACAGATATGAGATACATGTATTCAGTACCTACTTGAGAACTACCCATAAAAATCATACCATTTGCATATCAATTCATGAGCTTGTATGTTATGCAAGTTGGAAGAAACTGAAATCCCATCCCAACCTAAAGGATTATCCCAGGCCAAAATGACTCCATTGTGATGATGGTTTCTCATGTTCCCAACAGAAATGCCAAACTACACAAGATTGTTTCATATACCTCGGTATAACATTCTATATTCACCAACTTCCTAACCAGTGTAGGCGCTACCAAAACAAAGTAATTAGTTAGCTAGAAAAAAATTTATGCTGCCCCGTCAAGACAACAGCAGGATTTAGAGATTGAACAACTTCTATTTATTAAATCACATAATTCATTGTACTCTATCCGAGCTCCTAACCCATCTATGAAATTAGTATTCCACTATCCACAAGAAACTATAAGAGTTGTCTATATTTTTAGAATTTACTCCCAGATTACAGAATCTTGCATAAAAAAATATGAAAAACTAGTGAGATTCACTTGGGCATCTCGATTCTTGCAGAGACTTAACTCCTTGAGAATTTTTTTAATATATTATATATCAAATTATCAATGTAGAGTAGCAAATCATTGCAATTGGCATCAATTAGATTTTCAAATAAAATATGGGAAATGTTAACCTGCAACTGCAAGCGGTGGAGATTGTGGAAATAACCCAAATGAGAGAGGTGGACTGTGGAAATCTAGCGATATGATAGGTGGAGATTGTGGAAATCTGGAGAGGCAAGATGATTTGCCCAGTAAAGAAGTCAAGAGACAATGCCCATCAAAGGATTCGAGACAGTAGACGAAGACAAGATTGAATTGTGTAGAACTGAAGAAACTTCGAATCTTTAGAAAATTAGGTTAACACGGGATGAGCTCGTGGACATGGGAACCTTAAGTTAATTTATTTAATTTTTAGTTTAGAATAACAAATAAATTATAAATAAAAAAATTAAAAAAAAACCGCCTAGCTTCTAGCCGATTTTTCCAAAAGCCTTGCCCAAAATCGAGGCAGGGTTTCACTACCCAAGTGGCCACTTAGGTTGATTTTTAGAACAATGCCCGCATCAAGCCACGTCAGTATTTAAGTGAGAAATTCACGGACAAACTAACGGAGGTATAACATTGCAACAAATTCTAAAGATGAGGTATGACATTGTCATTTTTAAAAGATGAGGTATGATAGTGTGGTTCGACCTATAGTTGAGATAGTTTTGTGTAATCTATCATTTCCTTTTTTATCAGTATTGTTGTGAGAATTGATGTGTTGTTTATTAATAGAACTAAGTTTTACTTGAATAAAATCCCATTCTAGCAAACAATTTATTAATTACAACCTTACATAAGCATAATAGTCATAAATCTCCTAATTGTTAATATTCATTACAACTTATAATATGTGTATAGTGAGACCTCTAAAGAACCTATAATAAGTTGACATGTGTAAAACAAATTAATTAATAACTAAAATATACATGGTCGGTTCGAGGTTTTGGTTGGTTTCAAAAGTGTCAAAACGAAACCAAATCAAAAGTAAATTGGTTATGTTCAGTTTTTAAATTGTTCGACTTTTTTCTTGGTCAAAACTAAACCAAACTAACTAATACGGTTCAGACCAGTCGATTTGGTTGGTTTGGTTCGTTTGATGCTCACTCCCATGTGCCATTGTTCTCATCATTAAGAACATACACCCATGTGTCATGTTCTGCATGTATGTTTTAAGAGAGATTCTTTCATGAAAACAATATTTAGTGCTAGTTGCATGACTGTTTAGTTAATGTTTGTCATGTATCCAAAAGGAATGATTGGCATGTGATAAAATGATGAAATGAGAGAATCTCTCATTTTCTTTCTTTATGGAGAGAGAATCTCTGCTCCTCGAGGCCTTGCGTTCAAGTTTTCACAAAAGCATATGGGTATAGATACATCTGTCTCTTTTTCATCATCGATATCTGGCTTGGTTGCTTTTATCAGAAATAGCCAGAACTGCAATCACACGGAAGAAGCAACACCAACACTACAAAGTTCCGTGCCAATCAAATAATGTTATGTATAATAAACCATACATACGTCGATTTATTAGTGGCACGAAAGTCTCGAGAATGAACACTCCTGAGTCCTGCTGGCTTTACCTAAGCAGAAGCCGATGTTTCTCCTCTGCCTTGGGCTTTTGGACCTAAAAATAACAACAATGCGTTTGGTCTGCTCAAAAGAAAGCCACCATTTCCGAATAACAAAAGCCCCTTCAGGCTTTAACAACGCCACGAGAAATAGAACAAGGATCCTCTCCGGATCCTCTTTGTGGGGATCCGGAGAATCAATCGATCTTATTCGTTCATCGTATATCATGCGATTAGAAATCATTTTAAATTTTAAATTGAATATAATAGTACCTAACGAAAACTGACTGCATGATATACGTTGAACGAACAAGATTGATTGATTATCCGGATCTCCACAAAGAGTATCCGGAGAAGATCCTTGTTCCAAGAAATATTTGACAGTCGTACGCACCACCACCCTCTTTCTTTCAATAAACCCTAAACCCATATTACTAAAGACACCAGTGACCACCACGTACAGATTAAGTACACCACTGGTCCATTGAAAACGAGATACACTGAACACTAGTTTGAAAACTAGCAAAACAGTTCGATTCTTCGTCCACTCAAAAACTTTTCTAGTTTTCACGTTTCGATGAGTTTTATTTTTATTTATTTTTTTATTTTTATTTTTTTTCTCGATAGGAAGGGAAGAGTTACAGAGGAAAGTCTTCAGGGCAAGAAAAACTACAAAAATTCCAAAATCAAGTTGAACGCTCCTCAAGAGGAAGAGTCTGTCTTCTTCAAGACAAACTATCATAAGAAGACTGGGGCAACATTAGCAAGAGCATCAACCGCAAAATTTACTTTACCGTAGATAAAGACAGAACAAATGTGTTGATAGTAATGACTGACAACAAATTACTTTCAAGTAATTGAAGTTTGGTATAGATAGAAGGCCTAATCGGATAAATGGTCCCCGTGGTCAACAGGTATTCGGATGATAGCCCCTGTGGTAAAAAAATTCGGATTTAAACCCCTGTGGTCTAAGTCTGTTAGGATTTATGCCCTTCGGTTAAATAATGCTGACGTGGTTGCCACATATATGCCACGTGGCAAAAATAATAATTTTTAAAATACCTGAATTAAAAAAAAAAAAAAAAAAAAAAAAAAAAAACGCAGAAACCCAGAAAATCCCCCCCGCCCTCCGCCCTCCGCCCGTTCCCCCACCCCGCCGGACTTCTTCTCCTTCTTCTTCTTCTTCTTCCCGCCGGAGACCAGCTCCCCCCCCCCCGACGGAGCCCTCTCCCCGCGCGACCCTCCTCCCTCTCCTTCTTCCTTCTTCTTCTTCTTCCCGCCGGTCTCCCTGCGCGACTTCTTCTTCTTCTTCTTCTTCTTCTTCTTCTTGTTCTTCTTCTTCTTCTTCTTCTTCTTCCCGCCGGAGACTAGCTCCCCCCTCGCCGGAGCCGTCTCCTCGCGCCCTCCTCCCTCTCCCTCTTCCTTCTTCTTCTTGCAGATCCGGTTTGTTTGTTTTTTTTTTTTTTTTTTTTTTTTTTTTTTAATTCAGGTTTTTTTAAAAAAAAAATTAAAAATTATTATTTTGCCACGTGGCAGCCATTTGGCAGCCACGTGGCAGCCACATCAGCATTATTTAACAGAAAGGTTTAAATCCTAACAGATTTAGACCACATGGGTTTAAATCCTAACAGACTTAGACCACAGGGGTTTAAATCCGAATTTTTTTACCACAGGGGCTATCATCCGAATACCTTATGACCACGGGGACCATTTATCCAATTAGGCCTAGATAGAATAGAACAAATGTGTCGGGCTTATAATTGTACCCTTTTATATGACTGAAAATGATAGAACCCACACCTAAATAATTGGGGCCAAGGACCTCCTCCATTTGTAAAAGCGACGTTACCTAAGGAGAATTCCACATAATAGGATCTCGATTGTTCGAATTGGTGTAAGAGTAAATATTGTTAACTACTCGAACTACAAATTTATTGCAAATTTACAATAAAATATTCTTTTATCAAATGTTCCTGAAGAGACGTAACAGCTGTAAAAATTAAGGCTTAAAAAAAGTAAACTATTAAATTTCCCATGGAACCAATACTTCCAATTTCTCTTAAAACTATTTTTAAAGAAAAACTAGCAACGAAATATCTTTTATCGAATGTCCCTAAAAAGAAATAACAACTGTAAAAATTAAAGTGTAAGAGAGAGTAAACTATTAAATTTCCCGTAAATCAATACTTCCAATTTCTCTTAAAACTTCTAGTAAAGAAAAACTAGCAACTCTTGCACATATATGTGATATGGAAGTTATTGTAGGAATTAAAGAAAAAAAATGGGGTGAGAAGAGAGAAAGTAGGTTAGTTAAATTACAATATTTTTTTTTAACAAATGATATTATATATATTAAGAGTGGAGAAGTGAGCTAAGACTCATAATGGGCTAGCAATAATTTAGTTCAAATTCGTATTTGACGAGAATCGAACCTAAGACCTCTCATTACAGGTGAAAAAAAATATCACTAGACCGTAATACTAAGTGGCAATTATAATATCATTTTTAAATGTTAAACTTTTGATTAAATTATTTTAACTGAAGGAGAATGTAATAGTAATTTGACAATCTTTAGTTACAAAGAGGATTTTCTTAATAATAATACTAGTAAAATACACACACTATGAGAAGGAAAGAGAACGTCACATGTACTTAAAAATAAAATAGTCAAATTCTCATTTAATAATATAAATAATTTTCATTTTACGCATTTTATTAATTTTTTTTATTTAAAGATAGATTTTGTTAGATTAGTCATCCACAAGGTTCAAATTCACACCGTTATACAAGAGTTCAATTCATTTCTACCACTATAGTAAAATGTCATTGCACGCATTTTTATTAATTGAATAATCAAAGTTATTTTATAAAGAGGGCACGCTTGTCTCTTCACTCTCCTTGGTTGATAGGGAATGTCATTGGAGATGGATTTTTCCAAATTCTCTGTGAAATTTAGCTAAGAGCTCCTTTAATCTGCTTTAAATTTAGCTAAGAGCCCATTAAAGATGACTAATGAGATTAAATGGCAAATGTGCTCTTGTGAAAAGACAGAATTTACACCCTTAAAATGCATTCAAAGACGTTTGATTAAAGTAGAAAAGACAGAATGTACACCCTCCATGCATTTTATGTCTAATCAACCTATCACTTCGTTTCTCTCTGTGTCTGTGCTGCTGCAGAAACCCAAACAAATAAAAGAAAGTGAATATATATCATGTGCGTGGGAATGGGCAAACTGACGGGGCCTCGCTCTCCTCAGAGTGCATAGACCAGACCAGTAGCAGTAGACCTTTTGGCTAACTTGAATGTATAATTTGGAGCCACCGTCCCATCCTCCCCTTCCTCTTTGTCAAAATGTCTCACCCAATCGAGCAAAAACATGAATAATAATTAACTCCGTTTTAAATAAATAAAAAAAGAATTTAAAAAAGCAATGTCCATAATATAATGTCAGAGTCTCGTGAAACGATGGATTCAGCATAATCTACGGCTTTGCTCTATATATTTGTGGTGATTTTGGCGGTAACGACTAACTAGAGAGCTCAAACGACATCATTTTCCTCGGGTTACATGTAAACTTCATCATTTTCCTCGGGTTATATGTTTGGGCTGATCGAAAACGATTGATCTAATATAATGCTAGTTAAAATAAATTTACAAATCGCTCAGGAAAAGTCTTAAGCTCTGGTATAAAGAAACTGGCAGGAACTCTAAAAAGAAGGTTGAACTTTTGAAAGCTGAGATCAGAGTGGCGCTTCAGTCTAAGGATTTCTCCTCTGAGGCGGTGAAGCAAAAAGAGAAAGATCTCAGGGCAGCCCACAAGGACGAAGAGCTCTACTGGAAAACTAAGTCTAGGAATCAATGGCTTAATGAGGGGGATAAGAACACCAAGTTCTTTCACGCTCAGACTCTGAAAAGAAGAAGGTTAAACCATATTCGAGGGATTGAAGACTCCCAAGGGGTGTGGCACGAGGAGGACACGGAGATTGCCGACACGGCTGTTGCCTATTTTACTGATTTGTTTCAATCTTCTAGCCTGAGGCAAATTGATAATATTGTGAGAAATGTTGAAGCCAGGATCGCACCTGAGGACAACAACGCACTAACTGGTCCGGTGACTACCGCTGAAATTGTATTGGCAGTCTCTCAAATTCCTCCTTCTCGGGCACCGGGTCCGGATGGGTTCTCTGGTTGCTTCTATCAAGACCATTGGAATACTGTGGGAGAGGATGTGGTTAAGACCATTAAAGCCTTCTGGCATTCAGGTACTCTGCTACGAAAGCTAAACCATACTAATTTGGTTCTCATCCCAAAAGTCAGATGCCCAAAGAACATGGCGCAATATAGGCCCATTGCCCTGTGTAACGTAATTTACAAGATTCTTGCAAAGGTTCTCACCAACAGGCTAAAAGTGGTGATGCCTAAAGTGATTGGGGATAATCAATCTGCCTTTGTTGCTGGAAAACAAATCCAGGATAATATTCTTGTGGTTCACGAAGTCCTTCACTCACTGCTTCATCAAAGGAGGGATGACGAGGCTGGTATGGCTATTAAACTTGATATGGCTAAAGCCTATGATCGGGTTGAGTGGAACTTCCTTACTTCCATAATGTCCAAACTGGGTTTCGCGCCCCTATTTTGTAAGTGGATTAAGGCATGTATCTCCACGGTATCCTTCAGCATTGTGGTTAATGGAACCCCGACCGGGTTCATCGTGCCGCAGCGTGGTTTGAGACAGGGCGACCCCCTCTCTCCTTTTTTATTTCTCCTATGCACTGAAGGCCTCTCGGTGTTACTCAGGAAAGGGCTTGAACAAGGTGCTCTCCACGGCTTCAAGTTCACGGCTACGGGAACCCCGCTTACCCATCTTTTCTTTGCTGATGATTCGGTTGTTTTCGGCAACGCCACTGTGGATGATGCGCGTGCGGTTGCTGAAGTACTGAAGGTTTATGCTAGTGGATCTGGTCAAGAAATTAACTTAACCAAGAGTTCGGTGTTCTTTAGCCCTAAAACCCCTAATCGCACAAAGAGGGAAATTGAGGGAACGTTGGGGATCCAATGTAAGCAGGGTTTTGGGAAGTATTTAGGGCTGCAGGCTGATTTCGGTCACTCAAAAAAAGCTGTTTTTACGGAGGTTCGCGATAAGGTGGAAGCCCGGTTGGCTGGATGGACTGAACAATTCTTATCCCAAGCTGGTAAGGAAGTTTTAATCAAAAGCGTGGCCATGGCCTTACCAAATTATACCATGAGTTGTTTCAAGCTTCCTATTGGAGTTTGCAGGGACATTGAGAAAGCCATTCGGAAGTTCTGGTGGAAAGGTAACGAACAACGCCATGGTATTCATTGGGTTTCCTGGGAAAGGATATCGAAACGAAAGATGACAGGTGGCCTGGGCTTTAAGGACATTCAGTGCTTCAACTTGGCTATGCTAGCTAAAATAGGTTGGAGACTGACTTGCAATCCGACGTCCCTGTTAGCTACAGTCTTGAAAGACAAATACCATCCTGGTTGTTCCTTTAAAGATGCTGGGAGAGGGAAGCTCACCTCCTAGGGTTGGAAAGGTATCTACGAGGCCCGGAAGGTTCTGCTGAAGGGGACTAAATGGAGGGTCGGGAATGGAAAACGCATAAATATCCGAGATGACCCTTGGTTCCCTAAACCCTCTACCTTCCGAGTTTGTCCTTATGAAAACCTGGATGCCACTATGGTTTGGGATTTAATAGACCCGGTTTCAAACTCTTGGAAGGCTAACAGCATCATTGCAGGTTTTCACCGTGAGGATGCAGACACTATCCTTAGCATTCCGCTAAGTCTTTTTGGCTGTGAAGACAGATTGATGTGGCACCACTCTGTGAATGGGGTTTATTCCGTGAAATCCGGATATGGGATCGCCATGGAATTGATGGAAAATGGAGATTTGGGAAAGAAGGGGTTGGGTGCCCCTAGTGAGCCGATGCAGCTAAATAAGGTCTGGTCCAGGATTTGGAGCCTGCAGGTCCCTAGTAAAATTAAGCTTTTTATTTGGCGATGCTGTAACAATGCCTTGGCTGTGCGGCGAAATATCCAGAGACGTCACATGAGGGTTGACAATGTATGCGGAGTGTGTAATGCAGTGGACGAAACTGAGAATCACTTATTTTTCCGATGCAGTTTCAGTCATACTTTCTGGTTTTGCTCTCCTCTTCACCTGAATTCCCACGAACTGGAAGGCTTTGATTTTCTTGATAGTTGGGGAAAGTTCCAAGAGGGTATGAAAGGTAAGGTAAACGCAGAGGAGATATGTCAAGAATTTGCTTTTGGATTATGGAGACTATGGAAAAACAGGAATGATGTTGTCTTTAAAGGGCTGTACCGGCAACCTCTCGATGTTATGGATTTATGGTGGAAGAACATTATCGAATTTAGGGAGGCTTCAACCAGTTTGAGCGATGATGCGTGGAACAAGGATGTCACCCCCTTCTCTGCTGCTGCCCGCCCCAGCCTTCACTGGCAGAGACCTAGGTACGGGACCATTAAGATCAACACGGACGCGGCCTGGTGCAAGGATACCCTCCGTGCGGGTGTGGGCTGGGTGGGGCGTGATTTTGCTGGGGTGCTCCAAGCTGCGGGTGGATTGGGTACTGTGCTTTGCCTTAGCGCAGCGGCGGCCGAAGCAATCGCGATCCGTTATGCGTTGAAGGCTTGTATTACCCATAGATTCAATCATGTTGTTATTGAATCTGATGCTAAGCTGATTATTCAGATGATCAGAAAGGAAGTGACGGTTGACTGTAATTTGGACTGTGTTCTTGGCGATATTGAGATTCTAGCGCAAAAGCTGACGTCGGTGACGTTCGCGTTTGTGCCTAGGGAGAGCAATCATGCTGCTCACTTGGTGGCTAAGCACGTGTTCAAGGAAGGTCGAGACATTATCTGGGATTGTATTGGCCCAGAGTTTTTGTTTAATGCACTTGCTAAAGATGTAAACCTTTTGATTCGTCTTTAATTTATTCTATCCTTTGACAAAAAAAAAAATTAAATTTACAAATCAAATGATATGCTACTAATAAAAATAAGTACATTATTTAACATTTAAATAAGAAAAGTATTATTAGCAGTTTAAAAATCTTATTCTACACTTTTTATAAGTGTATTTTTTTTCTAAATATAGAAAGTTTGAAGTGTAAAATGAGAATTTTGGAATGCCAATAACAATTCTCTTAAATAATAATTCAATCATTAACTTTCATGTCATTTATAAGATTTTG
Organism: Malus sylvestris; assembly: GCF_916048215.2. NCBI lineage: Eukaryota > Viridiplantae > Streptophyta > Magnoliopsida > Rosales > Rosaceae > Malus > Malus sylvestris. The sequence continues at coordinate 17,125,770 of NC_062275.1, forward strand.
TCTACAAATTTATATATATATATATATATATATATATATATATATAATGTGGTAAAATCTCTATTTTCATTACAATTTTCTTTACTCTTAAATATTGTTTCGAATATAAGGCGCCGTCTGAAATTACTTTTTTTTTACCAAAAAATTGTCAAAACCTGTGTAGCAAGTAATTAGAGGCCTGCTTATATTTTTTAGGCCTAAAAAAACCAGCTTTTAAAAGCACCAATTAAGTTGCTGTCTAAAGTCACCTTTTTTTTTTTTTAAGCAGAGAATAAAAAAACACCGAAGTTTAATGAAAATTTTCTAGGCATAGAATACCCCCTTTATCTAAAGGACCTAATCTACCCCTAAATTCTAAGCGCTAAAATTATTCCCTAATCTAATATACCTTAGCATATATTTATGCACGTCTCTGCACAGCCTCACCTTTATACTTCCATCTTTCTCATAACTTCTCCTTGTTGCTCGATGAACTGTTGATTGCTCAACAGTACAAAATTAAGCTTTGAATTATATGGTTTTCATATTAAAGTATTTATCTTTCTTTCTTTTTGGTGTATGATTTTTTTTCTTTTTTGTGGTGTTCTATAATTGACTGATGGATTTGATAATCTTGATCGATTAATTTTGATGGCTATTTTAATTTATTAGTTTTGGATTACATTGCTTTTGTCTAAACTTTCACGTAATCTTATTCCATATGATTACTTCTATTTATGGACTCATGGCCTGAGAATTGTTCTACTATTATCATCTAAATGCTCATGTAACGAATTCGATCAAATTTTTACTAAAGTGGTAGAATTTTTGTTAGAGTTGTTTGTAGGCATGCCTGAATTCGCATGTTTATCTTATATTTTCTTGATGTAAACCTAGTCATTTTTTCATTTATGCATCCAAAGCAACAATCATGTGATTTCTTGACAATGAATTGGACTTAGGTTTTTTTTTGCACTTTAGTTCTTTATAGTAACAAATTCGCATGATCAATTACTTTTTTTCTTTTTGTATATATAAAAGATATTTGCTAAAATTCTTGAGTGACTGTATCCAAAAAAAAAATATATATATATATATATTATATGGTTAAGAGGGAAAGTAATGGGGCAAGTGGATCCAACTGCCGGCTGTATGGCCTGCTCACAATGCATCCCTATTTTGTGACATGTGTGTCAAGGAAGTGGAGACAAAAAATCGTCCTAGTACTCACTTTAAAAAAGAGGTATGGGAAAATGTGAATATTAACCTAAATACAGAGACTGGAGTTGAGTATAGTAAACAATAGCTAAAAAATAAGTGGGATGCACTTAAAGAGCAATGGAAATTATGGAAAGAAGGAAACTAGTCTCGGATGGAATCCCAAGCTCAACACCGTTGATGCTTCTAATGAGTGGTGGCAAAATAAAGTCAGGTTTGTAAGCTTCTTGTTAGTTTTTGGACGTTGTATGTCTATTATTTAGTATGAATGCATTTTGTCTTTAAATTGCACATCAACAAAAAATATAAAAGCCCACATCAAAAAGGAATTAGTCATGATATGGAAGAGAAGCTAGATAGGATGTTCATGAATACTACTGCTACTGGTGATCATGCTTGGGCACCCTCGTTTAGTGTACTTCTATCTGAAAATAATGATGAATCTGATGAGGATGATGGCATTCAAACATGGCGAAGGGCTTACAAAATAGTAGCATTGTTGAAGTGATGAAGACAATTTCATCTTTACCTGGTTCAGGGCATGTGAGCGCTTTGTGGTTATTTCGCAACTCGATTATTTCTAAAAAGGAGAAGAGAGAAATGTTCTTAACTATAGAAGATCCGGACATCAAACTTCAATGACTTAACTATGAGCAAGCTGAAAATTAAGTGCCACATGATGCATTTAGTTTACAAAGTTTTATACTTCGCGGTAGATAGTGTAGTCTAAGATATCTTAGAAGTTGAGTTTATTATTTTGACTTGTCATTTGGGGTGGTTACTTGGATTTCTTTGTGTTTTACTGGGAATATAATTGGATGGTTCTAAATTCTTTATTTAAGATTTTTTTTTATTATTATACTTGAGAGTCATTTTTAACAAAAAAGTTTATCTCAGTTTATTACCGTAAAGTTTTTCGGTTTTCAACATTTCATATATCAAGTTTTTTTTATCCCAGTCTAGTACCTAAAATTATAATTTTTGGACACTTTCATACATTTGTTAAGTTTTCCATCAAAACCATCAATAATTGATGATGTGGTGCCCATGTAGACTTGTTGACCCTAAAAACTACCAAGCCTACGTGGCGCGCAGGCCGAGAATCTAAAGGCTAACTACGTCCTTCGGTGATTGCGGGGCGTGCCAACTCGTCGGCCGAGCTCGGCCGAGGAGTAAATTTTGTTGATGTTGCGTTGGGTGCGCGGCTGACTTCTGCGTCTTGCGATTGCGGCCGAGAAAGGAACACGTCTCGGCCTCTTGGGCTCTCGAACCTGAAGACAAGGTTACTATTCTTACGAAGTTCAATATCAAATTCGGCTTTCAATGTGCCGAATGTAATAACTGTAACACCTCACCTCGCCGAGAAGGCTAATGAGATGACCTCGACCAATAAGGATTTAGAAACCCTTCTCGACCGAGACTTGGATAGGTAATCAACCGCTCTCGCCGCAGTGCTGTTGATGCCAACGGAAGATACTGCGAGAACGACTAATTCTACGGTGACAGAGCTATCTATGCCGACTTAAGGTATCACCGGTTGCTTCCACAGTGCTGTTGATGCCAACGGAAGATGTGTCAGCGAAAAAGAAAAAGGAAAAAGATCTCAAGTTGTTGAGAGTTTGCGCAGGGCAATTTTGTATTGATTTGCAGGGGTCTCTTCAATGTGCACTGAGCCCTGTATTTATAGGTTGGATATCTGCTTGGCATGTGTTGTAAAGCTACCGCCAACATCAAAGCTTCCCTCTTCATAACAATCTCTTGCAAAACAAAAGATTGTTATGCTTTATCACTTACCGGCATAAATATCAATTATAAGCACGACACTACCTCGTGCTAATTAATAATAATTAATAGCATATATCTTTTGTGCTGATAAGAACTCTGACTTGAAATATGCCAAAGATATGCATGCATAGCTGACCAAGTGAGCACACGTGGAAGTCATCAACGGTTGAAATAAAAACCCCAAAATTCCAAGAGTGCAGGCCATTTGATGATCATGATTCATCAATTGCCTTCCACGTGGAGTCCATCAAAGTGTTTCCTTTGAATGCCGTGATTATCCATGCAAACCATTTGAACTGTATCTCTGTTGGAAATATGATTTGTTTCGTCTGGATATAGCCAATATTAGGCTCAGATAATCCAATATATATTAAGAGATAATATTATGATAAAAATCACAATATTATACCCTAATAAAAAGGGAAAATTATCTCAATCACTTTATCATCCCACGATCTAGAACTTTACTCATCTAACGGCCTCGACTGCACGGGCCGATAGTGTAAATTTAGGTCCAAACAAGACTATATACTGGTTTGGTACTGAAGTGTTTTTATAAAAAATGGATATAAAAAAAAACTGAGCTCAAAAAGCTGTTTGGTAAACACTTAAAAATAGCTTATTTTCATAGTTTTTGGTGAAAAAAAAAACTGAAAACGTGAAGCAGCAAAAATGAGCTTATTCTCTCAGCACATCAAAAACAGCTTTTTTTTTCAAAACACAACAATACCAAACTAGCTCATGACTGGCCACGTATCAATCTGGCGCACGCGAACATTAAGAAATTAAAAAATATAAAAAAGATTAAAATTAAAAAACTAAACCTAAACCTCCTCCCTCCTCTCCCCCTTTCTCTCTCCCATTTTCATTCTCCCACTCTCAAAGTGGTTTTACCTGGAATGAAACAACAAAAATGGATACATGAGGGCTTAATTACTGAACAACTTACCGATGGTATGTATCTTCCGGATTCGTTTAGATAACAAAAAAATTATTCTGATTTTTATTTCGAAAAAATCATCATATAATAATCAAGAAATTGCAACCCCTGTCCTCTGTCACCTAAACTTAAAAGGTTAAAAAAAAAATCATTTTACCAGAATCCTTACCCCTAAAAAACACATCCTAGACTTCCTTCATAACCCTACCATAACCCCGTCGTCACACGCTTCAATCTCGATGTCGCTAGCAGCTTGCCGACCTTAACAACTCCGTCCCTCAGCTCGCCATCGTTGACTGCGATGTTGGCGATGGTCTTGACGCCCTTCGATTTGAGCTTTCCCTGACTTCTCCGGGAAAAGCTGCAGTTACAGCAGCTTGGAGAAAAGGGAAAAGGGAAAGGCGAAGAAAATTATAAGGCTCTTCAGCCACAATCTAGAGAGAGAAGAGGAATTTACATAAAGAAATTGAGGAAGAAGGATTATGTGAAGATTAGGAAGAATAGAGGTATGGATGCGCTGGTGGGGTACTGGGGTGTTCATTGTGGTGGGAGTCGAAGAGAGAAAGGGAGGAGATTTAGGTTTAGTTTTTTCAAAATTTTTATATTTTTAGATTTAATTTTTGGGACACTTTGGATGTGGTCCCTAGCTATCAATATTCTTTGATTGAAACTTTGATAGTTTTTAGTTTTTTATTGAGGTCCATGATATTAATATAATAATGTAAGTTACTATATTTTTAAATTAAAAATTAAAAATTGAAATTTGTAATTGTCTATATTAATGAGATTTTAAATAAAACCCATAATTTATGGGATTAAAAATAATAAAATATAAATTATACTCTCTATTATATTGTGTGTGTGTGTATACATATATGTATGGGTAACCAAAATTAACAAAAAAAGGTATTGTACCAAAACATGGATACATTCTCAAATCAACGAAAAAGAATGTACCCATATAAGTCTAAACATGGATTAAAAAATTTGAATGGATTTTATATTAAAAAAAGGTACATTTTACATATAACAAATTGATATATTTGAGAATGGGTACATTTAAGATTTAAAAAATTGAAAAATTATATGAATGGGTACATGTAACATTAAAAAATTGAGAATCTTTTTATATATATAAAAAAAACTAATAGGTACAAACTTAATTTAATTTAATTTTTTTTTATTTTGGAAATGTTTGAATTGAAAATTAATTAGAAGTTTAATAGAGGTGTGAGTATTAAACCATAAATTAATTACTAATTTTTATATTAAAAATTATATAATAAACATGTAAATTCATTATCACATTAATGATAGGGACTTGAATCAAAATTTGAGAACTAATAAGATCTTAATCAATGAACAGTAAGAACTAGGGACCGGATACTAATTTTTCTTTAATTTTTTTTATTTGTAATGTTCATCTGGGCTAGATTGACACGTGACGCCCAATTATAGTCGATGTGGGTGCCACATCATCAGTTAATGGAGGTTCTAACAAAAAATTAACTGATGTACAAAAGTGTCTCAAAATTATGTTAATTTGGTACTAAATTGGGACAAAAAAACTTAATGTATGAAATGTTGAAAACCAAAAACTTTCAGAGTAATAAACTGAGATTAACCGTTATTTTAAATATATGGTCCAATAAATTGTTACTAAGCATATGAATGTTGTCCCCAATTTTCATTTTACTACCTACATAAAAAATAGACGACGATATTGAGGAACCTCACGACATACATGCCACCCTAGCAACACCCCTCTATGGCGGGAAAAGCCCCAAGAATCCATTGTACTAATACCCGAAAGAAGTTAAGATCATATTTTAATTAGTTTTAAAAATGACAAAACTAAATTCAAGATATGCGAATAAACATCAAGTCAACTACACAACGTCAAATTAACATGCATGCATGCTATTAAATATAACAGGACATATTTATCTGAGGGTTTCAGGAAGGGGTGTGATATCTACACCCCTTTTTAGTTTTCAATCGTCAGATCAGATGAATTGAAGAAGATTAATAAACATAATTAATAAGAGATATGTGAAAAGTAAAAAGGGGTGTGTGGATAGCACACTCTTTCAAGAAAAAAAGAAAAGAAAAGTCAAACAATCTGCAGGGGAACAATTTATTTTCTATTTATCCAGAAAAAAATAGTTGAAAAACCATCAGGCACATATATAGCTACAGCCATGGGCGCATCGCATGGGATCGGGAAAATTATTACTCCTTAGAAACACATTGAAATTTTAGCTAATCCATATGTCGCAGAGACCCAGAGAGCATGCACACATGCATGTGTGAAGCAGAAGCGGTCGCTGTGGAGATCTGCAGGGTCTGCCGTTAACAAATGATGGGTGGACCCACTTGGACAAAGACGACCAAGAGATGAAAGTGGAACAACTTAAAGGCTATATCTAACTGAAGGCTGGTCAGATAGCTCGTTTTCAACCTCTGGTCATTCAAGAAATTAATATTTTAATGAACAGTGCATGATCATATTTCTTACCATCTCCAACCAAGGGTCAAAGGGCATAGGGTCAAACATATTATTTAAATTTAAAAACTACAACAACTTAAATTAAATGCACATTTACCATCTCTAATCGGAAGCATATATTTGGGGCACCCATTATATTTGTCCCAAATCCGTTGTGGGAGAGGCTTGAACAATCAAACATGTTCATAAAAGCAACATCCACACATAGAACCAATCACCTTTTTAGGCTTTAATTAAATATTCTTTTTAAATTTTTGGCCAAAAAAAAACTGTAAAAAATAATAATAATTCAAAAATAACGGCTAGCGTCAGCTAGCCGTTGAGATTCAAATTTTTTAGCCTAGCTCGGGGCCGGCTAGCTAGCTCATTTGGGCTGGTCGGTTAGCCCTTTGGCCCTTTTTGTCCAGTTAGGCCCACTAGCCATTTGGTCTGATCCTCGGTTGGAGACGGTTTTAGAACTATTTTCTGTCATCTGACCCTCTAAATCCTTCTGTTAGAGATGGCCTTACCCAGGGAGTACTTAATTTTTCATGCTTGGAGTGTGAGCGGAGACAACGTAATTTGGTAACAAAATAAATAAGCAGCCAAGCAGGTACGGAAAATAAAAGGTTTTTTCCCATATGCTGTCGTAAGCATATCCCCCCTCAACAGCCAAAGAGATTATATATACCGTAGTCCTTGACTTTATACACAGAGATCGAAAGGTAGTTTGGGTACGTAACTGAGTAATGCATATGATATGAGTATGACTAGAAACCATCGCGTGCGGGGGTTGAATTTGGCCGTCGATATTTATGGATCTACAAAACATCTACGGTCAATGTATAATGCTATTAGGGCTTAGGATGTGAAGGAAAAAGTTCATCTCCGGATCTATTTCTACCTAATTTACCAAATTCGAGATCCAAATCATTGAAATTTGATCAAATAGTTACGGTTATTATAACTTTTAAAGGTGTTCTTTGTTTATAACCGTTGAATCAAATTTCAACAATTCAGATCACGAACTTGATGAATTAGGTGGAAAGGGATATGGAGATGATCCGTTTCCGGATGTGAACTTCGAAGAACAGACGTTTTGAATTCTTATCAGTAAATTAAACGCTATATAGACGTCTGAATGCAGAAATAGTAGTTCCTACTAGCTGTTGTACATGATGAACACGAATGATGATACACATTTGACGTCTCTCTCTACAGCTGGTAGCTAAAATAATAAACCACACTGCATGGAGAAAAAACAATTAAAACCTCTTCCAAAACAAAACCAAAAAAAAAAAAAAAAAACATAACAAAGTTGAGCAGAGTACTGTACCTCCTCTTTTCCCGATTTCAGCTACCTAAAATCGAACTGAAATACAGCAATATGTGCAAAAAGGCCCAGCTGTATGTCCCCGTATACATTCAAAATTATATTTCAGCAAATATTCCGTACTTCAGAAATTTTTACCTATTATTTTAGAGTGCATTTTTGCTCACCACTATTTAGTATGGTATATGTTCATCACCCTATTTATTACCGTTAGACGAGTTTGGATTTTGAGATTTGTGCTTATTCACTACACAAATCTCGAAATTCAAACTCATCTAACAGTGATAAATATGATGCTAAGCATACACCACATTAAATGGTGGTGAAAAAAAATGCTCCCATTATTTTATGGATCATAACAACAAAAGTAACAAAACAAACCAAAAAGGGAGAGAAAGAAAAATTAGACCCTTTCGAAAAAGCAAAAAAAAATCATACCCTTTTCATCTCTCGACTAATTTTAATGGTTGGTTTAAACTCAAAATTTAAAGGGGTGCATCAATTGAAATTTTAAGGAAATTTAACTCTTTTAATGAATTTAGGGGTATTCAATTAAGATTCTAAATAATTCACTGAAAGTCAACTTATATTCAATTAGGATTTTAAGATAGTTTATTAAAATCCTTAGAAATCCAAGTGTATTCAATTAGGATTTTAAAGAAGTTTATAATATTCTAGATTTATTCAATTAAGAATTTATTTTAAAGAATTTTAAAAAGTTTAGGAATTTGAGAGATTTCATAGTGTATTTTAAACATTCACAAATCTCACATCTCCTTCTGAGATTTCGAATGAATTGAATCAAAATTTTACATGGAATCTCCACAAATCAATTAAACTCCATCAAAATCTATAAATTTATAAATCCATTAAAATCCTTCAAATTCGCAATTGAATACATCTAGTTTTAAACTCACCCAAAGCTTCTCTAATCCTTGGGCTAAAAAAGGTCAATGGCTACGACCTAGTTATTGATGTTGTTGGCTACTTGCGGAAAGACCAATGACTGCTTTTTTTTATTGGACAACCGACGTAGTTTGACTGTATATTCAATTTTGTTTACAATCAAATTTATAAATACATTAAATTCAATGGTTGAGATCAAATATGAGCAAATCTATTAGTAAAAAGAAGATCTAACAACCCAAAATTAAATTCAACGGCTAAAAAAGTTACCTAGGCTAAAACCATTCTTTAATAATTTTGGACTAAAATTTTAAATCAAAACTATTGAAGAAGAAAAGTTATTTATGTGTTATAACCTAAATTTTTGGGCACAAAATCTAGTTTTTAACTCAACCGCTGGAGTTAGTGTAAGTAGAGTACTCTAGACTCTAGAGAGAGAAAAATAAGAATAAGCTCATGATATTGAATTTTTTTTTATTATGTTCGAAACATAAAATAAAGTGATACACTACATATCGCATATATTAAAACATAAAATTCAAATAATACTTGAATACTTAGTTCAGTAGTGAGTGCTTACTTTTTAATTCTGTCCAATAATAAACTAACGCATGTTTTATTATTTTATATGACCTCAACTTTATTTCTGTCCATAATAATTTAACTTGCAGCAATAATGCAAAATTAATAAAAAAAAACAAAAATATAAATGTTACATTCTCACCACTTCACTTGTTCCCCACGTTTAGCAACAACAATAATAATCAGTATATGCAGTCAGTGACCAAATACTGGGGAAAAAAGGTTTAATAATAATAATAATAATTACTAACAGATTTTTTAAAAGCTAAAGAAATTGGACTATACTATATACTACTAGTGTAATTAAATAAAAATTAAATTAAAAAGGTTTTAATTTAATTAATTTACTAGGGCATGAAGAGATGGCTGCCACACTTGCAGCGCCAAGCTTCGGGGTAGTACTCGAGAGGTATCGAGACACCTGGTTGGATGGGGACGTGAACTGCCTTACACGGCGAGCAGCTCCCGCACTTGGATCTGCAACTTGGTGGCGATGAACCCAGACGAATCTTTTGGTGGGTCACGACTCGCTCCAATGCTGGCCCGCTTTCACCTTGATAATGATGATGATGATGCCCACCACCTCCTGAAAAAATCATTTTATCATCACGAGTTCAAGCTCAACAGAACCGATTCACTACTGAACGAGTCAAAACTCAAAAGGAGGTTAGTAATTAGTTGTTTCGGTGGTGTGGTTTTGTTACTCGTTGTTTCGGTGTGGTGTGGTTTTGTTACTAAGTTGCTTACCGAGTTGGGTTTGACTGGTTACTGCCGTTGAGGCTGAGGTGAACAGGAGAAAAGTGAAGGCTGTGATGACAGTTGATGGCCTTATATAATGGTGGTTGTGGTGGCGGTGGCGGGAGCGGCGCAGTACGCCCATCACCTGAGGAGGAGGTGCGCAGGTTAGGAACTGGGCTACCTGGGAGAGGGATTGATACGGTGATGTAAATAAAGAGTGAGTAGGGAGATTGAAAATTCAGGGATGGAGGGAGTGATGCTTTCCCGTGCTTTTATTGTTGTTGCAGTTTTTGCCTGTGAGAGTGTGAGGAGGGATGTTCTAAGTCAAAAAACAGAGTGCCCAAAAGATCAAAGAGAGAAGCTCATGGAGAGAACGAGAGATTTATTTGGATTTGTTTTATTGTTTGGCTAAAGGGTGGAGAGTGATGGGACCCTTGCAAGGCCCTGCATGATTGGCATGGAGACGATAAGAGTCATAGTTAAAAGCCATATTCACTACAATGCCACTGAGATAGTGGAAGGGTATGTAGCAAGAGGAACTAGGACAGGACGGTCTAACTGACCGGCTTGACGCATTGCCAGACAGCTTCACAAAAAATACGTCTTACAATCACTAATAAAGAAAAACCCTTACGCAACAAAATACACATCACTCCTCACACTCACACTCAATCTCTCCTCTTTCTATCTCTCACCCTCACTCACTCTCTCCTCTCTCTCTCACTATCTCCTCTCAATCTCTCCTCTTTTCCTATCTCTCACTCACTCTCAATCTTGCCAAAAGGTATTTTATCTCTATATTTTATTTTATTTTTCATTAATATATGTTTTTTGGTAGTTAATTATGGGTTTAGGGTTGGGTATAGGGTGAGGGGTGGAGTTTGGGGTCAGATTTGGGGTATGCCTATTTTAAGGGAGATTATGCCAATTTTTTGTATTATTTTCTGGTTATGTGACCATGTTTTTTTTTTTTTTTTTTTGTAGGGAATCGTTGGGGCTTTGATGGTGAAAATTGAGGAGTTGAGGATTAGGATGCTATCGGACCATATTCATCGCCACCACCACCACAATAGACTTGTATTAGGATTTTATTATTATACTTTGTTAACTTATATATACATTTTTAATGTAATATATATTATGGATAATTTGATCACTATTTTTCATACGAAATTTTATTTTGAATATGTCAATTTAAATTTGTTGATGCACAAAACCGGAGGTCTTGATACAACGTAAATCCGACCGTGAATCTGCAAGTAATGTAAATAACACAAGATGTATCGTGGTTCACCCCAAGGTTTGGGCTACATTCACACTGAATATGTATTTATCTGAGGGAGAGAGAGAGAGAAGGAGCTCTGTAATGTGAAAGCTTTGAGAGGGGGTGAGAGGCTTAGGAATTGGCCTCGGGCAAGAATGAGCCTCCCTTCAATTGTGAGGGTGAGGGATCCTTTTATAGAATATGGACTCCTCACTTATTACATATTTGCCCCTTCTTTTATTACATAATTACATTTAAGTCCCCCGAATATTTATACGAGGTCTAAATACGAGGCTCTAAATATGGTATAAACAGTAGCCCCCCAAGTCTTCAGTTAAGAGAGTCTTTTGGCTGGAGACTTGAAATTCAGTTCATGTGTGGGCCGAAGTAACTAGATGCTGTCTTGAACTGATGCTCGGTATGAGGCGGTGCTCAATCTGAAATGATGCTCAACTAGAAGTATCACACGTTGCGAGGCTGCTCGGCTCGTGGCTTATGTTGCCTTGGTTGGCTTTGCTTGTGGCGTTTAAAGGTAAGGGAGTCCATTTTATAGAATAAGGGCTCACTCATCAATACATGAATGATGGGCTAGAGTTGATGCTCTTTAATGATGGTGAGGGAGTCCCTTTTATAGAATAAGGGCTCGCTCCTCAATACATAAATGATGGGTTAGGAGCAATGCTCGCGGTGAGGCGGTTGCTCAGCTAGCGGCGATGCTATCTAATAATAGTGAGGAAGTCCCTTTTATAGAATAAGGGCTCGCTCCTCAATACATAAGTGATGGATTAGGAGTGATGCTTGCGGTGAGGCGGTTGCTTAGCTGGCAGCGATGTTCTCTAATGATGGTGAGGGAGTCCCTTTTATAAAATAAAGGCTCGCTCCTTAGTACATGAATAATGGGTGCTTTCTAATGATGGTGAGGGAGTCTTTTTTATAAAATAAGGGCTCGTTCCTCAGTACATAAATAATGGGCTAGAATCCCCTAAGTATTTTTCACGAGGCCCAGTTGAGGCCTAATATATGGTGTATAGTGTAGTCCCCCAAGTTTTCGGTCAATAGAGTCTGTTGGCTAGAGACTTCAAATTGAATCCATGTATAGGCCGAAGTGGCGGTTGTTCGGAGGTTGTATTTGTATACTCTGCACTGAAGCTTTGTAGGTGAAGCTTTGCAAGTGAAGCTTTGAAGCTAGAGCTCTGTAAATGACGCTTTTGAAGCTAGAGCTCTGTAAATGAAGCTTTTGAAGCTGATTGACATGAGTGATGCTCATGAATGTTTATGTTGATTGACATGAGTGATGCTCATGGATGTTGTCATGAGTGATGCTCATGAATGTTAACATGAGTGATGCTTATGAATGTTGACATGAATGATGATCATGAATGTTTATGTATGATTGTCATGAGTAATGCTCATGAATGTTTATGTATGAATGACATGAGTAATGCTCATGTATAATTTGGAGTACTGGGCGTACTTTTGATCATCTAGTTGGTGGCATGAAGAAGAGTACGGGTTGTACATTTCATCACCTGGTTGGTGGTAATATCAGCAGGTTGCCGAATAATTTTGGAGTACTGGACGTACTTTTGGTCACCTGGTTGGTGATAATAAAGGCAGGTTTCCGAATAATTGTGAAGTACTGGGCGTACTTTTGGTCACCTGAGTAATGGTAATAGCGGCAGGTTGCCGAATAATTTTGGAGTACTGGGCGTACTTTTGATCACCTGGTTGGAGCTATTTTGGGCTTATGGGCCTTCGCCCTCCACAACATGTCAACCATTTATTTTGGGCTTTGCCTTTTTTTTTTTATCCTCTGATGGGGTTTATACAGATATTTTCTAAAGATAGGAAAAATATATCATAAAAATAAGAAAAGTAAATCACATCATTCTGGTGGGGTGTTTATTCCTTGCTTTTGCTTTCTGCTTTTCCACCACACCTCTCTCTCTCTCTGTATTTGTCTCTGCGCTGCTATCCTGCATGTGCTCAGTAAAAAACCCAATCTTTCAGATTTTCTTCTCTCTTTTTGCTTTGCTTTTGCTTTTGTTTCTGTCTTCTTTTCTCTTTTTTGCTTTCTGCTTTTGTTTCTGTTCCCTGCGCTTTCAATCTTGTCAAAAACCGAATCTGGCACCAAAGTAGAAAGCCACGGAAAGCAAACATGCGTTGCTGTCCACAACTAAAATTGCTAAACAAATTGCACATGCAATCCAAGGTTCTGATGCAAACACGACCAACTTGCTCGAAACATACACGAGTTCAACACTGTCAATTTTGCCTTAATCATTGCATTCCCATCCTTGATGACCACCTGCATTTTCTTCAAACTAGCCAAAGTTGAAGGAAACCTCTAAAACAAAAAATCTGGCAACAAAAGGACCTGGGCTTTCAGATCCAAACTCAAAATTCCATCGTCCTTCCAAAAAAGGCAACTTGGGTAGGTTGTAGGACGTGGTGTTGGATTGACTCGCTCCAAAGCAGTTATCCTCTCATTCACATTAATTTGCTCCATGTCTCCCTGCTCCAGTAGATCTGCGTGAACGGCGAGCTCGAACTCTCATCGAGTTCTCTTCAAGCAGTCGAGCTTTCTAGAGACTCATGTCATCTTAGACGTAGATCTTGAGGTCGCTGCTTTTGCTGTTGGCTGTTGAGAAGTCTCGGCCGTCGGTGATCTTAAGGTTGAGTGCAGAGCGCTGCAGCCTTTGCTAATGGTGATTTATAGCAACTAGCGTCAGGTCCCACGTGGCGGTTAAGTAGTCGTTGTTAGACGTGGCGGTGAGTGGGCATAGCGACATGGCTACCAAGTCGACCCGGAACTCAGGGAATTCAAGGCTGACCGTTGCGTCACGTAATAAAGTCCACGCCAAGGCTGTGGCGAGAATGATTGCCAATAGCGCGACGAAGCAGAAGAAAACAATTTTAAAAAGCGGTTTGGCGGAGGAAGACTTTGCCATTCCCATTCAATCTGTTAATTCACTATCCTATAGCCTTATTCTGCAGAATTGATCAGACCAACTGAATAAGAGAGAGAGAGAGAGAGATGGACTGGTTTATTGGGTTTTTGTGATTTTGCAAATTCACCGTGGAGTGTGGTGAGGTCTCACGGTGGTGAGATGAAAAAATGAAAAGAACCGACATAGCTTTTTGTGTCATTTCCCACAGACGATGCCAAATGTTGATGCACAAAATCGGAGGTCTTGGTACAACGTAAATCCGACCGTGAATCTGCAAGTAATGTAAATAACACAAGATGTATCGTGGTTCACCCCAAGGTTTAGGCTACGTCCACACTAAATATGTATTTATCTGAGGGAGAGAGAGAGAGAGAATGAGCTCTGTAATGTGAGAGCTTTGAGAGAGGGTGAGAGGCTTGGGAATTGGCCTCGGGCAAGAATGAGCCTCCCTTCAATTGTGAGGGTAAGGGGTCATTTTATAGAATAAGGACTCCTCACTTATTACATATTTGCTCATTCCTTTATTACATAATTACATTTAAGTCCCCCGAGTATTTATACGAGGTCTAAATACGAGGCCCTAAATATGGTATAAACAAAATTAAAGTAATTAAAAAAAATCATATAATTAAATTAAATTAAAAAGTAAAAATTCGAAAAATCTTGAGTTGCAAAGTATTTCGTCGCACGCGACAAAATATTTCATCGCGCAAAATATTAAATTAATGAAAAAAAATTGAAAACCAAAATCTTTGCGCGACAAATAAAGTACCTTCACGTGATGAAGATTAATCTTCATCGCCCAAACCCTATCTTCACGAGCTTTGCACGACGAACCATGTGCGACAAAAAATCCGTCGCACAAGGTTTTGAGCAACGAAATCATACTTTGCGCAACAAATCTTATTTCATCGCGCAAACTGTTTTTTGTAGTAGCGAATATTTGAGCATCATCTAAACTTGTGTTGATACAACTTCAAATACACAATTCTACTCCTTGTAAGAGTGACATTTTCATGTTGAAGGATACAAGAAATAGGACATTATATTAATCCAATAGGAGCAATGGTCCTCCAACTAAAAATCCATGACTAGTAGTCCCTTAACTCATAAAAACGTGCAGCTATGGTCCTTTTTGTTAAATAAGTCACACGCATATGAGGCTAAATAAAGGGGTAAATGTGGAAAACCAAATGAAAAAAAAATTGTAGCAATGGTCCCTCAAAATAACCCAATTGAAGAAATAGTCCCTCAACTTTAACCCAATTGGAGCACTGGTCCCTCAACTTTAATCCAATTGTAGCAATGGTCCTTCCAACATAAGTCATTTTAATGGAATTATGATGGAATTAGCGAAAATGACCATAATTACACGTTTTAATGAGTTAAAGGACCAATAGTCATGAATTTTTAGTTGAAGGATCATTGCCACTTAGATTAAAGTTGACAGACCATTGCTACAATTTCCTCTACAAGAAACGTAAGGGTTTAGTGATAAAAACCTCTAAACTTGTTGATTTGCAGGTGATGCGATGCAAACTATGAAAATAATGTTAGTGTGATTAAGTGTAGACCAATGTCGAATTTTATGAATCTATCATTGCTTATTCGCTTAAATGACTAATCTAGAATTGGTTGCACGTGTGTTTGCTATGTGGTGCTCTCATATGAAGGAGCATATTGAAGAATACAAAAAATATCACATATGAGGATTGACAAAATTAAATGTAACTTATATTGAATTGTTCCACTTTTAACACCTCCAATGCGTTTGTTGACACACCCCGATCCTAGAATCAAGGCGTGCTGGCCGTCACGTGAGCGTGACGTAACCATAAGTACGATGCGGGAGCAAAAGATACGAGAATTTTGAAGAAGTAAAAACCAACAACTAGCAAATATAACCCAATAGCATGCTAGAGTGAGTTAAAGTGTGAACACACACATAAATAGAGCTTAAGCAACTAGGTGCAGTCAAGTAGGACCAAACTAAATTACAACACCCGCAGGTGAGTTCTACATGCAGGAAGTCTGTCAGAACGCCGAAGAAAACCTCGTGAGCCACCGACTGCTAACTAGAACCTGGAGGGACGCAAAACAAAATTGAGTGGGTCAGTAAAACAAAACTTTTCG
The DNA here is from genome assembly GCF_916048215.2 of Malus sylvestris. Lineage (NCBI taxonomy): Eukaryota > Viridiplantae > Streptophyta > Magnoliopsida > Rosales > Rosaceae > Malus > Malus sylvestris. The sequence goes on from NC_062275.1 coordinate 17,142,087, forward strand.
AAAACATTTCATCAAAACATTTCTAACCCCTCCCTGTAAAACCTGTATACTTTCCTAGAAAAATAGTATATAAACATATATATATACGCAAATCATCAAAACTCAGCTCACCATCTATCAACATAACATCTCAGAAAGAATATGCCATGCCATGCCAAAATATAATATGAATGCATCAATATAACTCAGGTGAAATAATAAATCAACCGGAGACCCTGCAGTGGTCCTGTACGGCTGATTCTATAGCTCAATATCCCATCCAGCCGGAGTCACCAACTGTGACTTGTATGGCACTACACTGCACATAAGTCGGAACTACCTAAAGTAGTCTGTACGACTAAGATGGTGAAATAATACGCTCTAGTGCTTCTCTCATCAATCATCTGTGCACACGGAACCCCTCTAATGGTCTGTACGACTGGCATGTCGGAACCACCTCTAGTGGTCTGTATGACATCCACCTACTTGGATCCAAGGCGAGCGTGCGGTGTGGTGAATACTATAAGCACTAATACCAAATGTGCAGTTTATGAGCTCACAACGCAATCACATCATCATTCGTTCATATAAACCATATAAATTCACCTGTGCGTCCACATCGTCAATTCACATATATATGCATCAATTATCAATTTAAATATCTCAACAATTGCATGCATGGCAATTTAAATCATATTTTCATATAAACGCATTTTCTGGGAAAAACAGTAGTATATAGGTAATATGAAAACAAAACTGCCCACTCACAGATAAGTCGAAGGGTCGTAACCCCCGTGACGTCCCTGGATGCGCTCGTCCTGGGGATAGGTATCACCTATATGCGAAACAACTAAAATAACGTTATTTTAAAGCATACAACCAACAATTCTTAATAACTTCTCATACGGTGCTCAATTTGGGTATATGAATATACCACAGTGACCTACTCGACGTCACAGACATCGACAAATTTTTAAAATAATTTTTTGACGTGGCACGCGCCCCCACGCGCCAGGACAGGCACGGGTTCACGCGCGCCCACGCGCGTCTTCTTCCTCGCGAGCTCGCCGGACTGAGTTTTCCGGTGGCCGGAAAACTGGGCAAATTTCAAATGCCTTGTTCTCCTTCGTTTCTCAACCATTTTCTTCGTAATTTATATCAAAATGAAGCCCTAAACATGTAGTTTCACGCTATACTACTTTAAGGCTCTAAAAATCAGGGAATCTCACCGGAGAAATCCTACAAAAACCAGCCAACTTCGAACTCGACGATCCCGACGTCCAAAACTTCCAAACGAACGTCCCCGAGCTTCCTTAGGACCTCACTAAGCTCACTATAAGCTTAGAATTCCCTGAAATCAACATTTCACGTCCACATGAACAGTACTAAAAAACTGGGGTTCGGATTTCATGAGCTTTTGAAGGTTTCCAGTTCTAAAATTAGTACCATTCGAATCAGGGAGTTGAAAGGATAAAGAATCTCACCTTTTTTGCGTCGATCCGCGATGATTTGGAGGGTTGGTGCTTCGTCTGTACGTTCGAGAGGGAGAGAGAGACTGAACGGGGAAGAGAGATAGAGAGGTTTGACTGTGTGTTTGTGTGTGTGGTCCATCCAAAAACCATCACCAACCATTTTCTTAACTCCCTAACCACAAAATACAAATAACCTTATTTTAAATCAACTTATATAATTTTCCAAAAGCTTATGGAAAATGTATATTTAGTCCCAAAATATATGTCACCCACACGTACCTTAAAACCGTCGAGGGTACTCGAAATTCATACAATCAATCAAACCACTTAATACTCATAAAACAACCTTGGATACATCTCTCTCTCATTCGATCTTCCGTCTGCCAAGTAGCTTCTTCTACTGAGTGATTCCTCCACAATACTTTTACCAAGCTCACTGTCTTATTCCTGAGCACCTTATCTCTCCAATCAAGTATCGTCACAGGTTCCTCTTCGTAACACAAATCTGGGTTAAACTCTAAGGGTTGCAGAGGGATCACATGCGATGGATTTGTAACATAATGTCGAAGCACCGAAACGTGAAACACATTATGTACGCTGGACAGCTCTGACGGCAATTCAAGCCTGTAAGCAACTTCACCAACTCGCTCGGTGATCTGATAAGGTCCGGTGTACCTAGGACTCAACTTACCTTTCTTTCTAAATCGAACAACACCTCGCCACGGTGATAACTTCATAAATACCCAATCACTTACCTTGTACACTCGATCAGTGGCATGTCTGTCTGTTAAACTCTTCTGGCGATCTTGGGCCACTTTCATATTAAACTTAATAGCCTGAATGTTATGAGTAGTCTCCTCTACTAACTCAGGGCCCACTAGAACTCTTTCGCCAACCTCAGATCAACGCAACGGTGTACGACAAGATCTGCCGTAAAGTGCCTCGAACGGTGCCATACAGATGTTCGAATGGAAACTATTATTGTAGGCAAATTCCATCAAATCCAACCGCCTATGCCAAACATCACCAAACTGCAAAACCGAAGATCTTAGCATAACTTCCAAAGTCTGAATCGTTCTCTCCATTTGACCATTTGTCTGAGGATGATAAGTTGTACTAAACCGATAATCTCGTACTAAGAGTCCCCTGAAAAGCTTTCCCAAAACTTTAAAGTAAACCTAGGATCTCGATCAGAAATAATATTCACTGGAACTCCATGATACTTCACGATCTTCGTGATGAACAACTTAGCCAATTTATTCAGGGGATACTTTTTTCTCACAGGAATGAAGTGCGCCAACTAGGTAAGTCGATCTACAACCAACCAAAGGCCATCATAACCGTTCCGTGTACGGGGAGGCTTGTACCTAAAATCCCTAGTGATATTTTCCATTTCCACTGTGTAACGGAAAGTGGCTGCATCAATCCCAATAGTCTTTCCCTTTCCGCTTTGACCTGCTGACCAACTGCACAACTACAGGCCTATTTTGCAATTTCTCTTTTTATACCTGGCCAATAGTAAAATGGCCTAGTGGTATGATACATCTTAGCATCTCCTGGATGCATCGCGTAAGCTGAAATATGTGCTCCGTCCAAACTCACTTTCTTAATTCCTTACATTAGGCACATATAACTAATTACTTGCATAAACATGCCATTTGATTCTCTAACTTTGAGGTATTCCTTTTTCCCTTCAATCCTTGCCTCGATTAGTCCCTGAATTTCTTCATCAATCCTTTGGGCATCGAGTACACGATCCAATAAAATTGGCCTAATTTTAAAAGTTCGCACGTAAGGCTTCTACTCGATCTTTCACCTTTAACTTCGCTCCAATACAACACAATTTAGCAAGAAGAGGAACATGACAAGTATACCAAGCATTAATTCTCACTGGAGTCTTCCTACCAAGTACATCCGCCAACATTTGCACGATCACCCTGGTCGTGCAATCATAATCACCAAGCAACTCAATCCACCTTTGTTGCCTAAGATTAAGATCATTCCGAGTAAACAGATATTGGAGACTCTTATGATTCGTAGAATTCTTACACTTTTCTTCATAAGGATAATGTCTCCCAATCTTCCTAGCAAAGATGATAGTTGTTAATTCCAAATCACGAGTAGAGTAATTTATCTCATGAGGTTTCCATTTGTCGCGGAGAATAGACAATTACCTTAACACTTCCACTTTAACACATCCAATACCATTCAAAGAAGCATCATTAAAGACCTCATAATTACAGTTATCGTCTTGAAGTGCCAAAACATACGCATGAGTGAGGAAATACCGCAACTGTTGAAAACTTTACTCACAATTTCCTTCCCACTCAAACTTAACCTCTTTTCTTATCAATCTCATCAATGGCAAGGTAATGACTGAAAAACCCTCAACAAACCATCTATAACACCCTGCTAAGCCAGGAAAATTCCAAACTTCAGCCACGGTTCGCGGTTGTTCCAAATTCTCAATCATTGCTACCTTTTAAGAATTCACTTGAATACCTTAAACATATATAACACATTTTATAATTGTTGTTTGATTCATCCGACATTGGCCTTTGCTAACCTTAGCGTACAATCAACGTTCCTTCAATCTTTGCAACACCAACTTAAAATATCTAACATGCTCTGCTCTAGGCTTATTAGAGTATACCAGGGTATCGTCAATGAAAACAATAACGAACCTGTCGAGATATTTTTGGAAAACTTCATCCATCAACTTATAAAATAGCAGGAGTATCCGAATAGCATCACCGAAAACTCATAAAGACCATAACGAGTCCTAAAAACAATCTTAGGAACAACATCACTCTTAATCTTCAATTGGAAATAACCAGACCTCAAGTCAATCTTAGATAATACACAGGCACCTCTGAGCTGATCGAATAATCATCAGTACGCAACAATGGATAACGGTTCTCAATCGTTACCCGATTCAATTGCCAATAATTAATGCATAGCCTTCATTGTCCACTTTTTTCCTCACAGTTAAACTGGAGCTCTCAAAGGTGACATACTAGGCTGAATGGAACCTTTATCAATCAATTCTGTAATCAAAATTTTTAATTCCCTTAACTCATCATGAACCAACCTCTAACACAAAATTTGTACCGGGAGACAATTCAATAGTGAACTCCACATCTCCGCCTGACGGTAATTTAGGTAATTCCTCAAGGAAAAACATCAAGAAAATGTCTAACCACATTTACATCTTCCTTACTACTAGAAGCAACATCTTTTTGCACCATATAAGCTAAATATCCTTGGCAGCCTTTCGATAACAATCTATTTGCTCTCCCAGCAACTAACGACATGCCTCGATCCACTTTGCATACCCACAAAAGTAAACTCTGGTCAATCAGATCGATGGAAAATAACTGGTTTCTCTTAGCAATCTAACCTGGCACGATTATAAAGCAACTAATATGTGCCTAGAATCACATTCAAATCCACGATACCCAACGAAATAAGATTCACTAGCATAACTATATCTTCTACCATCACTAACACACCCTGAATAACACCAAACTAATGTAGGGTAACCTACATGTTTACTTGCTTAACAGATCCAACGAATAAGTTATTAATATTACGGTCTGCTGCCCGCAATACTAATAAATCATCGTTGTCTCGATAAGTAAGTAACAATTCCCAAGGGTACAATATTACCATCTTGCCTCTCTTAGAAAATACATATACACGCCTCGATTATGTTCATCCATTACTTTCTTTGGTACATCTTCAATAATAAGGATTATATCAGCCGGAGTCAGCTAGTATGACCTGTACGGCTGAGTCTACAGCTCGTCCATCCATGTTGGCACATAAGTCAGAGTCACTTATAGTGACCTGTATGACTTACTCAACAACTATCCAAATAATATGTCAGCCGGGTCCACCCTTGGTGGCCAGTATGGCTAGACTTATAACTCATCAAATATTCATGTACCCACAGCCAATCTGACCAACTACTAAGTCCATAAACTTGCTGGATTGATAATGTGGTGTCAGGGAAAACTGCTGGGTAACAACTGATTATGGGGACAATTCATAACTCTATGTTTCATCTGTCCACATGAACACATTCACTGTTGCCCACACTCTCCAAAGTGTCTAATATTGTACCTACTGCACAAAGGTACATTCCCTCATTCAAATCACCTTGTCTCTGAGATCTGGGATCACCAATAAATCTATCACTTCGCCTTTGATCGTTGGCATTAAAACCTCAGTTGGAAGAATTAGCGCTAACTTCATTTCTTTTGGAACTCTGAGTCTTTCGAGGTTCTTGATATGACGGATCTTTAACTTTATCGTCTATCTTCTGATTCCTAATCTTTTCTTATTCTTTTTTACTCTCGCTGATCATGTTCTCAAAGTCCCCAATTCTCAACATCTCGTAAAAACTCCTTGTAATAAGTACAGTGGGTAGTGGTCGCCAAAGAACGCCACATCTTCTTAACACCCAACTTAAAATGACTTAACATTCCCACCGGATTAGCAACAACATCCGAATAGTAACGAGGCAAATTTGTAAACTTTCTATAATATTCATTCGCCGTCATCTTTCCTTGTCTCAAATTTATGAATTTCTGCTTCTTATCATCAATATGCCGAAGGAATAAATCTTTTCTTTAACAATTCTCAATCGGTTGTTTCCTCCGGTGACAACGAATAATACTCCTGTCTCCACCAGGATACAAATTCATAACCCAAACCAGGTAGTCGTCTCGACCCACCTATCAGAAGGAAGGTTCCTTTGACTCTGCAATAATCCAAAATGTCTTTTCCAGGTGAGTAAGCCAACACTCTGCTCCCTCAGGTTCCTCATTTCCATAAAGTGATTCAGATTCAACTTATAACCATTCTCAAAAGGAGTCATTTGGGAAGAACGGATAACAGACTGAATCACAGTAGTAGTAGTTTCCCATAACTAAATTAAATCGGGGAAACTAAGCTCATATGAACAAAGTGGCTATCCACGAGGCGGTAAAGTTCTGACAGAAGACACAAGGGAATTCTCAAGATGTCCAGGACTGCAACCTAGGCTCTGATACCAAACTGAAACACCCTGATCCTAGAATCAAGGCGTGCTAGCCGTCACGTGAGCGTGACGTAACCATAAGTACGATGCGGGAGCAAAAGATACGAGAATTTTGAAGAAGTAAAAACCAACAACTAGCAAATATAACCCAATAGCATGCTAAAGTGAGTTAAAGTGTGAACACACACATAAATAGAGCTTAAGCAACTAGGTGCAGTCAAGTAGGACCAAACTAAATTACAACACCCGCAGGTGAGTCCTACATGCAGGAAGTCTATCAGAACGCCGAAGAAAACCTCGTGAGCCACCGACTGCTAACTAGAACCTGGAGGGGCGCAAAACAAAATTGAGTGGGTCAGTAAAACAAAACTTTTCGAAAACATTTCATCAAAACATTTCTAACCCCTCGCTGTAAAACCTGTATACTTTCCCAGAAAAATAGTATATAAACATATATATATACGCAAATCATCAAAACTCAGCTCATCATCTATCAACATAACATCTCAGAAAGAATATGCCATGCCATGCCAAAATATAATATGAATGCATCAATATAACTCAGGTGAAATAATAAATCAACCGGAGACCCTGCAGTGGTCCTGTACGGCTAATTCTATAGCTCAATATCCCATATAGCCGGAGTCACCAACTGTGACCTGTACGACCGTGCCGAAGTCACCAACTGTGACCTGTACGGCACTACACTGCACATAAGTCGGAACTACCTAAAGTAGTCTGTACGACTAAGATGGTGAAATAATACGCTCTAGTGCTTCTCTCATCAATCATCTGTGCACATAATCTAAAGTCACCCACCATTCGGAACCCCTCTAATGGTCTGTACGACTGGCATGTCGGAACCACCTCTAGTGGTCTGTACGACATCCACCTACTTGGATGCAAGGCGAGCGTGCAGTGTGGTGAATACTATAAGCACTAATACCAAAGGTGCAGTTTATGAGCTCACAACGCAATATAAACTCACCTGTGCGTCCACATCGTCAATTCACATATATATGCATCAATTATCAATTTAAATATCTCAACAATTGCATGCATGGCAATTTAAATCATATTTTCATATAAACGCATTTTCTGGGAAAAACAGTAGTATATAGGTAATATGAAAACAAAACTGCCCACTCACAGATAAGTCGAAGAGTCGTAACCCCCGTGACGTCCCTGGATGCGCTCGTCCTCGGGATAGGTATCACCTATATGCGAACCAACTAAAATAACGTTATTTTAAAGCATACCACCAACAATTCTTAATAACTTCTCATACGGTGCTCAATTTGAGTATATGAATATACCACAGTGACCTACTCGACGTCATGGACGTCGACAAATTTTTAAAATAATTTTTTGACGTGGCACGCGCCCCCACGCGCCAGGACAGGCACGGGTTCACGCGCGCCCACGCGCATCTTCTTCCTCGTGAGCTCGCCGGACTGAGTTTTCCGGTGGCCGGAAAACTGGGCAAATTTCAAATGCCTTGTTCTCCTTCGTTTCTCAACCATTTTCTTCGTAATTTATATCAAAATGAAGCCCTAAACATGTAGTTTCACGCTATACTACTTTAAGGCTCTAAAAATCACGGAATCTCACCAGAGAAATCCTACAAAAACCGGCCAACTTCGAACTCGACGATCCCGACGTCCAAAACTTCCAAACGAACGTCCCCGAGCTTCCTTAGGACCTCACTAAGCTCACTATAAGCTTAGAATTCCCTGAAACTCAACATTTCACGTCCACATGAACAGTACTAAAATACTGGGGTTTGGATTTCATGAGCTTTCGAAGGTTTCCAGTTCTAAAATTAGTACCATTCGAATTAGGGAGTTGAAAGGATGAAGAATCTCACCTTTTTGGCATCGATCCGCGATGATTTGGAGGGTTGGTGCTTCGTCCGTACGTTCGAGGGGGAGAGAGAGACTGAATGGGGAAGAGAGAGAGAGAGGTTTGACTGTGTGTTTGTGTGTGTGGTCCATCCAAAAACCATCACCAACCATTTTCTTAACTCCCTAACCACAAAATACAAATAACCTTATTTTAAATCAACTTATATAATTTTCCAAAAGCTTATGGAAAATGTATATTTAGTCCCAAAATATATGTCGCCCACACGTACCTTAAAACCGTCGAGGGTACTTCCGTCATTTCACATTCCCGTCAAAAGTACCTTCGGGACGGGTTGTGATATTTTCGATAAAACCATCACACTCATTATGTTTTACATGTAATAAGATCCAAGTTGAGTGACAATATCCATGTTATTTATGGACAATTGACCAATTTATATAAAAGTAACTAGTTTTACCATAAAAAAAAGGTGAACTAGCCAATTTAGTTTTTGAATTATAACCTAAGTGAAAATTAGGTCCCCTAAAACTTTTTTTTTTCTTGAGAAAAATCAATGCTTGAATTATAAAAATTTGCCAATGATATCCCTAATATTAGATTCGAAGCTACTATATTCAATTTTCATCACTTTAAGTCACGTTACTTGCATGTGATACACATTGGAAGGTAAATTGGTAATTTTTTTTATAAAAAAATAATGTATGGAGTTGACTTTGGAAGGCAAATTAGATGTTAGATTCACAGTCTATATAAAATGTTAAGGGCTTATAGGCAAGAAAATGACAGTATTACATTTTAAAATGTGTCAAGTGACTTAAGTTGACGAAAAATTAGATAAAATAACTTTGAATATAATAGTAGGGATGAAATTAGCCATTTTTATGAATTTAGGAATTTTTTTATCCAAAAACTAATTTAAGAACTTAATTTTCATTGAGGTAATAATTTAGAGACTAAATCAGCACTTCATTCAAAAAAACAAAAAAAGAATCAAGAGTGGTAGAAATATGATATTTGGAAAAGTACGTGGGTTTTGGGGTAAATGGGTGAGAGCACCCGTGTGTAGGAGGGTGGGAGGGATGTTGTGCCGTACGAGACGAACACGGAACATTTGAGTCAAGGTTGAACCCTAATGCCCCTCTTATGCAGCACACCCCTACCCTTTTGTGCAGACCACCATTATTGCTTCCTTTCCCTCTCCCTCTATGAGTCTATCCCTCTCTCAACATCATTCTATTCCAATTTCTAGCATGGTAGGCCTATTAAATTCGCAGGGGGACCCATATTTGTACAAGGGACATGGTCCACAACGGACCAGGATCCTCTTCTGAGCAGATGGAGAGGATCCTCCTGACCAGGCCCATCGGGCCGTTCATTTTTTATCCAACGGTTACAAACATGGGGCCCCTCTTAAAGTTATAATAATTATAACCGTTGGATAAAAAATGAGCGGCCCGATGGGCCTGGTCAGGAGGATCCTCTCCATCTGCTCAGGAGAGGATCCTGATCCGTCCACAACGATACATTTTTGTTGTTTTATAATACATGGACTTTCTTTTTCTTTTTTGATAAAATAATAATTATATATGGGGTGGTATTGGCAAAAAAAAAATAGAAGGGGAGATTTGCCCTATTCTACAATAATTTATGAGATGCATGAATAAAAACCTAATATTTTATTCACTAAAAAATTAAGAGTAATATTAGGTAAATTGAAATTTTAAACTAAATTTGTAAATCATGTGACGTGTTATCAACATAAAATAAGCATGTTAATTAACACTTAAATAATAATTCAATCGTCAATAACTATATCATATGATTTACAAAATACAGTTTAAATAGATGATCCTTTTAACATTACTCAAAAAGTAATGACTAGCTATGGGGATCGATTTGGCGCCTGGATGTTCCCAGTAAGATGAGATTTTTCATATGGAAATGCTGTAATCGTGCTTTGGCGGTGAGAAGAAATCTTAAGCACCGGCATATAAGAGTGATAACGTCTGTGGGGTGTGCATACAAGTTGATGAAACGGATAATCACCTTTTCTTCCATTGTGAAACCAGCCACCGGTTCTGGTTCTGTTCACCTCTTCAACTCAACTCATTCAAGTTGGAGGGCTCTGACTTCCTTCAAAGCTGGTCTAGATTCTGTAGCCGGGTTGACGAATTAGATAACAGAATGGAACTTCTGCAAGAATTTGTTTTTGGCCTTTGGCGGTTATGGAAGAACAGAAATGATGTGATTTTTAATCAGAGAATCTATCAACCAATTGAGATTTTGGAGGCTTGGAAAATGAGTTTAGCCAAATATAGAAATGTTGTGGAAAAGGGGAAGCAGAAGTCGCGGCCGGGTAAGTCCACGAAGGCTCTAGTTGAAGGAGTACGTAAGATCCAATGGCAGAAACCTTATTTTGGGAAGATAAAAATTAACACTGACGTGGCTTGGTGCAAAGAGACGCAGCGGGCAGGGGTGGGATGGGTGGTTTGGGATTTTGTTGGTGTGCTTCAAGGTGTGGGTGGCTCGGGAACTATGAGATTCCATTCGGTAGCTGTAGAGGAGGCGGCAGCAATTCAAGAGGCCCTCGAATTTTGTTTGTTGTGGGAATTTGAAAATGTAATTATAGAATCTAATGCTAAGGCTATTGTCCAAATGATCAGAAAGGAACTAAGCCATGATTTTAGGCTTGAATGTTTTCTTGGTAACATTGGGTCTCTAGTACGTAGGATGCAGTCTGTGGCCTTCGTCTTCGTGCCTAGAGAGAGTAACAAAGCTGCTCACTTGGTGGCTAAGTATGTATGTAAGAAGAGAAGGGCTTTTGTTTGGGATTGTATTAGGCCTGAATTTTTGTTTAATATCTTGGCCCAAGATATTAACCTTTCTCTAAGGATTTAATATACTCTATCTTTGACAAAAAAAAAAAAAAAAAAAAAGATGAACAATTGTATTAAATGAAACCCTACAACCTTCCTATAAGTAAGGGCCAAGGCTTGGCCAGGTCTCCAGCAGCTGGGAAAGGAAGGGCTGTGGAAAGGTCGGTGAATCTGGCACAGTGATTTAATGGGTTCTGGGTTTGGTTGCATTTAAGGCAAAAAAAAAAAAAAAAAAAAAAAAAACTAGCCACCTTGGGGAGGGAAGACTCAGAATAATTTGTTGGATCACTTGTTTTTGTTAAAGAAGGCAAGTCACTAAGGTTTTCTTAGATCAATGTCACACACTCACAAGGCCACTCATGTGAAAATTGATCAATTTCTCCACATAAATTTCGATATGGCTATCTGATTATGGCAACTTTAAATGAAAAGAGATTAGTGCGGGGTTGTGTTGTGTGAGATCAAAATACAGGATAGTTTTGTGTTTTGTAAAAACTGGAGCAATAGTCCATGAACTTTCACTCAATTTTAAAGCTACATGGCACAAAACAAGAAAATCAAATGTGGAGCCCACATTAACCATGTCAGCAAACTAACCAAACACATTGATTTACATCATGGCATTTTGTAAGGAAATTGTTATTAGCACTTCAAAAATCTCATTTGGCACTCCAAACTTTCTATAATTAGAAAGAAAAATACACTTGTGAGGAGTGTATAATGAGATTTTTGGAGTGCTAATAACAGTTTCCTTTTGCAAAATGGAATTACCTATTAATTATAAGGAGTCGAGCAGTGTTAGTTTGAGATTACCCGTTAATATTAACTTTTGAAAGATAATGTGGACTAAAAGTGGAAAATAAACTAGCCAGGCCTACAAGTCCTGTTGGGCCTTCGGATTATTTTGGGTTGTTGAGGGCCTAGGTTAACGTTTAAACAGTACTTCTGTGTTTATATATGGTCCATCAAATAGCACAAGGGATTGGGTGTTGCAGGAAGCAACCCTTCTGACTACACTGTGTATAGTGTATACTGCACGTACAATAAGCTGAGAAAGGGACGCTTCACTGGCTTAGGATATTTGGAAATCAAAAAATCGCTGTTGATGATTGCTAGCACTTGTGTTCCTGCGACTGCCACCGATGTTTAATTATATCAACTATGAGATGTATATATGCAAATGCAGCTGCAGCAGCAGTAACCAGTTTGGACTAGCTACCTTCGGTTTATATATATACAGTTATTGCGCAATTTTCTGCACTCATGAATATGCTGTGTAGTACTTAATAAGCAGTCCAGTATGTATTGTGGCCTGCACTTCTAACATTACATATCAGATAGTGCACGTGAGAAATACTTGCTATCCTGATGATGTATTGCCCCTCTCTCTCTCTCTCTCTCTCTCTCTCTCTCTCTCTCTCACACACACACACACAAACAACTTTGCGATATATCCTCGTTACATGAGAGTTTTTGTAATGCCAGATGTGAAGAGACATTACATACCAGATAGTGCACATGAGAAATACTTGCTATCCCGACGATGTATCGCCTCTCTCTCACACACACACATAACTTTGCGATATATCTGATGAGTCAATTTCATATTATATATTTTACCCTATTCTTAGTATGTTTTGGTAATCATTTTGCTAGAATTTTGATACTTTGATTTGTATTTTCAATATAGGACATCTGATTTCCTCTAAAGAAAAACATGATCAATCGGACGAATTTTGGAGTGATTCAAATTGGACAACTTTTGTGTGTCTCTTGGTGTGTTCATGTCAAAATTTGGAATTTTTCCACCAAGCGGTTATTTTCTGGTGATGGAATAAAAGAGCAGTGCGCAGTGTTGGAAAATGATGTTTCTTGTGTTTTTGGAGCCCAAGATGACCTATGATGGGTTCGTGACCTTCTGGAGAAGTGTTCAAAAGATTCTAAACCTTAATTTCAGTAATATTGGGCCAGTTTTGGAGCAGTTTAGGGGTCCAAAATGTGGTTGTTCAGATTTTAGGCGAAATTCTCATTTAATTTAGGGTTATATTTCCTATTTTATTTTAGTTATTTAGTTTCCTAGTTGGATTGGAAGACCTTTTATTAGGAGGATTTAATTTCTACTAGGTTAAATAAGCTTGGCCGGCCTATTTCTTGCTTCTACTTCTTTTCCGTGCGTTCTTGAAGAGAGGGAATTGGCCAAACGTAGAGATTTTCAGACTTTTTCCATTCTAGGTGTTTTTTATCTTTTATTATTTTAATAAAGAACTTTGTGATGTCTATTATGAATATGTCTAACTAATTCTCTGTTTGCTAGGGTGAGGCCATGAGTCTAAGTAAGAATATGTAGTTTCTCTTCAATTTGCTTATGATTATATGCATGCACCTTTTCGAATTATTAATCATGGGTTTAAACTATCTAATTATCTTGATGCTTGATCACCATTATAATGTTTAGAAAAGTAATTTAATGCAATTTTGGTCGAAGGTTGGTCTCTGAAATTGACAAAGGCTTCTCGTGATTAATATGTGGAAGTTCATTTAGGATGAATACCACGTCTTAAGGGTTGCATGATTTTTCAAAAAGTTTCACAAAACTTAATGAGTCATGAATGTTTAAATTTGATCTGAATACCACAGACGGATTGCATGTTTGATATATGCTCTATGTTGGGGGTCCAAGTAGGCATATATTAGGAAAACCTAACCTTCGAAATATGCATGTATAAGTCATAAGTAATTAGGAGAACTATATAGAATTGTTAAGGTGACGGTGGATCCCTAGTGTTTTCTTAATTTGATTTCTTCAAAACTGTTTCCTTTTTCTTCATCTTTAATATTGCAAATTAATTTACTTTTATTAATCAATTTCATTTTAATTTAAGTAGGCCATAAAATCAATCATCTCAATTTCTACTTTTTCTACTTTACAATAATTATTTGGAATTTGGTTTTCTTCGAATTATTTAATAATCAATATGGAGAACGACCTTGCAAGATCTGTTTATACTACAATAACTTTGTCATTCTTGCAAGTTTTATAAGAGTTTTTAACCCTTTCGCGTGTGTGGTAAAATTCCTATTAATATCCTCGTTACATGAGAGTTTTCACAATGCCAGATGTGAAGGGACATTACATACCAGATAGTGCACGTGAGAAATACTTGCTATCCCGATGAAGTATCGCCTCTCTCTCTATCTCTCACACATAACTTTGTGATATATCCTCGTTACATGACAGTTTTCGCAATGCCAGATGTGAAGAGTGTTGAATTAATTAATTCAGGGTTTGTTTAGTGTTGAATTTGAAATGAATTTATGTAGTTTTCAAAATCTTTTATTTTTAAATATTTCCAAAGAAGCCTCTGTAAATTTTCTCTCTTCAGTATGAAAGATATCTGTTACAAATTACTGCGTATATATAATGTATGCAAGCAGTTTCTTGATGTCAAATATATATGATCAGGAGATGAAGAGATAATTACAATACTTACATCGACCTCCCCAACATAACCTTGCTAATTAACTATCTTCTTCAACACCTAATTGAGCTAATTCTGATTGTTGCCTGTATCTATACAGGTAACTGGGTGTGCTGCTGCTGTGTCTGTGTGTGTGTGTGTGTTGGTCTCTTGCACGAGCTGCCCTATTTTTGGTTTCTGCTGCAGTGTGTGTGTATATCGTGTGTACACACATATATATATGGTAGCTTAGATTTAATGTGTTGCTTTGGTTTTGCTATAGATGTTTGTCCTCAAAGAATATTACATTCAAGAAATTAATTAAGTGGTCTTGAAAAATTGAAAAATTGATCCTCTGGAGTTGCATAAATATTATGGCAGTGCCCTTGAATTAAAGCTTTGTTTACTGATATATATTAGCAATTGGCTCCCTCACCAAAACTTTGTTAAGATTTGATAGAGTTAATTCTATGGAAGAAGAGAAGATGAATGGTTTAGGAATAAAACAGGGAGAGAAGAATGAGGTTGTTCTTTTCTCTGCAAAGTCACAGAGGAATAACAGTTTTCATTAATTGTCTATCTCACACTTGCACACAACGTGCAAAGAGAGATATAAAGCTTTTACAAAACTGAGCTGGATCAGGACAATTTGAAATAGATCTCAGCCACACATTCAGCTAATAGCTAAGACCATCACACATGGCACTCATGGCCTTTTATATCTATATACCCTCTCACTTAGTATTTAACATAAGTGCATACACATATTAACATCACAACTTATTTCTAATCAGATTTTGGACTTATACTTCAACACTCCCCTTTAAGTCCAAAGCTGATATAACTCCTAGCTTGTCTCTGAGATAGTTAAACCTTTCTTTTGGTAAGGCTTTGGTAAAGATGTCTGCTACTTGCTCTTTGGTAGGACAGTAGATCAAATCGATTATTCCTTGCTGCAGAGCATCTTTGATGAAATGGTATCTCCTATCGATGTGTTTTGTCCGCTGATGAAACACTGGATTCTTAGTGATTGAAATTGCATATGTATTATCACACTGCAGAGGAGTTGCTTCTGTTTGTAGTTCTCCAAAATCCTCCAAAACAAATCTGAGCCAAATAGCCTGAGCTGTGGCTTCAGAAGCACTAATGTACTCTGCTTCTGCAGTAGAAAGAGCAACACAACTTTGCTTCACTGAAGCCCATGAGAACACTCCACTTCCAAAGGAGAAGGCATAACCTGAAGTGCTTTTGCTGTCTTCAGGTGATCCTCCCCAGTCACTATCGCAAAAACCAACCAAGACTGCCTTCTTACCTTTCTCATACTTCAAACCATAATCCAGTGTCCCTTTGACATACCTGAGCACTCTCTTGGCTGTTCCATAGTGCTTATTTGTAGGACAATGCATATATCTAGCTAGTAAGCTAGCTGCATACATCACATCCGGCCTTGTAGCAGTAAGATACAGTAAACTGCCTACAAGCTTTCTGTATTTCTCTTCATCTGCTGCACCACTGCCATCTTCTTTACTCAACTTTTCAGTAGCCACAAGAGGTATAGAGACAGATTTACATTCTTTCAATCCAAACTTATCCAACAGGGAAGAGGCATACTTCTTTTGATGAATGAAGATGCTAGATTCTGTTTGAATTATCCCCATCCCCAGAAAATGGTGAAGAAGGCCCAAGTCTGACATCTCATACTTTTCCTTCATATCTTCTTTGAACTCATCCAGCATGTCTTGATTGTTTCCAGTATACACAATATCATCCACATATATGGAGACTATTAGTATATCCTTTTCTCCCCTTGTCTTAGTATAGAGAGTTGCTTCACTTAAGCTTTTCTCAAACCCACACTTAGCAAAATAACTGTCAATCTCTCCATACCAGGCTCTAGGTGCCTGTTTTAACCCATAAAGAGCCTTATGCAATTTGTAGACCTTGTCCTCCCTGCCATTAACTACAAACCCCTCAGGTTGATCTACATATACTTCTTCCTGCAATTCTCCATTCAGAAAAGCAGATTTAACATCTAGTTGATATAATTTCCAGCTTCTCTGTGCAGCAAGAGCTATCAAGGTTCGGATTGTGTCCAATCTTGCAACCGGGGCAAAAGTCTCATTGTAGTCAATTCCTGGTTTCTGCACATACCCCTTGGCAACTAGTCTTGCCTTGTTCTTTTGGACTGAACCATCTAAGTTCAACTTGGTTTTGAACACCCATTTAACTCCAATCACCTGCTTATCACTTGGTCTGTCAACAAGCTCCCAAGTTCCATTTTTCTCAATCATTTGCAGTTCTTCTTCCATTGCCTTTATCCAAGCCTGATCTTGTGCAGCTTTTTCAAATTTTTCAGGTTCCACAATACAGAGATTGCACTGTGCCATAATATCATTTATATTTCTCCATTTCACTGGAGTATGATCATAAGACTGAGGGATCTCAACAGATTCTTGAATGCTGCTTTCTTGTTCTTCAGTATGAGATGAGGTATAGGAACTGGAGGCACTGTCTTGAATCTCACCCAACTCATGTGAATTCTGAATGTGGGTCACAGCAACAGAATTCTCTGAATGTTCCTTCCAATTCCAGGTTATAGTTTCATCAAAAACTACATCTCTTGAAAGAATTAACTTCATAGTGCATGGATCAAACACTCTGTATCCCTTCTCACATGTAGCATATCCAACAAACACACCTTTGACACTCTTAGCATCTAGCTTCTGCCTCATTTCAGATGGTATATGCACATAGCATACTGATCCAAACACCTTTAAATGGCCAACCCCTGGTTTTCTGCCACTGTAAGCCTCAAATGATGTTAAATTATTGAGTGCTTTTATAGGTGATCTGTTCAAAATGTACACAGCTGTGTGTACTGCTTCTGCCCACAGAAAGTATGGCATGCTTTTATCATGAAGCATTGCCTTAGCCATTTCTACAACCGTTCTATTCTTCCTCTCCACTACTCCATTTTGCTGTGGAGTGTAGGCCATAGATAGTTGTCTTTGAATCCCTTCATTCTCTAAGAATTCATTAAATTCATTTGACACAAACTCTCCTCCTCTGTCACTCCTTAAACACTTTATTTTGAGACCCTTTTGTAATTCCACCATAGCTCTAAATTTCTTGAAACAAGTTAGAGCCTCAGATTTTTGTCTTAGAAAATAGACCCATGACATTCTGGTATGATCATCAATGAGAAGCATGAAATACTTATTTCCAGCAACAGATTCAGTTTGCATAGGGCCACACAAATCAGTATGTATCAGCTCCAGGGGATTATTTGCTCTCCAAGCTTGCCCTTTTGGAAACCAGTCACGATGTTGTTTTCCCAACTGACACCCTTCACACACACCCTTAGTATCTTCAAGTTGTGGAAGACCATGCACCATATCATGCTCCCTAAGTTGTTTAAGGCTCTTGAGATTTAGATGTCCTAATCTCTTGTGCCAAATCCAGGTAGAATGTGAACCAATACTAGCATTCAAAGCAAACTGAGTATTTTTCAACAGGGAGAGAGGATAACACCTATTTTCCTTCTTCTTTACTTTGATGACAAGAGTCTCCAATGAAGGTCCATCAAACACACTGCACATGTTTCCTCCAAATAATAGGTAGTATCCATGCTCATCCATTTGCCCCACACTTAGTAAGTTTTCTTTCAATCCGGGCAAGTGCATGACTTCCCTGATATACTTCTTTCCTTTATTTGTATCTATTTCCAAAGAGCCTATTCCAGCAACATTTACCAAATCACCAGTGGGCATTTGAACCTTTCCAGCAACATTAGTTCTTATATTGACAAGAAGATCTGCATTCCCTGTCATATGATTGCTGCACCCGCTATCAATATACCAGTCTCCATCCATTTTGTTTTTAGAAATTGCACTGTTGGCATAAAACAGATTTCCAGTGACTTCTGTTTGATTGGCACAGTTTGCCTTTTGAATAACCTTGCCTGCTGTGCATTCCCTGGCCCAATGACCAAACTTATCACAATTATAACATTTGGGCTTCCCCTTATATCTACACTCACCAAAATGAAACTTAGAGCATACTCTACACTGTGGTTTGGTACCCTCCTGACCCATTGACTGTGACTGATATGAATTTGATGCAGGACTATTGAAAGGTTTCTGTTGAACCCGAGACTTTGAGTCCCATTTCTTCTCATTAGAACTCCAATTCTTCTTAAATTTCGATGGACCATATTTAGTCTCACTCCTATTTTGCCCTTTTGAACTTACTGAGAATGATGCAAATGCCTTCTCAGTGGTATCAACATTATGTAAATCGAACCGTTGTTCTTGACTCTTCAAGATTGCAACTACTTCCTGCAACTCTACAGTTTCTAGACACTTTGTGTTTTCTATAACCAAACAGATAGAATCATAAGGTTTACTAAGACTAATCAGAACCTTCTGCACAAGTCTCTCATTCGACAGAGATTCACCAAATGTTCTCATTTGATTAATTAGCTCATTCAGCCGTGTAAGATAGCTAGATAAAGACTCATCATCTCTCATCCTAGCATATTCAAACTCTCTCCTAAGATTCTGCAATTTCACAGATCGTACCTGATCACCACCGTGATACTCCCCGTACAACAAATCCCATGCCATCTTAGCTGATTCGGCATTGGCGATTCGTGGGAAGATCTGATCCGAGACTGCATTTTGAATGATTCCTAGAGCCTTCGCATCCTTCATGAACACAGCAGCCATTTCTTCATCGACTGCATCGTCCGATGACCCTTCAACTTCCTTCTTCTTCTTCGAGTCAGGGGTTGTAATCCCTTTGTCCACCAGCTTCCATAACCCAAGCGATTTGAATATCGTTACCATCTTAATCCTCCAGAACTCGTAGTTCTCACCGGAGAAGATTGGGGTTCTCACCTCCGAGCTTCCAGATCCAGACATCTTGGTCCGTCTGTTGCTTTCTCGCCTCAAATGAAAACTCCGGCGACTTTCACCGAGCTTTGACTTAGCTCAGTGACTTCACAGCTTCACGCCCAGATTCAATTGATCGAAACCGGCTCTGAGGCCATGTTAAGATTTGATAGAGTTAATTCTATGGAAGAAGAGAAGATGAATGGTTTAGGAATAAAACAGGGAGAGAAGAATGAGGTTGTTCTTTTCTCTGCAAAGTCACAGAGGAATAACAGTTTTCATTAATTGTCTCTCTCACACTTGCACACAACGTGCAAAGAGAGATATAAAGCTTTTACAAAACTGAGCTGGATCAGGACAATTTGAAATAGATCTCAGCCACACATTCAGCTAATAGCTAAGATCATCACACATGACACTCATGGCCTTTTATATCTATATACCCTCTCACTTAGTATTTAACATAAGTGCATACACATATTAACATCACAACTTATTTCTAATCAGATTTTGGACTTATACTTCAACAAACTTAACAATTCCTAGTAAGAATACTAGGACTCAACTAGTTAGGATAAAGGTGAAATAATATGTTGAAAATACAAATCAGTTAGAGTTTTGTACTACGTGTAAAAGAACATCCTGTAATTGAGGAAATACATCAATTGTGCTTTTGAAATTCAAGCACTAATCAGAACTGCTCCACCACGATTGAAATTGGATGTAACGGCTGAATAACCAACTTTCACGATAGGTGGAAGTTGGGTAACCTTGCTTCTATTTAAGAGAATTCCCTGCTCACAAATAAAATAATTCTACGTTTTAGATCTATCACCATTAGAATATAAAGGTCTCCAAGTGATCAGTAGATGCGTTCTCCTGAAACTATGGTACTGCTATGGCTGCTTCGACAGGTTTGTCTTCAACCCTTATGCATGCTTGTGATCTAGGGTTAATGTTAAATTATAATTTGTTCCAATATTCCTTACCCACTAAACGTGTTTCAGGAAATGGTTTCACAACTTTGCTAACATTTTTCTTAACCTAAGATGCATGGAACACAGGATAAAATTAGTTTATTTGAATCACAAGGTAGCTTCAGTTACTTTTAAGTTGTAATTTGTATTCACTGTATTGTAAACGAACTGTGGCTTAAAAAACTACATATATACAATTACTTTGCTGCAATTTTAAATTCCTTAAACGGGTTGATGTTGGAGTAGCTTAGCTATTTATTTATACACTTTTCCAAGGTTTATTTATTACATTATTCCATTGTTGAGTTATACTCCACATTTTCACACACTTACTCGTGTGTGGCGATACTACTTAAGCTAAACGCATGAATAGTAAATAGTAGGTGATGTGGATCACACATGTCTATTAGACTTTTAGACATGAGTTAACTTGCTCTACTCTAATAAAGACAATTGAGATTTCATCATAAAATCAATTTACAATAAAAAAAGTGGCCTTACTCTTTATAAACCCTTGTAAAATTTATTAACTTTTCAATACGAGACAACACACTACACATGATTGCACATCAATTGATACGAAATCTTTGGCTGGGTGTTTTGAATATACTTGAATATAGTGACCTTTTCTTTTCTAATCCAATCCTAAAGATATAATTGCGTATTGTATTATATATTACATATGTTGATGGCATAAAAGTCTCCCTTTGTCTTCTATTTGCCCACAAGTCCTTATTAAAACTAGTTATTGATAAACCACACCCTAGAAGGCTAGGCCTAGTACCTACACTTTCCACTATCCCTCCCTCCCCTATATGTTCCCTTCATCCCTACCACTGTAGCATTAACCCCCTAAACCACCAATTAATCATGAACTTTTTAATAATAATTACATAAAAATCAAAGGGTTTAGTCCAGAATCATTCAGACATAGAATTACGTGGCAGTCTAGGGTGAAACGCAGCTTCCGAAAAGCCCCTTCCCCCACAAAAGCACTTAACTCGTCACCACACGACTTATGACTCTTAAGAGACCCCGCGCCGACTCCTCACTCCCCACTCTCACGCTTTGCCCTTTGCCCTTTTCCCCCCAATTCGCCCTCCCAACTCCCGCTAAATTA
The DNA here is from genome assembly GCF_916048215.2 of Malus sylvestris. Lineage (NCBI taxonomy): Eukaryota > Viridiplantae > Streptophyta > Magnoliopsida > Rosales > Rosaceae > Malus > Malus sylvestris. The sequence continues at coordinate 17,163,771 of NC_062275.1, forward strand.
CCCACCCGCCCAGATCGCCCTCCTACTCGTAGGGCTAGTCCGCCTCCTCCGGCGGCCTAATTCCCGCCATGAACGCCGCCACCACGACGTTTCCCTCCATTCTCGAGAAGCCCCTTAACCAGCTCACCGAGGATGACATTTCCCAGCTCACCCGCGAAGACTGCCGCAAGTACCTCAAAGAAAAAGGTCCTCCCTTTCTCCTCTCTCTTTTCGCTAATTTCCACTTTTGCCCCTCCGCCCCCCATCGCCATATTTTCCGGCGCGCCTAAAATCACGGGACAGCGCACTCCCCAGAGTCTATATTTAATTGTCGAAATTAATTAATTAAACGACGAGGATTTCCCCTTTTTCTTTGGTAATTTTTTTAAATGTGGTGGCCACGTGTCCGTACAGGAATGCGGCGGCCCTCTTGGAACAAATCTCAGGCGATCCAGCAGGTTATTTCCCTCAAGGCGCTGCTGGAGCCCAACGAAGATTCCGGCGCCGGAGCTCTCAGAAAGATTGTCGTTTCGGCTCAGACGACCACCGCCACCACCCAGCGTGTCAGTACTTTTTTATGTGTTTGTTTCCCGAGAAAATTACACTACTTTTTTTCCTTTATGCTTAGCACTCGTTTGATTGCAAGGTTTCTGTGTACAGGCGGCTTCGAATTCCGCTGATTCAGCTAAGGAAGCGAGCGCCGATGTCCAGGCTTCAGTGTCCGCAGACGAACCAGCGACGCATCCGAGAAATGAACGGCCGAAATCGGTTCCCGAGGATCCGCCGGTCGATGCGGATACCGCGGCCATCAGTCCCAGGTTCATCTTCTTTAGAACTCTTTATTGACTTGCTATAATGCATGGACATTAGCTGAGTTTTACTGCTCGGTGTAGTTCTAGTATGTTAAGCACAATGTAGTAGTGAAGTATGCTACTTTATCTAGTTGAAGCAATTTTTTGGGATAAAATTCTTCAAATTAGTAGACTTTGGCGTCATAATGTTGGCTTTGTCCTTTGAGAATCCGTATCGAGTCTTGTATGATTATTTGAGCTTAGTAGATTGAGGGGGAAATGGGTTTGTGAAGGAGATTCTGAAGTGGATTCGCGTTTTCACACCTTGCTTAAATAGGTGTTAAAGAAGCCCCACATGCGAAGGGTGGCACCATGTTTACCAATTTGTGGCAGGCTTATCTTTCCTCCATGGGTCATGGCTTATGCTTGAGTTGATTACATACATTTTAAAGATTCAATTGAAGTGACATTACCAGTAGGGTGCATATTCTCCGTCTTCCTTAAGACAGTTATGAAGCCAAAGTAGATTACTTTGTTTGTAGAGCATTATATGGCATTTTCTTGATTACAAAACGTCGCCATATACTATTTCAAACGATGCAAATAATTTTCTGTTTTCTGCTGAAAGATTGGAACAATATGTTTATAATTAAGATGTATCTAGGGGGTGGTGAGAACATTTCATGCAATCAATCTTGTGATACATTTATGTTAGGTTCTAAAGGAACGTATTTGAAATTGTGGTTGCAGAAATCAGTGTACAACTGATGCATTAGTTCGGCAAATGACAATTTTCTACAGTGGCAAGGTGAATGTATATGATGGAGTGCCACCTGATAAGGTAAATGAAGCTTTCTATTTGAATGGAGACCTTGAGATAAGCCTTCCAATGCAGCGATATATGGATTTGCAGGCACGGGCAATCCTGCACTTTGCAGCAGGGCCCAACCATCTGCTTCTGGACAATCAATTTGGTGGTGCTGCAGCAGAAAGGTCCTTACGGTGCCAATATCAGACTGCGGGCGATAAAGATGGCCCTTTCCCTCCTAGTGCAACAATTTCTCAATCAATGCAAACAGGTATTTGTGCAGAAGGATTTCTTGGCTTACCTTCAACTACTTTAGGTGGAATGTAGTTAGCTGTGTACTTGACTTTTAGTTAAAACTGCACATACTGAATGGAAAATGAGATCCAAGATATGGTTCAATGCATTGGCTTCTTTCATTCATGGGACAATGTGATTTCAGTAAATTTAATTTTAAATATTGCTCAAAATTTGAGCTTGCTGAAACAAGAATTTTCTATTCAACTTCCTTAATCTTCCTACGGGTGCCGTACTAAACATAGCTTAGATCTTTGTTCAGTCTTGAGTCTTGATTAATTATGAGTCAATTTGGCTGGAGTCACAAAGAAAGGATGTTTGCTGTTGTAGTTTCTGATAGATAGAGACCTTGGCAGTCAGCAATGCCCTAAACCCTATGCTAGAGGACTATAGCTTTTGAGTTTCTGGTGGTTATTTAATTGATTTCAATGGATCAATGGCTAGTTAATTGATAGTTTCAGTTAACTTTACAGGGAAGTTCGGCGAATATACACAACAGTACTGGGAGAAAGGGAACAGCACTCGTGATCCTGGTAAGTTCAGTATTTGTGTACCAGTGTAGAAGTTGCTTGTGTGATTTGCAAAATTTTCTCTCCTATCACGTATCTGAGTGAAAAGTATGCAGTTCTTAAACAGAAAGATGCTTATTGTTGCAAGTCATATGGTCTCCAAGGATATGCATTCCAATATCCTAGATTAAAAAAAAAAAGATATAAATCTTTATAGATGCTAAACACACATTAGTTTCAGAGAGTATGTAGAAGGTATGGGTCATATTTTCTTATGTGTAAAACTGCTCATTAGATTTTTTCCCCCTCTCGTCGCTGTGTATGTTTCCCTTAGGAGTATTTGGGAGAAATTTTAATTGTTTAAGAAAGCTGTAAAGCAAGATATGGCACTATGAAATCGTAGTTGGTGATGCTAATTTGCAGAAGCATGGTAACTTTATGATGTATTATTTTTGTAGAAGTATTTTGGTGGAGGGTTAATGCCTTTACACCAGTATCACAAGATTCAAATCACAACCAATTTTGCTGTCACCTCAGGCCAATGAAAAGAAACCGCGACCGCCAACTGTTTCGTTGTAACATCTCTAACTCCATATGTCACTTGCTCCTTTGAAAGACTCGTCTCTCAGCTAATTTCGAATGAGGAAATTTAATTTACGAAGGAGCCTTAGACTAAAAAAATGCACTAAAAGAACACTACCAATGAACTACTCAATCACACAAAGCTACAACTAAAACATTACAAATGCACTGCAAAGATGCTAAACAAAGGACTTTCAAATGATACCTGAAAGTTCTCCCAAATGTATTGGATCTAGTCATTTTTCAACTCCATCTATCTAATTTTTGTAGTGCTATCCTAACAAATTTAGCCTAGGTTTATAAAACTGTAAAGTTCGTCATCCAAACACACCATAAATGTACCTTCACTACTGATACTGCTCTTAGCACTAGTTTCACTGTCAGTCTGTCACTTTCATTTCCCTTTGCTTATGCCACAGTCACTACCTTAACATGACTCCTTTGCATGCCATGGGATTCTGATGAAAAGGTCTTATAGGCTTAACCAGTTAAACAAGTTTCACTATTTTCTGTATTAAATTTACTAGTTTCTTTTCATTGAAACATTTGGTGGTAATCCTTAAGATGCAGAGGGTCAGGCCAGCAGAAAAGTCTCGTTGCAGAGATACCGTGAAAAGCGAAAAGACAGGTACCTACGAGTAGAAACTATTGTTTACTACCACTAAAATCATCTGTTGCATATTAAAACTCCTAAGTGTTGGATCGCATCCCATTCATTTCCTCCTTTTTTTTGCTCATGTTTCTACTAGAGAAAGATTAAAGATAAAGAAAAATAGTGGAGCGAATTCTAGCTTGGAGGTTTACTTGAATCATCAACTCAGGACACATACCTCAAATGGTAATTCAAGTCAGAGTGGCACAAGCTCTCCACCCCAACCTGGGCTGCTGCAGACAGCTGAAAATCAGCCAAAGATCCGCTGTCTTCCTGTTGACCTAAACGAGAAGGGTAAGCTATAAAGTTCCTCCTCTGTATATTCCATGACATTTGATATTCTTGATTCTTTGCGAATTTAACCTTTATAGTTTTCCGACCAAACATAAATTGACTTATCAGGTAGATTGGATGTCCGAATTCTATTATGTGATGGTATTTGAAGGATTGAAGTCAGAAACAGATGCTCTTATGTGACAATATTTTGGATTATAAAATATTTACAGGTCGTTTGGTTTTGTTTTGTTTTTCCCGGTTTGACTGTTATGCAGATATCCTGGAACGCCAAGCTTAACAATTTCTAGGTCATAAAGAGTTGGGATATGATTGAGGACCCCTCACCTTACGTTAGTGCCATGACAAAGCTGATGGGATGGGTAAGAAGAAACTAAATTAACCGGCTTCTAGTGACCTACGTTTTTGTATGATTGGGCTGCTGTGCGACCATGAAGTTTTTCCAGACTTATGCCTATCAGGAGGAGGATTATCAGTTTGGACTGGTACGACTTTGATCAGTTTTGTAATTTGTAGGATCGTATTTTCATCCTCGGGAATTTGGTTTGTTGTCGATGTTTCTAAGGGTCAAGATGTAGAGCTGCAAGCAGCAATGTCCTCTTTAACTCCTTATGTATGTAATTATTGTATGCGGTACCATTATCTGTGCCGAGAGCGTATTGTACAAGTTGGATGAGATTCTCTCCTTCAACGTTTTGTAGCTATGAAGAAGAGCTCTTATCTAAATTACCGTCGCTTCTGTTTATTAGCCTACTAAAGTTAGCAAAAAATGTGTTGCAATTTGCTGAAAAATCATGGCTCAGTTGGTGCTTGAAGTTGGCAAAAAATGTGTTGCAATTAGCAAACTACAGTTTTTAGGTTTCCACTTTAGAGCATCTCCTTGATGGAGGGCAATGGCTATTGGAGAGCAAGAGTAATCAAATTGCCCTCACTATTTACTCTAAAGAGTAATTGTTTTTGTGCAAGTTTTCCCGTATGAAAGGAGGAAGGGCAAGGTCAAGGACGATTAGTATTTACAAACATATGTTTTTTATTTTGAATGTTTTCTTCTTATTTCCACATATCACTAACAACGTGGATTTTTGGGGCGATTTTAAATGTTTAATTTGCAAGTGTGTTGAACTTTTTTGAATTTTTAATTTTTTTTGGATTTTTTAAGAGTTAAATTAATCATAGCCGTTGAATGGGGCAATTTATGTTAAATCAAAGGCTCACAAAGAGCCAAATGGGCGGGGAAGTTGGAGAGACGGGCAATAGCTTAGGGGGGGGGGGGGGTTGGGGCAGATGGGCAACATCTTTGGGCTTCACGTGGGGGCCCCCTTGTCTGCTGGACTTCAACTAGGGCTCAAGCCCTTGCAATTGTTGAAGAAGGCAGCTGCCATCAACTCAATTGCCTCTTATTTTGTGGACTGGTGGATGAATTTTTTTGGGGTGAAGGACAACTCAACTCAATTTTGGGGCAATTGGGTGATGGGTGGAGATGTTAAAGAGCTTCTTTGTGCAGAGCCTCAATCTATAATGTCCTTTGACCAAGTTGCTTATTTCTCAAATAGTACATGTAATATGTATCAATACATATTGAAATTATTAAAAATTCCAGCTTCTTTTGCGTATATAACGTTTGGTTATTGGAGTTATTTTGATTTACTAACTGTTTGGGCCCAAAATATTGTTTTGGGCCGAGCTTAGAGTTATTCTCGGCCCAGTAACATTCATCTAGAATTGTCATGGGCTGTCAAGTCAAGGTTGGCCAAATCCTATTGTGATAAGGATTGGTTTAGATAAAGGTAAGGTAGTTGAACCCTAGTGCAAGAAGCTTAAAGCTGGAGATGTTTAGAATTAAGGGATGAATCTGGTTCGTTATGAAGCTGCTAGAATTGGCTGAAACCTAATCAGATTGGATTGGGGAGTCCTAATCCAAGTACATTTCTAGTTCGGCCATGAAAGGGGTTCGCTACTATAAATAGAGAAGGGAGTGCATCATTCAAGGTCCCTCCAATTCAACACACAAATTGCCCTGTGCAAAGCTTCTCAACAACCTTTGAGATTTTATCCTTTCCTTATTTCTTCTCGCCAACACATTTTCAATTTGGATAAACAGCAATGTGAAGGCAACTGGTGACATCTTCAACTTGGATAAACAACACTAGAGCCGTAAAATCAACCGATCAAGGAGCACCTTCAGTTTGGATAAACAACACTCCTTCAAGACCGACTGGTTATTTATCCAAGTCTCAGTCGACAAGGATTTTTAAGTTTTTATTGGTAGAGGTCATCTCATCAGCTTTCTAGGCGAAGTGAGGTGTTACAGGGTACTAGACTCGGCACGTTTGAACGCCGAGTTGTTTTATGATTGGATATTCACAAGTACACTTTAAAGTTCGGCATTCCGACGGCGAACCACATTTACCATCAAGACATACATCTCTTTCGAGTATTTGTGTCCATATAATCTGGTGCTAGTTCGGCGTGCTTATACTCTCATGAATATAATCACCATGACCGAACTTGACGCCGATGATTTATGAACTTCGCAGAACTAGCAGCCTTGCCTTCAGGCTCTAGAACATGAAGGCCGAGACGTGTTTTGTCACATCTCGACCCGGGGTCCACCACATCCAGGGCTTAACTCCGTTGTATCACGATATTGTCCGCTTTGGGCCCCGACCACGCCCTCACGGTTTTATTTTTGGGAACTAAAACGAGAACTTCCCAGTGGGTCACCCATATTAGGATTGCTCTCACCCAAACTCGCTTAACTTCAGAGTTCTGATGAAATCCAAAGCCGGGGAGCTCCTAAGAAGCCTTGTGCTAAATGAGGTGAACATGCACATATAAGGCACATCACCATCTCTCCGTTGGTCGATGTGGGATGTTACAATCCACCCCCCTTAGGGGCCCAACGTCCTCGTCGGCACACTCACACCACACGGCATAGTGGCTCTGATACCATTCTGTCACATCCTAGATCGGCTCTACCATATCCCGGGCTCAATTCTGCCATATCACGATATTGTCTGCTTTGGGCCCCGACCACGCCCTTACAGTTTTGTTTTTGGGAACTCAGACGAGAACTTCCCAATGGGTCACCCATTCTAAGATTGCTCTCGCCCAAACTCGCTTAACTTCGGAGTTCCGATGGAATCCAAAGCCAGTAAGCTCTCAAAAGGCCTTGAGCTAAAGGAGGTGAGCATGCACATATAAGGCACATCACCCCTCTCCTCGTTAGTCGATGTGGGATGTTACATGTTCCTTCCTCGGCTGCAATCGCAAGATCAAGAAGTTAGCAGTGCGCTCAACGTGACATCAACATATTTTACTCCTCGACCGAGCTCGGCCGTCGAGTTGGCACGCCCCGCACATAACCGAAAGACGTAGTTAGCTCATTAGTTACTTGGCCTGCGCCTTATGTAGGCTTGGTAGTTTTTAGGCCAACATTTTGGCACACCTATTGGGACCCAGTCTTAACGTTACAAAGTTCATGACCGTTGAGAAACGGTCAGTAAAAAAGAAACAGTCATGGGAAAGTCGACGACTAATCTTCTAGTCCAAAACCCAGGACAAGATGGCTTATTACAAGCACAAAATCCTCCTCATATCGTGAAACCTGAAGCAACAAGTGCGACACGCCGAGAAAAGGAAGTTAATCTCGACGGTTAACCCTGTGATGCAGAAATCCCTACCAAAATGACAAAAGGCATTTTTGTTGAATGACTAATGGAGGATTGTGACAAGGACGGTGGTGAGGCCTCTGATCCACCAATTAGATCGTTTCTTCGACCACAACTTGAAGAAAAATCCTTGCAGTTTAAGCAAATGTTCAGTCGAAAGGTAAAAAACATACTTGAAGAGATGTGTGATAATATCGTTGTACACAATAGATTGCTTGAAGTTCTGGCTAGTAAAGTCCATGATATTGGACCCGCTGATCGATCCAGGCAACCTCTTCTAAAAAGTAATCCTTTGCCAGCGATACAGGTCAAGACATGATCTGCTCGGCTCAAAATGATTGACTTGGAGAAAAGCAGTGAATCAAGTAATAGAGCAGACAAATTTGACCAAAGGAGTAGAAGCGGTGTCTGTTGACATGGTTGAAGTCTAGAGAATGATTGATTCGACTTTCAAAAAGGGCCGAAGTTCCCAAAATTTATTCACCTATATCCGACCTTTGTAGAAAGATTCGAATATCCTAAGGGATTCAAGATTCTAGACTTTAGTCTTTTCGCTGGAGAGTTATCATTGTCCTCGTTAAAACATGTGACTCGATTCACTACGAAATGTGGAGATGTTAACAGTGATTTTCATAAACTACGACTATTCAATTTCTTGTTAATCGGCTCAGCATAGATCAACCTCTCACCCAACTCCATCCAAAGTTGGGAGGAATTAGTCGGGAAGTTTCATGAGCAATTTTACCAGCCATGGATGGAAATGTCAGTTTCTTCGTTGGCCAGGATGGCTCAAGCATCTGACGTGTCACCAATGGAGTATCTTACGAGGTTTAAGTCGGCCAGAAATTGGTGCCGAGTACCTCTTCCTGAAGTTGAGTTCGTTAGGATTGCCTTGAGTAGCCTGGATGTGGAGTACAAAAAGAAATTCTTGGGGGCAAACTTTCGAGATATGTATGAATTGGCTCAACATGTCGAACAATATGATTATTTGCTCTGAGAGCAGAAGATCTCGAAGACCTCATCCCGAGGAACGATCTATAAGAACCCTATAGTCAGTTATGCATCGGCTGAAGGGGAAGAGTCCCAGTATGCCAGCATAGATGTGGGCAAGATAGTAATTAACAAACCATATGTCTGCAAAGCGTTGGCTCACGCTAACTCCAAAGATGTCAAAACTAGCCCGGCCCATGTGGAGATTTTCGTCAAACGTCAAAGGTTTACACCTTTAACATCACCAAGGCCGATGCCATCTTTGACCAGTTATTGCTCGTAAAAATTATTAAGCTTCGGCTAGGGCATAATATTCCCAAGGCTGAAGACTTAAAAGGAAAGACATATTGTAAATACCACAACTTGAACAAGCATACGACAAATAATTGTGCCATATTTCGCGATGCTATTCAAAGTTGGATTGACAATGGTAACCTCAAGTTTCCTAAGAAATAAATGGATATGGACTCCGATCTTTTCCCTACGACGACGGTAAGCATGGTAGATGCTCCTTTACCTAGGGATAAAGGAAAAGGGAAGGTCGAGTTCGTCCCAACATAATTCGTCCTGAAGCGAAACTCTCGACCACGATTGAAGATTGATTTATCTTTAAACGAGCCACCTAAATACTTTTCAAACCTAGCTTATCCTGAGTCAATGTCGGACTCTAGTGGAGAGGAAACTAATGAGCCAATGATTTTATGTAGTCGGTGCAAATCAAACGTCATCTTAACTGAGCCAAAGGAAAAGACACTGTGGGCTGAAATATTGCAACAGGCGCCCACAGAAAGTGTTCGGTGCAGGCCAACACCATAAAGTTTTTTATAAGCTCGGCCTTCAAGTACAGGATAACAAGCCATCTTTGGTTAGACGACACCTTGATTTCAACGCGCCGTTTTATAATGAGGAGTATTACGTGCGTAACTTTGGCAACTCAGGTTCACCTTCAAGCCACTTGAACCACGCGACCAGCGTTGGTACAGCTACAACTCCCCTATCGGTATGTATTTTGCACTATCCAAATCGTAGAAACGTCAGTGCCAAATAATAAATTGTATGGCTTGCCGATTAACAGCCTAGGCTACTTCAGCTGCCAAATGGCAACTGAAAGAAACGATTGGTAATAAAGATGACCGACAACCTCTGACAATCATGATCGAGCTACTTCAAGGGAATAAGGTGATTGATCACGATTTTGAAACTACAAATGAAGAATCCGAGAAGCAAATCAAACTTTTTCTTCGGCCAGGGGAAATAAAAGCTCACCTTGAGCATTTCCGGAAGGAAACCGAAAGCAAGCTTCCCTTGCTACCTCCACAAGAATCATTGATTAAAGTCAGATAGAATCTTCACCCACTGTTTCTCGGTAAAGCTTTGGAATACATGCGGGAATTTCACAAGAAGCATTCGGTGAATGACTTGTACGGCCTGCCGAAAGCATGCCAAAAGGCTCTTGATCTGACACTAACTTGCTCCGATGTGGAACAGATCAGGGAATGAAAGCTAGGTTATAGTATGTACGCGAGGCCTGAGTTATCAACTTTGAGGTAGACCTATATACTGATATCGACATTGCCAACCTTCCCTTATCTCTTGACAACTACCAATATTTATGGTATCATTTTGAATTTTTCTCGATCGTTACCTTCTTCGGTATTAGGCCGATGAAAAAGAACGCGTGGCGTGATTAGATGCTTACTTAGACACGAGAGACGCCCGCATCGTATATCAGGAGCGGACTTGCAAGGCTTCGCAAGAGCAAAACCAAGTCCCAACTTAAAGTGAGCCCGAGGTCGACATTCAGAATGAAACAAGTCTGGTGGACATACTGCAAGAACGTATTCTCGTGGTAGCCGAAGTAGATCAAGCGGATAATGCCCATAAGCAAGATACCTCGCTCGAAAATCTAGAAGACAAAGATCACGACCCAATGGGCCCTTTGATCCTAGACAAAATGGAAATTAACATGGTCTATGTCTTACCTGCCGAGTTATGGCCAACCACATCCCAACCAAATTTCCTGGACGACAACATGGTTAACAAGGAGGTTATACAAGTCAATTTTGTGGCCACCAAAGAGATTAAGCAACTCAGCAAAGAAGATAAACTTAAGGAAGCTTTCACCAAACTGTTTCCCCATTCTTCATCCGTTAATCTTCATCATCTGAAGCTGTTGTATGTCACGGCCCATATTGAAGGATACTCGATTTCTAAGATTTTTGTCGACTGTGGAGCAACTGTCAACATCATGCTTGTTTCTATCATGAAAACACTACGTCGCTCCGACGACGAACTCATTCCATCAGGGGTAACCATGAGTAGCTTTGTAGGTGACAAATCTCAGACTAAGAGAGTGTTTCTTTTCAAGGTGAATATCGTAGGTCAAAATCACATAACCGTATTTTTTATAGTCCACTCAAAGACCAAGTATAATGCATTGCTCGGTCGTGACTGGATCCACCAGACTAGTTGTATCCCTTCGTCATTATATCAAGTCCTCATATTTTAGGACGGTAAATCGGTTGTAATTCATCCGACCGATAATTAGACGTTTGAAGCCAATATGATTCAAGCTCGCTATTACAATGATCACGTCAGCTACATCACCCTGCAATGTTTTAATGAAGAAAGGCAGTTGACTCGGATCTCAGTTCAGAAAGCCATTGAGGTTAGCACCGAGACTTTTAGTAAGATTCAGCGAAACTCGGGTTGGCCAACATAATTGACGATCCTGATGTCTGATACCAAACAGGATAGACGATGGGCCGTGGTTTCATCTATCATGGAACGCTTGCCGGCCTATTGGTATACTATTTCCAAATAACCATATTCTGGCGTGAACTTAGTCGAGTTCCTTGTCGAAAGAGATAACATTCTAGTCCTATCACTTGATAAAGTCCAAGCTGCCCTAGTTGAGCTCGAAGATAGTAGGCCCTAAGTCAAAGATCCACGGGATGAAATAAATGTTGGAACGACCGATGACCCTTGGCCTTTGTTTATTAGTTCTTTGTTGCAAATAAAGCTTGAGTGATCATTAATGCTTCACCCCCGACAACTAAGAAGCAATTACAATTCTTGCTCGACAAAATCAATTTCCTCTGCTATTTCATTTCCAACTCAGCAGGGAAAATGAATGCCTTCTCCACGCTCTTGAAACTTAAGGATTCTGACAAATTTGAATGACGCGAAGAGTATCCGGATGCTTTCACGCAAATCAAGGTCTCCCTCATGACCCTACCTATCCTTGTGCTACCTCAACGCGGTAAACCTCTTAAGTTGTATATCTTGACAGTCGAGGAATCCATTAGCTGTCTTCTTGCACAAGATAACGACACTAGGCGAGAGTAAGCCATTTTTTATCATAGTTGAAATCTTAACTCAGCTGAGATAAACTATTCAGCTGTTGAGAAACTTTGTTTGGCTTTGTTCTTCGTTACGTCTAAGCTTAGGCATTACATGCTCTATTCCGTTACTCAGGTCATCGCACAAACAGATGTTATTTGCTATATGCTCACTTGACCGATAGTAAAAGGCTGAATTGGGAAATGGACAATGGCACTGTCCGAATTCAGTTTGCAATACGTGCCCCAAAAAGCTATCAAAGGGCAGGTGATGGTTGATTTCTTGGCTCAATATCCTTCTTCATATGGTTTTGGGGGCAATGATGTCAAAATTGGCATCATGGAAACATGTGATAATTATTGGACGATGTATTTTGACAGCTTTAGTACCTCAACCTCGGCCAATGTTGGAATCGTCATCCAGTCCCCTGATCACTACTGATGGTATTTTTCTTTCAAGTTGGATTTCGACTGTACAAATAATCAGGCCGAATATGAAGCCCTCATCATAGGCCTTAATGTCCTTCACGACTTGAGGGCAACCCGCGTGCTTGTCCTTGGTGATTCAAAACTTGTGATTTACCAACGCAATGGGGCTTTTCGTTGCATGAGTTGTACTCTGGTGCCCTATCATATGATTGCCAGCTATTTAGTCGAATCGTTTTCAGGCATTGCGTTCAAGCATATCTCACAAGTTTGAAATATTGACATAGATGAGTTAGCTCAAATAGCTTTTGAAGCACAACTCTTGAGGGGCGAACTAGGTCGGGTCATACCGGTGGTGTGACGCCCATAACCGGCCTTGGTTAATCAACAAGTTCTCTAACACGACCACATAATATGTACATGAGTTATGTCCATACCTTCATTGTTGGAACGAGAGGATCCTATAGATATCTACGTAGTCGAGACATTATGAAACGATTGGAGAAGATTAATTATGCAATATCTCGATAATCCTAGTGGCAAACACGACTGCAAAACAAAGGTACATGCCACGAATTACGTAATGTACTAGAATGAACTATACCAGAAGGGTAAAGATGGTCTGTTGTTATTATGCTTTAGCCCGGAAGAGGCCGCCCATGTTATTACAGAAGTACACGAAGGAATATGCAGGGCTCATCAATTCGGACGCAAAACACGATGGTTGCTTCGCCTACACGGTTATTTTTGGAAAGCATGTTAAAATATTGCATTGAATACGTGCAAGGTTGTGTACATTGTCAAATCTATGGACCCATACAAAGGGTTCTGGCTGAATTACTTCACTCAGTCACCAAACCGTGGCCGTTCAGAGGGTGGGCTATAGATGTAATTGGCAAATTTACGCCGTCTTCTGAATCAGCAAAGCATGTATGGATACTTGTAGCAATTGACTACTTCACCAAGGGGGTCGAAGCCAAATCATACGCCGAGTTAACTTTTAAAGAAGTTTGTAATTTTGTAGAAAAAAACATCGTGACAAGATTCGGCATACCGGAAACAATTATAACAGACAACGACACAATTTTTACAGCCGACATGTTTAAAGAATATACGGCGAGTGTGAAAATTTGGCTCGATCAGTCCATACCGTATTACCTATAAGCAAACAGACAGGCTGAAACTAGTAATAAAATTCTAATTGGCATCCTTGAGAAAATGATAAAAGAAAAACCTAGTATGTGGCATTTGAAGCTAAATGAGGCATTATGGGCATATCAAACTTCACTCCGATCAGTAACAGGGACGACCTCATATGCGTTAACTTACGGACACGGTGCGATGCTACTAATTGAGTTAAACATAAGCTTGTTATGGATTATCGAACAAAGCAGCTTGTTCAATGTCGAGTATAGTCAGGGCATGAGACAAGAATTAGAGGATTTGGAGGAAGGTCGACTTGATGCCTATAACTTGCTAGTGGCACAGAAAAAGATTGCTAAACAATCTTATAATCGACAAGTTAGGTAAAAGACGTTCAATGAAGTTGAGTTAGTATGGCAAACCGTGTTACCAGTTGGTATTAAAGATCCTAGATTTGAGAAATGGTCACCGAATTGGGAAGGCATGTTCATCGTCCACAAAGTTCTCAGTCATGGGGCATACCACCTTAAGGATCGGTTTGGTTTAATTCATAAATTACCAATCAATGGGAAATTCTTAAAGAAATATTATCTGGTCACTTGGGAAATGCAAGAGTAAAATTTTATTTCATTGATTTTAAAAAGGGTGTACAAGTTACAAAAAGTCAATCAGCCTACAACTAAAGACAAAATCCTAAGAAGTCGAAGGAAGAAAAGCTTCAAGAGCGGCTTTCAGTTCTAGCCACCTTACCTCGTCCATCGTAACCTCGGCTTGTCTTGTTCATTTGCCAAGTTGTAGTTACTGTATCCGTTTCGCGCCTGCCGCGTACTTTGCCAGTCAAGGTTTATTCGACCCGAAATCCTTTTCAAGCTCAGAAGCAACGGCCGACCTTTGACATTAAAGTTTAGCGATTTGACGGTCAAGATTGGCCAGTTGCTCATTCTTTACCTTTATCACATCGAGCTCTGGTTGGATAGCTTCATGATCAACCATTGCAGCCTTGAGGTCATCCTCTGCCTGAAGAGCCTTCTCGAAGGTAGTGAAATATTACCGAGTTCGTTCTAGGACAGTAGACAGGTAAACGACACTCTCGTTGCTTAGTAGGCCATCGGTTGCAAGGTCGTTCAAACATTCTCCTACAGAGTCAAGGCCTTTGCTTTGAAGGATTTATGAGGCTGAAAGAGACAGAAGCTCATGCAGCTTGGTGAGGGCGCTAAACTCGGTCGCGGTTACAAAAGGCTCGGTTGTGGTAGCAGAAGGCCCAACTGTCCCTGAAGTATTGGAGAGAAATGCGTTGAGCTCGACCTCTTATGAAGCCTGGATAGAGAAGAGTTTATTAGGAAAAGGAGAATTCAAAGTAACGGTAGAAAAGGAAGTTGTTTTAGACCTGCCGAGAAGAGACTTTGACCATGTCTGCTGGTTCATTGCTCGAACCCAGAGAGCTTAATGGTTGAGCCCAGTGTTTAAGGCAACTTTTTAATTCATGTGGCCGATAAAGGTTATCTATGTTTGATGGCCACTAAGGTAGCCAGGAAATATAAATAACGCCTTTCGGCGTATAGAATTTTCGGTGAAATGAACAATTGGGCACCTGACATTTAATGTTTTCTTGGTTTAGAATTCTAAGGTTGGAAATTAATAAAAGAAAATGATTGAGCCGTACAAAAGTCGAAGTGGCCTCCTGAGGAAGAATGCTGAGATTTTGGTCCTAAGGATGAATCGGCATCTTTGTTGTCGCTTTTGGCTCGATTGGAGGCGCCGCTTCATGTCCCGGACCTACTTCGGCCATAAGAGGGTCGACCTGGCCGGCCGGCTAAGGATTGGTAGTTGGTAGTTCAACTTGTCGATAGCGTCTCACCAAAGGTACTTTGCTCTCGTTCTCTTGGTCATATAAACTGATTGTTCGTTAGTCGGGAGATCCAGTTAAAATAAAAAAAGAGTAATCATTAAAGAAAATGGTCGTACCTCTTATTCCAGGACAATTACTTGAGTCTTGTTTGGATTTCGGGGAGGGTTTTTCTCTGCCGTGGTGACTGTCGCCTCCAAAATAGTAGCTGCTGAGCCGACATCAGCAAGAGCAATAACCGGCTTCAGAGGTGCAAGTCCCTCGATCATAGGGATGACGACTGGTTCGACTTCAAAGGCGGCCTGCGTGGTGGGTTGAACCATGGTCACATGGCCCATGGTTGGGATCGAGGGGTTTTGCGACACTTCTGACGAGACTTGGTTAATGGGAAAATGGAGAGGGACACTAGGAGTGGTTGCTCATGTGGTTTGACTTTAAATGACATGTATATCCCGTTCTCATTTCTTTGCCTTCTTCTTGATGCGTTTTTGGGGTCGGACAAAGTTGCTAATCGTCTTGACCTCCAAACGAAGCCGTTTGCTCAGACCGATCAGCACATGGGCCGTTATTGGAGTTGGTCCGGCTGAAGGAAGTGCGATGATCACATCCTTCTTGGGAGGATGAGAGAGTTTCTTTTTTGCCGCGACCATCGCAACCACGTCGACTTGTTTTATGGCACGACCACCTGGAAAAACAAAATAAGTAGATAAACAAAAGAAGTAAAATATATATACCTTGAGCTGTTTCTTTAGATTTTAGGGCGAAGTCTTCCTCAGTCAATCTTTAAAAAGCTTCTTCGAAACTTCCTCTGCCGAGGTACCGAAGAAATCCTTGACGTAGGCATCCCATCAGTCGGTGAAGGTGCTGGTACAATGATTTCTGAGGTATATGGCTGAAGGTAAAATTTAGTACATCGATCTAGGAATTCTCTTTCGACCTCATCGAATTCCCTATCCGAGGAACCAATGAGGCGTTCTTGGCTCAAGAGTGAGCGAGAAGCGAGGAGTGGTAGAGGACAGCCCTGGAGGTAGCCTAGTTGGCGGGCTAAGAAGTGAGGATGGTAAACCTCATAGCTAGCCCATCAAGTATCGTAACCGAATGGAAGGTCACAAGCCATGACAAACGACCCCCAGGACTATCGAAGGTTGGTTTACTCTACTTCTCCCCATTCCGATGTAGGGAGCCTGATGGAAGATGGATATTTTTGGCAGTGGTAGACCAAAAACTCCTCGCCAGATAGATCTTCAAGGTCGAAGAAATATTTGAATATGTCTTCGGCCGAGTGAGCAAGAATAGGGTGCGAGGCCAGTTGAAGACTCATCACCTCAAAAGAGTTAAAGCTAGGGATCTCCAGCCTTAACGTGCAGAAGTAAACCTGCAGCAAGAGTTGGAAGACCCAGAGTTGGCCGTTATGATGCAGATCGATCTTTCCAACAGAAGCCGCGACCAAGCACCAGTTGAGGTTAGCAAGAATGGTCATGCTAAGGGCCAGAACATGGCCAGGGCTTCGGCCACGGGCATGCTCTTGGCCAAACACTCATTCAACTTGGTACAAAAAATAAATTTATTGTACTAGTAGAACAAGAAGGCCTTGTGCTCTTCCTTTTTTAGAGCTTCCCCTCCGAGCTAGCAAAGTGGGTGATCAGGGTGTTATAGTTGAAAAAGTTTTTGTGTAGCTAGTGCACACCTTCTTTCGACGGCTCATAACCTTATTTCAGCAATGCTTTAATGGCACGCTCTTCAAAAACCACTTTTAGATCCAAGTCAAAATGATACCGAGAAAGAACGGTATCGACTGGAAGACCAAAAAAATAAGTGCCAAGTATGGTCGTGATGTCTAGCACGGTAGGGCCAATAGAGCCGAGAGGAAAGACCATTGTATTGGTGGCCGAGCACCAAAAGCTCAGGGTGGCAATCAAGAGCTCTCGATTCATTATGATTTCATGGGTTGAAAGTTTGATGGCATCAAAGATGCCGAGAGCCTTTCACTCATCTCCAAAGTATGGCTCAATTCGAGTAACCCAAGTAGCCCAGGTCAAGGGGGTTAAGAGCCAGGCTCCTTGGGGTTTGGCCGATTCCCATTTCGACCAATCGTACCTTTGAAATAAGGGTTCAAGGCAGTGGGCCTTCAGCATCATAGTGCTGGATTCTGGGACGTCATCATTGAAAAGTGGTCCCAGAGTTTGGTGGGAAGGGCTCGAATCACCCTCAGATCGGAGGGTTTTGATGACGTTCCGATCAATGAAGTCTCGGCACTTGTCACATTCCTCAGTGAGCTTGGTGATGAAGGTGTTGGCAGCTATTGATGAAGACTTGAAGGTTTTCTGGGTTTTAAATTTGGTTTCTTTTCTGGGTTAAGAGCAAATGGCAAGAAGTTTTGAAAATTTGAAAGCGTAAAAGATCGTATGAAGTTGGGCTAGGTATTTATATGCGGTTAAGAAATAAGATCAAAGGTTTGGGTTTAAAGTGGGAAGGGTAAATCCGATCGAAAGAATTTCATAATCATGACAAATCCTTTGAAATCTAGATGAAGAGGTCGAAAAACATGGGAATTTAGGTTGCACGATTGTGTGTAATGGTGAAATTTATGACAAAAAGACGTTTCAGAGTCAACACGCCTTGAACCTGGGGCGACGAGGAGCTGCCACGTGTCAAGTTATGCAGAAAGAGACAGAAGTGGGAGAATGTGGGAGCTGCCACGTGTCAAGTGGTGCAACGTTGTCAGAAAATTTGATGGGTGAAAGACCATGCTTAATAAATGCGTATGGACGTTTGGAGTGTTCGAGGCTTACAATGTTCTTTGGATTTCTAGAGGGAATAAGCTAAGGGTTTATTCTTCGACAAAGAATCACTTCAAGGTCGAGGCTCGGCCAAAGATTGTAGGCCGAAGACCTTAGAAGCGAGGGGACAATGTTTGGGCCCAAAATATTGTTTTGGTTCGAGCTCAGAGTTGTTCTTGACCCAGTAACATTCATCTAGAATTGTCATGGGCCGTCCAGTCAAGGTCGGCCGAATCCTATTGTGAGGATGATTGGTTTAGATAAGGGTAAGGTAATCGAATCCTAATGTAACAATGAGTCTTAAAGCTGCAGATGTTTAGAATTAAGGGATGAATCTGGTTCGTTATGAAACTTGGTTCAAAGTCATATTAGAGCTATGATTGGCCGAAACCTAATCAGATTGGGTTGAGGAGTCCTAATCTGAGTATATTTGTAGTTCGGCCATGAATGGGGTTCACTATTATAAATAAAGAAGAGAGTGCATCATTCAAGGTCCTTCCAATTCAACACACAAATTGCCCTGCGCAAAGCTTCTCAACAACCTTTGAGATTTTATCCTCTCCCTATTTCTTCTCGCCAACACATCTTCAGTTTGGATAAACAGCATTGTGAAGGTACATCTTCAGTTTGGATAAACAACATTGGAGCTATAGAATCAACAGATCATTGAGCACCTTCAGTTTCGATAAATAGTACTGCTTCGAGACTGACTGGTTATTTATCCAATTCTCAGTCGATAAGGATTTTTGAGTCCTTGTTGGTAAATGTCATCTCATCAGCCTTCTTGGTGAAGTGAGATGTTACAGGTTACTAGGCTCGGCACGTTTAACGTTGAGTTGTTTTATGATTGGATATTCACAAGTACACTTTAGAGTTCGGCATTCCGACGGCCGAACCACATTTACCATCAAGACATACATCTCTTTCAAGTATTTGTGTCCATATAGTTTGGTACCAGTTTGACGAGCTTATACTTTCACGAATATAATCACCGTGACCGAACCCAACGCCAACGATTTGTGAACTTCGCAGAACTAGCAGCCTTGTCTTCAGGCTCTAGAACCTGAAGGCCGAGACATGTTCCTTCCTCAACGCGACATCAACATATTTTACTCTTCAACCAAGCTCGACTGTCGAGTTGGCACGTCCCGCACATAATCGAATGACGTAGTTAACTTATTAGTTACTCAGTCTGCGCGCCACGTAGGCTTGATAGTTTTTAGTGTCAACACTAACACATACGAAATCATAAAAATATCAAATCCCTTGCAATTTCTTTAACCTTGTGATGGTGATTTGAAAACGATACTTGAACTTTATGTGCACAAAATATTTGTGCTGTACAACTTTCGAATCTGGACCTTTGGTTTTTGATATTTGATAGTCTGGTGATATACACCATAATCAAATGGTGACAAAATTTCCAAGAATAATGTCCACAAATAACTTAAAGGGAAATCGAACCGTACACGTGGCAAAACCATTCATTCTAAACGACAATCCTACACCCCCATAATAAACAGTGTTTGTGTCAGTTTGCTCATCATTAAAAGTTAAAACCGAGCTGGGAAGCGAGTCAGCCATGGCGATGGAGGTGAGTTCATAGTACAACGATGATTTCCATGTCGGTTTTTGATACGAAGAAGAAATGAGTTGGTGTTAAATTGTTAATTTTAATTGAAATTAAGTTAAATGGATTAATGGACGCTGCTGCAGGCATGGTTCATGAAGGACAGCGATTCAGACCCAAGGCTTCCTCAGCATCGCAACCCCAAAGAGTTTGTTCCTTTGGACCATTTGGCAGGTCAGACTAAATCCCTTCCTTAATCAGTAATTATGAATTAATTAGCATCTAATCATTGATCTTAGACTAATTAAAGAAGGATGGTGGGTGTACCGGTGTTGCAGAGCTGGGTGTGCTCCACTGGCGCTTGAACCCAACGGATTATGAAAACGATCAAGAACTGCGCAAAATTAGGGAAACCAGGGGATATAATTACATGGTATTACTATTATTATTACATCACCATTTCTTAGTCAAAAAACTTCATTTCATAGTAAAAAACACTTAAACTACCATTTAACTCTGACCGCAACTGTTATTGCACCCGACTATTATTGAAACCGACGTTAACCGTTGACTTGTTAGGGATTTTTCCTTTCGTTTAATTATTAAGTGTTTCTCGTTAAAATTAACAGTTGAGGTTTAGGGCTTCTATTGTGCTATACATGCTTGCTTTTGTGGGGATTGGTGACATTATAGTTGTTATTTTGTACGTTGGGTTTTCGAAAAAGTTGATTTTTATGCTAATATGCTGTTAGGGTATCATCAAAGAAATAATCTTTCATATGGTTTGGGGATTTTGTAGGATTTGCTTGACATATGCCCACAGAAATTGAACAATTATGAGGACAAGTTGAAGAACTTCTACACAGAGCACATACATGCTGATGAGGAGATACGCTACTGTTTAGAGGGAAGCGGGTACTTTGATGTCCAAGGGAAGGATGACCGTTGGATTCGAATTTGGATTAAGGCCGGTGATCTTATCATTTTGCCCGCTGGGATTTACCACAGGTTCACCCTTGATACCACCAATTATGTTAAGGTAAGAGTCCAATACCTAGTATCATGTTCATGGGGCATGTCTTGATGCACACAAAATTTTAGTTGTTAGAAAGAAATGAGATTTCACATAACACTAATTTGATTTGAAGTATTTTTTGGTACCAATGTGATGCTTGTGTTTAGAACGACGAGTTCAGGGACAAGTGTACTGTTAAGGTTTAGGATATTTGACCACAATGTAATGAAAGCATAACACGGGGCAGATTGAAAGCACCATATGAATAGAACACCCAGAAAAGAGGATTTTGACCCAATTAATTTACTTGTTGGTACGCATGATTTGTGAATGTTTTGAGTTTGATGTGATTAATTCGTATTTATGGGTGTTTTGCAGTTGATGAGGCTGTTTATGGGAGAGCCTGTGTGGACTGCGTATAATCGGCCACAGGAAGAACATCCGGCTAGGAAGGAGTATGTAGAGAGCTTCACTAAGAAAGTAGGAGTGGCATTAAAAGCTCATTAAAGGGTCCCTCCTTGTAGAGTATGGATATCTATAGTTTGAAAGTTTTTATTATGTTTATATGTACTTGAAACTTGAGGTGGAAGTTTCATTCTAAATATGGTGATGTATGTACTCCCTTGTTATGAATTTCATAACTTGGAGTTATTTCTGCACTCTCATTTTCATGTTCTGCACTCTGTGCTCTTTTTGCAGTCATTAGATTGAATAAATTAAAAGAAAATCTAGAAACATAATTAAGGGGGGGAAATACATAAAGTAAAAACGAAAGTACAGAAATCGCGCCCCTTTTAAGAATCATGCTTTTGTTGAAAGTCCTTTTTATGTCTATGATCCCCCCAGCCAATGGTTATGCTTCTAGTTTTTCTTTTGCTTCTTTTGTGAAGAAAAAGGATGAAAGAAGAAAAAGTGTGACAAGTATTGGGCCTCTTTTCTAACGTAGCCCTTGAATTTGCATCAATCGACCTGACCGCAATAATATTGTGGGAGTCGAAATCTATGAACGATTTGGTTCTTCACTCGGAAAACAGGATGCTTCACCGACTTCAATATTTTTCTTATGGCAAACCGATTTCCCATTGAGAGACGAGTAAACTTTTGGTGCATGCGGAATACATTTATGCGGTGATACTATTCTACTTAAATTATGATATATTTTACATATCTTATAGTTATATTGAACGTGTCGTCTATTCATATAATAACATGTAAAATAGTAACATCACGTCGTCAGGATATTCTAAATAAACACAAAAAATGCGACCATGCTCTAAATATACACAAAAAAATGAAAGGCCAAAATTAGTCATAACAGCATCTTCCTGTTTAGTTTATTTTATAATTACTTTTATGAGGCGTTGAATATTTGTAGCAAAGGATTTTTTTCCTTCCAAGTATGGTGTAGGTTGTTTTGTCCTGTCTGTCCGGATAAAACGACGACGTAAGCGTCACTCAAAAGAACGACGCGACCTAACAAATTCAAGGAACCTGGACAAAGCACAAAATTGCCGTGTGCGTAAACAACGGATGGGCATTTCCGTCATTTCAGTATATCCTCCGAGCTTCCTTTGGAGTGGACTGGCTTCTTTTGGTTTTTTTTCTAGCCGCTTTCGGGATCTTTGACGGAACGATAATGAATATGACGGGAGGAAACGAGACAGTTAACCAAGGGCCGCACAGGGGTGATGCCGGCCCCATGCCCCCGAGAGGTTGACCGCCAGCCTCCTCTCCTTGCGGTTGCCCCCCCTCATTTGGGGCATAACTGTCAGAGGAAAGCGCAACGAATACAGCCGAGGCAAGCGTGGTCTCAAAGCCACTCCAGATTTTTCAGGAATCGTATCGACAGCCAAAACGCATAGCGACACCAGCAGCAGCCATGGTTGCCACCCAAAAGGTACCTCCAAATCCCAATTATCTCTCTCGCTCGAACTTCCTTGTTTCCCAGGAAAAAAGGAGCCATCTTTTTCCCGGAATAATTTTCTGTTGTTTTTGTGGGTTTTGGTTTAATTATATGTTTTTTGGTCAAAGGTTCAAGCTTAATGCATCATTTGTTGATTACTTTCTGTTAATTATGTTTGTAATTGGTTTAATGGGTGATTAAGGTGATTCCAGTAGTATTGTATTGAATTTTGAGTTATTACCAATTAGCTTTGTGTGAAAAGTTGTGAGAATTAAGATATTGCTTGAAAGTAATTTTGTTGAATTGTAGTAGTGGAAAGGCAGCTAGATACAAGTACTAGGCTATGGCGGCGACTGCGCCAATGGGTTTGTTTTGATTATAAATAGTGATTAAAAGGTTTGGAAGTGTGATTGTTGAAGAATTACACACTTTTCCAGCTCCATGGTATTGAATCTTGGGGTTTTCTACGCTATGTTCGATGTTACTTTGTTTGTAGGAATAAAGATGGAAAGAAAAAACATGCATTTTTGTGATCAGGATATCGTTCTCATAATGTTGACATATGCAGGATCCTAGAGAGGAAGTCATCCAAGCATGGTACATGGATGATAGTGATGAAGACCAGAGGCTCCCCCATCACAGGGAGTCCAAGGAATTTGTATCCTTGGACCAACTTGCCGGTAAGCATTTTTTGGGAAACAAATATGTTTTAACATATTGTGCTTGTTTTAGTTTTTCAATATCAATGTATTAGAGAAACCTTGAGAGTGACATCTCTTATTGATGAAATAAGATGAACTAGTCTTAGGTGGTATTGATTTATACAAAGTAGACCGGCTAGATGGGTTTTTAACCAAATGATACTAGTTAATGTAAGGGATAAAATACCAAGCATGCCAAGACTAATCTAGGAAGAGTTGGAAAAGATTTATAAAACTTAGGTTTCGCAGGAGATACCGTTTATAATGTAAAACGTAGGTTGATTCCACTTGGTTGGGGCAATAAGGATGATGATATTTTTTCTAGTTATTAACTTCTTGGGAGCAATTATGTTGATCTGCAGAGCTTGGAGTGCTCAGTTGGCGTCTAGATGCTGATAACTATGAAACAGATGAGGAGTTGAAGAAGATTCGTGAAGAACGCGGTTACTCCTACATGGTTTGTCACACTACCTTTTGTTGTTCTTTTCTATATTTTTAACTTCTTTGTGTCATGTAACCAAACTCTTTAGTTCATTATGTCAAGGCACTGATTTACAAGAATGTCACGTTTCGTCCATCGATCTCTAATATCTTGTGAAAATGATTGTTTCTAATTGACTATTAAAATGTTGACCCTTTATGAATGCACACTTTGGAATGTTGTCAGCCTTTTTCCCCTTCCCGTTTATGGTTTGAATACCAATAACCAAATTATGGTAACTGTGAATACGCAAATTCACAATAACTCTCTCTGCACGGTTGTACCGTATATTTAACCGGATAATGTTTTCCTCTTCTAGGACTTCTGTGAGGTTTGCCCTGTAAGCTTCCTAATTATGAGCAGAAGTTAAAAAATTTCTTTGAGGAACATCTTCACACTGATGAGGAGATCCGATACGCTGTGGATGGAAGTGGTTGGATTAGTTATGCTTTATCTTAGTATGTTATCCCTTCTTTACTCACCTCTTCCGATTAGTGATTGTGTACATTTTTGTGAAGGTTATTTCGATGTTAGGGACCGAAATGAATGTTGGATTCGCGTATGGGTGAAAAAGGGGGGAATGATTGTTTTGCCTGCTGGAATTTATCACCGATTTACATTGGACACAAACAACTACATAAAGGTATTGGTTCATAGCGCCAAAATGTTGCAATGTCTACTTTTTGTTTTTTCCCTCTCTTTTTTTTTTTCCAGCGATTGGAGACTAATTGTGCTTGTACAAAGACACACTTCTACATTGTGACTTCTTAAAAGCATTCTATTTCTGGGATGATGGTGAAGGTTCAGGATGGGGATCTTCCATTATTTGCTTCAAATTTTTTTCTTACGTAATGAAACAAAATTTCGTCCCCATTCATCAGTGTGCACTTTGTCATCATGATTTCCCACTGAACTTGTGACAAAAAAACACTTAAGTAGTTGAGGCACTGTCACATGACACTAAAGCAGATATCAGCACTTGATACGGCTTTTGATGGACTTGTTCATAAAAAGTGCATTAATTGTAATGTAGATGTGAATCTAATGATTTCATGTGCCTTCGATATGCGAGGCCTGAATTGTTTTTACATTTGTGTTTGTGTCGATTAAGAAGTTGCACATTTAACCTTATAGTGTTTAATTTAATAACTTTAATGTTCTCAAAAACATATGTTTAATGCAGGCAATGCGTCTCTTTATTGGTGATCCAGTTTGGACTCCCTATAATCGTCCTCATGATCATCTTCCCGCAAGGTATGGCTCTGTCTTTCTCTACATTTTGGACATCCCTACTTACATTTATGCATGTGATAGAATGTCGGATAGTCTTTGAGTCTTCTTATAAAGGGACCTTTCTTTCAGGGAGGAGTATCTTAAAGCTTTTGTGCATAAGGAAACTGGTGACCATGCAGTTAATGCTGCGGCATAAAATATGGCTTTTGCTTCTAAATGTGGGTTTACAAATAACGAAGTACGATTATGGCTATGCATGGTAAAGATACATATGGTTGTATTGTCTGGGATGCAACTTGTAACTTTAAGGTGTCGTATGATGCTAGTTAAGCTGTGTTGTGGTGGTAAGCCTGGCCTTTGCGTAAAGCTCCAATAATCTTTACCTGTCGTTCTTTGTGTATTGATACATAAATCGGTAAAAATTTAATAAATATATAGTTATATCGTGTAATATTGTGAGTGCTTGTGTTTGCAGTGTAACCTTTATGCCCTGGCCTCGCATGCTAGAAGGTGTTGGCTCCTTTGTGTTTCTGGTTCAGTCACCTCACTCAGATTTGGAAGCTACGGCATATACTTGTTTTGTGGTGCTCAATTCTTTTAGATGATGTGGCCAAACTCGTGACGTTGGATTTTAGTATGATGGTGACGACATTATGTGGTGTTATTAGTCCCGTAAAGGTAGACAACTATATTGATATGATAGACTAGGAATGCTACGTGGCGGTGTAATGGTTCTACGGAAAAACTTATCATCCTTTTGAGTGGGTTCTTGGTGTGTATAAGGGGTTTGCTTTTGGGCTTTCTACTGAGTTGAAATAGGATGGATTAGAATTGGTCAATACTTGACATCCAAGGTGAAACGATCCAAAACATGGCTTGATTGCTATCCTTATGATTTAGCTTCTTTCAAATGCTTATACAAATTGAGGAGGCTTTCACTTGGTTTCGATAACGCTAAGTGCAGCGGAATTTGAGAGTAGAGGAATGTACGGGTAATGAACTTGTAATTCAAGTAATTAAGAGTATTTCTCTCGAGTATTGCATATGCAAAGAAACTTTTTGAATCATGCTTTACTTCGGGTTTGATCCAAACACGACTCGATTTTTGTGGTAGTAAATTTCCATTGTTTACAGTCTTGACAAAATTGTACCTACAAAATTAAATAACACCTTTGACGAGGTGGGGTGGAGTTTGGCCAATAGATTTCCGATGCCTAAGGCAGTTTCTCTAAAAAGAGAGCTTAGGCTTAATTGCGTAGCATAAGCTTAACTGGTGGAGATGAGGTATTTATAGAGCTAAGGCCAGCATGGGTGTAGGGTTTAGCTACACATGGCAACATCCGATTGGCCAAGGTGAGTCTTCCGTATGATGGATGAGGAAATAATAATCCCAAAAATATAAATTAAGAGATAATATTTTGAGATTATCTGGCAAGTATCCTTGGTTAGATGTGATTGAAATTCCTTCACTATTTGAGTTGATCTTCAATTAGAAGAGTATTAAGTATAAGATTTCGAACTTAACTCTATTCTTTGACTTTTCTCCTTGCCAGTGGCAATAGAGCTTGATGACGTCATAGTATCGTCTTCAAGGAGATTGAACTGCACCTGTATTAAATGCGCGCCTCGCCAATTTAATTAGGGCATTTGTCTTATTAAAAAAAAAATCTACGTGGCAGTTTCATAATTTTTAAGATTATTTTTA
Source organism: Malus sylvestris (assembly GCF_916048215.2). Taxonomy (NCBI): domain Eukaryota; kingdom Viridiplantae; phylum Streptophyta; class Magnoliopsida; order Rosales; family Rosaceae; genus Malus; species Malus sylvestris. The sequence goes on from NC_062275.1 coordinate 17,190,485, forward strand.
GCTTGCAATTATTATTCCTAGTTGTCAATTATGTCTTTTCTCCTATTTGTTGTGGCATTAGGTGATGACAAAGAACCGGATATCATTGTGGTTGCCGGATCCTGGTGCAATAATTTAAGACCAAAATTGATTCTTATTAAAGTTAGATTTGGACCCCCCTACTTTGCTTTTTGAAATATATTTTTGTCGGCTATATTCCATGAGTTCTACACACATCTTCGAGCCCTTAAAATATCAGTTCTTTTAAGCACTTGTTTAATCAGAATTGGTCTCCTGCACTGTTGATTTGATTGAGTTTTAGGTGACTAGCGAAAATTCCAAGCTGCAATAAAACCTTCACCATCTCCTTCGACCCAATTACATTTACAGGTGTGCTGTTTTCGCACCGTGGTAAGGCCCTCAGTTACAGTAATTTGAAAAAGTTCTAGATTCCAACTAGTATATCACAGTCAACTTATTATTCGTGGATTTTACTCAAATGTATGTTTATCTTCACTCATCACAACCACGTCTCATTTGATTTTGATGTGGTCTCGCTTGTGATATCGCTTGTTAATGATCATTTTGTGTGTTTTTTTTGTATAGGTATTGTTGTATTTGCCGTCTTTGTAACAAATGTATACCAGTGGTACTCGTACTTGTAGTAGCTGTGTAGGGTCTTACAATTTACATTTGTTTGTGCAAATTCTCTTCAAGTCAATGTAATTATAGACTATGTACTCATATAACAATATAACATCTTATGTAACTGTTCTTGTTCATAGATTGTAATAAAAAGGGTTGAATTTAGTTTTGATATAGGTGCTTTTGAAAGGTTTCAATTTTTTTTGTGTTCTTGAGTTTATGTCTCTAAAAGCACCTTAATTTTGTGATTAACTTAAGTCTTTGCGTTTTGAAGCAGAGTAGATTGGCACTTGGGAGAGAATGTTGCGTGAAGATGACCTTGGAGGCCATCCAGGGAGAGCATTTTCAGGTCATTAGGATGTAATATATGTATATACACACTACTCTTGGCACATATATTTCAAAACTCTCTAGACCTTCAACAATGTTTTAAACCCCGCAACAACGCAAGGGTACACCTGCTTGTATTAACTAATTTTATGTCAGATTGTCTTTCTCCTTTAATACATTTGCTTATGTATAATCAATCTTGTATTTAGTTTATTAATTTACTTTCTACCGTTACTTCTAAATTAAAACGTGATATGTACAACAAGTGATCCTTTACCACAGTGGTGGAAAGATGTTGAGCCTTTACATGACCGCGTGGATTCAAATCTCGTATGTGGCTAATCTAATATTTAATCTAAAAAATACATGATCTTTATAAAAAAACATAAATATTAAGTTAGATGGTTGGGAGGGTCTAGTAAAGGGAATTTTTTAATTCCATGATTTAATGTCACAACATTATAATGTAAGATGATCTGATTTATGCATATTATATATTTTAGCAAATAATATATTTATATAGAAAGTTGTGGTCCCCGCTCCTCAATTTTATTTTCTCATTCATGTTTTAATGAAATATTTAAGGGGTAATAATACATTTGACCTATTATAAAATGACTTTTAAAGCTCTAATAAAAATTAGGGAGCTTTAATAAAAAAGGATTTCTTCAACTTTTTCTTAACAAAAAACAACCTAATAACTTCATTTAGTAATAAGGGTTGAATTCTAATGAAAATTATAATAAGCAAAAAACCGAAGAAAGGCTGTGAGGCCTCACCTCTCTCTCACTGTTCTCCCTTTCTCTTCACTTATAAGTTATAACCACCATCTCTCTCTCATTTTTCACACATCACCATCATCTCTCTCCTCTTTCGGCCTTCACCATTAACTCTCCCTTCTCTCTCTCATGTCATTCCTTCCTCCTCTTCCTTTTATTTTTTAATTTTGTGTCATGTATAAAATTTAAAGATTAGTCATATTTTTTGAGACATAATAATATGAATTATTTATCACATGCCAAAATTCAATAAAATAGTTATAATTTTTTTTAATACACTTAACAATATTTAAAAAAAAATTGTTTCTTAAAAATATTAACTTTTTAGAAATAGTGACTCTACTTTTAAAAACAGTGACAATATTTCTAGAAATGGTGACACTATTTTATAAATTGTGTCATTATTTTTAGGAATAGTGATCACTAATTCTATAAAAATAATTTGAATTTTTTCTTTTTTAAAAGCATTAACAAAAAATTAAGTGTTTTTCATGAATAAAATTTCATAAAAAATAATTCAATAAATATGTAAAAATAAAAGGAGTGGATGACATGAGAGAAAAGAGAAAGAAAGAGAGAGGGGGTCGAGAGAAGAAAGAGGGGGTGGGGCCTAGTAGAAAGGGAGAGAAAAGAAAAAGACAATCTTATTAGGCCATTTTTATTAGGCTATTTAATCATTAAATATAGTTAATAGGATGCTTAAGGTGAAGATTTAAAGTTTTGAAGCCTTTTTATTAGTTTCATTTAAAAATCATCCTATTCTATTTTCATAGTTGAAAGAAAAAAAAAATTAAACATAAGAAAATCTAGAAGAAGACAAAACTACAAAATTAGAGGAAAAAGGAAGAGCCTAGCAAAACCTACACAACCACGAGCCACCCCCGATCCAATTTGACACTTGACTGCAACCATCCTCCACCCAACCAAGCCCTATCTGTGGATGCAAATTTTCGCCATCTGTTCCTTTGACGAAAAAATGCACCCGCAAAATAATAACACCTAAGATTAAGGCCAAAAGTCTCACCCGCCCATGATGAATGGGGGGCTTTGGCAGAAGAATCTTCGATGCTAAAGTTAGAATTATGAAAAGAATGTGTTTAGGTGTTTGTGGGTAGCAAAAAGCCTCTTAAATTTTAGAGATAAATGGTGTATTTATAGGAGAGGAGAGGAGTATGGACTGGCCCTCTACGTTTAGGGGTGGCCGATGAAGACATATATCTCTTGATCATTGGTTATTGTGTAACCAATGCCACATCACCCTAAGTTGTTAGAATGTTTGTTAGGTGGTTAAATGAGTTGTTAGTTGGTTAATTAGTTACTTTGTGGTTATTGTTCAGTATATAATGTACTTCAACTTACAAATGTAATCAGTTGTCATTTTTTCTTAAATATACAGAAGTTTCATTTCTCTCTAGATCTTCAATCTTTCTCAATTCTTTAATGTTCTTTGATTCTTTCTCAATGTAGTTAACATGGTATCAGAGCCAGCAGGCTCACGCCATGGATTTTGGTGGTTACGTTTTCATGAGATTTCATCATCTTCTAGTTTTATTTCTCTTCCGTTAAGTTCTTCAGTGCTTCTGCAATCATTCTCAATTTTTTTTCTCTTCATCGTTCTATAATTTCTAGGTTATTTTTCCTTTTGGATTGTGTGCAGAGATTGTTAGGGATATATGGGTTTTTGAAATTGTGGTGTAATCTGGATGCAGTTGGCTAAATGCAGTTGGCTAGTGAGTTCTTGCCTATCACCTATTTGATCTTATGTGTCAATGAAATTTAGTGTTAGAACAAGTGATCTTACATGCCATGTGTTCGAGATCAACTATTTGATGGATTGCTCAAGTCAGGGATATAAGAAAGGTTCTATTCTCAGTCCTCTATGATATATTTGGAGTTTGTGTATGATTCATTTCTGAATTCTTGGTTCAATTGATCTATGACCCATGTTGAAGAAATTCAAGAGACGTTTAATCATGTGAATGAAAAGCTCACATCCTTGGTTTTTGATTATGGGTTTCTTTATATCTGATGGAGTTGCTAAATTTTTATGGAAATTCGTGACACTTATTAATTGTCTGCCATGGGTTTGTCACTACGCCTAAGAGAACTGGGTTTTTTTGTTGGCCTTTTCATTTTGTTGTGAAGATTTCAATGGAGTGAGAGAGTGAGATCAAAGATGTTATGGACACGATCGATTGCCAGAGATCGGATGGTTCTAAGAGACAATTTCTAATTGATTTTGGAATCAATCCATTTGGAAGTAGTGGAACGAGACGGGAAAAATTCCTCCAATTGGTGATTTCTCTCTATGATCTTCTAGTGGTTGCTTCTGCATCTCCCAAGTTTGGTAACTTTCTCTTAATTCACCAAAATCCTAATTTTTGATAACTTGATGTATCTACCAGTGATTTGTGTTAATTGGAGATATCGTCTATATATCGAATTGCTCATGTTTCTCTACTTGAAGACTAATGAAAGTCTGAAGCAATCTCAGGCTCAACAATTTGCTCACATTGATGCAATCTCAGGCTTGGTACCCTAGCTTGAGGGGGGATGAAGACATATGTCTCTTGATCATTGGTTATTGTGTAACCAATGCCACATCACCCTAAGTTGTTAGAATGTTTGTTAGGTGGTTAAATGAGTTGTTAGTTGGTTAATTAGTTACTTTGTGGTTATTGTTCAATATATAATGTACTTCAACTTACAAATGTAATCAATTGTCATTTTTCCTCAAATATACAAAAGTTTCATTTCTCTCTCTAGTTCTTCATTCTTTCTCAATTCTTTAATGTTCTTTGATTCTTTCTCAATGTAGTTAACAGCTGGCCTTAGGTGGTATTTTGGGTGAGAATATTCCAAGATATTTGATTAAATAAATATCTTGGAGTAATTAAGTAAATATCCTAAATTGATGGGATTATGGTTACTTACTTGGAAAAGGTCTTCTATGATTAGGAATGTATTTATGATAAGAATAAGGAATATCCTATCATAAATACCCTTGACTTTTCTTATGGGCCGAGGTGTCTTGAGTAATCATTGATCTTTATTTGCTTTACCTCAGCTGTGCGTGGTGAATGAGACTACTCCCTGCTAATTTAATAAGGGCAGTCTTGTCTTTCTTGGGAAATAATCCATGCGTCAACTCCATGATTTTTGGGATTATGTTTTGCTCCACAAATGCCCAAACACCTGCTGGGCTGCTCATAAGAAATGGTAGGAGGTGTAGGACGAAGTTTGTGCCCCAATTTGATGTAGTTCCCTCTTTGTTTTGGAATTTAAATTATTCTAGGAAAAAGGAATGTAATTGCCACCAAAACCTATTTAAGTCTACGTCAAGCAGGGGTTAAATAAATTTGGAGTGCAATTAAAACCCCGCAAGAAAGAGAAGGGTTTAGGGAAGTAGCATGAGGTTGTTGCTAGGCAATCGGCTCGGCAATGAGTCGATGGTTGGTGAGGCTCGGCTCAGCTGATTGTGGCCAGGTGTGTGTGGACCTGGGCACTGAGGTGCCAGTCTTGGGTTGCTTGAGAAAGGCCACTAGGTGTGGGCCTATGTAGCTAAAGGGCCTTTTAGGCTTGGGCCCGTGCAGTGTGAGAGAATGCGAGAGAGAGAGAGAGAGGCACAAAGGTGCCAGCCCTCCTCAATTTGAACTTAGGTCGATGATGATAGGAGGTATCAATGTTGCCTATTTGAGCCGAGAGGTAGGGCCTGGCATGCTGGGTCCATGGGGCAGCTAACTGGGTTGCGGCTTGGTGCGATGCTCCATGCAAATTTTTCCTATTTTTTTGTTTCTTCAAGCAGCCTTCTAATAATTTTTCCTTGCGCCGTTGTAGGATTTTCGAACATGTCTTCCTCGAGTCATAAGAATAATGAATTTATTCTTTCGTTGTATCATCAGGGCGAAGTAGGTTCTGATGAGCAGTTCAAAGACTTCCTTGAGATGTTTAAGCATGCAATTCCGTCTGGGGTTCGCGTGAAGCAGGTCAAGGATGGTAGTGGTCATGAACTGTGTGGGTCTAGGAAAGCTATCAAGTTTCACCCCCACTACTTTGTATTGGGGTTCACCCTTCCTATGCCTCGATTCTTCCAATAAGTGATCTGTTTCGTGAAGTGTGCTCTTGCTAAGTGCTCTCTTTGCCTGGGCTGCTGTTCTGACTTCTTTCATCGATAGTAAGTAGGCTACGTAGTCTCTAAGCTATTTTATACTTTTGTTGAGCTGCCTTCTGACTTATCCTTCTTTGTTTATGTATATTTGGAATGCAACTCAACTCCCAAGACTTTTTTATACATGAAGAAGGTGCACAACAATTTGGGATCCCTACTAAATATCACAAGTGGCATTGGTTGCTTAGTCATCTTTGTACGGAAAAAGGTGGGCTGCCCTTATTGGAAGAGATTAGGAAGATCAAGGGTGAGGCGTTTGCTCATTCGATCGCCACTATTGAGTTTGATGAGTGTGAAGGCGAGAGAAAAAGATCTTCATCGCCTGCTCAAGAGCCGTCAGTGAAGAAAAAGTCGAAGACTTCCTCCGCTGCTCGCGAGGGTGCGGCCAGTACAGGGAGGCTCGTGATTGACTTAACCTTTTTTAAGGGGAAGAAAGAGGTTGCTGGATCTGAGCCTGTGAAGCCTGTTGCTCAGAGGGTTGCTAGAACAGTTGCTGACATGATTACGCAGCGGAGGAGTTCTGTTGTGCCCCCTATGCCTGGTTTTATTCCAAGACAACCTTCCGTGCCCAAGTCCAATTCAATTCTGGAGATGCGTGCAACGATGAAGATCGATGATGGTGATTCCACTGCTAAGGCGGTGCCAAAACCGACCCTTCCTGCTGAGAAGAAATCGTATACCCGTATGAGCAGCTATGAACAACCTGCCAAACCAGCCTTAGGGGAGTTTTCTGAAATTCATGCTTTGTTGAAGCCCGATCTGCTTGAGGACACGGAAGCATTTGCCAAGTTTGTTGATGGCGTAAGCAAGGTTGTCGAGTCCAGTTTCTTCGTGAGGTTTGAAACTCACTCATGGAAGGGTTCCCTGCTTGCTATGATGCAGAAATATGTGATCTTATCCGCCGAGTACACGCGTATGGAGTAGGATGATGCCAAGGCTACTAGGGAGATAGCGGCATCCATGGTAACAGAAGCTTGCTCGACTGTTAAGAAAATTGAAGAGTTGGAGTCTGAACTTGCATTTTAAAGGGATCTGATGCCACTGTTCAGCAGTTTGAGACCACCCACCAAGAGATTAGTGACTTAAAGGCTCAACCTGACGCGATCCGGGGGATGTATGGCTTTGCAGAAAATGAGATTGAAGTCCAAGCGTTGCTAGTGCGAGACCTTGAACGTGCCATTTCAGAATTTTGGTTTACCCATGATGCCAAGGATGTAGAGCTACTCGCCATGCATAACGACGTTGTTTGACTCAGAAAGGTCGTAAGTAGACTTGAGTTCAAGGAAGTGGAGCTACAAGGAGCGTTGTTTGCCAACGAGAACCTAAAGAAAGAACTAGATAAGTTGCAAAATGATCGTACTGACCTGATTGAGAAGAATAAGCAACTAAAGCCTAAGGTCAAGCTGACTTCTACAAGCTTGGCTATATAGATAATTTCCTTAAGATGCCGTCTGACTACGCCTTCTCTAATAAAAACCTTGACCTTTTTGCTATTTCTTCCAATGATCTACTTAAGTTTTCCTTCGAGAGCACCGTTGGTGGAGTAGTTGAAGATCAGGCTGCCTAGGTAGGTGTAGCCGAAGGTGATGTTGCCTAGGCTGGAGCAGCTTGCGACAATACTGCTCAAGATGGGGCAACTGTAGATGAAGCGCGAAAGGTTGATGTTGTTGGAAACGATGCGGCTGGTGAAGATGTCCAAGCTGCTGAGAAGTAGTCTTTTTAGATAAACTCTAGGATTTACTTTCTTTTCCTTTCCTGTTTTTCTTTTTCTTTTGCTTGAACTCTGTTGACCTTCATGCCAGTTTACCAATTTGCTAGAAATTAATAAACTATTTTTCTTCACTTTACTTCATCTTTGTCTCTTTGCCTCGCTTTAAGCTTTAGCCGTAGAATGAACAACTAAGCAGACTGCTTTAAACGAAGCAATCAACCCTATCTTCATTGTTTTAGGCGCTAACTTCGGGTTGTCGGGTGTTGGTCTTCGATTGCTTGAGGCACCTTTTGAAACTTCTAACTTGCAAGGCTGAATGACCTCTGTAGTTGCATGTTTCATACTAGTGGTCTACTAGATCTTTAATCACAAGGTCGTTAGTGAAACGCGTTGCTTTTTAATAAGCAGACAGGCATTCATGGCCTATGTGGTTGTTGATCTAGGCTTAGAACCTCTGCAACCAAAGAGTCAGTAGCTAAGCACCTTAGTTACAGAAGTAGGCGAGTTTGCATGATAGCTTGATTGTTAACCTTGATCTTCTAGGGTGTTAAACTGCTAAGCTTTATCTCACGTTGTTGCCCCCTGACCATTGGTTACTTAGTTGGTCGTCATTTCTCCAATCCTTTAAGTTGTGTGGCCTATATCACAACATACTAAAGATTGTTGGGACACAATTCGCTACCATTTCACATCAAAAGTGTGTGCTTCTATGGAATTTTATGGGCAGTGGTTCAAAAGAACGCTTTGCATTTTATGTAACTAATTATGTAGGCTTCATAGCAAGTAGCACAACACTTTAGGAATCAGTGCGAACCTGTTAACTGCTTAAAATTCCATAGAACCACATTAGGGGTTGTTCTGCACTAGGCAGTGCATATGCGCGTTAACCTTTCACAAGGTTATGCAGTTGTATAGGTTTATGCGGCTAACTGCTTCAAGGGTGTACCGTAGATAGTTTTCCAAAAATCGTAGGCTATTCATTGAATTGGCAGCGACTTTAGGTCTATATGGATCTTTCATAAATCGTAGGCTGCTCGTTGAATTGGCAGTGACTTTAGGTTCCTATGTACCTTCCAAAAACCATAGACTGCTCGTTGAATTGGCAGAGACTTTAGGTTTCCAAGGATCTTCCAGAAATTGTAGGCTGATTATTGAATTGGCGGCAACTTTAGGTTTCTAAGGATACGCAGAGATCGCTAGTTGGTCACGTACAAGATTCTTAGTTATTTATACTAGCTGGTTACATCAATGATGCTTAACCGCGTGAACCATGTGCGTGTAGTCGGAGCTAGAATTATGTATCTTCACAGAGATCACGTACATATTGCAAATACTAGCTAGTTATATCGCGAATGCTCAAAAGGGATGTTACTCTAATGGGTAAAGGGAATACATTTCGTAACACGAAGATCGCTAGTTGGACACATACAGAATGCTCAGCTAGGGGTTGCCAGCAGCTGGTCACATCAAAGATGCTCAACTGCGGTCCATCTTTGTAGGCAGCTGTCTAAAGGGTAAGTTGCATAGCGTGCCTCCTCTATCTTTGAGGCCCGGGTCCACGCAGATTAAACCAAAGCCTAAAATCCTTCAATCTAGCTAAGCCTTGAAAAATACCATTGTGGCTATTTCTAGGGATGCCGGTGCAGGCCATCATGCTCTAGTTACACCAAGGCAACCTAACCCATCCACATCTGGATATTCGGAGTGTATAGTTTACCCTCTCATAAAGAGAGAGCATGGTTGGTCCTCAAGGACGACGCAATTCATGTGATGGGTCCCTAATTGAGAGCGATCTTCAACGAGAGCAGAAGTATATAGTTATTGCAGATACGCAATCGAGCCAAGTGATGAATAACTTTAAAAATCTTAATTGAAAAATTAGAAAAAGGATATTGAACTTAGTTTAAAGGTAGAAAATGCGTAACAACTAGATAGTCCTCGGCTTGTGAGGTAGTGCTTGTCAAGCTGCTTAAGTCTTCGACCTTTATTTCGCTTGAGCAGAGCTCAGGGAGAAGTAGGAGGTCATGCGTAGTACTTCCGTAGGTTGTAAGCATTCTACTGCTTATTGATCTTTTTGTTGTTCATAATGGTGAGGGTGTAGCTACCCTTGCCGCCTGCTTTGCTGACCTTGTATGGACTTTCCTATATAAGATTCATCATTTTAGAGCTTCTCTTCGGGTAAAGATGAATGTTTTTCTTAGAACTAGATCTTCAGGTTGAAATTGCCAGATCTTTGCCATTCTCTTGTAGCTGGAGATGAGCTGCTGCTGGTAAGCTGCAATGCGGGTGATGACATTCTCGCGTTCCTCTTCTGCCAGATCTAGATTAGTGGTCATCTCCTTTCTGTTTTGCTCCAAAGTTGGCAGTATGATGTTGATGCTTAACACGATGACATTGGGAGGGATGATTGCTTCTGAATCGAATACCAAGGAGAAGAAAGTTTCACTGGTTACTTGTCGTTTGTTTGTGCGATACGCCCATAGGATATTAGGAAGTTCATTTGGCCACTCTCCCTGCTTGTCTGTGAGAGATTTCTTGAGATTTCTTGTTGGATGCCTTCGTCTGCTCGTTGCCTTGAGGATATCTAGGCGTAGATGCTTGATGCCATATTTCTGGAAAAACTTCGCCAAGTTTTTGCCCACGAATTGCGTGCCGTTGTCGATGACGACAGATTGAAGGATGTTGAACCAGCAGATAATGTTCCTCTATATGACCACTCTATGTCTGATTGAATAGTGGTGGTCATGGACTTAGCTTCTACCCACTTGGTGAAGTAGTTGGTAGCAACGATCGGCATACCTCTGCTACCAATAATAGGCAGCATGGGCCATACCAGGTCGATTATCCCTACATGAATGTTCATGAGCTTGTCGACAGGTAGTACTCACTGATAGGTATTATGGGTACACACTTGAAAAGTTGGCAGCAGTCGCACTTTTGAACAAATTCCTTAGCGTTTATATGCACGGTAGGCCAGTGGTAGTCGGCGTTGAAGACCTTCTATGCTAAGGATCAACCTCCTGAGTGGTTTCCACAAACTCATTCGTGGATTGAACTTAGAACTTTCAAGTCATCTGATGGCACTAGGCAGTAGAGATATGGGCCTGAAAGGATATTCGAACGAGAATGTCGTTCCACATGTAGTAGCATGCCACCTTTATTTGGAGCTTTCTAGCTTCCAATCTTTCTACAAGGAGTGTCTCAGCGACTAGGTAGTTGTTAATGAGATCTTGCCAACTTGGGGTTATATTAACTTGTAACAACTCGACTGATGGTTCTTTTTCTATGCTCGTCTTTCCCAAATATTCAATCGGGATAGAATGTTTAAACTGGTAGTCCAAAGTGAAATCTAAGGCTGCCAGGGCGTCTGCATAAGCATTGTCTGCCCGTGGCATTTATGTGAAGGTGTAAGTCTGAAATGCCTCAAGCTGCTTTCGTACATTCTCGAGATATAGTGCCATCCTTGGATGCTTTACTGCATACTTCTCGATGGTCTGGCTTATGATAAGCTGAGAATAGAAATGGATTGAGAACTTCTTGACTGCCAGATCTTGTGCCATTCGGAGGCCTGCCAATAAGGCATCGTACTCTGCTTCGTTGTTTGATACCTTGAAACCTAGAGTGATTGCATGCTTGAGCATTGAGTCGTCTAGGGTGATGAGAACCAAGCTTGCTCCAGAACCTTTATAGTTGGATGAACCATCGATATGCATACACCAAAAACCTTTGTCAGAAAGGGTTGGTTCGGCCAATGTGTGCTCGAAGGCGTATTTGGGTTGTGCTGTCGCGTTTTTCAAGCCAGTAGTGAACTCTGCTATGAAGTCCACCAAGGCCTGAGCTTTGTTCACCATGCAGGGTCGGTAAACAAAGCTATATTGGTTGAGAAGTGTTTGGACCATGTAGAATAGATTGTAGGGGATACTGAGTTAAAACAACGACCGTATACGCTTGAAAGTATGGTCTTAGCTTCCGAGCAGCAACGATTATCTCCAAAATTAGCTTTTCAATCCTCCGGTATCTTGTTTCCCTATCAAGGAAAGCTTTAGAAGTATAAAATACTGGCAGTTGGGCCTCCAACTCTTCTTGTATGAGGGTAGAGCTTACTGCTACATATGAGACTGCCAAATAGATGCATAATTCCTCGGCTGCTTCCTGCTTGGATAGTAGCGGAGGAGATGTCAAATATCTCTTCAAGTCTTGAAATGCTTTCTCACACTCGTCATCCCACTTATCTTTTTGCGCTTTCCTGGTGGCCTTGAAAAAGTGCTTGCATCAATCGGTTGAGCGTAGGAAGAAACGGTTGAGTACGGTTGGGCTCAGTTGTGAATCGATTCTAGCTGTCTTATCCAGCTGCTCAGGATCAAGAATGATGTATTAGGCATCTTCTTCTGGTTTCCATCCTTTTTCATGTGTCGGTGTGTCCTCCTAAACGCCATTGTCTTGATCCGCCTGTTGTGGTTGCCATTTGGTAGCAACCTTGTCCTTTTGAACCTTAATGGCTTCTATGAGGGTGAATGACTTCTTCTTTGAGTCTTTCAGCATTTACACCGTGCATCATCAGGATGCGGTTTGGTTAGACTTGATTTCTCTGACTCAATTTGCCTGGATGTGGAATCAAATTTTATGGTACTTGACAAAGGATACGGTGCCTAATTTCACTAGTTAGGGTCTTCCCAAAATCCCGTTATAGAGAAAGGGGTCGCTGACTATTCTGAAAGTTTGCTATGAGACTGATGGTAGTGTTCTCACATCGAATGTTATGTTGCCAATAACAGTTGAGGTGTATCCATTGAATTCAGTGAGTACCTCTGCTCAGCATATTATCGTGCTTTCTAGGCATATCTTCTAAATGATCAATAGTTGAAGTAGATTTACTAAATTGCCATTGTCCACCATTACTTTGTGAACTATGGCGTGGGCTAATTGGATAGAAGTGACTAGGACGTCATTGCGTGGAAACTCTATTTCTTCAACGTCTTGTTTGGTGAAGCCGAAGATGGGTCCAAGGTTGATGTCAGTTGTCTGGACCTGCGAGACCAATATGGCTTGCTGAATCTTCCTCTTCTTGGAGTTGTTTGTGGCCCCAAGTATTCAGAATCAGCGAAGATGCCGTTGATTCTAATGGTCTTGGTAGACGGCTCCTCGTTTGCGTTTGTGTTCCTTTTAGCATGCACAACTGGCTTGTTCAAGTATATGTCGTATTTACCATTATTCAACAGCTTTTCTAGGTAGTCCTTCTAGGTATAGTAGTTGTCAGTCGTGTGACCAAGACATCGGTGGAACTCACAGTACTTGGTGTGATCTAGTTTGGAGATGTCTCATTTGGTTTGTCTTGGCAGCTTGAACCAAGGCTCACTCTTAAGGTCGCGGAGAATCTGGTTAATCGGGATCGTGAACTTAGTATCGTTCTTGGTAGCCTGACTTCCTCTTACAGAAGACCTGTCTCTGCGCTTGGCCCTCTGCCTACTTCATTCATTGGACTACCTCTTGTCCACCTTCTTCTAAGCTGCCTCAAACTCATTCTGAGGCTGCTCAGGTGTGTTGTTTGCTCGTCGAGCCTCATCTTAAAGCACATGCTTCTCTGCTAGAGTAAATTGGTCTACTAGAGTTAGGTCTTCTTTCATGATCAATTCTCCAAATAAGGGATGGTTTGCTAGGAATCTCTTTTTAAAGGTTGAGTTGGTAATCGAGTCGTTGTGCCCGATTATCTTTGCCTTCTCTACCTTGAACCCCTTTACATAGTAGCAGATGGACTCCTTCAGATTGTTCTTGATGTTGAAGAGATGATCGAACTTCTTCTTGATCGAGTGGTAGGATAAGTATTCCTTAGTAAAAACTACGAAAAACTAGTCGAAACTCCGAATGGACTGTGGAGGCAAGGTATGGAACCAATCCTGCACCTCTTCCTGCAAAGTAATGGAAAATATCTTGCACATTGAAGCTTTGTTTGCTCTGTAGAGGATCGTCGCGTTGCGGTAGTGCTTCAAGTGCATTTCCAAGTCTTCGTCTTCCTTAAATAGGGTGAAATGTAGAGTATTGAACTTACGCGAGGGCTCCGTCTGCTCGATCTCATTCGTGAAAAATGATTTATCCTTGTGTGCCACGTCCCTGCAGAGGGCCTTGTTTGTGGTCTCGGTGCACTAGAATCCACACAACCGCTCAGTAAAGAGCCTTTCTACTTCTTCCTAAATTTGCCTCTGCAAGGGCAGTGGGGCTTCCAGCTGCCCCCGTTCATAACTTGAGGGTTTCAGCTGCTCTTCCTTATGCTCAGCTTGTTTATGTTATGGATACGATGCATGTGGTATGTTCCTAGTAGGCGAATGGATTATTCGTAGGTTGCCGGTTGAACTTGAGCCAAATTGAGCGACTTTTTCTCTTCGTCCGTCGTGCTGCCTACTCCGATATGAGGTGGATGACGCTCCTTACAGGCCTAGCCACAAATGAACACTTCGCCTGGAGGTTGTCTATGTTGATCATTAGAGTGTGGCCTCAACTGTCAATGTATGCTCATTCGGGGGACTAACTAAGGGTGCACGCTCGTCCACGTGCTAACATGAGGGTATACGTTATCTTGTGGGGCTAGGTGGAAGTGTATGTTGCCATAACGCTGAATTCGTGGTTGGTCGATGGGCTGTTTACCGGGATACTGCTGGAGAGAAACGTCATCACCTGTCATTGTCCTACTTCAAGACACCTCGTCCGGGGCACAACTGCATCTCGGTGCACTACAGGAGCTAATTCACTAAGTTAGTCTGCTGCGTGAGGGCACTTATCTATTCGGCTACCTATCGGGATAGGTGTTGTTCACCATTTGGAGTGGAAGAGTTGGGACGGTAGACGTCTACTTGAGTTGTGGAAGTGTAATAGACTCTGAGTGCAAAACTTGAGCCAAGATGGGTCAGATCTGTAGTAAGGTAGGCTGAAAATACCCTTGGTTCAACCGTTGGCCTCAGAATATGGATCTAGGCTGGTTGAACTAGTCTGGGACCATGTTGAATAATCTCGAAGGCTGCGAGAGTAGGTCGAGCATATGGGAGCTAAGCCGCCTCGATTTGTCCTGCTTGGCGGCTGGAGGCTCGTTGGGCTCACGTTGGGTTGCAACCTGCGTCGCAATTGATGCGACTTGGGCTGCCTTAGTCTGGGCATCTTACGTCCAAGTAAATGTGGTAGGCGCCAGGGGTTACTACTGAAGGCAAGCAGCTGCCTGGGTCTGTGCCTGATGGCTACTTATGTTATGGGCCTCCTACCCTAGGGTTTCCTTGCGATGAGTAGGGGTTGCCCCGTGGGCCACTATAGCGGTGGTTGCAGCTGCTAGCATGGCCACGGTACCCCATGGAGGTAAAAAAATAATGGTCCTTGCCATGATAAGCCTCAAGGTGGAACGACGTAGAGCCACGTCGTGATCTCCATTGTTTAGTCCATGTCCTTCAACGTGGGAGGTCCTATTGGTTGTAGTTTTTGAATTCCCTGCCATCGTAGTCATGGATCTACAAATGAAGGAAGTTGAAAGCAAGTCTTTTTCGAGACTTTAAATCAGAGCTCTCAATGAAAACACCAATTTATGGATGCAAATTTCCACCGTCAGTTCATTTGACGAACACCTGTAATATAATAAACCTAAGATTAAAGGCAAAAGCCTTATGTGCCCACGATGAATGGGGGGCTTTGGCCGAAGAATCTTCGATGCCAAACTTAGATTTCTAAAAAGAATGTGTTTAGGTGTTTGTGGTTAGCAAAAAGACTCCTGAATTTTGAAGATAAATGGGTATTTATTGGAGATGAGATGAGTATGGCCCGGCCCTCTAGGGTTTAGGGTGGTTGGCCCTAGGTGGTATTTTGGGTGAGAATATTCTAAGATATTTGATTAAATAAATATCTTGGAGTAAATAGGTAAATATCCTAAATTGATGGGATTAGGATTACTTACTTGAAATAGGTCTTCTCTTATTAGGAATATATTTATGATAAGAATAAGGAATTATCATATCATAAATACCTTTGACTTTTTCTACGAGCAGGGGTGTCTTAAGCAGTCATTGATCTTGGTCTGTTCTACCTCAGTTGCGCATGGTGAATAAGACTGGTCCCTACTTATTTAATAGGGACATTCTAGTCTTTTTTTATGAAAAATAATCCACGTATCAACTCCATGATTTTTGAGATTATTTTTTACTTGACGTTATCTTTTCCTCCACTCCTAATCTCATTTTTTCTCCATCACAAAAGATTAGGAGTTTAGCAACCCAGCGGCAGGTCAATGAACAATAGCAGCTGAGCCACCACCAAATTCATCGGCCTACTTTGCTCATACCTAGTAGTTCCCCGCCCCCCCCCTCCCCAACACGGACGCCATTTTTGAAAACTCCCTCTTATTTTCCTAAACCATCAACTGGTCTATCGTTAAAAAGGTTCAACCCCTAGTGGACTGCATTGGCGAACCCATGGCTCCGGCGATGAGCTAAGAAAATGACCTGAAATTCGACTCAAGGTAAGTGTCAAAGAATTAAGGATGTCGCTCCTCCTCCTAATCAAGGTTTTCTCTTACAAATTTTCATAGAGACAAAAAGTTAGTTGGCAACGAAAAGGGCGTTGGGCTCCCTTTATTTATTCCACAGCCTTCAATTACTCATTCTCTAGCTACGAGTCTTTTTAGCTACAATTACAACACTCAGGAACTATTATCTCTCTCTTTCGTTGGAAAAGAATTAAGAGCAATCGTGCATAAGTGCTCGATTATTTCTAATTATTGATATCGTAAATCTTAGTATATCTCATAATTTCGTATACATTTGTGGTCAGTAATCATATAACTTCACTTCATTATTCTTTATTATGAAAAATGGCCTTTAATAATAGTGTTCAACGGGTCCCACTTGTACCCACTGATAGGATTTTTACTACTCATGTGAACGGGCTTAAATCTCCTATTTTACTTGCAAGAATCACAAGGTTATTGTAGTATAAACGGATCTCGCAAGGTCGTCTCCACAAGGATTATTAAATAATTCCAAACAAAACCAAATTTCAATTAATTATTGTAATGTAGAAGTTTAGGTGATTGATTTTATAACCTAATTAAAATAAAAACGAAATTAATGAATTAAAATAAACAATCTGCAATATTAGAGCTAGAGAGAAAATAGAACAGTTTTTGGAGAATCAAATTAAGAAAGCACTAGGGTTCCACCATCACCTAGCAATCCTATGAATTTTTACTAATTACTTATGATCTACACATGACACTTTGAAGGTTAGATTTTCCTAATTCATATTCTACTTGGAACCTCCAACATAGAACGTATATCTCACATGCAACCCGTCCGAACATTCGGATCAAATCTGAACATGAAAGACTCATTATGCTTTATGAAAATTCTTTGAAAAACCATGCAATCCTTAAGACGTGATATTCATCCTAAGTGAAATTACAATTATTAATCACAAGAAACCAACGTCACTTTCAGGGAACTTTCCGACTAAAATTGCATCAAATTACTTTTCTAAAAATCCTAATGGTGATCAGGCATTAAAACAATTAGATAGTTTTTATCCCGGTGATTAACAATTCAAAGTACGCATGCAATCAATCATAAGCAATTAAATAAAAATCACATATTCATGCTAAGGCTTACGGCTTCGCCCTAGCAAAAGAAATTAGTTCCGCATACTCATAATTGAAATCATAGAAAATATATTCAAGAAAATGATTGAAAGCACCTTCAAGTAAAAAGTCTCCAAAACCCTAACAATTCTCTCTGTCTCCAAAATTGCATAAAAGAAAGTGTAAAGAAAAATGGTAGACGGCCAAGCAATATATCTGCTCAGCCTCCACACAAACCCTAGGAAACTAAAATTAATTCCCATCAAATAGGAAACATAACCCTAATTTAAATGGTAAAATTCGCCTAAAATCTGAACAGCCATGTTTTGGACCCATAAGCTGCTCCAAAACTGGCCCAATATAGCTGAATTTAATGTTTTGACTATTCTGAACACTTCTCCAGAAGGCTACGAACCCATCCGAGGTCATCTTGGGCTCCAAAAACGCAATTTAAGCCCAAAAACGTCATTTTCCAGCACTGCGCACTGCTTCTTTATTTTATCGCCAGAAAATAACCGCTTGGTGGAAAAATCCCAAATTTTGATACGATCAAGCTAAGTGACTCACGAACGTCCTCCAACTAGAATTACTCCAAAATTCGTCCATTTGGTCCTGTTTTGCTCCAGATGAAGTTGAAAGTCCTATATTGAAAATACAATTCAAAGTATCAAAATTCTTCCAATATATTAACCAAAATACACTAAGATTAGGGTAAAATATATAATATAAAATCTACTCATCAAATACCCCCAAACTTAGCTTTTTGCTTGTCCTCAAGCAAAACAAGACTCAAACAAAAATTAAAACTTAACAAACTAGACAACTAGCTAAAACTCAACCAAGACAAAACTTCCACCTTCAAGTTGCAATCCATAGCAAATTTTAAAAACTAGAACATCTTTTCAAAAGTTCCAACTAATCCCACCACATAGTCTAAACCATTTAGAATTAATTAGAAAAGAATTCACAAACTTCATTTGGTGTAAAGTGAACCACATAGTTAAGGAAACTCGACTAAAACCCTTACCTCTCGTCCTTCTTTATTTCACACATGCTAACATTAAATATAACTATTTTTCTTTTTCTCTTCAATTTTTTTTCTCTTTTTTTTTCATTTTTTTTTCAGTAACAGTAGTGGTCGTGCAATGTCGGTTCACTTAAGCTTTCGATCCAACCCATGTAGCAAGCTTTAGGTCAATGACTCCGAAACCACTAGGGCTTTAGGGCACTAGGTGTAGAACACCTCTAAGGACTTATTAACCCGAGCTGAAAAGGCTACGAAACCAACTAACCACCATGCCCCATGCCAAAACTCTACCGTTTGACGCGAGAATCACTGCTGATTAGGCAGGACTGGCCCAGTTACTAGGCAAAACCTCAGGTGAGACAATTATTACTTTATTCACAATAATAACTGACCTTACTTAAAACAAAAATTAAAAATAAACTTAGACTAAAAGCAAGTGTTTCAATCTCACTCCCCACAAACCATGTTGGTGTGATGTGCAAAGTTCAAAGTATAATTCATGAATTAGTGTCTAAGCAACGATAAATAGCAAAGACTCTAATGTGGGATTAACCTTCACCATGTCCATTTGTTCTAACGTTTAAAATAATCTATGGATATTAACTTTAAAAAGAATGAAAACTTTTAACTGACACAAAAATTAAAAACCTAAAATGTTATTTTCCCACCCCCAAACTTATTTCACACGTTGTCCGCAAGGTGTGGAAAATAAAAGAAAATAAAAAAAATAAATAAAAAAATGGACACAAAAAACGATAGAGCATAACAACCTGAACTCAACTAAATAAACTAAGCTTATGGAAAAACATGAAAAAGAAAACTAGATGAAAATAAGCTGACAGAAAAACAAAAAACCAAAAAAACAAAAAAAAGAGAAAAGAAAAAGGTAACCTGAAGTGCAGGGCTTTCCCATGCAAGCCTTGTGCAATGTTGATAAAAGAACTGAAGTGGGCCACGAGAAAAGCAAAGAAAATGGCATGGGTTCGCGACATAATGCAGCCCACTTGGCTGCGCACGCAGGCCACACACGTGCCAAACCCGAGCTCGGTTATTTGAAAGCGTTGGATTCCCCAGGAGAACGGCACAGCATGCGTGCACCAAAACCCGAGCACCAGTATGTGAAGACATTGGATTCCCTGCGAACCTCGATTACCTAACCGAACGGCTTTTCTCTTTTCACCTAGGCTAGAGCCAAACGGCTCCATTTCTGAGGCATTTCAAAACCCCCACTCGGCAGATAAGGGAAGCTGTCAGATTTGCACACGTGTCGTGCATCCGGGTGGTGAGGTCCTTAGGATTCTAATTGAAAAGCTCCATTATGTTCCATTTCTCTCAGAAACCAGTTCTCTCTAAAAGGGAAAGACCTCTCATTTTTTTTCTCAACCCACTCTTTCCTTTTTGCTCGTAGACCCCATTTTCTGTAAAATGAAAAATATCTCCCATTCTCACCCTTAGCCAACCACACCCACGGCTCGGCAAAAGAAACCAAAACAATCGACTTTGCCTTGGAAATGATGGTACATTCAAGCTCCACACGCCCCTCAAAGGTAATCATCGCCCCTGTCCTGCTCAATTTATATGTCCAACTAATGATTCTAGATAGAAAAGAAGAACACTAACTCATGTTGATCTGATTCCTTTGCGAGGATGCTCGGGTACACAACGAAAAAGGTCACACTAGGACCAAAAAGGGGCAAATCCAAGGTCGATCGTCCAAAGATCATCCATCTGTAGGTACAACTCAGTCACCGTAGCCCTTGTTTATTTTGTGTTCTTAGTAACTGGTAGAGCACCATTATGTTGTGACTGATGCATGTTGGTGTGTTGTTGATATAGTTGGGATGCAGTGGTCCATGATCGAGAAACTTGACACAGCAAGGAAAAAAAAAGCACCAGCTACTACTTTGCAGATCCAGGTCTTACAAAGGTAATATCTTGTTCTCCGTTGGTGATGAACCCCAATATGTGAAAAAAATTGCTTCATTACTTATGCTTGTAGTCAGACATGTGTTGCTTGTGCAGAACACTCGGATCCATGACAGACCTAAGGGAAGAAAAAAAAAAGTAACCACACAAGCTCAACGGACGAAAACAGCAAAGGCCGCATGACCCAAATATGTGCATCTGGGAGGTAAACTTTGAATCCCTGCAAGTTTAGTTGTTGTAGATCTGGTAATAATAGTTGTACTCAGTTTTGTGGTGTATGGATCTGTGATTTAACTGTGCTTCTCCTCCATGCATCGCAAAACTGAGCTGCAGAAAATTAACTGCTCAAAATTATGTCTCTGTGCTGGATCTGCAACAATCTCCCCCAAACTTGCATCTGTGAATGACTTTTTATGTTGACTGCTTTAAATTTCCAGCATAGTGTAGATGTGGTTGATGTAACGGTAGACTTGTTGCTGGGTGCAGGATTCCAGCATAGGACACGCTTTATTTTCCACGTTCGCAACTTGCAATTAACCAATATGCGTATATTAAAAACAGAGCTAAAATCAACTGCGTGAATAAAGAAAAAAAAATTTGGATTTTTTCACGTTTATTTTTATTTTATTTTATTTTTTTAATAAACTTAGGTATGGAAATGCATCCAGAAAAAAAAATCAAACGAAAAATAAAATAAGGAAAGAGTTTAGAAAAATTGGGTTGCCTCCCAACAAGCGCTTTATTTTAAGTTTGTAGGTAGACGTTGCAAAAATCTGATGGCTAGATCACTGGTTCCTTCAGAGTTGATGACTTGCCTACACCATGTTTCTCTATGCATGGTTTTAGTTGATGTTTGGTAACCTTCAATGAGAAATCTATGCCCTTAGCCTTAATGTCCACATTACCATTTTGAAAAACTTTAGTAACTAGAAAATGACCTTTCCATCGAGACTCTTGTTTCCCTGGAAATGACTTGAAATCTGAACTTAATAACCACACTTTTTTACTAGGCTGTATTTTCTTAAAATTTGGGCTGCTTGGCAAATTTTCATGCTTTTTCATAGTGTTAATTGGCTGGTCATCATGTAGCACCATTTGCTGCTGTGGTTTAGAACTTGTACAATCACGAGTTACATTCGGGGGCTTTATGGACAGATGGTCAGTTGATGATCTGTTCATAAACTTGGCACTTAGTAAACCATCAAATGCATCAACACACATGCATTCTTGCTTGTCACCTGAATGTAAGCTTGCTTCAAACAACTTGAAAACAACAGTTTGATCTTCAAACCGGAATGTTAATGTTCCGGCTTCAACGTCAATAAGAGTCCGGGCTGTTGCCAGAAATGGGCGGCCCAAAATGATGGGTGTTGTCAAATCCTCATCCATGTCCAACACCATAAAATCCACCGGTAAATATAAATTGTCAACCTTCACAATAACATCTTCAATGACTCCTCTAGGGTAGGTAATTGAACGGTCAGCCAATTGAATAATACTGGAGGTTGGCTTCAGCTCACCTTCACCTAAACGTTTGAAAACAAAATAAGGCATTAAGTTTACACTAGCACCTAAATCAATTAAAGCACTTTTAAAATCAGAATTGCCAATAGTACAAGAGATAGTAAAACTCCCTGGATCTTTTTTCTTTGGAGGCAATTTATGCAATAAGACCACACTGCATTGTTCTGTTAGAATTACTTTTTCAAAATCAACGAGCTTCTTTTTCTTTGTGCAAACATCCTTCAAACATTTGGCATAAGATGGAATGTTCTTGATTGCATCAATTAACGGTAGATTAATTTGAAGTTTTGACAAAGTCTTCATAAAATCTGTTAATTGTTGATCTTTAGTTTTAGGTCTCAACCTTTCTGGATAAGGCATAGGTGGCTCATAAACACGTTCTGCAGTTTTTGTGGTAGCTTCTGCAGTATTTTCGGATCTGTCTTGGGACTGCCCAAAATCTGCAGAAATTTCAGAATCTGCAAAAATTGCAGATTTAGTTTGGGGTAGTTCTGCTGCCTGCGAATTTCCAACAGAATTTTCATGTCTGTTGTTGTAACTTTTGCCAGACCGTAGAGTCCGTATAGCATTGCATTCTTCTCGTCCTCTTGGATTAGGTACTATTTGACTAGGAAATGTACCCGGAGCTCTTTCTGAAACCTGTAAAGCAATCTGCCCAATTTGTTTTTCCATGTTTTTCATTGATGCATGCAGATTTTGGATTTCTTGATTGGTAGTATTTGCTAATTTTTCAATTGCAACCTCCTAAGCAGCCTTAGGTGCAGCAGGTTGCTGTACCTGCTGTTGAAATTGAGGTCTTGAGTGCTGATCTTTGTCCCACTTTAGATTAGGATGATCTCTCCAACCTGGGTTGTAGAAATTCGAATACGGGTCATATGTGGGACGTTGGAAATTGTTAAAAGAATTAACCTGCTCCGCTATAAACTCTGGATAAACATCTTTATGTGGACAGCTCAAAAAATCATGATTTGTCAAGCTGCAAATGCTGCAGGCAGCTTGTAAAGGCTGCTGTACAGCAACCTGTGAACCCGAAATTCTTTGTAATAACATGTCAAATTTTGCATCAAATCTTTCAAGCTTTTTCTCCATTTTTTCAATTTGTGCCGACACGTATGGTGAACCATTTGACATCTCAAAAACGGATCTAGATTGTGGCTGCTCAACTGCCCATTGTTGTGTATCTGCTGCCATTTTTTCAAATAATAAACAAGCCTCTTGTGCATTTTTATCTTTGTATGAACCTCCGCAAGATGCGTTGACAAGAGTTTTTGTAGTCATATTCAACCATCTGAAAAATATATGCATTTGATCATTAGTGTTAATACCCGAATGTGGACATTTTCTAATCAACTCTTTGAATCGCTCCCACGCCTCATGAAATTCTTCATTTGGCTTTTGGGCAAATGATAAAATCTGAGTTCTCATGTCAAGAGTCTTCGAAGCTGGATAATACTTGTTTAAAAAAATTTCACTGAGTTGGGCCCAAGTTGTAATGCTTCCAGATGGGAGTGTGAGAATCCATCTCCTTGCTTGATCTTTTAGAGTGTATGGAAACAAACGAAGCTTAATAGATTCGGCTGAAATTCCCCTTACCAAAATATTTATGCAACCCATTAAAAATTCTGCAATGTGCATGTTAGGATCATCAGATGATAACCCATGAAACATAGGTAGAATATTCAACATGTGCTGCTTTATTTCAAATGCAGACCCTTCCTTCACTGCCGGATAAGTAATGCAACTTGGTATATTTGTGGTATGGGCTGTCAGTGAATCTCCCAGGGGCAGACCAGCTTCTGGAATTACAAATGCCATTTTTTCTTTGTTGTGCAGGTTTTCAGAATTTAAAGATTGTAGACAAGTTACCTGCAGAGGAGGAACCCTCTGCAAAGTTCGCTCCCTGCGTTTCCTCCTTAAATTCTGCTCAAGTTCTGGATCAAATGAAATCAATTTCTGCACTGTTGAACGGGTGCTGACCATGCACAGATTTCTGAAATCTGCACTATTGTACTGTTGTAATCTGTAAAAATAAAATAAAAACGAAATTTTTTTTTTTTTAAATATGTATAAACAGCAATAACTAATTGAAAATCTGATTCGTAGGGATTATTTTAAATATTCCCTGGCAACGGCGCCATTTTCTTGATAGGATTTTTACTACTCATATGAACGGGCTTAAATCTCCTATTTTACTTGCAAGAATCACAAGGTTATTGTTGTATAAATAGATCTCGCAAGGTCGTCTCCACAGGGATTATTAAATAATTCCAAACAAAACCAAATTTCAATTAATTATTGTAGAGTAGAAGTTTAGGTGATTGATTTTATAACCTAATTAAAATAAAAACGAAATTAATGAATTAAAATAAACAATCTGCAATATTAGAGCTAGAGAGAAAATAGAACAGTTTTGGGAGGATCAAATTAAGAAAGCACTAGGGTTCCACCATCACCTAGCAATCCTATGAATTTTTACCAATTACTTATGATCTACACATGCCACTTTGAAGGTTAGATTTTCCTAATTCATATTCTACTTGGAACCTCCAACATAGAACGTATATCTAACATGTAACCCGTCCGGACGTTCGGATCAAATCTGAACATGAAAGACTCATTATGCTTTATGAAAATCCTTTGAAAAACCATGCAATCCTTAAGACGTGATATTCATCCTAAGTGAAATTACAATTATTAATCACAAGAAACCAACGTCAATTTCAGGGAACCTTCCGACTAAAATTGCATCAAATTACTTTTCTAAAAATCCTAATGGTGATCAGGCATTAAAACAATTAGATAGTTTTTATCCCGGTGATTAACAATTCAAAGTACGCATGCAATCAATCATAAGCAATTAAATAAAAATCACATATTCATGCTAAGGCTTAAGGTTTCGCCCTAGCAAAAAAAATTAGTTCCGCATACTCATAATTAAAATCATAGAAAATATATTCAAGAAAAGGATTGAAAGCACCTTCAAGTAAAAAGTCTCCAAAACCCTAACAATTCTCTCTGTCTCCAAAATTGCATAAAAGAAAGCGTAAAGAAAAATGGTAGACGACCAAGCAATATATCTGCTCAGCCTCCACACAAACCCTAGGAAACTAAAATTAATTCTCATCAAATAGGAAACATAACCCTAATTTAAATGGTAAAATTCGCCTAAAATCTGAACAGCCATATTTTGGACCCATAAGCTGCTCCAAAACTGGCCCAATATAGCTGGATTTAATGTTTGGACTATTCTGAACACTTCTCCAGAAGGCCACGAACCCATCCGAGGTCATCTTGGGCTCCAAAAATGCAATTTAAACCCAAAAGCGTCATTTTCCAACACTGCGAACTGCTTCTTTATTTTATCGCCAGAAAATAACTGCTTGGTGGAAAAATCCCAAATTTTGATACGATCAAGCTAAGTAACTCACGAACGTCCTCCACTGGAATTACTCCAAAATTCGTCCATTTGGTCCTGTTTTGCTCCAGAGGAAGTCGAAAGTCCTATATTGAAAATACAATTCAAAGTATCAAAATTCTTCCAATATATTAACCAAAATACACTAAGATTAGAGTAAAATATATAATATAAAATCTACTCATCACCCACCTCACCTTCCAAAGGAGAACCTTCTGAACTCCCTTTTTTTTTTATTGGTAAAACAGGAGGACCACGAAATCAAATCTCACAAATTAGTTTTTTGTTTTTTTTTAAACATAAATCCCAGAACTTGTTCTCCAACCTTCTAATTTAAAATTGATAAAGTACAATTCAATTATTGTTTTGTGAACTTTTCTTTTATTTAAATGCATGCTTGGTCTCTCAATGTCACTTTCTTTGTCCATTGGTCGTGATAGATGTAATGTGCTAGATGGCTTTCCCAAAAGGGAAATAATATTAGGGTTTGGGACGGATTAAAATATCTTAAATTCTGATTTCCATTTTCCACTTGAAAGTGCTTTAGATTACTTTTTTTTTATCTGAAGTGAAATTCAATGATTAAGAATCCAACTCGATCGGATTCAACTTGAAATTTGATCTCTTACAATTGATTAAGGAGAGGATAGTTAAGTTTGTGTTGTCATAGCTCATTTTTCTGTGTGTCATTGCCAATGTTCTTGTTAAAACTGTGACCAACGTTGGCTGATAGAAACTTTTGACGGCTCTTGGTGCTAACCAAGGCTTATGGGTTTGTGGTGGCGCTACGGCGACCATGGCGGCTCGGGCTGAGAATCCCCTTACCACCCATCCTTTTGTGCGATGTCCTATCTACAATTGGCGTCTCAAGTGCCTTGCCTAGCCACACCTTCTGCCAACTCTGTACCCGCCTCTCTTATGTGGACATGTCATCGACTCTACTTTTATTTTTTAGTTTAGTTTATGCTTTTGTTTATACCACTTAGAGCGGGTTAGGTAGTAGTGTTGTTTTGTGTCGCTATGATGATTTGTGTGAACTTGTTTATTGCGATGGCTTTATGTGACGGTCTAGGCTTGTTGTGTCTATCGTTATTGTGAAAAATCTAAATCGGATCTCTTGATTCTAGTGCTATGTGTGGTGGTCGTGTAAGGGTTTAAAATCATTTATGTTTTATGTGAATTACCTCTAGATCAAGAAATTGGTCACTACAGAAATGTACTTATCTGACACCTCTTTGTAATTGGTTATTCTAGGTATAAAACACTCTATCGATTCTGTACAAACAAAAGGTTTGTGTTGCCACATTATCAATCCCAAATGGTTGGAATTGAGTTTGAGTTAGTAGTCCAAAGTCCTGTTTAAATTCTCCACACAAATCATCAATAACCAACTATATATTACAATGAATCTAAATTATACATTTACACAAAAATACACTTAATAAATGATTATATGTTGTTAGACTATCTGAAAAGACAACATTTTTTATAGTATGTAATAAATATTAGACAAGAGATAATATTTGTCAAACTTACATCTTTTAACTTTTAAGTTAAACCTCACGTGATCAATTTAGACAATCAAGCTTCACGAAACTTTTCAAGCATTGAGCTTGAATGTATTTGGTCTCCAATTAGTTTGAGCTCAAATCAAATCAACTCAACTCAACTCAATACGGTTCAAATATCGTATTAACGTAGGAAGGGAGAATCGAACTTAACTATAAGCTTGATAACGCTCCTTTTTGGATCCGAATCCTTGCCTATTAAACCCGCCTTTACTTGCACCCCTACCCACTATATAACATTAAAGATCATTTCATAAATGAGGAAGAAATTTGGCAAAAGTAAAAATCAGAAGAGGTCTTGTATGACATGTATCATTGTTTCTCAACGAATCCAGCAAATCTTTGCCTAGCCAAAAAGGAAAAAGAAAAAGGGAAGAAATGGGAAAAAAGAAAAAAGGCACTACTAGTACTACCCCCTATTTATAAATTGATGGGTACCCCCCAACTCCCAGCAGCAGCAGCCTATTTCGTAGTTGCCTTTCGTCTTTAAACCAAAAAACCCAGCAGCAGCCTTCTTGTTCCTTAGCAACCATTTCTCTCTTGGGCTTCTTCGTCTCCATAGCAACCAGATATCTTTCTCTTTCTCTTTCACTTTCACAACCATTTCTCTGTAACTTTTCGTAGTTCACCCTATCCCTTTGTTATAATAATATTTCTACCTGCATTTCCAAAACCCATTTGACAAACACTCATTGCTACCAGAAAGTTGACTTTTTTTTTTCAGAAGAAGAAAAGAAGAGCAAAAGACAGCAACCCAGATCAGTGATGATTAGTAGTTAAAGTTTACTACACATACAAAAAATGAATCTTGATCAAGACCCAGTAAGCTTTTCGTCTTCGAGTGCGGCCCCTGATCATCCTCTGCCATTGGAGAGGCTCTATGACCAAGGTCCTCCGGCATTTCTCACCAAAACGTATGACATCGTCGATGACCCATCAACCAACCACATTGTTTCATGGAGCAGAGACAACAACAGCTTTGTTGTTTTGGATCCCAATAGCTTTGCCATGAGTCTTCTCCCCAGATATTTCAAGCACAACAATTTCTCCAGCTTTGTCAGGCAGCTCAACACCTATGTAAGCATCACTCTCTAGCACTCCCCATTTATCTGCATATTATGCAAAGTTTGCAAACCCGAGCGTAGTCTTGTTGGCTAGAGTAGTTTACTCCCCTTTTGCACGAAGTTGGAATCTCACTTCTCGTAGTTAAGATTGGATTAGATTATCGCTCAAAAATGAAATTTGGATATTGAATACATATTGGTGAGGTTCTTTGGATGTGACTAGTTTGTGCATTCATGCTCTTGAAACAGCTATAAATGTGTCACTTTTATTTGTTTAATTGGGTCCTTTTTTTGTTTTTTTTAATGGGGTTACTAAATGTGGACATATTGTTTGTTAAATGGCTTCAAAAGAGAAACTGCAGGAACCAATGTATAAAATATGCACGACTATTACAAAGGGAGCTGCTTTTGCTTCTATTTTAAATCTTGATGAATCGGTTTTTGTTTGTTTGATTTTTTTAATCTCACTTTCCTTTTCCTTGGATGTGTCGGATTTAAAGCTTCATACGGATGATGTGATCATGGAGAAGTTCTTTAATTTGCTTAATGTAGGGATTTAGGAAGGTTGATACAGACAGATGGGAGTTTGCTAATGAAGCGTTTCTCAGAGGGCAAAAGCATCTTTTAAAGAATATCAGGAGGAGGAAGGCATCCCATCTTCCTCAGGCTTCACAGAAAACTTTGGACTCTTGTGTAGAAGTTGGGAGGTTTGGATTGGACATAGAGATCGACCAGTTGAGGCGCGATAAACAAGTACTAATGGGGGAACTAGTGAAGCTTCGACAGCAACAGCAAGCTAATAGAGTTTACCTCCAAGGAATGGAAGATAGACTGAAGAGGACAGAGTTGAAACAACAACATATGTTGAGTTTCTTGGCAAGGGCAATGCAGAATCCTAATTTTGTACAACAATTGTCTCAGCAGAAGGACTTAAGGAAGGAACTGGAGGAAGCAGTTACCAAGAAGAGAAGGCGGACTATTGAGAAAGGGCCTAGTAATGTTGAGGTGGATGAATTTGGCCAAGTTGGAGTAGAGACTTTTGTTAAAGTTGAACCACAAGAATATGGTGACATTTCTGATCAGTTTGAAGTTTCGGAGTTGGACCAATTTGCTATAGACATGCCGGGGGTAAGCGGAAGCCAAAATGTTCATGGTGACCAAGAATGTAAAGAGAGAGACGAAGAACATGAAGGTAGAGGCAAAGACCTGGATAAGGGTTTTTGGCAAGATTTGTTCAATGAGAATATTGATGAAGAAATTGGTTTGCTTGGTGTTCAAGAAGAGGATGAGGAAGATGTCAATGTGTTAATTGAGGAGCTTGGTTTTTTAGCTCCCAGTCCCAAGTAAAGAAGACGATGAGCTTCTTATGCATACTTTCTTCAAGGGTGTGGGTTTGAGACCCTCATCATCAAGATATCATGAAGTTCCTTGCTCGTTTCTAAGTTGGCATTGACGAGTGACGAACACATGAATACTGAGAAGTTACACTGTTCCACTGCAAACAGCTACATGTGGTTAGTTTCCTTTTAGGATCACTTGAATTTCTTGGTTTTCTTATATCTCTGCTTTCCATTCGTTCCTCGTCTAAAATCTGATTGTATTCCAGCCAGTGTTTGAAAATCAAAGGTATGTACTTATCCTGAACAATCATTAATCTTGACATGACTTTAGAAATTCAGTTATTCAGTTATCCAAACAATAATTTGTTGGTTATAAGTCAACAATCTGTGATAATTTATATATGCTAATAAATAATAAATGCAATAGAAACTAACAGAATATAAACTAGAATATGAATTATAAAATAGACAACTTGAAGATCGAGGCTTGCGTACCGCAATGTCCTTGAAACAGAAATTTCGTCCCTACTCTGTGCTTGTAGTTCTACGGACGTCTGCTTCACCAGGATTCAACGATCAAGTTAAAATTCCAGCACCGGAAAATTTAACTTCTGGCGAATTTAGTGTGGTTCTCTCAGTAAGAAGGTTTAGGAATGTAGAAGATGAAGTTGATTATTTTCTGTGTTCTAAATGCTATGCAAATGGATGTATATATAGTAGATGGATGCCTGTTTGCAACAGGTATGAGAATGGGGTGTGACTGTTGGGAGACATTTCTTCAGAGGGTGCTTTGCTCTGTGTTCAGAAAGAACTTTCAGACTTCATCTGAAAGGATGAGTCTTTTCATAAAAAATAATTAATTAATTTAATTCGAATTTAATTAAAAAATAATTAAGTAAATCCGAAAAATAATTAATTAAATAATTTAATTATTAGAGCCCAAGAGGCCCAAGGCCCAAGGCCCATCTTTTGACAATTAAATATATATTAATTATAATTAATTATATATTAATTACCAAATAATTAATACACCCCAAAGCCCAACCCCAAGGGTGAACCCAATTTTAGTCTCCAGGCCTATTACTCCAATCACTTTCTTTAAAGGACAAAGCCTTATAAAGTGATAAAATCTTTTGGGAATGGCCAATGTGGGACAAGGAAATTTCTACTCAAACTACTCAAATTTCCAACAATACCTCACATTTGAGTTGAAATTTCATTCAAACTCCAACAATGACCCCACATTTGAATGCAAATGGAAATGCAAATGTGTGACTAGGCTGCATGACTAGGCTGCCTAAAACTGAGAGAGAATAGTCATGATATGCATCGGGTGAAGTGTCTTTTGAACTTGAACTTACCCTAGTGAAAACATATCGAGTTTACTTGGTGACGCGGTGGATGTGGAAGATCTTGAACTGTTCACCGCAGTAGTAAACCAAGACAATATGCTACACACATATCATGGCTGCCACACGTCAATTCATACGGTTGTGTTCATTTTGGCCCTGAACAGATCTCGGATTTCGTAGGAGCTTTAGAGAATTTAGCCATATCAATTCTCATAAATGTGGCCCCATTTACTCCTATATAGGTGACATTAATTAAGAATAGTCTGCCATATTCCTCTTGATAACAAGATATTAATGTCATTAAATGTATAAAACATAACCCCTCAAACGTCAACAGACAACACACATTTTATCATAAAAATGAGTAAGTTGTGCGTTCAACTTTTGAATCAAACTCAACCAGTTTGCCTATTGAACCTAGACCATGGGATCTCCAATCAGCTAGGTTAGGTTTCCGCCCAGTTCAATTCATTGAATTGGCTTAAGACCCATTCCCCTCGATGTAAATAATATTTGCTCTCTTGGTAGGCCTTTTGTCAAATGATCAGCTATATTTTCCTTTGACTTCACATAATCAATGGATATTATTCCATTGGAGAGCATCTTCTTAAGAGTATTGTGTCGACGTCTGATGTGACGTGACTTCCCATTGTATACATGACTTTTGGCCCTTGATTGAGCGGCCATACTATCACAATGTATACATATAGCCGTTACCGGCTTTGGCCACATTGGAATATCCTCCAGAAAATTTTTGAGCCACTCGGCTTCTTCGCCAGCCAAATCTAAAGCTATAAACTCAGACTCCATGGTGGATCGAGCTATACATTTCTGTTTAGAGGATTTCCAAGATATTGCTACACCTCCCAAGGTAAAAACATATCCACTTGTCGACTTGGATTCTGTAGTGTCAGAAATCCAATTGGCATCACTGAAGCCTTCTACAACAGGTGGATATTTTGTGTAGTGTAATCCGTAGTCAAGTGTATTTTTCAAATACCTTAACACTCTTACTAAAGCATCCCAATGCTCTTGTGCCGGATTACTTGTATATCTACTAAGCCTACTTACTGCATACGCTAAGTCGGGCCTAGTTGAATTCATCAAGTACATTAGACTTCCAATTACTTGAGAATATTCAAGTTGAGATATGGCATCGCTTTTATTTTTCTCCAACTTGCATCCAGCATCAAAAGGAGTTGCAGCAGGTTTGCAGTCAAATTGACCAAACCTTCGTAATATTTTTTCTGCATAATGGGATTGTGTAAGGACATATCCTTCACTATTTCTCTTAATTTGAATTCCTAAAATGACATATGCTTGACCTAAGTCTTTCATGTCAAAACTGGAATTCAACATTTTCTTTGTTTTGTTTATGACATCTTTATTGCTTCCCATTATGAGCATATCATCCACATACAAGCAGACAATAACACAAGTTTTATCATTACTCTTAATGTAGACACATTTATCAGATTCATTTATTTTGAACCCATGTGTCAACAAAGTATGATCAAATTTCTCGTGCCATTGTTTTGGTGCTTGTTTAAGTCCATATAATGACTTAACTAATTTGCACACTTTGCTTTCTTGTCCTTTAAGCACAAACCCTTCAGGTTGTTCCATGTATATTTCTTCATCTAGTTCTCCATTTAAAAATGCTGTTTTTACATCCATTTGATGTATATCAAAGTTGTATACAGCCGCAATCGCTATTAACATCCTAATTGACGTTATGCGAGAAACTGGAGAATAGGTGTCGAAATAATCCAACCCTTCTTTTTGGCGATAACCTTTGGCTACTAAACGTGCCTTGAACTTATCAATGGTTCCATCCGCCTTAAGTTTCTTCTTGAAAATCCATTTATGGCCAATTGGTTTACTACCGGGAGGTAAATCAACCAATTCCCATGTGTTATTTTCCATAATGGATTCCATTTCACTTTTAATTGCTTCCTTCCATAAAGGAGCCTCAGAAGAAGACATTGCTTCTTTAAAAGTTCTAGGTTCATTCTCGGATAAGAAAGCAATGAAATATGGTCCAAAGTTTTTAGAAACTTTGATTCTTTTTCCTTTTCTTCGTTCCACATCATTTCCTTGGACACCAGAAGAAGAGGCTTCATCATGACTATGATCATGAACCCTCTTTGTATTAGAACCAGATTCCTTTTCTTTGTAAGGGAATATATCCTCAAAGAATTCTGCATCCGCTGATTCTAGTATAGTGTTAACATGTATGTCAGAAATCGAAGATTTCACAACAAGGAACCTATAAGCAGCACTATTATTTGCATATCCAATGAATACGCAATCAATAGTTTTAGGTCCTAGTTTCGTTCTTTTTGGTAACGGAACTTGCACCTTTGCTAAGCAACCCCACACTTTGAGGGTTTTATAAGTGGGTTTATGTCCTTTCCATATCTCATAAGGTGACTCGTCAATCTTTTTTAGAGGAACCTTATTCAATATGGTATTTGCAGTAAGTAAAGCTTCACCCCACAAACTGTGTGGAAGCCCAGAACTATTTAACATGGAATTAATCATATCTTTGAATGTTCTATTTTTTCTTTCGGCAACACCATTTTGTTGTGGTGTGTATGGAGCCGTTGTTTGATGTATAATTCCATATTGTGCACAAAAATCTAAAAAGGCAGTAGACTCATACTCTCCTCCTCTATCGGATCTAAGTGCTTTGATTTTTCTCTCAAGTTGATTTTCAACTTCGGCTTTATATGTCTTAAACATATTCAAAGCTTCGTCCTTGCTATGAATCAAATAAACATAGCAATACTTACTGCAATCATCAATGAAAGTGACATAATAATTCTTTCCTCCACGACTTGGTGTGGATTTAAAGTCACAAAGATCACTATGAATTAATCCAAGTAATTCATTTGATCTTTCCAAAATTGACTTTCTCGTTTGCCTAGCAAATTTTGATTCAGTACATGTTTCACACTTATGATTAAAATTAATTTCGAATTTAGGTAATAATTCTAATTTAACCATTCTATGCATAGAACGAAAATTAACATGTCCTAATCTAGCATGCCAAATATTAGAAGACTCAACAATATAAGTAGAAGCATTTATTTTATTAGCATCATCAATGGCAATTACATTGAGTTTCACAAGGCCATCAGCCACATAACCCTTTCCAACAAACATCCCACCCTTGGTAAGTACAAATTTGTTGGATTCCATTACAAGTTTAAAGCCCTTAGCAATTAGAATTGGTCCAGAAACCAAGTTCCTCCTCATTTCAGGAACATGCAGCACATTCAGCAAGGTCAAACTTTTCCCAGATGTGAATTTGAGTACCACCTTGCCATATCCCTCCACCGCAGATGAGGCAGAATTGCCCATATACAGCTTTTCTCCAGGGGCAGCAGGGTGATATTCTGTGAACAGATTTCTGTCAGCGCAGATGTGCTTTGTAGCACCAGTATCCATCAACCATTCACTCACATTGGAGACCATGTTAACCTCGGACACAACAGCAACCAATTCTTCATCGGTGATTGCCATGTTAGCATGGTTGTTGTTGTTTCCGTGACCATGATTTCCATCCTTGCGATGATAACAATCTTGTGCCTTGTGACCAGATTTGCCACACACATAGCAGGCGCCCTTAATCTTCTTCAGATTCTTGCCTTTAGGAGCAAGGGCAGATTGCACAAACTGCTTGGTTTTCGGAGCAGGAGCCTTATTCTTTTTCGGCTTAGCCTTGGAGTTTCCTCCCTCAACATAATTCGCATTGGCTTCAATGGCCGCAAACCCTCCAGAACGGTCTGCCTTTCTATGGTCTTCTTCCACACGTAGCCTCAGAATCAAATCCTCCATATTCATCTCACGGCGCTTGTGCTTGAGATAAATTTTGAAGTCATTCCAGGAAGTTGGCAATTTCTCGATTATCGCCCCAACTTGGAAATGCTCATTGATCTCGCATCCCTCAGAATGCAATTCATAGATCAACTTCTGGATTTCTTCGACCTGAGAAACAACAGATTTGGAATCCACCATTGTATATTTGAGAAACTTACCGATAACAAATTTCTTTGAACCGGCATCATCAATCTTATACTTTTTCTCTAGGGATTCCCACAACTCCTTCGCTGTCTTGCACGGAGAATAAATGTCGTAGAGATTGTCATCCAAACTATTCAGGATATAATTTCTGCAACAAAACTCGAAATGATTCCAAGCTTCAATTGCCATGACAGTCTCTCTCGTCATTGGATTCTCATTAGACTTCGGAGCTTCTTCCTTAACAACATGAGCGAGATTCATCGTTGTCAGGAAGAACAACATCTTCTGTTGCCATCTTTTGAAGTCCAACCCTTTGAACTTCTCAGGCTTTTCTGAGTATTTTGGAACAGTGCCATTCACATTCACAGATTGTTGATCCATAAATTTCTGTTTCAAGATTGTTGGTTATAAGTCAACAATCTGTGATAATTTATATATGCTAATAAATAATAAATGCAATAGAAACTAACAGAATATAAACTAGAATATGAATTATAAAACAGACAACTTGAAGATCGAGGCTTGCGTACCGCAATGTCCTTGAAACAGAAATTTCGTTCCTACTATGTGCTTGTAGTTCTACGGACGTCTGCTTCACCAGGATTCAACGATCAAGTTAAAATTCCAACACCGGAAAATTTAACTTCTGGTGAATTTAGTGTGGTTCTCTCAGTAAGAAGGTTTAGGAATGTAGAAGATGAAGTTGATTATTTTCTGTGTTCTAAATGTTATGCAAATGGATGTATATATAGTAGATGGATGCCTGTTTGCAACAGGTATGAGAATGGGGTGTGACTGTTGGGAGACATTTCTTCAGAGGGTGCTTTGCTCTGTGTTCAGAAAGAACTCTCAGACTTCATCTGAAAGGATGAGTCTTTTCATAAAAAATAATTAATTAATTTAATTCGAATTTAATTAAAAAATAATTAAGTAAATCCGAAAAATAATTAATTAAATAATTTAATTATTAGAGCCCAAGAGGCCCAAGGCCCAAGGCCCATCTTTTGACAATTAAATATATATTAATTATAATTAATTATATATTAATTACCAAATAATTAATACACCCCAAAGCCCAACCCCAAGGGTGAGCCTAATTTTAGTCTCCAGGCCTATTACTCCAATCACTTTCTTTAAAGGACAAAACCTTATAAAGTGATAAAATCTTTTGGGAATGGCCAATGTGGGACAAGGAAATTTCTACTCAAACTACTCAAATTTCCAACATAATTTGTACCAATTCTATGTTTTTTTTCCCCTAAGACTATAATTTATCATTCGATGAAGGCGGATCATACATCAGACATGATGGTCTCACCAAGACGATTAAAAGCTCGAAATCTGAATTGCATCTTGAAGGGGGGCATCAAGAGGGTGGATGCCATGTTTCAGTGTTTCCACACTTCATAAAATGATTGCTGCTTGTGTTAGATCACTTATGGTTTTATAAAACGATATTGCTGTTCTACAAGCTATCAAGTTCCACGATGACATATAAAAGATTAACTGAGGAAATGAATTTAGATTTAGGTGTTAGATGGTGGTGGGTGCAAAACTTTTAATTTGGACTTGTAGATCAAATGGTTAAAAACGTTTACCTCTACATACAAAACGAGGTCATATTTCGACCCCCAAAGCCACTATTAGGGATGGGTAAAATATTCATGGGTTTGGGTAACTGCGGTTATCCACCCATTTAAAGTTCACAGTTACGGTTATGGGTAACCGTTTAAACGAACAAACGGTTATGGGTATAACCGTTTATCCGTGAAATTTAAATGGACGGTTATGGGTATTACCTGCGGTTATACGGATATCCATTTACCCATTTAATTTAATATATGTAAAAAAAAAAATTATGGATTTTGAGGGGTTTTAGAAGCAGGCTCTCTCTCTCCTCTCCTTCCCAGCGACCTGCAACCCCAACCAACATAGCCAAACTTCAATTATATTTCTGCACATCGCCAAGTTCGGATTCAAAGCTTCCCCAACTTCGCTTTTTTACCATAATTGAAATAATAGAATAGGCGTAAACTATTATTTTACAATAATTGAAAGTCGCATTTCTCTCCAAGAAATATGAAATTGGCGTAAACTATTATTTTATATAATTGAAATAATAAAATAGGCGTAAACTATTATTTCAATTATTAGAATTATATGAAGACTTAAATGATTAAAATAGAGAAATGCATGCTAAAATGTACTTATAACGGTGTTTAATTGTCAGAAAACGAAAATTATGACAAATTTTTCTTTTGTAATTTTCAAGCTGTTAAAAAAAACATGTAGACAGATGAAAAAAGGATAAATGGGTAAAAAAATGATAAACGGGCTCAAAAACGGGTAAATGTTTATGGTTATGGTTAAATAGGTAAATGATTATGGTTAAATGAGTACATGGTTATGGGTATAGATAACTGTTTATAAACGGTTATGGCTATGGGTATAACCGTTTATGCAATTACCCAACGGGTAAACGGTTATGCGGGTATGAACATAAACGGTTATGGGTAAATAACCACAATTACCTGCCCGCTATAACAGTTGCCCATCCTAGCCACTATCACTTGTAATGCGTTATATGGTTGTGATCTTTTTTTAAAGTTTAGGGGGCCAACAGCCTAACAAAATAATGAAGCATAGGGGTGGGCGCGGTTCGGTTTGGTGCGGTTTTGAGTGAAACCAAAACCAAAACCGCAAGTTTTTGCGGTTTGGTTTGGTGCGGTTTTGAAGCCAAAACCAAAATGAAACCAAACCGTTTGGTTCGGTTCGGTGCGGTTTCAAACGGTTTCGGTTTGGTTTTTAAGAAAAAATGTACAATTTGCAATTTAACATATTAAAAAGCATTTCCCAATAGTAATAGGAAAATGACATTTGTTATGTAAACAATTAGCATGTTGCATGTAGTTGTGATGTTAAAACATGTTTGTGCAACAAAAAGGTGTCCCTTACAATATTTTTCATAAAACAAGTTGAATAAATTTGAATTCATTAAACGTGAGCGAAATTTTCATACTAGAATATGTGATATCATGCTTCAAATGAGTGGCTTTTAGTAGATCATTGTTCGACTCTTGATAACAAGATTAGTCCACCCTTGTACATATATGTGTGTGTGATGGTATAAAATAACAAAGGTCCTTCAAGTTAATGAACAAAAGAAAGTGATGAATGATGATATTCTAGTGTGGTTGAGTCCATACTAAGTGTATGAATTTTAACAAACGACCAATTAAAACATGAAATCTAATATGGACATTTAATTAAATGTTTATTAATATTTGCGGTGCGGTTCGGTTTCGATGCGGTTTTCAAAATCCAAAACCGAAACCAAACTGTTTTCTATGTTGCGGTTCGGTTTCAAAACCGAAACCGTTTCAAAACCGCAAAACCAAACCGTTCGGTACGGTTCGATTTGGTTCGTGTTTCGGTTTCGGTTTTCGGTTTTAAGTGCCCACCCCTAATGAAGCATACTATACATGTCCAGTTGTTAAAGATACGTGTTGGAAGTATATCACTTTTTCTCTTTCCGGGCCAAAGAGAATAATTTTTCTTTTTTTAGAATATTAGCTTGCTTTATCTGACAGAAAATGTTACGGTGCAACATCTGCACTTAGTTGGAAGACATGGAAAAGCTTGTCTTCTTAAAGCGATAAGGTTGCACATGATGTTCATGACTGGCTGCCATTATCGAGGGAGTAATTTTTCCTGAGTTCGTAACACCGCCACGTAAATTTGTAACATTACGTATAGCTGCCATAACCTAGCAGTTTTTATAGATTAATAACATTTCGTAACAGTGTAGCGGCCATTCTCTCTCCCCTCGGCATCCTCCCCACCAATTTCTGAGATCTCGCCACCATCTTGCTCTTCATCAAATAGTGAACCTCCTTCACTAGAACAACCCAGAAAAAGGGACCAAAGAGATTTTAAATAATCAACTCCACCTAGAAAAGGATTTCAAACAATCAACCCATTTTATTTACAGAAAGAGGTAAAGGATGGTGTGGATGCAGGAGCTTGGATGTAGGGGGCTCGGGTGGTTGCGGGTGGCTAGAGGTAAAGCTTGGTTTAATTTTTTATTTTTAATAATAAAAAGCTAGATCCAATGCTCTACATTAAGCAAAATTTAGAGACTAAAATTAATAGAATTTTAGTTCAAGACGAAGTCTAAACTATAGTGAAAGTTCAAGGACCAAGTTTACTCAATTCACAATTGACGAATTTCCCAAATTTCCTACTTGGGGTCTCTACGCTATTATTTCGCATGTAAAAAAACCTTTCTCCACACGGGATATTTTATTTATTAGAATAAAAAAAAGTACTGTTATTCTTGCTAATTTGTCTTATTTTCTACTCATATATATATATCTCTCTCTCTCTCACAGTGGAAATGTTTATAACAAGTTAACAACTGAATACAATATAAGCGGAAAAATACAACAAGTAAAGTAGGTGTTATAACATACCTTCTAAATAAACACATGAAATTAAAGGGCGAACAAAGAGGCCATGGTCCATGGTGTTAGCACTAGTAGGGGAATGTTCACTTATTAGTACAATATATATACAAACAATGCACCACTTATGTGATTGTTTTCTATTTGAATTTCTTTCAATGAATGTTAATGTAACAATCCGTCCCAGAATTTATGGAACAAATGGGTATTTTTGGTAATTTCACTAAGTTTGGGATATTTATTTTAAAATTTGTTTTTGGGTCTTAATGTGTGTGCCCATGGGGCCCATTTGTTTGGTTTTGTCCCCCGGGGTCCAAGTCTCTCTCTCTCTCTCTCTCTCAGTTCCATTTCTGTCTCTCTCCCTTGTCTTCGCTCTTCTCTCCTCCCCGTGAGCATGAAACCGAGACCACCACTATTATACCCACTCCAACAACCACCACCCACACCACCATTCTTCTTTCCCCGTGAACTCCACGAAATCTAGAGCAAAGGAGAAGCACACAAGCTCTCCATGTCTTGTGGCACCACGAGTGGCCACTGTACACCTCATCCTCCGCGCGAACCCTTGACCATGGTAAGCTCATTGAACCCCGTAGATCATGTTTAGGAGTGTTTTGTAATGTCTCTAAATAGTTTTTGTGGTTTTTGGACGAAGAATACCTCGAAGGAGCTAAACCCAAAATTCAGGCAAATACCCGTGACTTTCAAACCACTTTTCGACCTTCACACGTCGTGAGAGTGGTACGGTTTTCTTCCTCATTCATTGAGCTTCAATTTGGTATATTGCATGACGTGTTTTCGTTGAAGTTCGAGGTTGACCGGAGCTTGGGAAGCTTCGGCTTGCTTTTTCCGTCGAAACCAGGCCGTTTGTGTCACATCCCGGCTTGGGCCCCTACCATATCCCGAGCTCGACTCCACCGTAACACAATATTGTTCGTTTTGGGCCCTGACCACGCCCTCACGGTTTTGTTTCCGGGAACTCACATAAGAACTTCCCAGTGGGTCACCCATCATGAGATTGCTCTTGCTCGATCTCGCTTAACTTCAGAGTTCTGATGGAACCCAAAGCCAATAAGCTCCCAAAAGGCTTCGTGCTAGGTAAAGATGAGAATATACATATAAGGCTTATAGGATCCACTCCCTTGGGCGATGTGGGATGTTACAATCCACCCCCCTTAGGGGCCCGACGTCCTCATCGGTACACATTCGGCCATGGATTGGCTCTGATACCAAATTGTCACATCCCGGTCCAGGCCCCCACCACATCCTAAGCTCAACTCTGCCGTAGCACGATATTGTCCGTTTTGGGCCCCGACCACGCCCTCACGATTTTGTTTCTAGGAACTTACACGAGAATTTCCCAGTGGGTCACCCATCATGGGATTGCTCTAGCGTGAACTCGCTTAACTTCAGAGTTCCGATGGAACCTAAAGCCAGTGAGCTCCCAAAATGCCTCATGCTAGGTAGAGATGGGAATATACATATAAGGCTTATAAAATCTACTCCCATGGGCAATGTGGGATGTTTCAGTTGGGCTGTGCCAACCCAAAACCCTTTTACCCTGAACCGGCCCAGGTCTTTGGGCCATGGACCTCAACCTAGACCTTGGCCCTTTAAGCTAAGCCTCACCCAAGCCTTAGGCCTAGCCTAGTTTCCAAACCCATCCACCCTAGAAACCTGTTAGACCCAAGCCCTTGAGCAGTACAAACTTGGGCCTCTGGCCCGGTAGCCTCAAGCCCAAAACCCAGTTGACCCAGCTCGTTTGACCAGGCTGTTAACCTGACGGAATATTCTCTGGAATATTCTCGTGTTGACTTTTTCGAAATTTACCCGGGACCCTTCTTAAGGTAATTTGATGTCCTGAATCCATTTTGACGTCCGGTTTCCCAAATTCAATAGTTTGATTAGAGTTTTATTAATTGGACCCTTTATCTGCTTAGGGGCAATTGTTTATGGCGCTTCCAACTTCGTTCGTTTGCGTGGTTTTCGATGGCGAAGTATCTGTGAGTGGACCCCTTTTAAAATGCATGTTTTAATAGTAGAAATGCATACATAAAAAGCATGATTTAATGGTTACGTTTTATGAAACGTTTTATGAGTAAATTACATTTACACTTTATGATTTTCATGCTTTACTGAGAATATTTTGGAATAGCGAGAATGACGAGTTTTAAGTTTGGCCGGATTATCGAGGTTTTTTCCAACGGGTTTTCGGGGGTTTCAGGGCTCAACTCAAGTACGGTTTGATTCGTCTTGGTGAGATCTTTAAAATGGTTCAAATTTCATTAAGTTTGGTGTTGAAATGAGGGAGAATTAAGGATTTGAAGTTTTTCTAGAAATTGGCGAACAGTTGCCGACGTCCAGTGACTCGTCAGGGAAGAAGGAGTATATTCCATCAGTTTTGATGGAATATGCTAATGGCGTAAGGTGACGCCGTTAGTTTTTAGACGGAATATTCCATAATTTAACGGAATATTCCTTAACGCCGTTACTGCCATCGTCATTGTGCCAAACACGTGCCCGCGCGTGGGCAGCGCGTCTGGCCATGCCTTGGTCGGCGCGTGGGTGGTCGAATTTTTTTTCTAAAAATATGGGGATGTTCATGGAGTTGTGTAGATCACATTGGTATATTCAAACACCTCATTTGAGCATTGTATGAGAAATTATTAGCAAGTTTTGTCTATGTGCTTTAAATAATGTTTTTATAGTTAATTCGCATATAGGTGAGACTTATTCCAAGGACGAGCGCGTTCAAGGGCGACTCGGGGGCTACGACCCTTCGACATACTAGTGAGTGGGCTTTTGGTTTTCAGTATATATTAATATACTTGATATTTTCCCAGAAAATACATTTTAATAAGATTATGCCTTGAATGCCATGCATATAAGTTTATAATTCGTATATGAATTGGTATATGATGCATAATATATAATTGTGGTGCTGTGGATGCTCAGATAAGCTCAGGTGAGTTATGTTTGGTTATGTGAATTATCGATGATGTGATATGTGATTGAATAACGTTGAGCTCATAAAACTGCACCTAGGGTGATTGTGATTTAGTTAGAGATATGACACATGCCTGTTTATAATGTCACCTCCCGCACCATATGCTCATATTGGATCTAATTTAGGTGCATAGTCTTGTTGTACAGACCTTTACTATGGTTCCGACTCGTAGGTGACTAGCGATTTATTGTCCAGCTATTATGTGAGAGTAGTATTGAGCATAATTATATTACACCCAGTATTGTCATACAGACCTTTTCCTTTGGTTCCGACTCTTGTGCAGTATAGTGTCGTATAGGTCATTGTAGTGACTTCGGCTAGATTAACTTTTGAGCTATGCATTCAGCCATACAGACTACCACAAAGGTTCCGGCTAATATGTCATATTTCTACGAAGTTATTCTCACCTGAGTTACTACTCTGTTATATCTTGGCATAGCATACATATGAATATGATTATGTGAAGCATGATTTGAATTGATATATTTACATATATATTTATGTATATGCTTATATTCTGATTCTGGGAAAAATTATATATGTTTTACAGCAAGGGGTTAGAAATGTTGATAAATGAATTGGTTTTGTAAAACATTTGTTTTTGCCCACTCACATTTTCTATTTTGCACCCCTTCAGGTTTTAGGTAAGCTTTTTGTTGGTGGCCTTGAGGACTTCGGCGGTTCTGACATAATAAAATAAATGTAAGACATCTTATGGTACTGTATAACTAGTACTTGTCCTACTGGACTGCACCTAGACTTGTTATGCTCTGATTATGAGTATTTACTTTTGTATCTTACTCCTAACACTTTCTGTTTACTAGTGCACTCTAGTAGTTTCGGTTTTTAATTATTCATGTATTTCTTATCCTTATTGCTTCCGCACTGTGCACATGGCAACGTCACCCTCACGTGATGGCCAGCATGCCTTGATCTCGGTCAAAGTGTGTTAGGTCAAATGAAGATTTATATATTTGGCCTAGGGGTTGGGTGATGTAGGGGCCTACGGGTCGATTATGATACCACTATTTAGCACACTATATATGACATATGTCTTATGAAAGTTTTATAGCATGCTAGGGTTTTCGGAAAAACCTATCACATATTATGCTATTAGTTTTCATAAAACTTTGGGGGTTAGTACGTTATTGAATAGCTATTTCAGTATTATATATATATCAACTTGGTTCACTCATGTTCGTTTTGCACCCCTTAGGACTTAGTGAACTCAGTTAGGCTAAATCTACTTTGGATTGACAGGGTTTCAAAAGACTTTTTTCATAAAAAATTAAAAAAAAAACTAAGATTTTGAAACGAAGAAATAGAAAATTAAAATTAAAAAAAAAAACAATCTGACAACTATAAGTTCTATAAGCAAAAAATCCTCATCTTTTCACTTGGATAAAATATTCATCGTGGTTTCACTTGTCATGCTCTAAATGATTCTTGTTGTGAAAATTTTAGTGTTACAAAGTACGTTTCTTTTGAAAAAAACAAAGTAAGTTTTTTTCTTTAATTGAAAAAAAAAAGCACAAAATGAGTTGAATTTGAATTTTTATTCTCCAAAATGTAACTTTTATGTGAAAAAGGTCTTTGAAAAAAGTCAAACAAAATTCTAGCACTATCATAGTTATACATATACACATGTACAACTTATCAAAATTTAAAAAATAAATTATATTTATTCACCTGTGTCAAACTGTAACGGACTTATAATATTATATTTTCATTTGTATTATTATACTATTCTAGAAAAAGTTTAAAGATATTATGTGTGCATAAAAAACAAAACCAAAAGCACAAGAAAAATTGAATAAAGATGTCATTGAAATGCTTTGGAAAGCACTAACTTTTTGTTTTGTTTATTTGGTTGGGGTCGAGATTTCATTTTCTGTTGGTGGATATAACAAAGTTTCCCTAAACACCAAAACAAGACCCTATCTTGACATGATAGTAGAAACTAGAAAGCTCGTCCATGGCCACCGACACCCACAACCACATCCTCATCTATCCACTGGAAATGAGGACATTTAAGGCCTGATCAAACTTAATGAGGATATTGATAAATTTTCACGGAATAACTAAAATAATTTTCTCAGAAACTATTTTTGGCTTAAAAATGGACAAAGGTAAGATCCCCAACTAAGCTTCAATTGCCATCAAACCCATGGCCTTGGATCTCCCCAAGTCAATGGTGATTGAAAGCGCGCACGTTAAGTTGGTGGCACGTTGCGCACTCCATCAAAGTTTAGGCTTAATCAAAGTGTGGTTAAGAGACTCGCACGCACAAACCATGTAAAACATTGTGCGGCTAAAACGTGTTGTCATCGGTTGGTACTTGATCA
The DNA here is from genome assembly GCF_916048215.2 of Malus sylvestris. Lineage (NCBI taxonomy): Eukaryota > Viridiplantae > Streptophyta > Magnoliopsida > Rosales > Rosaceae > Malus > Malus sylvestris. The sequence continues at coordinate 17,234,758 of NC_062275.1, forward strand.
ATTAATTCAAATAAGAGTACTTTGGGAAGATTTTTAGTGTATCAAAAATACGGTCCGATGCATTAAATTTTATAATATTATATATTTGTATTATAATATTTGTTGTTGGACATATATAAAAGTCTGCTGATCGACAGAGAAAGACTTTAAATTGAAGTAATGGTTTTCAACAAAATATTGCCTAAAACAAAACCTTCGTAAACGTGGTGCTTTGCCGACGGTGCCAATCACGAAACCTGGAACAAGCAATGTTAGTGAAAAAAAAGTGTTTCTTCCAAGCTATATATAGGATGACTAAAATACCATTGCAGTTGACTGCTCGAATTTTATTTCTAACGCCTATTTCAGAAAATTCAAACAAGACAATACTCTCAATAATCAATTTGGACAATACTACATTTTAATGATATTTTTCTTCATTCGTAAGTGAAGAGTTTTGGGTTCGAATATTAAGAATGACGAGTTTGTACAAATATATTCATCATGAACTTTAATTTTAACCGATTACCTTCACGAACTTTAATTTTAATTGACCGCCCTGAACTTCTATATAGCCAATTTAGCCCTTGACGTTATATTTTAAAAACCGATAAATGCCCCCAAAAGTCGTAGACTCGCAGTAGTACCTCTCTGGAAAGTGCCAAAAACACACCTTCCTTTGCAAGCATCCCTTTCTTTCTTCGTCTTCTCCACCGGTGTGACCAAACGCCTCAAATCTCGATTTCAATCTCCGCCGAAGATCCGAACCCCCAAACCCCAAACACTCTCTGTAATTCCATCGCCATTGACGACCTCCGCCAATTGCACCTCCGAGATCTCCTCGCCGGCCCTCTTATCCTAGTCGTCATCAGTTCAATTTCTTCAGTCGGTGCATTCGAAACGACTTTTCTGCATTTGTTGAAATGGGAGCCGTGCCTTCTACGCCGCGCTGGGGCAGCAGAAGCAGCTTCGCCGCGCGCCCACTTGACACGGCGGAGTACCTTATTACTACCTTCATCGGCGACGAGTCGTTTCCGATATCCTCCGATTTCTGGAATAAACTCCTCGAATTCCCTCTCAATCTCCAGTGGCAGCCTGACCGCGTTCATCAAGCTTGCCAGACTCTCGGTTCGTCAATCTCTCTCTCTCTCGCTATAACAAAACGCTCCCTTTATATTACTGCGCACCAAAAATGCAATAAGGGTTCTGTTATCTGCGGCATTGGCATTATTACTGATGAAATCGAACCATGACTGTGTCGGTTTGTAGTTTTGGATTATGAATGTTCTAATAAGGATTAGGATCAACGTAGGTTAACAGATTTTGATTATTAGAGTGTAAACCGTTGTTAGAGACAGTTAATTGTCCCCCAATGGACCCAAAATTACTTAATCCACTGCACAGAGCACAATAATTAATTAAATAACTAAAAAAAAGCAACTATCTTGGGGCAGAAATTAGTGGAGAAAAACTTGTGCCGTGCGGAATTTGGTTTTATTTATTTTTTTTCTTCATACATTGAATACATTCATGTACAAAATACCTTTTGGTTAGAGATTCGGTCTTTAGAGACTTCCTATGCTTACCTAACTGCTTAATTCTGAGCTTGTGCTAAACCAAGGCCATAGGATCTTTCTACAAGAGGCTTTCTGTTGGACTGGTTGTCAGACTGAGAAAAATACTAAACCATCTGTGGGTAACTGAGATCCCCCAATTGATGTAGGGTAGTATAAATAGATAGGAATCTAGAAGAAGATCCGGACTCACTTTGGCCCTTGGCATCACACCAAAGGTGCATTGGAATCACTCCAGTAGAGAAATTAGAAAATTTTTGGCATCACCCTGAAGGTACCTTGGAATCACTGCAAGGTTTCTGTGGCTCACACATAAGAAAGTAGAAAAACTCTAATTTATTGAATGCTCCTTCATCACCAATGCTCTTCGATATTTAGTTGAATACTGTTGTCAAAAGCTATTGTTCGTTTTATTTAAATTTTTTTCTTTCTGGGAGCATTATTTTCAAAGCATTTAAGCTTTCTATCTATTCCACTCTTCCATAGTAGATACAAATAAGGACTATAAAGTTTTGACCAAAGGAATATCTAGCTCCAGTTCAATAGCATTTAGCAATACAACCAATCACTCCTTCTATCAATTAGTACTAAGCAAAGAAGAGAATTGTCCAAATTTCTGCCCGAGTGTATATAGAAATATTTGGGTAGATTAAATCATAGTATTTATTTTAGAGCAGCCATAGTGCTGCTCACTACCTGAATGTTTTTTGGTCAATTCACCTATGCCATCAAATTAGATTCACATCTCTCCTTATGAAAGTTAAATATCTACAATGGAACCTAAAACTGTTATGGGATGAACTCCTAGAAATATTAGATGTTGGTTAATAAGTTGAGCAGTGACTTAAAACACTTTTTCAGATGACTTTCTAAATAACTGTTTAGGCCCAAAATAGCAGTTTGGGCCGAGGGAGGTATTACTTTCGGCCCGGGAAGACTACGGCGAGAAAGTCATGGGGGCTTCAGCTCATGGGCTTCTAGGCCTAGATCGGTTAAATCAGAGTGCAAGTCGAGTCCTAATACAATAGGGACCCTCGACGAGATCAGTAAAACTAGAAGGCGAATCCGGCTCAGTTAAGGACTAGATTCGTAGTCCTAGCAGAGGTAGGACTGATTGAGGTAACGTTAATCCGGAGAAGGAAACCTAGTTCGAATAGGATTAGAACTCGGGCTCGGTGTTCTGCTTCTATAAATACAAGACATTCAGCAATGGAAAAGCCCCACAAAAATCAATACAAAATTGCCCTGCGCAAACTCTCACAACTTGAGATCTTTTTCTTTTCCTTTTTCGCTGACACATCTTCCGTTGGCACCAACAGCACTGTGGAAGCAACCGGTGATATCTTAAGTCGGCATAGATAGCTCTGTCACCGTAGAGTCGGTCGGTCTCGCAGTATCTTCCGTTGGCATCAACAGCACTGCGGCGAGAACGGTCGATTGCCTATCCAAGTCTCGGTCGAGAAGGGTTTTCGAATCCTTGTTGGTCGAGGTCATCTCATTAGCCTTCTCGGCGAGGTGAGGTGTTACAGTTATTACATTCGGCACATTGTAAGCCGAATTCGGTTCGTGAACTTTGTAAGAAATAGCAGCCTTGTCTTCAGGCTCGAGAACCCAAGAGGCCGAGACGCGTTCCTTTCTCGGCCGCAATCGCAAGACGCAGAAGTCAGTAGCGCGACCCAACGCAGCATCATCAAATTTACTCCTCGGCCGAGCCTCGGCCGACGAGTTGGCACGCCCCGCAATCACCGAAGGACGTAGTTAGCTTAGAATATATTCGGCCTGCGCGCCACGTAGGCTTTGTAATTTCTAGGGTCAACATTTTGGCACGCCCAGTGGGACCCAGTGCTAAACTACGAAGTTCATGCCAATTGAAACACGATCGGTAAAAAAAAAAACAGCTATGGGAAAGTCGACAGCCGATTTACCGAGTCAGAGCATAGGACAGAGTGTGCCACAGGCGCAGAATCCCCTTAGCGTTGGTACACCTGAGTCCACGAGCGCGACTCGCCGAGAGAGAGAACTTAATCTCGGCGGTCAACTCCGTGGTTTAGAGATCCCAAACAGAAACACATGCGTTCTCAATGAAGGGATAATAGAGGAATGTGATGAGGATGGTGGTGAAGGAACAGACCCACCAACGAGGTCGTTCCTCCGAAAGCGACTGGACGAGCAGTCTCGGTCAGTCGAGCAGACGTTCAGTCGAGGCATTGACAAGCTGCAGGACGCGATACTCAGTGCCAATGATCGGCAAACCAAACTGCTCGAAATGCTGGTTAGCCAAGTTGGTGGCAGCAGGCCTTTCGATCTTCGCCAAACTTGCTTACCAGAAAACAACCCGGCACCGATTGTACCGGCCGGGCCTATTCTTGCCCCGCTCAAAACAATTAACTTAGAGAAGGGAGGAGGGTCGAACAGTAGGTCAGACGGGACCGACCAAAGGGTCGAAGCAGCATCTGTTGATATGACCGAAGTTCAGCGGATGATCGACTCCGCTATGAAGAAAGGGCCGAAGTTTCCCAAGTTTATTCATCCATACCCAGCTTACGTTGAGACGTTTGGATACCCGAAGGGCTTCAAGATCCCAGATTTTAGTCTTTTTGCTGGTGAATCGTCCCTGTCTTCGTTGGAGCACGTGGCTCGTTTCACCGCGCAATGTGGAGATGTGAATAGTGATTTCCACAAGTTACGGCTGTTCAATTTTTCATTGACCGGCTCGGCATTTGCCTGGTACATCAATCTCCCGCCTAATTCCGTCCAGAACTGGGAGGAGTTGGTCGAGAAGTTCCACGAGCAATTTTATCGGCCGGGGATGGAGATGTCAGTTTCTTCATTAGCACGGATGGCTCAAGCGTCTGATGAGTCACCAATGGATTATCTTACTAGGTTTAAATCGGCTAGGAATTGGTGCCGAGTGCCCTTACCCGAAGTCGAATTTGTCAGACTTGCTTTGAATGGTCTTGACGTCGAATACAAAAAGAAATTCTTGGGGGCAAATTTTCGGGACATGTACGAATTGGCCCAGCATGTCGAGCAGTACGATTATTTGCTCCGCGAGGAAAAGACTTCGAAGACTCCAACTCGGGGAACGATTTACAAGAACCCTACTGTCAATTATGCATCAACCGAGGATGAATGTGTTAGTGTGGATGCGGCTGAGATAGTAATAGATAAACCATACATTTGCAAGGCATTAACTCAGGTTGATTCTAGAGAAGCCAAAAGTCGCTCGGCCACTGAAGGAACATCGAAACCGTCAAAGGTTTATACTTTTGATATTACCAAGGCTGACGCAATTTTTGACCAACTGTTATCAGCAAGAATCATTAAGCTTCGGCCTGGTCATAACATTCCTAAGGCCGAGGAGCTTAAAGGAAAGGTGTATTGCAAATACCACAATTCGAGCAAACACACGACAAACAATTGCGTCGTATTTCGTGATAACGTCCAAAGCTGGATTGATAATGGCAAACTGAAGTTCCCCGAGAAGAGGATGAGTGTTGATACTGATCCGTTCCCCACGGCAACAGTAAATATGGTCGACGCGTACCTACCCAAGGACAAAGGGAAAGGCAAGGCTGAAGTGGTTGAGACACAACGCCCGCGGAATCAGAATGTTCGGCCACGGTTCATGGCCGATTCGCGTTCAAATAAACTATCTGCGGCCTTAACGGGGCCCGCTATTGTCAAATCTTTGACGGAGTATAGCGCCGATGAAGATAGTGGGACAGCGGTTCTGTGCAGGAAATGTAAAGCGAAGGTCGACAGTGAACCAGAAGAGAAACCTTCTTCGCAACCCGTGGCCGTAACTCGGCAAAAGATAGCCAATGAAGACCAACATCATGGGGTTTTTGGGAGGCTCGGTCCTAAAGTACGGATGGAAGAGACACCCCCGGTCAGGCGGCGCCTCGATTTTGATGCTTCATTTTATGACGATGATTACTATAAGCGTAATTCTAGCAGTTCAGGATCATCACGGAGTCAAAAGACCTTCAAGCCTCCTGAGCCTAGAGATCAACGTTGGTATACGTACCATTCTTCGAAGGGCGTCTATACCGCGTTGTCCAAATCTCAGAAACGCCGGCATCAACGGATGGATTGCATGGCTCGCCGACAAGCAGCCCAAGAAACTTCGGCCCCTAAGTGGCGACCGAAGGATACAGTTGCCACTAATGAAAAGCGACCACCTCCACCAATTATGACAGAGTTGGCTCAGGGAAAACGGCTGGTCGGTCAAGACGTCGAGACCATGTTTGAAGAAGCTGATAAGCGGATCAAACTTCTCATTCGACCAGGGGAAATGAAGGCACGTGTTGAACATTTCAGGCAAAAGGCCGAAAGCAAATTATCCCCGATAGCTATACAAGAGCCTTTGGTCAAAATTCGACGGAATTTGCACCCCCCGTTCCTTGGGGAGTCTTTGGAATATATGCGAGAATTTCATAAGGAACATTCGGCCAACGATTTGTATGGTTTGCCGAAGGCATGTCAGGACACCATTGATCTTGTCTTGGCTTGTCCGGATGCTGAGCGGATCATCCAGAAGACCTCAGATCCAGGATTGAAAGCAAGGTTCCAGCACATACGAGAAGCTCGTGTCTTTGGATTTGAAGTTGACCCGTATACCGATATCGATGTCGCTGACCTTCCTTTCTCGCTAGAGGACCTTCAGTATTTACGGTATCACTTTGAAGTATTTTCAGCAGTTTCTCTCTTCGGCCTTACGACCGATGAAATCGCCCGTATTGCCCGTCTTGATGCTTATCTCGACACTAGGGATGCTCGGCTACACTACCAGGAGCAGGTTCAGGACTTGACCCCAAGCTCATTGTCAATCTCGACCTTACCTGAGGCGGTCACGCGGAGCCAACAAGTGGCCGAAGCAGCTCCGCCGGGTGCCATTGTTGAAGGGACGGAAGAATCTCGTTGTCCGACTCTGACGACAACCAAGTCCGTAGTCGCTAACCAACCGAACGAGGAGGGTCTCGACCTGATGGGCCCGTCCGTCCTGGATAATATGGAAATTAGTATGGTTCATGTATTACCTGCCGATTTTCAATCAAGCACGGCTCAACCAAATTTCCTCGATGGAGATGTGGTTGTCGAGGAACCTGGCCATGTTGATTTTATATCGATTGCTGAAGGCGAGTCAACAGCAAGAGATGATAGCCTAAAGGCCGCTTTGGCCGAATTGTTCCCTCGTTTATCATCGGCCAAGCTTCACCATTTAAAGCCATTGTATGTAACGGCACACATCGAGGGATATCCGGTTTCTAAGGTTTTTGTCGATTGTGGAGCTACTGTTAATATCATGCCCCTGAACATCATGAAGGCCTTACGCCGTTCCAATGACGAACTTATTCCGTCAGGGATCACAATGAGCAGTTTTGTCGGCGACAAGTCCCACACCAAAGGTGTGCTTCCGTTAACTGTGAATATTGCCGGTCGCACCCATATGACCGCCTTTTTTGTGGTTGATTCCAAAACCGAGTATAATGCATTGCTCGGCCGAGATTGGATTCATCAAACCAGCTGTATTCCTTCCTCATTGTACCAAGTGCTTGTCTTTTGGGACGGCAAATCGGTCACTGTTCATCCGGCCGATAGCCAGCCCTTCGAAGCCAACATGATTCAAGCACGGTATTATGACGATCACGTCGGCTATATTACGTTGCAAGGCTTCAATGAAGAAGGACGGCCGACTCGGATTTCCGTTCAGAAAGCTATCGAGGTTGGCGCCGAGACTGTCCAGCAGGATTCGGCGAGACTCGGATTAGCTAACTTTCTCCCCGAATCCGATGTTTGACGCCGATCGGGAAGCACGTAGGGCCGCGGTTTCATCTACTATGGAACGACTGCTGGCCCATTGGTATACGATATCCAAACAACCAAATTCGGGTGTCAACCTCGTCGAGTTCCTTGCTGAGGGAGATAATGGGCCTGTATTATCTTTTGATAAAATTCGAGCCGCCCCGGCCAAGCTCGAAGATTATCGGCCCCTTGTCAAGGACCCTTTGGAAGAGATTAATGTTGGGACGGCCGATGACCCACGACTTTTGTTTATTAGTGCGTTACTTCCTCAACAAATGAAGGACGAGTTGCGGGCTTTGCTTACGGAATTCAAAGATTGTTTTGCTTGGAGTTATCATGAAATGCCCGGCTTAGATCGTGCTTTGGTCGAGCATGAATTACGTATTAAGCCCGGATTCAAGCCTTTCCGTCAGCCACCTCGTCGATTCTCGACCGAAGTACAACTCAGTGTTAAGGACGAATTAGTTCGGCTTTTGAAAGCCGGGTTCATTCGGACAGCTCGATATGTCGAATGGTTGGCGAATATTGTTCCTGTATTAAAGAAAAGTGGTGCACTGCGCATCTGTACCGATTTTCGCAATCTGAATCTGGCAACGCCCAAAGATGAGTATACAATGCCGATTTCAGATCTGTTAATCGATGCCGCGGCGAATCATGCGATCTTATCTTTTCTGGATGGACATGCCGGATATAACCAAATATTTATTGCCGAAGCCGATGTGCACAAAACTGCTTTCCGGTGCCCGGGGGCACTCGGCACTTACGAATGGGTTGTCATGCCATTCGGCCTCAAGAATGCCGGCGCCACGTACCAACGGGCGATGAACACCATCTTCCATGATTTAATTGGCACCATCGTCGAAGTTTATATCGACGATGTTGTCGTCAAATCTAAACGCCGACAGACACATCTGGACGATCTCCGACAGGCTTTTCTCCGTATGCGTCAGCACAACCTCAAGATGAATCCTGCCAAGTGTGCCTTCGGTGTATCGGCCGGGAATTTTCTTGGTTTCCTCGTACATCATCGTGGGATTGAAGTCGATGAGAACAAGGCACGCGCAATCATCACCGCCCCACCCCCAACAACGAAGAAACAATTACAGTCCTTACTCGGCCAGATCAATTTTTTACGCCGATTTATTGCTAATTCGGCAGGTAAAATGAAAGCCTTTTCCACACTTTTGAAGCTCAAGGACTCCGATAAGTTCATGTGGAATGAGGAGCACCAGGCGGCGTTCACACAGATCAAGGTTTCCCTTACAAACCCACCTGTCCTGGTCCCTCCTCAGCGCGGTAAGCCTCTCAAGCTGTACATTTCGGCGGCCGCCGAGTCCATCGGTTGCCTCCTCGCGCAAGACAATGATGCCGGCCGGGAGCAGGCTATCTTCTACCTAAGCCGTAATCTGAGTCCTCCGGAGATCAATTATTCCGCCGTTGAGAAGCTCTGTCTCGCCGTGTTCTTCGCTGCATCCAAGCTTAGGCATTACATGCTCCCGTCGGTCACCCAAGTCATTGCCCAGACCGACGTTATCCGGTACATGCTTACCCGGCCAATTGTGAAGGGCCGAATTGGGAAATGGACGATGGCGTTGTCCGAGTTTAGTTTGCAATACGTGCCGCAAAAAGCTGTGAAGGGACAGGCGTTGGCCGATTTCCTTGCCCAGCACCCTTCGCCTTATGATTTCGGGGGTGCTGATGTTGAGATTGGCATGGTGGTGACCCGCGACAACTATTGGACGATGTATTTCGATGGTTCCAGTACTTCGTCCTCGGCCGGTGCAGGCATCGTCATTCAGTCTCCTCACAACGATCGTTGGTATTTTTCGCTCAAATTGGATTTTGACTGTACCAATAATCAGGCCGAGTACGAGGCTCTGGTCATTGGTCTAGGCCTCCTTCTTGACCTACATGCCACTCGTGTCCTCGTCCGCGGGGATTCTGAACTAGTAATTAACCAAATTAATGGGTCTTTTCGCTGCGTGAGTTGTACTCTGGCGCCTTACCACATGATCGCCAGCTATTTGGCCGAGTCCTTTGACGGCATTACATTCGAGCATATTTCTCGGGTTCATAATACCGACGCAGACGAGTTGGCTCAAATCGCCTCCGGTGCACAACTCCTGGGGGGCAAGCTAGGCCGGGAGATACCAATATTACAACAATTATACCCGGCCTTGGTTGATCAGCAAATCCTCCGTCGAGACAATGTGATACGCACCAGGGTCATGTCCTTGCCTTCGTTGTTGGATCGGCAGGACCAGGACTCTATAGAAATTTGCGCGGCTGAGGCAGTACCAGATGATTGGAGAAAGCCCATTATGCAGTATCTGGACAATCCTAACGGAAAACACAGTCGCAGGACACGGGCTCACGCCACGAACTATGTCACGTACCAGAGCGAGTTGTACCGAAAGGGCGAAGATGGTTTGTTATTGCTATGCCTCGGCCCTCAAGAGAGTGCTCGAGCGATCGCAGAGGTTCATGAAGGGGTATGCGGAGCTCACCAGTCTGGACGAAAAATGCGATGGCTACTCCGACGACACGGTTATTTTTGGCCGAGAATACTGAAAGATTGTATCGAGTTTGCACGAGGATGCGTGCAGTGCCAAATCCATGGGCCTATACAAAGGGTCCCGGCCGAATCGCTACATTCGGTCATTAAGCCGTGGCCGTTTAGAGGATGGGCCATGGACGTAATCGGCAAAATCACGCCGACTTCTGGAGCTGCTAAGCATGCATGGATAATGGTCGCAACTGATTACTTTACTAAGTGGGTCGAAGCAAAATCATATGCCGAATTAACGTCTAAAGAAGTTTGCGATTTCGTGGAGGAACACATTGTGACCCGGTTCGGTGTGCCAGAAACGATCATAACCGACAATGGAACAATCTTCACAGCCGAAAGGTTTAAGGAATACACGGCCAATTTGAAAATTCGGCTGGAACAGTCCACACCGTATTATCCACAGGCGAATGGGCAGGCCGAGGCAAGTAATAAAGTGTTGATTGGCATCCTCGAAAAAATAATAAAAGAGAGGCCTGGCATGTGGCATTTGAAGTTGAACGAGGCATTATGGGCATACCGAACGTCGTCCCGATCGGCGACTGCAACAACCCCGTACGCATTGACTTACGGACACGATGCGGTGCTACCAGTCGAGTTGAGCATAAATTCGTTGCGATTAATTGAACAAAGTAGTTTGTTTAGCGCCGAATATAATCAGTCCATGAGACAGGAACTAGAAGATTTGGAAGAAGCGCGACTTGACGCTTATAACTTACTGGTGGCACAGAAACAGATTGCCGAGCGAGCCTATAACCAAAAGGTACGACAGAAAACGTTCGGCGAGGGTGAATTGGTGTGGCAAACGGTGTTGCCCGTAGGAATAAAAGATCCTAGGTTCGGCAAGTGGTCGCCGAATTGGGAAGGGCCGTTCATTGTGCATAAGGTATACGGTAAAGGGGCGTATCATCTCAAAGACCGGACTGGAGTAGTTCACAAATTACCAATTAATGGGAAGTTCTTGAAGAAATACTATCCGGTCACATGGGAAATGCGTGAATAAAAAGTTTGTTGTAGGAAAAGTCATTCCATTAAAATTGACAGGTATTACAAAAATGAGTAGGTCTAATACATTCAAGGAGACGAGGGAAGAAGAGTGCTGAGCAGAGCTTTCAATTCCAACCACCGCACGTCGGCCATGATGACTTCGGCTTGCCGATTCTTTTTGTCTAGCCTCAGGCGCTCGACCCGCTTTTTGGCCGCCGCATACTCAGTTAGGCGATCCTTCCCGCCTGACTCGAAGTCCCTCGCAAGTTCAGAAGCAATGACCGACCGGCGTTTTGTTAGTTCGGCCATCTGACGGTCGAGCTCGGCTAACGCTTCTCCTTTTGCCCGTAGATCGTCAATCTTCGGACGGAGGGTGTCTTGAACGGCCGTGGCGGCTTGCAGGTCCTGTTCGGCCTTCAGAGCAGTCTGGAAGATGCCAAATGTCTCCCGAACGCGCTCCAAAGCAGACGATGCCCGAACAATGGCATCTCCGCTTAGGCGACCGTCGGCCCCAAGGTCGTTCAGACACACGCCGAGCAGATCAAGACCGTTGCGCTCAAGTACTTGCGATGAAGAGAGCGACAGGACTTCTCGCAACTGGGTTAGGGCGCTTGGATCGGCAGCCTCAGTTGGAGCGGCCGAAGGGCCGGACTCTGCAGTCGTACTGGAGAGGAGAGCTTTGAATTCAACCTCCCATGAAGCCTGCACGAATAAACAAGGTTAAGCTTAAAGGAAGTCATGACAAGAATAGCAAGAAGGTGTCGTTTTTTAACCTGCTGAGAGGAGACCTCGGCCATGTCCCCAGGGTCGTTGCTCGAACCTAAAGAACTCAATGGCCGAGCCCAGTGTCTCAGATTGCTTCTCACTTCACGAGGCCGATGGAAGTTATCTACGTTTGATGGCCACTGAGGCGGCCAGGAAATATAGATAACGCCCTTTGGCGCATAGAATTGACGGTGAAAAGAATGTACAGGCACCTGACATTTAGTTTTTCCTTGTTTAGAATTCTAAAGCAGAAAAGCAATCAGGAGGAAAATTGAAGGTACTTACAAAAGCCGAGGTAACCTCTTGTGGAGGGATGTGGAAGCCTTGGTCTTGAGGATGGATCGGCGATTCCGCCGTGGCCTCGGGTTCCTCGAGCAGGCGTTTGCCACGGTCGGCTGCCGATGGGCCGATTGGCGCAGCTGCTTCAGTGGAGGCAGGGACGTCCTGGTCTTGGGAAGGAACGAGAGGTTCGGCCGCCGGGGTCGGTTCCTCGACCGTGTGCTTGCCACGATTAGCCGAGGAGGGGCCGGGTTGAACCGCCATCTCGGATACTGGAGGAGTTCGTTGACGAGTAGGAGGACGACGCGCCAGCGGGACCTCGTCGCTCCCCTCACTCTCTTCCAGCACGAAGACCGTGGGCTTTGGATTCTTGGGAGAGGTTTCCTCGGTCGTAGGAACCGCCTGGTGTGAGACAGGTGCCTTCTCGACGGAGGGAGGTACGACTGATTCGCCGGCCACAGAAGCAGGCCGCGCTGGGATCGTCTCTATGGCCGAAGCCGGCTGTTTCTTGACACCAGAATGGCCGGCGGCGGGAGAAGGGGAAGCACTGGGAGTCGTCGTGTGGCTGGAAATAACGTGGATCTCCCGTGCACCTTTCTTCGCCAGTTGCTTGACCCGCTTGGCAGGCGGGGAAGGCTTGATAGCCGGCCCGGCCTCTTGGCGAGGCCGTTTGGTCAGCCCGGCCCTACCAGCAGGTTTGTCCTTTTTGGCCACGACCGATTTTTTCCCGGCCATAGCAGCGGCGACTACCTCTGTCTTTCTCAAAGGCCGACTACCTAAAAGGATAAAGACAATTCAGTAAGGCGTACAACAGGCAAGGTTGAAGAAAAAGGGGGAATTGAACAACTACCTTGAGAATGGGGGGCCGGGGCTTTCTTAGGTCGGTTACCGAAGAGCCTGTTTAGTACATCCTCGACCGGCGCACCGAAGAACTCTTGAGTGTAATTTTCCCACCACTCACCGAAGGTGTCAGTGCAATGGGTTTCTGGGGTGGCCGGTCGTAGGCGAAATCTTTGGCAGTACTCTTGAAACTCCTTCGCGGCAGTCCTGCACTCGTTCTCTGAAGAGCGAGGCTCGCGTCCGCGGCTCAATACTGTGCGGGAAGAGAGAAGGGGGACGGGACAGCCCTGAAGATAGCCGAGCTGACGGGCAAGGAAGTTCGGATGGTACACTTCCCACCCCGACCGTTTCCCGTCGCAGCCGAGAGGAAGGTCGCGAGCAAGCACGAACGACCCCCAGGTTCGGCGAAGAGCGGCGTCCTCCTCTGCCGCCCACGTAGAGGTAGGCAGTTTGATGGAGGGGGGGTAATCACGACGACGACAAATCAGGAATTCGTCGCTTGTGAGATCGTCAAGGGCAAAGAGGTACCTAAACACCTCTTCGGCCTGATGAGGAGGCGTTGGTCGGGAGGCTAGCTGAGGACCAAGAGCTTCTGTTGCTGAGAAATCAGCTATAGCCGGCCGAAGGGAGGCGAAGTACACCTGCAACCAGAGCTGGAAGACCCAGAGAGGGCCATTCTGGTGGGGGTCCACCGTGTGGAGAGTCGCCTCGGCCAGGCAACGGAAGAGGTGGGCAAGAATATTAGAACTCAGCGCCAGGACGCGACCACTGGCCAGGGCTTCGGCCACTGGCATATTCTCGACCAAACATTTGTTTGATTTGGTACAACAAATGTATTTATTGTACCAGTAGAAGAGGAAGGCTTCATGCTCTCCTTCTCGCAGGTCCTCTTCCCCTCGACCGGCGAAGTGAAGGTAGAGGGTGTTGTAGTTGAGAAAGTTCTTGTGGAGCTTCTGTATTTCATCCCTCGACGGGATGTGACCGTCACTATTCAGGGTCTCGAAGGCTCGACGGTCGAAGAGCGTCTTCAGATCGATATTCGACGGGTGCCCGGAGAGGGTCGCGTCGATAGGGATCCCGGTGGCCGAGGTCCCCAAAATGGCGGTGATGTCCAGGATGGTGGGACCAATGGGACCAAGGGGAAGGACCATTGTGTTGGTGGCTGAGCACCAGAAGCATAGAGCGGCTAGGAGCAGCTCCTTGTCAGGGACAATGTCCATCGACGAAAGGAGGATGGCGTCGTAGATGCCCAGGATTTTCCATTTTTCGCCGAAGAGCCGTTCCATTCGGACAACCCAGGTCGCCCAGGTGGTGGTCGTCGAGGGCCAGGAGCCTTGGGGCTTTGCCGCCTCCCATCTCGACCATTCAAACCCTTGGAGCAAGGGTGTAAGGCAGTGTTCCTGGAGAAGACCAGTGATGGTCGGCGGGATTGTTGCCTTGAAGAGAGGACCCAGGATTTGGTGGACGGTGCTCATGTCGTTCTCGAACCGTATATTCTTGATCGAGCTCCGATCAAGGATCTTCTGATGCTGGTCGCATTCCCGGGAAAGCTTGGAGATGAAGGAGGCCATTGTAAAAGCACAGCGTAAGGAGGTTTTTTGGGTTGGGGATTTGAGGACGAAAGCTTGGAATGGAGGAATGCACTTGAGAGCAAGAGTAGGGGATTTCAGGAAGTTTGAGAATGTAAAGTACAAATGAGGAAATTTCGGTATTTATAGAGTAATGGGAGGAAGAGCAATCGTTCGAAATTCAAAACAAAGGGCAAAATCGACCGGAGGAATCGTTGATCATGATGAGCATTTGGGGAATGCGGTTGAGAAGACCGACGGTTTTAGGTTTTGGGGGCGCACGATCGCGTGTGACGGCGAAGTTAATGACGAAAGACGGTTCGACGCCTGCACGATGACAGGAGGGCTCACGGACTGATGAAATGGCTCGCGGATTGAGATAGTGGTCATAATGACGAGACGGTTCGGGCAGGCGCACGCTTCAGACGTCATCATCGGGGATTGGCCATGTTAGGGGATGCCACGTGGCGAGTGGTTTAGCAGGATCAAGATCGTGCGATCATGTTCAATAAATACGCCTTGGAACTCGGGTATTGGGATCCTGAGTGGTAGATTCGCTTCTTCAAGGCCGAAACTCGGCCGAAGGTTTCAGGCCGAGGACCTCAAAAGCGAGGGGGCAATGTTTAGGCCCAAAATAGCAGTTTGGGCCGAGGGAGGTATTACTTTCGGCCCGGGAAGACTACGGCGAGAAAGTCATGGGGGCTTCAGCTCATGGGCTTCTAGGCCTAGATCGGTTAAATCAGAGTGCAAGTCGAGTCCTAATACAATAGGGACCCTCGACGAGATCAGTAAAACTAGAAGGCGAATCCGGCTCAGTTAAGGACTAGATTCGTAGTCCTAGCAGAGGTAGGACTGATTGAGGTAACGTTAATCCGGAGAAGGAAACCTAGTTCGAATAGGATTAGAACTCGGGCTCGGTGTTCTGCTTCTATAAATACAAGACATTCAGCAATGGAAAAGCCCCACAAAAATCAATACAAAATTGCCCTGCGCAAACTCTCACAACTTGAGATCTTTTTCTTTTCCTTTTTCGCTGACACATCTTCCGTTGGCACCAACAGCACTGTGGAAGCAACCGGTGATATCTTAAGTCGGCATAGATAGCTCTGTCACCGTAGAGTCGGTCGGTCTCGCAGTATCTTCCGTTGGCATCAACAGCACTGCGGCGAGAACGGTCGATTGCCTATCCAAGTCTCGGTCGAGAAGGGTTTTCGAATCCTTGTTGGTCGAGGTCATCTCATTAGCCTTCTCGGCGAGGTGAGGTGTTACAGTTATTACATTCGGCACATTGTAAGCCGAATTCGGTTCGTGAACTTTGTAAGAAATAGCAGCCTTGTCTTCAGGCTCGAGAACCCAAGAGGCCGAGACGCGTTCCTTTCTCGGCCGCAATCGCAAGACGCAGAAGTCAGTAGCGCGACCCAACGCAGCATCATCAAATTTACTCCTCGGCCGAGCCTCGGCCGACGAGTTGGCACGCCCCGCAATCACCGAAGGACGTAGTTAGCTTAGAATATATTCGGCCTGCGCGCCACGTAGGCTTTGTAATTTCTAGGGTCAACAATAACCCAGCCAAAAGAATGAACTCTGGTGAATACAAACACATAATCCATTTGTGGGAACACAATATTTTTCAGAATTCAAATCCTGTAAGTATTTGCAAACTGGCAAATATATCACAAACTCAGCCATGACTGTTTAAGGCTACCGCAAAATATGAAATTTTTTTATTTGCTTCTGGGTATTGAATGATTTGTTTGCTGAGCTTCCCCTTTTTCCAAAAGGGTTATGTAAAGTTTTGATGATATTATTTGGTCATGCTTCTTGAATCTTGAGATTGGTAACTCTGTTCGTACCAAACATGCACCCATAATTCTTGTAAGTTCTAGAAATGTGCATGAGAATCCATTTTAAACACATTTCCAGTTGACCATCTGTTAGCTTATATGCATGTGCTTATCTGGCTCTGGCTCTGGCTCTTTGTTATATATATATATATATTTATTTATTTATTTATGTTTCTATGTTTCTATATCTCATTTTCCCTCATTTGCAGCACAAAACAACCATCATACCAGGCATCTTGCAAAGATTTTGATCCACATGGCATGGTGTTTGCAAGAATCGATTTCAACTTCTTCTAGTGCACCTTGTCTTGTTTATATGAAGGCTGTAAATGCAATGTACATCTCATCCATCTTTCTAAAGTACTTCATTGAAAATGCAAAGGATGAGAAGATTGAAGAGTTGCATTTATCCCTTGATGAAAGTGAGCCAATGCCAACAGATATTTCAGAAGGTACTTCACTTGTATTCTGTTGACTATAATTAATATCAATCCAAGAATGAGTTTCTGTCAAAGCCCGTTTATGATTTTCTTATGAAATCTTCACGAAATCTGAATGTTCAACTTAAATTCCGTCATAAATTTTTTTATTCAAAATGTCCTGAGACTTGGTAGGTGAAATGGTTGTTTACTCTCCTTCCTAGTCTGATGATAACTGTGGTCTTGTGAATCAAATAGAACCTACTTCTATGCAGATTGGTTAATAGTTGTTAGTATTTTAGACATTTTATGTTGGAAAGTAGAAAAGGGAATAGGTTTACTTGTTCAATTTGGTTTGTATTTTGTATTCTATAAATACCTCCATATGGAGAAGATTTTTGAGGTGTGTGGAATTCTAAAATACTATGTTTAACTTGGCATCAGAGCCGAATTCGGTCCTTGATTGAACCCTATCGTGCTTGCTTCGCTGTGGGTGTGCGAAGCTAAATATCTTCGTGTACCCACAGGCCATACACCTGTAGAAACTTGGATCTAACGGAGGACATGACACAGGACAGAACACAATGGCGTTCTAAGATTCATATAGCCGATCTCACTCAGTGACTTGGATTTTCCAAGTCTCCAACCGAGAAGTTTTCCTCACTCGGGAAATTAAGGGAACACTACCTCAACCTACATGCTCCACTCACAAAGCTTCAACATACAAGCTTCAACAAAAGAAAATTCAAAGATTTTAGCGAAGAAGGCTTTGGTGTATTTAACACAATACGTTGAAATAAAGGAAAGCTTATTTATTGATATCCCCGATAAGTTACAAATATGTACATATACTTGAGTCAAAATAAACAAACAAGAGGGAGCCTTCACAAAGGTTGCTTAGGAGAAGTCTCAGCAGTCGGTAGAGCCCCAGAAAGAGAAGGCACCGGAGGGGGATCATTCGGAGCCTCAGTACGGGACAAAACCCTAGAAGGAGGAGGCATCAGAGGTTGATCATTTGGAGCTTCATTACGCGGTACAGCCCCAGAAGACGAAGGCAATAAATGTCTTTGGAACAAACCCACAAATCTCTGATGATCAAGTAAAACCTGACCATCAGATTCCTTCATCTGGTCAAGCTTCCTCTTCATGTTTGTAGCATAGTCATGTGCGAGCCGGTGCAACTGTTTATTCTCATGCTTGAGCCCTCTAATCTCCTGTTTGAGACTCATCACTTCAGCCGCCAATGATTCAACTTGGCGGGTTCGAGCAAATAGGCGTTGGGCCATATTAGACACAGAACCTGCACACTGAACACTGAGAGCCAGAGAATCCTTAACAGCCAACTCATCAGACCGTTTGGAAAGTAGTCTGTTATCTTTGGGAGTGAGAAGGTTCCTGGCCACTACCGCAGCGGTCATATCATTCTTCATCACGGAATCCCCAACGGTAAGAGGACCAGTAGGGGAGACGAAGGATGGGCGCCATATGTTGTCTGGAGAAGGCGGGGCTGCCTCTTCAACAAGGTTCAAGTCAAAACGACGGTCGAAGGGGCCAGACATTTTCAAAGGTGTTGAAGAGAGAAGAGGTCGGACAAATCAAGATCTTAGAAGTGCAAGAATGGAGCTTCTACTGGGTACCACAGATAACTTTGCCAAAGTTCTCTGACAAAGTTGAGACACGTGAAGCTTGCAGCTCCCGCTACATCGCTCTGACCAAGAAGGGTAAAAGAATTGCAAAGAAACAACACTAACAAAGTTTAGACACATAAATTTTGAAGGTCTAGCTACCATATTATTACCCACAAGGGTAAAGGAACAGTACCACTGCTGGATAATTGGAAAGTCCCGGTGTGTCAACCTCTGTGCTTCGTGGCAAGGTAGACTAGCAAACATGCCCAACCTTTACTCACATTCGAGAAAACACTCCCAATAGGATTGCTTGCTCCGAAATCGAAGAGGCACCGCCCTCCGAATCTCGAGAGCTAGACTCCCAACATGATTACTTTCTCAAAAATCGAAGAGAGGGTAAAGGAACAGTACCACTGCTGGATAATTGGAAAGACCCTGTGTGTCAACCTTTGTGCTTCGTGGCAAGGTAGACTAGCAAACATGCCCAACCTTTACTCACATTCGAGAAAACACTCCCAACAAGATTGCTTGCTCCAAAATCGAAGAGGCACCGCCCTCCGAATCTCGAGAGCCAGACTCCCAACATGATTACTTTCTCAAAAATCGAAGAGAGGGTAAAGGAACAGTACCACTGCTGGATAATTGGAAAGTCCCTGTGTGTCAACCTCTGTGCTTCGTGGCAAGGTAGACTAGCAAACATGCCCAACCTTTACTCACATTCGAGAAAACACTCCCAACAAGATTGCTTGCTCCAAAATCGAAGAGGCACCGCCCTCCGAATCTCGAGAGCCAGACTCCCAACATGATTACTTTCTAAAAAATCGAAGAGACACCGCTCTCCGAATCTCGAGAGCCAGACCCCCAGCAAGATTGCTTTCTCAAAAATCGAAGAGGCATCATTCTCCGAATCTCGAGAGCCAGATCCCCGACAGGATTGCTTGTTCGAAAACCGAAGAGGCACCACTTTCCCAACTTCAAGAGCTGGATCTCCTTGGATAAAGCTTGTCTGTAATCTTCACACGCAACATCAGCTTTCCAGATACCACATACCACTTTTTCAAAGTGCTCTGACAGAGTTAAAACATGTGAAGCTGGCAGCTCCCACTACCGTGCTATGACCAAGCAGGGTAAAGGAATAGCATTATTACTTGATGTTAGGGAGACTCCTATATATGTCGACCTCCATCCCTAACGGACAGGCAGACCTGCAAAAATGCTCAACCCTTTCTCTTATCTGAGAGGGCACTCCCAACGAAGCCTTTCGAAATATTCAGCTTTCTTTCCCCCCGATAATACCTCTGTAAACAAGCTATACTAGAGCAAGAATATCTCATATCATCAGGGTTAAAAGCAAGAGTATCCCATATCATGCTTTTTCCCTGTCTTTTCCTTTGGCCTTGTTCTTACCTGCAAGACAAGGAGAAAGAGAGCAATCAGTCAGCACTTGGAATCAAGCTTCCAGCCAGGAACTGACTGCCTGGAACCCCTTACCTGATTACTTACCTGGCATTGCTCTCGAGTACTCATCTTCAACATCTTATGCTTCCAGGGAAGATACCGCATCTGCCTGAGGAACCGATAGGGCAAGTGAGAAGGATACAAGGAAGCATGTGGAGACAAGCGTAACAGCACACGTGCCGATACATCCACTACTCTGTCAAAAGCAAAAGTATCCCATATCAGCAGGGTCGAACGTACTCTAGATTTGATGGACTTGTTTTGACCTTCAAATTCTTCAGTCGGCCTTATACTCTGGAGGAAACCAGAAAACCCTCCAGCCCGGTTCAAGAATAAGCCTGTGGAAAGTTACTTCTTCAAAAGCAAAAGTATCCCATATCATCTCTTCTCATTTTTCTTCTCTTTATCCTTCATGCTGCCTGCAAGATAGGGAGAATGTGAACAATCAGCCGGAGCTCTGATTGCTTACCTTGTCTGTCACCTTTTTCAGCAGATCCCCTAGCCCGGCGACTCGGGGGACTTCTACTACATGGTTTGTATCGCGCTTGACCAAGCCTGAAACTACAAGTAAGCTTCAAGTGAAATTGATACATTACCTTGTGCATCTCCACCAGTTACAGATACTACCCCTGGATGGAGGAAGAGTACTTCCAGAGAAGATGCCACATCTACCTATGAGACAGGTAAGGCAAGTCAAGACGATACCACACTCCGGTACTTAGAAGTTTCGTGGTTACGAGATCATTCTCCCACAATATTTCCTAATGTCATTTGTACTAAATCATTCACTTGTACTCACTAAAGGAGAGCTTGAACCTATGTACTTGTGTAAACCCTTCACAATTAATGAGAACTCCTCTATTCCGTGGACGTAGCCAATCTGGGTGAACCACGTACATCTTGTGTTTGCTTTCCTATCTCTATCCATTTATATACTTATCCACACTAATGACCGGAGCAATCTAGCGAAGATCACAAAAAGTGACCGTTTTCGCTACCTAGGATCTATCTTGCAAGAGAACGGAGAATTAGATGGAGATCTCAACCATAGAATACAAGCTGGATGGATGAAGTGTAAGAGTGCATCCGGCGTGTTGTGTGACCGTCGTAGGCCACCGAAGCTCAAGGGAAAATTTTATAGGACGGCAATAAGGCCAGCGATGTTGTATGGCACGGAATGTTGGGCGGTGAAGCATCAACACGTACACAAAATGGGTGCAGCGGAGATGAGGATGCTTCGTGGAATGTATGGGCACACGATAAAGGATAAGATTGGGAATGAGGATATCCGAGGTAAAGTAGGAGTAGCCAAAATTGAAGAAAATATGAGAGAAAATCGGTTCCGGTGGTTTGGACATGTGCAAAGAAGGCCTACTGACGCTCCGGTTCGAAAATGTGACTACGGGACAGAGGTTCAGGGCCGAAGGGGTAGAGGAAGACCTAGGAAAACTTTGGAAGAGACCCTAAGAAAAGACTTGAGTACTTGGATCTAACGGAGGACATGACACAAAACCGAGCGCAATGGCGTTCTAGGATTCATATAGCCGACCCCACTTAGTGGGAAAAGGCTTTGTTGTTGTTGTTGTTGTTGGTTATCTTTATTACCTGGGTACTCCACCATCTTTCTGAGTTCAATTATGTTTATGTTCCTTTTTTGTTGGTTTATTTATCTTTATTACCTGGGTTAGGCTTCATTTGATCTTAAAATATGATATACATGACCACAACATAAATCTATAGTTATTTTTGTTTATCAATTTTGCAGATTTAAACATTCAGGAATTTGTTATGCATAGTGTGCTTAGCTTTATTGGGTCAATAGATGTAAGGTACATCCTCAAGCACCCACTTGTTCCTTATCACTGAGATTATGTTGTGTTTTTTCTAATTATGTATCATCTTTGTCACAAGTCCTGATACGTACCTCCTTCATTTGGAGCTGCTTAACTTCATGCTAGTTGCGATGTCAACCCAGCTTCTTTCTGGGCCGTCTCCAGGACCGGAAGATGTGAACCCATTTATTGATGCAGCAATGTCTCAGGTTACTTGATGAAACTCTTGGGTTGTGTTTCATCCAAATATTCCGTTGTTTCAATTATCTTACACCACTTCTGCAATGCTCAGGAAAGTTCTTTGGTTCTCTTGGTTGTCCGTAGACTGCTCCTCAGTTACATTACGGGACCTTCCATATCCCTAAATACTTCATCTTATTCTGTATATTCTGAAGGAAGTCAGCCTGGTGTTTTACAAAGAGTTGGTTCTGCAGCTGGTATGGCAGTATCCTTGATGCATTATTAAAACTTATTGTTTGCTTATAGAAAGATTGTTTACCTGGGCAGTATTGAAGCTTCAATTTCTCTGGGAGTTGTTGACATAAATTTTTGATGTGCAGCAAATTTCATGTTATTGCCATTCAAAATTCTTGTCAGTTCAAGTGGTGAAGGCTCAAGAAGTCTGTTGGCAGACAGCAGTCTCCACGTGCTACTTATTCTCATTCATTATCGTAAATGTGTTGTGGGCAATGAACCAATTACAGATAAAAGTAATGATACAACTGCTTCAGACTCCCTTTTGAAAGGGAGTACACATTTTTCTGACAACCCTTACTGCAAGGTGTTGGAACATGCAACAGATGTTGAATGTGAGATATTTTTTTGTCTGTCTCTTTACGTAATCTTATTTCGAAGGTATATTCACATAACTTGAGTAGATGTGTTCCTTGCTTGCAGTTGATCGAGCAGATACTGAGGGTAATGCACATATTGGTCCAGTTTTGAGGTTACCTTTTGCCTCTCTGTTTGATGCTTTTGGGATGTGAGTGGCTCTCTTTCCTTTTTATTCTTTTATTTTTAGATTAGATTTACTATTTATCAAGTATAGGCTAACTCTTTGTCTGCATGTAGACAATAAGATTGTTGACACCAAATTAGGGTTTAATAAGATCTTAGTGGTGTCGGAGAGGAAAAATGTTTTGTTAGACCATCTCCAAAGGAGATGTCAAAAATGCCACGTAGACATATAACGGTGACTCGTACCATTTACTCCAACCGAGGTAAAATGAATATTGTTTTGTAATTTGGTGTTCATGTGCTTAGCTCTTTTATCGTTTTCTTTTGGTTGCACATAACTTTTATGTCTTTGATTCCTACATAATCGGTGAATTACCTATTTATCAATAGGTTGTTGCCTAGATTCAAATGCCTTTGTGGTTTCATCTTGATTTACATGGGTACAATATGTTATCCTTGTTCAACCTCCAAGTTGCAATTCAAGAGCAAAAATAGAAATCTCTAATTCGTAATTCAAACAGATATAATCTCTGTTCCTTATTTCAACCTTGCTCCAAGTTTGTTTCCCGTTTTTGTTTTTTGAGTATCACCAAAGAGTTTTGTTGTGTTTTCTGCAGGTACTTGGCTGATGAGGCTGCTGCTCTTTTACTTTACTCTTTGTTGCAAGGGAATGCCGCCTTTCTGGAGTATGTCTTGGTGCGGACTGATTTAGATACACTGGTATGGAACAGAGCTTATCCTGTCATGAAAAAATGTTAATAAGATGCATATTGTATTTCTGCCTTATTATGTGCTCGAGTGTTAGTCTTTGGATGTATTTCATAGGTAGTGATATACCAATTTTGTGTTTCATGTTATTTTGGACTAGTCATTTCTGTTTGCTTCTACATTGATATGAAAACTTGATGCTAATATGTTTTATGAAATAAACAGTTGATGCCTATTCTGGAAGCTTTATACAATGCTCCAAAGAGTACACCTAATCAAATTTACATGTTGCTGATTATTCTTCTCATACTTAGTCAGGATTCTTCTTTTAATGCCAGCATTCACAAATTGGTAAGGATCGCCTGTGGTAGCCAGCACAAATTTTTTATACGTAATGCTCCTATTAATGTATTTATCATGTCAACAGATTGTTCCTAGTGTGCCATGGTATAAAGAACGTCTCCTCCATCAGACATCTCTTGGTTCCTTAATGGTCATTACTCTGATACGGACAGTGCAGTATAACCTATCTAAGTTGCGGGTATCCATCTTTTCATTTTCAATCCGAACTTTCATTAATTTTTTTGCGAGTGTTACTGTCAGATTGCTTATATGACTTGATATTTATGTCAATTGGATGTAAAACCTTGAGATTAAGCTTTTAAATACTTTAACAAAGTCATGACAATAGTTTTTGGGTGGTATGTTCATGTGCAGCATTTCTTTGAAGATTTGCAACTTACCTAATTATCATGTCTGGTTTGTTAAATTGTTATAGGATGTTTATCTCCATACAACTTGTCTGGCAACTTTGGTGAACATGGCACCTCACGTCCACCGTTTGAGTGCATATGCATCCCAGAGATTGGTCAGCCTTTTTGATATGCTCTCTCGAAAGTATGCCCTTTTATGTCTATGGTGTTTTCCATGAGCTTTATATTTTAGTTTACAATGTTATTCTTTCATACACTTCTGGCATGAGTTTTTGGTAACATATTTAAAAATATTTCTCTGTGTAACATTTGATTTAGGTATAACAAATTAGCAGAAATGCGAGATAAGCAGATGCGATTAGCCAAAGGCAACCCATTTGAAGGAAATGGTCTTGCAGATGATACAGTAATGACAGCATTCCTTAACTTATCATTGTCACCCTTTCACATTCTTTTGTTGACTCAGCTAGAATTTTTTCCAATTGCAGTCAACGGAGATGCATATATATACCGACTTCTTGAGACTAGTCCTTGAAATATTAAATGCAATTTTGACTTATGCCCTGCCACGAAATCCTGAGGTACTATCATGTACACTAGCAGGGGTCTGTGTGTGTAGTGTTATATTGTTCACACAATTATTAATGCTGTCACATTGTAAAGTTTTATGTTTTCCGTATACCTCACTGTATGCAATGGACAGGTTGTATATGCAATAATGCACAGGCAGGAGGTTTTTCAGCCTTTCAGGAATCATCCACGCTTCAGCGAGCTGCTTGAAAACATCTACACTGTATGTTACAGAACTTGTAGCATATCCTGTTTTTATATAAATGGGCAAGTTTCGGCGAATACTTGGACCATTTTTTCTTAATGTATTTGAATTGTATTGTTTGTTTGGCTTTGTAGGTATTAGATTTTTTCAATAGTCGCATGGATGCCCAGAGAACGGATGGTGAATGGTCAGTAGAGAAAGTACTCCAAGTCATAATAATGAATTGCAGATCATGGCGGGGTGAAGGGATGAAGGTAAAAAAAGAAAAGAAATGAAAAAAATGAATTTTCATTTGGCCTGAGAGCGCAGTTGCTACCTGGAGATTGTTTATAATGTCATGAAAATCTTGTTTTCTCAGATGTTTACTCAGTTGCGGTTCACATATGAACAAGAGAGTCATCCAGAGGAGTTCTTTATTCCGTACCTGTGGCAGCTAGTTCTATCCCGATGGTAAACTGTCTTCTCTCCTTATAGAGGGGAAAAAAAATTTAAAAAGCAACAATGTGCTCATTTTCCCCGCTTCTGTCCTTATTTGAAATAGGTTATATATTAGTCAATTTTGCACAGTGCAGAACTTCCCGTGTTAATATCGAACATGTTGGATGTTCATCGATTCAATTATGAATCTTATTATCCATTTTGCATCCCTTGCTGGTTGAGTGCAGTTGCGATTAGGTGCTATCTTTGGGTCATCTTTATAACTGACATCTGTTTTCTTTCATGTGTTTTCAGCACACTCGGTTTCAATCCTCGATCCATAAATTTGTTTCCAGTTGATCCTCCTTCCGAAGTATGTACATATCTTCATATGCTGGCAAAGGCATATATGCTTGTACTTTTTATGCATGAAATTTGAATTGCATAGTCCCGTCTTTAAGAGGTCGCACTTGGTGCGATGGCAAGTGCCTTCGCCCATGAGCGGTAGGTCTCGGGTTCGAGACTTGGGAGCAGCCTCTCCATAAATGGGGGTAAGGCTAGCCGACATTCACCTCTCCCAGACCCTGCGTAAAGCGGGAGCCTTGTGCACTGGGTACGACCTTTTTATAGTCCCGTCTTTAGTTGATTTTTTTTTTTTTTTAGTTGATTTAGTCTCTTAATATTCTCTCCGTCAGCATGTTTGATTATTGTTCTAGTAACAATTATTTGGTGTTGTGCAGAAACAGAGTGATTATGAACTGGAGTCCAACGATCACGTAAATGGGGAGTCGACCAAGCAAGCAGTCTTTCTTGATCCGTAAATGCAACACTTAAAGATGCCGCAAGACGAGACATTGAGGTTTGTCAGTGGATGTGTAAATACGTGAATAGTAGCAAAGTTGTATTCTTGTCATTCTTTTCTGTTTATATGTTTGCAACGCTACGCGAGGTCTTTTACGAAAATGTATTCCAAAATCCAAATCTCCATTGTAATGATGGTGAATAAGGAGAAGATGCTCATTTTCCATCTTCCATATCTCCACAATATTTTGTTTCGATAAGTTGTCTCTTTTTGTCATATTTGTACCGAGAACATGTTACCGTTAATCTGACCGTTGCTATTTGCAGTTCAATTATTCTGTCTATATAAAGTTGAGGGCCAATCTGACATGCACTATTTTTCTATCTCATCGTAAGCTTCATACTTGCTACAATTTCATCTCTCAATATTACAATGAGCAAGAGCAGGAGCATGGTTATGCAGATGCTACTAGATGATTCGGACGATCAATGCGATGAACAAATAAATGTGGCAGCGGTTGCTGCAGGGACGGCATTGTTGGTGGCCCATGCTAACAAACGCTTGAAACATGGTGGTTCGGTTGCAGGTGGTGATCGTGTCGGACAAGAAGGGCAAGCCATTTCCGCAATGGCCAAGGATGATCGTAAGAAGCTTCCTTCTGCGTCGGGCAAGTTTGGAGAAATAATTGAGAGAGTAGCACCAACGGCTGCCATTTGGGACAGAAACTATGAATTTGAATCATGCTGTTATTTGTTCTTAGTTTCAATGTTTGTTGTAGTCGTTTAGTTTCAATGAAATGACAATAATTTTCCGGAATTAACGGCCCGTTTAGTATCTTTCTTGGATTCAATTTCTTCGTTTTTAAAAACTAATGAGTACTAGTTACATTCATTGTTTTAAAAACTAGAGATAATTTTCAAATCGAATACCAAACAACTCCTAAGCTTCTTTCCAATTACACTGGAGATACTTTTACAAGACCTAATCAAACAAGAGTCCCTCCCTTCACATACTCAGTGAAGGCCAAAGCAACCAAACCTAACATGGCCAACCTTCCGTTCCAGAGCTCGGCATCTGACGTCATGATCCCATTTGATTTGGACTCCACGCTGACTCCTTTGAAAAGAGGAATCACGGATGCGACTGAGAGCAAAATACTAGTTCCAAGGAACAACGAAACTCCGCCGTCGGAGATCTGAGAAAACACATCCTGGCCCTTGGATAGCTCCACTGCCAAAGCTGAAACAAACCCCACCATTGCAAGTCTGCCGTTGATTCTCTCCGGGGCTGGCCCACTGAATGCAAACACGCTTGAGAACTTAGTGCTGACCTTCTTTGGACGAGGAGGAAAAGGAGTAGGTGTAGGAGGCGGTGGTGGGATTTTGGATGCCTCTGGTATTGTAGAAGAAGGTTGCTCCTCCTGACCATTCTGCAAATGAAAGAAGATTAATCAAATTAATTACATGGTTAACTACGATATTGTTCAATATGATTATCATGTTATTCAAATGACCTAACTAGACATGCAAATACGTAGTATTACCTCGGCCGTGGAGCGGACAACCATGTGGCGGTACTTATTAGCAGGAACATGGTGGCTGACTCTCACCGATCTGCTCTTTCCAGCTCCATAAACTACCGAGCTAGCTAGAAGCGATTGCATGGAAGCTGATGCTGCCATTATAATTTGCAGTATACTGTGAAGCTCTTAAGCACTAATGCAAGCAATTCAGATTCAAGAACGAAACTAGTGCTTTGTTGAAGATGCTTGTTCTTGATCGATGTTATCAAAGTTTGCGAGCCTTGTGTAGGGTTTTATAGTGCAGTGGCCAAAAGAATGGGAAACAAAATGGACGGTGGATATTTTGGCAACCGTCTCTCGTTAATT
This sequence comes from Malus sylvestris, assembly GCF_916048215.2. Lineage (NCBI taxonomy): Eukaryota > Viridiplantae > Streptophyta > Magnoliopsida > Rosales > Rosaceae > Malus > Malus sylvestris. The sequence goes on from NC_062275.1 coordinate 17,262,565, forward strand.
TGCTTACTCAGTAACATTGTGACACGGGTTCTCTTGTCCACACTTGGTGGTCTGAGAGACGTAGCTCAAGCACACACCACAATGTGCTAGGTAGTGATTTATGAGGTCACATTGTTCAAATGTTTCAACTAGAGGGGAGGACATTTATATTGTAATTGCTCATGAGTTATGACTACTCTCTCCGAGTAGAAAGAAATTAATATGTTTTATTGCATCATATTGACACGGGATGTTACTGTAATGATATATCTTTATGAAACAAGTCTATCTCTCTCTCACAGTCATTACTTGCATTTGTTTGATTTGTGGGCATTTGTTGTTGTCTTGTCCACATACATACATGGTGGTTTAAGAGATGTGGCTCCCCAAACACAACACAAAGAACAAGTTATAAATCTTATCACTATAATTTTTCAAGGTTTAACTTCTCTAATATTTTCAGTAATGCAGCTAGATTATTGCATGCCCAACACAAAGAAATTCTAATTAGCACAAAGTTGAGCTTTATGTTGCTGTGTTATGATTGTATGTATATATATATATATATGTGTGTGTGTGTGTGTGTGTGTGTGTATTTTGGCACTTTGTTCTATATATCAGATTAATTAATATGTTTTAAAACATTATGGCAAGTGAAAATCGAAGCATAATTTTCATCAGCTTCTTTGTTATAGGTTTTGTTAGAAGTGGTTTTGATTCGTTGTTCATGTAGCTGTTTAAGGTCCCTCTTGACATATGTATTTTTGTTGTTCTTTTAATAAGTTTACCTTATAGTTTCTTCACATGATAGCAATGCTGAAATGAGATTGATTGTGTGATTTTTTACTAGAACAAATTAAAAATTAAAGCATCAATCATTTATAAATAAGAAAAAGATGTTTTTATTTTATTTTTTAATGATGAGAAGTGGATAGTCCGGAATACATCTTTACAAATGGAGCTTACTAGAAACTTCAACCCGCGCTCTGCTGCGGGATTGAAAATTGTATGGAAGATTATGTTTGAAAGATAAGAGAACAATTCATGAGTTGTGCAATGGAAAACATAGCATTAGAACACTCCAACAGAGGAAAAAAAATTACAACCAACCTTCATTAATTGTCGATGGAATACTAACAACAAAAAATTTCTTTGTTTTGAAATCATTGCCAAAGATTTTCAAACTCACGATCATTAAGCACGAGATCATCTAGAAGAGGAAGGAGCAGTCGTCATTCCTTCTGAGTCTCATAAGTTGTGCCCACTGCATTAGGTGTCCCTGAAGCAGCACATAATTATGTAAGCAAAAAAAAAAATTCATAAAAGACCATTGAAATCAATTTTCAAAATACAAACATTTAAGAAGCTTAAACCTGAATCAAATGTCACTATTCGATAAAAATAAACTCAATATTTACTAAATGAATGTAGAACTTGTATTGCATAATATGCCTACTTCATATAATTGCTAATAAAAGGAAAAATTCCTTATCCATTGCTTTCATTCTCACAATACAAATAAACCAACGAAGGATTAAACTCTTAAGTGAACTAATCAATGTCATTATATATTTACTAATTGCTATAACTCAAAAACACGGAATTGTCTTTAACTTTTTTTCTCAATTCTCTATACAATAAATCATAACATATAACAAAATTGTATATTTATATTTATTTATTATTTCTATACTAAAACCGGGTGTACTGTTGACCATCTATCTTTTCTTCATACAACCCCATTGTTCCTATTTGCCAATATAAAATACACACAAAAAAGGCAAGGAGACCAATACCTACCATCCAAGGATGGAGCTAGGATTTTTTTGTTGAGTGGACTAGTTGAAAATGGTACCATAAAATCATTTTTTTTTTTTTTTGCTTATATAAAATATATAATAATCAATATAAAAGAACAACAATATAATATAAACTATTCTCAAAATCATAACCCTAACCGATAAATTCAAGGACCATATAAATAATTAACCTACTAATTAAATCAAGAATAAGTAAATAAAGAGATTAAGAACGTACCAAATGTGACATCCATTGAAAAAGTGCAACAGAAAGTCAGGAATTGCAGAGATAGGGATTTAATTGTGTATTTAAAGAACTTATTAATCTTTTCTTGAGTAAGAAGTATAGAGGCTAAACTACATAAGGTAAATGGTTTTTTCCTTTAAAGAATAGAATAAAGGGGGACTAGAGATACAACTAATTTATCATTTTTAGAATAAAACTAGGGGTGTGCTATCCACACACCCCATTTAACTTCTCACACACCCCTTGATGATTTATGTCCGTTGATCTTCTTCAATTCATCCGATCCGACGGCCGAAAATTAAAAAGGTGTGTGAGAAGTACAATGGGGTGTGTGGATATCACACCCCGTTAAAACTATTATTTACTACCTCTCCTCTACTAAATATACATTAATAATAATATGTATTGAAATTGAGTAGGCTATAAGCATGAGTTTACAAAAGAATAGATCTATTCACAAACCCATTTTTACTTCCAACACATCTTTATTAATATTTTGTCAGTGATAATTTTCAATTCATTCGATCTGAACAACCGACAATTAAGAGAAGTGTGTAAGAAGTAAAAATAAGTGCATGGATAATACTATCCTTACAGAAAACCTCCTTGGGCTACAGCCCACCTTAACCTTGTGAATGGCTACGCCATTGCTACCATCCCATTTAATAACATCCAAAGTCATTATGTGGGTGCTAACACTATTAATAAGACAAATGTCTATTTGTTAATATTGTTTGATATAAGCCTACCAAGAAAAAACATTTAAATCATACAAAGAGACAAACTTTTCACATTCTCTCACACCCAACAAAAGTCTGATTTAACGGAAGAAAAATCTCACAATGGGACAAATTTTTAAAAGCCAACAAATACTTTAAATAAACAATCAAATCTTTATGTATTGTGAGATGTAATAGTGGTGGTTGTTATCATTACAAAGTAATGAAAAACAGAATGGTCAACGGTACACCCTGTTTTAGTGTAAATAATAAATAAATATAAATATGTATAATAATCTTGATCACAATTGGAAAGCTGCACTTGTTTTTTCTACATGCAGAAAAAGTAGATGATAATAAAAAAAGGAAAACTAATGAAAATGACTTGAAAACTTTGAGTTTTAATGATAAGGACAAAATAAAGGGTAAAGTGAATAGTACCATGATTGACTTTTTAGTGTAAAAATGTGGTTTTTCGTTAAAGTGAACAGTACCGGGAGCTTTTCGTTAAAGTTCCCAATAAAAAAAGCAGGGTGTTTTGTCTACATGCAGAAAAAGTAGATAATAAAAATATGTATAATATAGTTGATTTCATAGGAATTGATGTGAGATGAAAACATGCTTACCTCCAATCCTTGACTGCCTAGTTTAACTAAATGGATTTGAAACTTTTCTTCCATCTTCAACTAATCAGAAATACTTGTGCAATAAAAAGCTAGACAAACTGATGAAATTGCCACGACAATTCACATTTCGAGATCAAAAAGACTTACATAGGCATACTTGGCTATTGAATATACTAATGAAAGATGGAACCCAACCCATAGAGTAACCTCTAGTCAACTCAAACTTATTCAAAATTCGACTCAAACTTGGGTTGAGTTCGACTAAATTCAAGTTAGCCAAACCCAAGTTCGAGTCGTATATGCAGACGACATACAGAATGTTACACAGGCCCAAAACTAACAACCAAAGGCCAATACCACAAAGAAAATCCCGTAGGCCCAATGATACTAAGTTGAACCGGCTGCTTACGTGGCCCGAGTGAGCGACGTGTCAAGGACGTATAGTCAATCGCCACGTATCAATCTCCGTTTCCACCGTCCCTGCTTCTTCTTCTCCGTCGTCTTCCTCTTCTTCAACTTCAAGCTGTCGTCATCGAGTTTGAATCTCTCAGACCCCAAAACTGAAAAGACAAAAAAATGGAGGGAAGCGCGAAGGGTTTGATGCTGATTGGTCTTCTTCTCGTGAGCTTCGTCCGAAAGATCGCATCGCTATCGGTGACAGTGAACGATGTCGAATGCTTGTACGAGTATGTGCTCTACGAAGGCGACACCGTTTCGGGCAACTTCGTGGTCGTCGATCACGATATTTTCTGGGGCGCGGATCATCCTGGCCTCGACTTAATCGTGAGTTCTGTTTTTATCTTTTCACATTTTATCCCCAAACCGCATTTGCATCGAAATTTTGCCAAATTGGGTTTTAGGGTTTATGCAGGGGGCTAATTTTGGGGGGTTTTGTGAGTTGTGGAATGGATCTGCTTATAGATTGTAGATTTTAAATTGTTTGGTATTAAAATTTGTTGGAATTTTTTGAAGATATCGATTTTTGAACTAAAATTGGTAATTGAAGCTGCAATCTTGATGTTGTAAGTCAAAGCCAGTTCTGAAGACTATTTGATATTCTTAGTTTATTGGTTTCGAAATTCAAACCCCCGAATCGAAAATATTGATAACTGATAAGATTATTAAGCAAAGGTCTGCTCTTTTTCAAGTGTTTGTAGCAGCATCAAGGAAGTAGACATAGTTCAAGTAGGTGGGAACCGATGAGAACCCAGGGAAGGTCTTGGAGAAATTGTCAAAAATAGGGCTACATTGGCTGTCTGAATATCCCGCTATAGTCTGTGCTTCAAAAAGAATAGAAGAAGTAGTGGATCGTAATGGTGACGGTCACTAATCCTTACAGGTGTGCTTAGTAGGGAGAACCCGTTTCAGATAGTCACGCCTCTCTCCATCTTGCACAAATTTTTTAAACAACCTTGTCTTTGATTTTAGTAAAACTACTGCTCAAGATTTCCACTTTGTTTCCTTCCTGGATTAATAATATTCTGTGGTAATTCATAAAATTGGTAAGTTAAAATTCAGTTTGGTTGTGTCATTTAAGTTGAAATTTATGTTAAATTTTATTATTCGAACCTTCAAAGTATTGCTAGATTTATTTCAATAATACTACTGCATTAGACATATACTTGAGATGCTTTGCTTATAACTTTAAATTTAGATGTGGAGTATAGGGGTTTGAACCATTGTGATACTGAATGCATGCAGTACTTGTAAAATAGATTATGACAATGTGCATCATTAGGAACCAAAATGTGGTGTTATATGAAAATATCATGTATCCAATTTTATAAGAATTATTAGTTTTCAGCTGCAAATAATTTGGATCTTATTACGTTTCACTGTTGGGTATGTTTATATTCACCCAGTTTTTCCATGGCGGCAATTTAAGTTCTTGCTTAAATAAGGGATTTTGACATTGGATAATTGGACCAAAAAGGGGTGAGGTTCTTGTTCGTAAGAACTAAGAACTCAAAAGAGTCGGTTCATTACATACCTATTCTCTACTTTGTAGCTTGGGCACTATGACTTCTGTTTTCTCTAGCTTGGTATTGGTTGGGACTTGGGTATTGCATAAGAGTGTAGGAAATGGTATCTGGCTAGATTGGAGTTTAGCGAGCAGATTGTTAGTGATTTTTGGTCTTTGGAGGGCAGGTTCGATATTTGTTTCTTAGAGTTGGTGGGTTGAGAGGGATCACCAAGCATTTGAAGGCATGCAACTCTCTTTCTGTAAATGGACCAAGAAGGATTATCTATCTTTCCTTCCTCTTCTAGAGATTTTGTTTTCTTAACATCCTTGATTTTTATTATCGTATGCTTCTTGTCTGCATTGGCTGCACCTATTCTTTCAAATAAACTTTTACTTGATGAAAAAAATTCCTAATGGTTGTATTTTTTGCAGGTGACATCTCCTGGTGGTAATACGGTGCACACTTCGAAGGGAACATCTGGGGATAAGTTTGAGTTTAAAGCCCCAAGAAGTGGGATGTACAAATTTTGTTTCCACAATCCTTACTCAACACCAGAGACTGTTTCCTTTAACATTCATGTTGGGCATATTCCCAACGAGCACAATATTGCGAAAGATGGTTTGTGAAAATCTCTGTCAATATGTTTTCATTGTGTTATTTTCTTTTCAACTTTCGATATGCAATTTGAAGTAATTGTTGTCCTGAATGGCCAAAAGGAAAATACTTTTCCGCTTTAACTGTCAACTACTATGAATTGCTTGCTGAAGTATGTTAGTCTCAGTAACACATATGAGACTAATTTCAGTTTTTTCTCTGCCCCCCTTTGATTTTCTTTAACCTTTAGATGTTTGTTTGTTGCAGAGCATCTAGACCCTATAAATGTTAAAATTGCTGAGCTTAGAGAGGCGTTGGAATCAGTTACATTAGAGCAGAAGTACTTGAAAGCACGTGATGTTCGACATCGTCATAGTAAGTTTTGGTCTCTCTTTACCAAGAAAATTGTCAATGTTGCAGTCATGCTATATCATTATAGTGTACTGCAATTAGATCTATGCCCTATTTGTTAACGAGGACCCTTGCTCCCCACTTTGTGTGAGCGTATGGGAATTTCTTGAATTTTAATCTCTATATGTCCTCATTACCATATGTATCTGTGTTTACAATATCTTCTGTTTGATTTGTTTATTATTCCCTTTGCAATTCTATACTCACATGTTATGATGCTAATAGTAATACTTAGTTATGCTTTGATAAAACTGAAAATATATCTTTGCTGATAACTATCTACTGAATGTGTAGTACTGTACAACCCGCGTTTAGCTAACTTTTCAAATATTATTTCATTAGATCAAAATTTTCGACAGCTTATTTTAGGTATTAACTGAGATGGTAATAAAACGTTGAGTCATGTGCAAGTGTTAAAATGAATGCTGGACCGATGTGGGCTACTTGGTTACTTTTGTGATACTCCAATGTTGTTGATTGTGTGCATAGGTTATGAAGTCAAGAACTCTCATGACAACCATTTTACAGTGGCTACCCACATATCATTAACCTGCTTCTTGTTAGCTCATGCCAGTACTAAGTAACGAAATAATGCGGTAGATAATACATCCACGTTTTAGGACCTGGTAACATCTTATGATTCTGATCACATTCTGTTTTTGTGCCTGCCACAGCAAACGAGAGCACAAGGAGACGGGTTGTGTTGTATACGGTGGCAGAGTATCTTGCGCTGGCTGCAGCGAGTGCTTTACAAGTCGTATACATTCGCAAACTTTTCAGCAAATCGGTTGCATACAATCGGGTTTGAGCTGCTTGGGTCGTGCCATTGTCTATTTTAACAGCAGGATGAGCCTTATAGATTAGTTCAGATACGTCTTTTGTGTAACATGTTATGAAAAGTTCATACGATTTTGGTTGTCTGGCACTTTGAAATGTCATGGAATTAGTTAACTGCAAAATGACAAGAATAGCGTGTTGCTGATTATCCGAAAGGAGCTTCTTATTCTTTTGCCATAAAAAAAAAAGGGAAATGAGCTTCTTAATGCATGCAAGAGAATTTCCCAGAATAGCACTTACGTAAATGTTCCAAAAATAAATAAATATTTGTTATTAGCACTCTAAAAAAATCATTACGTAATTCAAACTTTCTATAATTAGAAAGAGAAATACACTTGTAAGTAAGAAGTGTAGAATGAGATTTTTGGAGTACTAATGACAGTTTACAAAAAAATTAGACCTAAAATCAATACCAAACAGACCCTAAGCTATCACTGCATGTGGTTAGTTTTAAGTTTTAACTAGATACTGAACTTTTTACAAATACGACATAGTTTTATTCATAGATCAGGGAAGCATACAATAAAAACAGGAGAGTGTCCCGAATTGAATCTACAGTCTCCATCGAAACCAGTTCGAACATTTTAATGTATGTTTGTGCTACGCATAACTATGCCAAATAAAATTTGTCTTTAAAATTATAGTAGTGCTCGAAAGGTTATATTTGTATATTGATTGATATCACCAATAATGCATACATGCATACTATTGAAATAAATAAAGTAATAATATAGTTTGTGTTGTAAAATTAATTCTGAGAGCAGGTGATACTTGAGACAGAGAAGAAAGACAAACGGAGAAAGAATGATTCAAGTGTGCGAGAATTGTATGTTCGCACTTTAATTTTATATTTTTATTTGTACTAATCATGATTTCTAAGTAACCAAATCTATGAGAATTTGACTTCCAGATTCTATTGAAATTCTACGTTAAATTCACACGATTATATTTTTAATAAACACACTCATTACACTGGTATGCTTAATATAGATATGTGTGTGTGTGTGTGTGTTACAAATTATAGCTTAATACAAGTAATTATTTGATACGACAAGTAATACAAAAATAGTCAACTCAACTTAAATGCATTGAACCCAAATTCCAAGGTGGTGGATTTGCTTGTGGAGATAAATAAGGTGATATTTTTAGTAGTCTTTTAGAACTTTAAAAGAATATATGACCGTTAATTGTCAACCGTGGTCATTTTTAAAAGAAAACTACAAATTAGTGTTCATGTACATTGATATATGTAGCAACTAAAATATTACAACTCAAAAGAACAAAGAAAGAATATTATTATTACAAAACCTGTCTGCCACTAATTATTGCAGAGAATTTACTCGTAAATGTAATTGTAACCAATTTCCCGGTTTTGGCAAAACCAATTATAGTCAATAGAAAAGATATTTACTGGCAAGATAGGAACAAATAGTTGTAATTTGTACAAAGTAGTAAGGGTAACATTGGAAGACCAAAAGTCCTTTCTAAAAGCTTATAATATTAATCGGTGATTAACCATAGAAGACAAATTATCAATTTTAGATCATACATCCAACTCTCTCTCTCTCTCTCTCTCCCTGCGTTTATCCGCCATTTCTTTGTGTGTGTTTGACTCATCGATAAACTAAGCGATCCAGAAAATGTTGGCAGTGTTCGACAAGTCGGTCGCCAAATGCCCGGAGGCGCTGCAGAGCCCTCAGTCCGGATCAGCCTCCGCCCTGAAAGATGGGTTTCTGGCGCAGCAGTTTGCTTCTGTGCATCCTTCCTCCGTCACTGTTAATCTTGGCGCTTCTGGTCTAATCGCCTACTCTCTCGACAGACAGAACCCTCTTCTTCCAAGGTACAACATCATTGAAGATCATCTCTCTTTTTGGGAAAATTAGTGAAATGGATAATACCCTTTAGAGAAAACAACAAATTAAGACTGCCCATTTCTTTGTTTTTGTAGTTTTTGGTTGATCCGAACTCGATGATTCCTGGGTCGGTTTTTTTTTTTTTTTGGTTAAAATAAACAAAGTGGAAGATACCCTTTAAAGAAAACAAGAAATTATGATTGCCCATTTCTTTGTTTTCGGTCGTTTTTGTAGTTTTTGGTCGATCTTAGCTTTTAGATTCGTGGGTCGTTGGCTTTTTCTGTGTGTGTTTTTTGATCTTAGTTTTGGTACAGATTGATATCAGTTTTTTGACGATCGGAGAACGTTGGTTTGGATTAAATCTGTTCCAGAGTGTTTTCATGTAGTTTGACAAAAAATAAAATAAAAATTATGTTTGATCATATGTATTTAGGCCTTATTTGTAAGAAATCGTGAGTTTGGCCATTCAATTTAATTTGTTTATCTGCTTTTATTATTTTTGAATTTTGTAAAGGGCTTATAAAGCATGATCTGCATAAATTTGGTGATGTAGTTTTACCTCCTGTAAATTCTTTGTTTTTTTGAGAAGGACAAAGAACATATGGTTTGTTTGGTGGAGATTTGGAGCAAAAAGACAGTTTTAACTCTTTGGCAATATCCTCCTAGTAATTTAAGTATAATCTCATATATTAATTGGACTGAGATCATAGCTTTATTGCTTTTCATTCATTTGAATGCCATTTTTTTTAATTGTTTTGTAGTGCAGAAGATTGATTCTTATGATTTTGTTGTGGTTAATGATCACTAGCTTTGGAATTGCATTGAGAAATTAACTCCGACTTTGTTCTCGTATCAATTCTCTCCAAAAAAAAAAAAAAAAAACGAAATTTTCTGTTGCATTTAATGTTTGACATATTCATTCATTGTATGTTGGTTAGGTTGTTTGCGGTTGTGGACGACATTTTCTGCCTGTTCCAAGGCCACATAGAGAATGTTGCTCTTCTTAAGCAACAATATGGATTGAACAAGACAGCCAATGAGGTGATCATTGTTATTGAAGCTTTCAGGACTCTGAGAGACCGAGGTCCTTATCCTGCCGACCAGGTTGTGAGAGATATCCAAGGGAAGTTTGCATTTGTTCTCTTTGACAGTGCTTCCAAAGCCACTTTTATAGCTACTGTGAGTAAACCTCCTTCCGTAGAATGTATCCTCAATCGGCACTTGCCCTTCCTTGTTTACTTTCAAGTTCTTGTGATCTCTTTCTTTCCACTGGTCATTTGGTTTTGTAGTTGAGCCAACCCCTTTTCTTGTGCAGGATCCTGATGGGAATGTTCCATTCTTCTGGGGAACTGATTCTGAAGGCCATCTTGTTCTTTCAGATGATTCAGAAGTTGTGAAGAAGGGCTGCGGGAATTCTTTTGCACCATTTCCTAAAGGTATATAACTATAACCAAATGTATTAGGCCCGATAGAACAAAATGTGTAGCATTTCCACGTTGTATAATGTTTCGGCTATATCTCAATCGTGGAAGAATATGATGCTACAAATGTAGTATGGAATCCATGGTTTTGTGTATCAGAATTTGGAATTGATTCACATGTAAACATGTAATGGATCTCTCATCTTGCTCATTGGGATAATCTAGGTCTTTTGTCTGCTTACCTTTCTTGTTTCACATGGCATTGCTTTCCTTTGAATCCTCGGTATGAGAGGTAGACTGCTAATAACTATGTGGGTATTGTTCCTCTCAGGTTGTTTTTTCACTTCCTCTGGAGGCTTGAGGAGTTATGAGCATCCCCACAATGAGTTGAAGGCGGTGCCACGTGTGGATAGCTCGGGTGAAATGTGCGGAGCAAACTTCAAGGTCGATGCTGATACTAAGAAGGAATCGAGTGGCATCCCAAGAGTTGGGAGTGCTGCCAACTGGTCGTCAAATTACTAAGTTCGTAACTAATTTCACTGAGAAGGCTATTAAGTAGGCCTCGAATTAGTTCTGATCTGACTTTTCTCTATCATTTTTCCGTAATGAGACTCCGTTTGCCTTAATATGGCTACCATAGTTTATATGGTTATTGAAAATTTGAAAGTAAGATACGATTATGTAATTGCTCACTATCAAAGCAAAGCTGTAACGGCCCTTAGAACCTTATGGCATAGAACATCAAATAATACTGCTTGCTAGATGAAATTGTCTCTCGTACTTGGGGGCCGATCTTTTCCCCGAAGATTCTGAGTTGATTCGGGAGAAAGAAACACAAGAGATACATTCAAGAACCGTGTAATGGAAGCATGTTAAAGTGAAGTAGATGATTTGGTATTCGACTAGTAAATTCTAACATATGTTGTAGCTACTGCACCATGTTTATGCTCAGCAAAATTAAGCTATACCTCGGAGCACAGGCAAGAGTGAACATGCTCTCGTGCGCCAACTCTTAGGAAAGTTACTTCGCGTGTCACTAAAGTTTTGAACCAATTTACGATTATATAGATAGCATCTCCATTGCCTCTTGTGTTGACGAAGGCCGTCAACTTCAGTCCTTTGCATCAGCAATGCCTCCTGCGGTTATCTGAAAAATGTGCGTTTCTGTCAAGAATAACAACGAATGAATATAGGCAGTTCCTGCAATTTTTCGTCATCTTGGATTTACGATCATATTCTTGCTATAGATGATGAGGACAATCAGAAAATTCAAAGTGTAGACTCTGTGAAGGATATTGCTTCAGCCTCGGGCAGGTTTGGGGCATCAAACACCTTGCAGACACGCTGTTCGCCTTTGCCTTTCCTGAACATCAGCCTGATTGTTGCAGCATGGGCAAGCACATGTCCTCCTGCTGGTTTCTTTGGGTCTGATATGAACACTCCGCCACCAGGGTCGGCTATCACTGCACAATTATATGATTCACCAGTAAGCCCTGAGCTTTTTTATTGATTTCAAAATGATTTGAGTACAGAAAAATCTTCAAAAGTCGGGCGTTACCTTGGTTGGTCATGTAGACAGCAACGTTGAACTCCTCAGCTATCTTCGTTAGTCGGGAAAGCATCTGAGCTAGTTTTTGCTGCATATAAAAGTTTTCTCATGTCAGAACAACACCAAATCTAAATCTAAGACATTGCAGGGAGTCTTTGGAGCAGACCTGACGGTCTGCAAGCTCTCCTCGTCCTGTAAAGTCAACTCGAAAGAGGGCAATCACCGAATCCACAATCTGAAAAAACATGACGATATGAATCAATATTCCTGGACTGTTGATATTTGTCCGTAAAGAGTTTCGGTTAGTGAAGTCTTACCAGAAGTCTGAATGGCTCTTCAGACATTTTTGCAGCCAGACCAAGAAGCAGGTTATACTGATGCTCATATGTATATGCACGAGCATAAATGATCTTTGCAGCAGAAGAAAATCGGTTAGTTCTGAAATATAATCGCTCGCAGCTTTAACTGCTGTATATGGAGAAAATGAAAGCTTACATTGTCCAGGACAGCTCCTGGATCCAAGCCAAATCTTTCAGCTATTGGCACAATTCGATCAGGTCGGCTGCAGGTGCATATGGTTAAGAAGACAACATACTTGAATTGAACTAAATTGGATTTGTTTAAGCTAATTCTAATTTTGTTCATTTTTTCATCGAAATACGTACATCTTGTGTTTGCTTTCCTATCTCTATCCATTTATATACTTATCCACACTAATGACCGGAGCAATCTAGCGAAGATCACAAAAAGTGACCGTTTTCGCTACCTAGGATCTATCTTGCAAGAGAACGGAGAATTAGATGGAGATCTCAACCATAGAATACAAGCTGGATGGATGAAGTGTAAGAGTGCATCCGGCGTGTTGTGTGACCGTCGTAGGCCACTGAAGCTCAAGGGAAAATTTTATAGGACGGCAATAAGGCCAGCGATGTTGTATGGCACAGAATGTTGGGCGGTGAAGCATCAACGTACACAAAATGGGTGTAGCGGAGATGAGGATGCTTCGTGGGATGTATGGGCACACGAGAAAGGATAAGATTGGGAATTAGGATATCCGAGGTAAAGTAGGAGTAGCCAAAATTGAAGGAAATATGAGAGAAAATCGGTTCCGGTGGTTTGGACATGTGCAAAGAAGGCCTACTGACGCTCCGGTTCGAAAATGTGACTACGGGACAGAGGTTCGGGGCCGAAGGAGTAGAGGAAGACCTAGGAAAACTTTGGAAGAGACCCTAAGAAAAGACTTGAGTACTTGGATCTAACGGAGGACATGACACAAATGAGCGCAATGGCGTTCTAGGATTCATAGGCCGACCCCACTTAGTGGGAAAAGGCTTTGTTGTTGTTGTTGTTGTTGTTTCATCGAAATACGTTGTACGAAATATTAAAAGAGATGGACAAACAGAAAGGATACAAGGTTCCTTCAGTATCAATGTAAGCAACTTTTCCATTCCCTCCCTTCATGTTGGTGGGAAGCTGCAAAGTAATAGACAATCTCAGTCAGCAAGGCTTGATGCGTATCTTCTGATATTCGAGTTAAAACTCATATTCCAATATGTGATATCCTGGCATTACGCCTTAGAATGTTTGGCGTGCAGCAGTTCGAAAACCACAATTATCACTAAACCACACAGCACAGCACGATTATCAACGGATCATATATAACCCTTATAGCAAATCAAAGTCTATCATCTTAGATTCTTAAAACTAATGCAAGAAAAATTGTGAATTGCTGTCAATAGACGCTGACATTTCAAAACTCTACTCAAATCCCAGACTTCTTTTCGAGTTAGTAAAAGAACCTGACAGAGTTCTACCCAATGGCTAAATGATTTCCCTGTATGATATGAAATAACTCAGGAGAGAGAGGAACCTGTGTAGAAACGCAGAGAGTATGAGCAAGCTGTGTTTTCCCACACCTGATATCAACATTTTATATGGCAGTAAAGAAGTTCGTGTCAAAATATTAGAATTGCAATTGCAAATGAAAGCTTCCTAGTTTCGATACAAGCAATGGACGGCAATAATGCATCAAAGAAACAGTGCTATATATGACTAATGTCCTCACCGGAATTCTCCAAACGCTTCCGTGATCGACATAGTTTCAACTCCACCTTCATTTTATTTTCACACAAATTACCTCAAACAAACAAGTAATCACAATAAACCATACCAGATTGAATAACTAACAGCGAAAATTACCGCCTAGAAGTTCATCAAGGGCATGGCTTCCGGTTGTAATCTTAATCACCGACTTTCTCTGTACACAAAAACAAAATTCAACTTCTCAATTTTACATTAGAGCATGACCTCTGCTCTTGATAAATCTGTGCGAGAGAAAGAGGACTTAATCTGACGGCTCAGATCTACTGGATTTGCATAGAGTCAAATCACAACTATAGCAACTGTGAACTTACTTTGATCAGAGCGTCACTTCCAGTAATATATCCAAAGTTCTGAAAAGCAAAAACATAAACGAAAAAAGTACAATATGAAAAACAAAACTAAGGCTAGCAATCGCAGAAATTCAAAGAAAATCACACATGAATGTTTCAAAATATGGAAAATCTTGAGTGCTAAGTGCTAACCACTATCTTTTCAGCAGCTTCGCATATCTTATCAACTTTTGCCTCTGATAATCCTTTGATTCCAGTCAAGTTCTGCCAAACAGAAATCGGAGTAAGGAAAAGGAACTTTAACACGCACAGATTAAGAAATCGGAACTGAAATTCGTTTGTACCTTCTTCGTATGCATCATCAAGCCATTGCAGGTGTAGATCCCTGCATCCTGAAGCTTCTTAATATCTCCGGCATTGATTCCCTGAGCAATCACTGCACAAAACTCGCTTTTGAGGCAAATATCCCTCAAAATTTACGTCTAGTGTGAGAATCATATGAAACTAATTCTATTTCACCAAGAAATTAAACTTAATTACTTAAACGAAGTGATACCCCTAGGATTTGAGGAGTTTTTGAGAGAAATAAAGCAAATCCAACAGAAATTAACAAATGAGAGGCAAAAAGGTGAAATGGAATTCGATAACAGAAACCAATCGAGCTAGAAACAATAAATATTCAAATAAATCGAGAAAATTAGTTTTACGATTTCGATTTTCCTAAAATTAAACGAGAACACTGTTGAAACTGTAGAAATCGAGAATTGAAGTACGTAATCGGAAAGTGAACGGAAGAGAAGGTCGTGAGGAAGCTTACACTTGTCGATCGCTTCGAACAGGTCCTCTTCATCCTCAATGTCCTCGCGCTCGACGAGCTGCAGCTGCTGGCTCTGCTCTTCGGCCCTGAGCATCATCGCAGATAAAGTTAGTCGTCAACTTCAGAGAAGAACACTCGGTGACTCGAGCTGAAAGGAAGAAAATGGAGCTTTCAGATCTGCGATTTACTTGAGAGTGGCGAGCATCTTTGTTGTGGTTGAACGTTTGAGTGAGTGTTTGGCTTCTGGGAAACGAGAGAGAGAGGTTTGGATTTTTTAAATGTGGAGGGATGTGAGGAAGGGGTTCTATTTAAGGGGCGGGAAGAAGGGAAGCGAAGAGGCGTCGGTTTTTTTTTTTTTTTTTTTTAATTTTGGTCTTTATGTTTTGATAACTCCTCAATTTAATCCTTTATAATTCAAACTCGTACTTTTGCCACGTCAATCATAAGTGGGCCATAATTATGCCACTTAAGTAAACTTAACGGTTAACTACACAATACATAAAAACAAGAGAAATTGGAGTAAATAGTGAGTTTCCGGGAATAAGGTGGTGACTTTTAAGCTTTAGGGGCAATTGAGAGCGAAATCGAGTTTCAGGAAATAAAGTGTCTATTTTTGAGTTTCAGATGGCAAAGTTGGATCAAAATCGAATGTCAGGTAGCAAAGTGGCGACTTTTCAGTTTCAGAGGACACAATGAGATCGAAATTGAGTTCTACCTGCAACACTTAGAATTATAACTGCTCAAGTGAAGTTCGACCCGAAAGGTGTGATAGGGCGCTCAAGGGGGCTTCCTCTAGCTAAACAAAAACAAATTACAAATTTTTTAAAAACAAAAGTTTGTTTCCTAAGTAGTCGTTGATAATTATTTCATTTTTTGTTGAAACCCTTTTTTGTTGTTATTTTTTTTTCAATTGAAATTTTGTTTAGTAACTATTTCAATTTTCAATATTCAGAGAAAGAGACTAAAAACTAATTTCTTGATTTTTTTTTTTTAAATTTGACTTTGATATTTCACTATTTTATTTTCAATTTTTTCAATTCTTTTTTTTAAATTGAATGTCACATCTCGGCTCGGGGCGGACCACATCCCGGACCCGCTCCACCACCGTAGCACGATATTGTCCGCTTTGGGCCCCGACTACACCCCCACGGTTTTGTTTCTGGGAACTCACACGAGAACTTCCCAGTGGGTCACCCATCATGGGAGTGTTCTCGTGCGCTACTCACTTAACTTCGAAGTTCCGATGGAATCCGAAGCAAGTGACCCCCTAAAAAGCCTCATGCTAGGTAGAGATGAGAATATACATATAAAGATCACTCCTCTGGATGATGTGGGATCTTACAATCCACCCCCCTTAGGGGCCCGATGTCCTCGTCGGCACACCACGACCAGGGTTAGGCTCTGATACCAAACTGTCACATCCCGGCCCGGGGCGGACCATATCCCGGGCCTGCTCCACCACCGTAGCACGATATTGTCCGCTTTGGGCCCCGACTACACCCTCACGGTTTTGTTTCTGGGAACTCACACAAGAACTTCCCAGTGGGTCACCCATCATGGGAGTGCTCTCGTGCGCTACTCACTTAACTTCGAAGTTCCGATGGAATCCGAAGCAAGTGAGCTCCCAAAAGGCCTCGTGCTAGGTAGAGATGAGAATATACATATAAGGATCACTCCTCTGGGTGATGTGGGATCTTACATTGAAAGTAGTTATATTTTTTTTCCCCAGTTTTCCAAAAAGTGAAAACTGAAAAAAAAACGAAATGGTTATCAAATGGCTAAATCAAATGACTGAAAAAATTTAATTTGTTTAAACAGTTTCCTCCTTGCTCATGTTAATTCTACCACTCATTTGAATTGTTTCATTTTGGCATTCCACAGTAGTTCAACTGCATTTGATTTTTATATATAGAAATCAGACAATCTAAGTTTGATTTCTATAGTACAAATTGATACAATGATGTGAGTTTGATAGATATTTCTCAAAAAGTGAGTAATTTATTTTATCAAACTCAAGAGTTCAATATATTGGATCAATAATTGGAATCACCCTCATAAACTTAAATTTTCTAGTTTATTATGGGAGTTTGATTCATATTGCTGACACACCCCGACCCGGGATGTCTACCAGGACTCCTAATCGAGCTTTGCTGGCCGACACTTGGAGGGTGACGAAACCATAAAGTATGATGATGTGGAAACATGTGAATAAATTTAAACCTAAGAGTGCCTAAATACCAGAATGCGCTGGTGAGCGAGAATGAACCCACTTCACATGTGACGTTAAAGCATAAGCAAGTACAGTAGAGTGAATTAAGAATCGTACTCTCGAAATAATCTCCAATACTAAGAATCGCCATGAATCTTCGACTATAAGAAAGCTCAGCTAATAAAACCTCGAGGGTGAAGCCAAAACAAGGGTGAATGGCCCTGGAAATGAAATTTTAATAAAAACCATATAAAACATTATAACCCCTTGCCACAACACCTGTATAGTTTCCAGAAAAATCATAAATATACCACAACACAACATCTCATCAGCAATATCAATAATCATGTGATTAATAACACATACTAGCACGCAAGTCGGAGTCACCTATGGTGACCTGTACGACTTACTCATATCTCATCACATATGCTAGCTCATCACATATTTCATCACATATGTTAGCTTATCACATATTTCATCACATATGTTAGCTCATCACATATTTCATCTCATATGTTAACTCATCACATATTTCATCGCATATGCTAGCTTTTCACATATTTCATCGCATATGTTAGCTTATCACATATCTCATCACATATGTTAGCTCATCACATATTTCATCACATATGCTAGCTCATCACATATTTAATCACATATACTAGCTCATCACATATTTCATCACATATGCTAGCTTATCACATATTTAATCACACATGCTAGCTTATCACATATCTCATCACATATGCTAGCTCATCACATATTTCATCACATATGCTAGCTTATAACATATCTCATTACATATGCTAGCTCATCACATATTTCATCACATATGCTAACTCATAAGTCAGAGTCACCTCTAGTGACCTGTACGACTTATCCATAGCTCAATAAGTATAACTGCACACGAGTCGGAACCACCTAAAGTGGTATGTACGACAAGACTGGGTGTAAATAAATACGCTTAAGTGCTACGATCACGTGAAGACTGTGCGAATAATCACAGGTCGCCTACGAGTCGGAACCACCTATAGTGGTCTGTACGACAAGACTGTGCACTTACCTTGGATCCAAGGTGAGCGTAAGGTGCGGGAGGTGAACATCACATGAAGGACTGTGCCCTGGCCACGGGCGGGAGCACTAACACCGAGGTGCATGTTTATGAGCTCTAACTGTATCTATTGTAACATATACGATTCATGGGCAACCGGTACGACAGTGTCGAAGTTGCCTATCATTGCAACCTATACGACAAGGTCGAAGTTGCCTAAACATACATGTAGTCATACCAGAACCCCGTTATTTTAGCTAATACCATAAACTCACCTGAACTTACCTGGGTGTCCTGCGTCCACCTTTGCACTTCAAAGCGTTCATAATACTTGTGTGCAGGTAATATACACATGGATATGCCATAATGCAAATCTAAAACTCAACCATATCATAGTATTTTTCCAATACACACACACACACACACACACACACACACACACATATATATATATATATATATATATATATAATGTGGCATAAAATGCACAATCTATAACGCCCTACTCCCAAATTATTTATTTTTGGAAGTAATTATCGAGGATAAGTCCAACTAAACACTAGTTTAATTAATTATTATTACTTACGTTTCCTTATTTCAATTTCTTGATTCCTTCCACATTGATTTATGACCAACATCCAATCACTAAAAACATAAGGTTAAATCTCATACTTTTAACAATTTCCTTCACATTGCTTAATTCCCAAACAAGGTTTTTGTTTCAATTATTGTATGGCTGCATCTAACGTCTCGTTAGACTACCTACGTACCATGAATAGGGATCAAGCCATTTGTAGTTCATATTAGTACTTCAAAGCATTCACAGTAATTATACACAATAAGCAATTTATAAACGTTGTGGAATTATTAATCACATATATATAATATACGATAAAAAGGAAAAGACCTACTTACCTGAGGTCCGCGCTACAACTTCCTAGCACGCATATCAAGGCATCACGAACCATCGTCGCCTATGACCAATTATCAAATTACATCTCAGAGTTCGTACCGATAAAATACACAATTTACATAAAACACATCCCTACATAATTCAATTCGGAAGATCTGCATCATGGATTTCTGATCTGTTGCTTCCAAAGATCCACATTATACTTCTAGAACAACATCCTAAAGTTCCATTACGATCCAACGGTCGGATCTCCGCCAATTGTCAAAACCAAGTGGCGGTTAACCTTTTATTTTATGAACTTACAAATCCAATTTCGGGAAGATCCGTATATCGGAATCCTGATTTGTAAGTTTCTATGGTCCTCCAATAGTACGTACTATAACGTATTAAAGTTTGGTGACAATCCAACGGTCGGATCGTCGATTCATACAACGACCTATTAACGTAACGTAGAGAATTTAGATTCCAACAATCAACCTACGTCATACAACTACCAAAACTGAACTAAAGGCATCTAATTAGCCTAAGAATAACATCGACGCCCCCTGGCCACTTGCCGCCGCACCAGCTGTCGTGGATGGCGGTCGGCCGCCCCGACTTGCCAGAAAATCCAACTATTTCAAAAAATTATCAAAATTTACAAGAATGAAGATCTCAATGAGTAGAGTAAACTTTATACCTGTGGTCAAGTCCAATTTGGCCCGGAAGAGCCCCAATTTTGCTAAAACCCGTCGGAAACCCTAGTTTTAGGTGTCCTTAATTCGGCTCCATTGCAACTCCGACGCCCCTAAACTTGTTTGGGCTTTGTTCCTAAGCTTGAGGGGAGTATTTTGGTGGTGGTAATTTGATGAAATCATTTAAGAATTTGGTGAATCTCGGCCAAGAACTGTCTCACCCACAAGTGCGATTTTTCCTAAAATTACCACCAAATTCCTTCTAATTTTGGATGGAAAAGGAAGAAGGAAGGTTATGGAGTAGGTTGCAGGTAGTGGGAATGTAAGATCCCACATCGCCCAGGGGAATGATCCTTATATGTATATTCTCATCCTTACTTAGCATGAGGCCTTTTGGAAGCTCATTGCTTCGGATTCCATCGGAACTCCAAAGTTAAGCGAGCTTGTGCGAGAGCAATCCCATGATGGGTGACCCATTGGGAAGTTCTCGTGTGAGTTCCTAGAAATAAAATCGTGAGGGCGTAGTCGGGGCCCAAAACGGAGAATATCGTGCTATGGAGGAGTCGAGTTTGGGATGTGGTGGGGGCCCAGGCCAGGATATGACAATTTGGTATGAGAGCCTAACCCTGGCTGTGGTGTGCCGACGAGGTCGTCGGGCCCTTTAAGGGGGGTGGATTGTAAGATCCCACATCGCTTAGGGGAATGATCCTTATATGTATATTCTCATCCATACTTAGCATGAGGCTTTTTGGGAGCTCACTGGCTTCGGGTTCCATCAAAACTCCGAAGTTAAGCGAGTTCGCGCAAGAGCAATCCCGTGATGGGTAACCCATTGGGAAGTTCTCGTGTGAGTTCCCAGAAACAAAATCGTGAGGGCGTAGTCGGGGCCTAAAACGGACAATATCATGCTATAGAGGAGTTGAGCCTGGGATATGGTGAGGGCCCGGACCGGGATGTGATAGGGAAGGTTTGAATCGCCGAAAAAATGGACGAATTTAGCAGTGTGCTTGTCGGGTTGAGCAAGTCAAGGGGGAAACCTGGTTTTTCCCTCCTTCTCACCTTCCCTCATTGCCGTTATTTTTCTTCTCTCTGGTTGGTCAGTCTTCTTTCTTCCTCTCATCCGATTGGGCAGCAGCCCTTCTCTTATGCTCTTTCTCTCGTTCCCCCTTCTTCTTTCTCTTCTTCTTCCACTTTTTAAAATCACTAAATGATAAACAAAATATAATCATTATAAAAATGTATAAAATATATAAATAGTGACTAAACAAAAGTACTTCTCGGGTTTATAGTTCCGTAATGTCGAGTACTTCAAGAAAACGCTAAAGGATTAATTCTTACACCTCGCTATACGTTGGTCAACAGAAGTCAAGACCCTCGCCTCTAAGGGCATTTTCATAAAATCACACTTTTAAAATTTATAAAATGTAAAATTTGGGACGGGATGTCACATTTCTGTGGAGGTAATTCTCCTCATAAGTGTTTTTGTTAAAATTTCTTTCACTATAAACACGTTGAAATTTTACTAAATCCAAGTGATTTAAAAAAAAAAATACTTATGACTACTTCTTAAAAGATAACTAAAAAGTGCTTACATAGAAAGTTTGTTATGACCCATAAACACTTTTACATTTTTTTTCGCAACACTCAATTCGAAGCACAAGTGCTTTTGTGACACACCCTGACCTGAATCAGGGCATGCTAGCCGTCACGTGAGGGTGACGTAGCCATATGCACATTGCAGAAGCAATAATGATAATAGAGAAAACTAATAAATAAAAACCAACTCATAAGAGTACTAGTTAACACAAGTGCTATAATATGTGTGAATACACAATCAGAGCATAAGTAGTCTAAGTTCAGTCCAGAAAATAAGTACTAATTAAACGACACCCAAAGATGCCCTACATTTGTGATAGTCTGTTAGAACCTCCAATCAATCCTCGTGAGCCACCAACGAACAAGCTTATCTAAAACCTGGAAGGGCGCAAAATAGAAAGTATGAGTGGGCAAAAATAAAGTTTTTCAAAACCATTTCATTTATCAAATGCTCTAACCCTTCGCCTTAAAACATGTATAACTTTCCCATAAATGGAATATATACGTAAAACATGTATAACTTTCCCAGAAATGGAATATATATATATTCAAATCATGCTTCACTTATCCATATTCATAAGTATGTCATGCCAAAATATAAAACAAAATAAGTAACTCAAGTGAAAATAAATTCATGGATAAATAACATATTAGCTAGAACCATTGCAGAGATCTGTACGGCTGAATTTATAGCTCATTAGTCAATCTAGCCGGAGTCACCGTAGGTGACCTATACGACACGACACTGCACACGAGTCGGAACCACTATAAAGGTCTGTACAACAAGACTAGGTGTAATATAGTTATGCTCAATACTATGCTCTCATGATAGTTGTGCGATAAATTGCTAGTCACCTACGAGTCGGAACCATCTATGATGGTCTGTACGACAAGACTGTGCACCTAAATTGGATCCAATGTGAGCATATGGTGTAGGAGGTGACATTATAAATAAGCATGTACTATGTCTCTGGCTAAATCACAATCACTCGGGGTGCAGGTTTATGAGCTCTCAATCACGTGTCACATTATCAATATCTCATACAACAAAACAATACTCACCCGGTACTTAGCTGAGTGTCCACGACACCAATTCATATTATGCATCATATACTAATTCATACGCTGAATATAAATTTATATGCATGGCATTTCAAAGCATACTTTCATTTAAACACATTTTCTGGGAAAATATCAAGTATATAAATATATACTGAAAACCAAAAGCCCACACACTAGTATGTCGAAGGGTTGTAACCCCCGAGTCGTCCTTGACTGCGCTCGTCCTCGGGAGAGGTCTCACCTATATGCGAAATAACTAAATAAATGTTATTTAAAGCACATAGACAAAACTAGTTAATAACTTCTCATACATTGCTCAAATGGGATGTTTGAATAACCAACGTGATCTACACAACCTCACGAACATCCCCATATTTTTAGAAAAATTTTCCAACCACCCATGCGCCGGTGGAGGCACGACAACACTCTCGGCCACGTGCAGGGAATCCTAACGGAATCCCTAATTGCCGTTAGGAATATTCCATCAAAATAAAGGAATATTTCATCCAAATTACCTGACGCCATTACCCTCTGTTAGGAATATTCCGTCAATTTTGACGGAATATTCTTCTTTCTTCTCCGATGAACCTCGCCGGTCGCCGCCTTCGCCGGAAAACTAGAAAATGATAAAACCTTAATTTCTCTTCCATTTCTCAACCAAATTTCATGAAATCTTAACCAAAATGAAGCTTAGGACTAGAATAACACAATCTTACCAATTTCAAGCTCTAAAAACCACGGGATCTCGTTGGAGAAAGCACGACGATTCCGGCCAAATTTTAAACTCGCCAAACTCGACTTCCCAACGTCCAAAACACTTCGTTTTTCTTCTCCGAGCTTCGTAAGGACGTTCTAAAGCTTCCTAGAGGCTTAAAATCTTATAAAAACTTCACATTTATGTGTGCATGAATAGTACCTCGAATCTGGGTTCTCGGAAAATCGAGGGTTTCATGTCCAAAGAAAGGTATGGTTGTGATCCTTAGCTTGCCAAGAACTCAAAGACACCAAGTTTAGCCTTAATCCGTGAGTGATCAAGGGGTTTTGAAACTAGTCTGTACGTTGTACAGAAAATGGAAAGAAACCCGAAATGGAGGAGAGAAAGAGTGTGTCAACGGGAGAGAGAGGGAGAATGGGTGTGTGTGTTCACATGGGTCACCTACCAAAACCAACAAAATCTTACTTCCAATTGGGTCCAATTAATTAGGAATTGAACTAATTGGTCCTCAAGCTTAAGTCTAAACCACACTCCACAATGAAACTCAACATCCAAGGTTATATAAGTAATTTCACGTCGTCGAAAATAAATATTTTGGGACGGGCTGTCACATTTTGGTTGTCAGAATCACTCATTCAAAACAGTCTCAAGCATACCCCTTTTTGGCGTACATGTCACATGCTCCTAGACTACTTAAAAATGACTTAAAGGAGTGACTAAAAAAAATTTCTCATTCAACTGCAATTAAGGGAAATTTTTATTCCATGGCCGCTTCGCACTATGTTAAGGACACCACACCATGCTTTGGCTCTTTTTTTTTTTCCAACAATTTGCTTTTGTCACATGTCTAGGGAAAGGTTCGCGTAGAGCATTTGTTTGTGTAAAACTAACAATATGACACACAGACCAAGTACTTAAAAACTAAATATAACTTTTCGTGGCTTGTATGTTGATGCGAGCATGCCAATTCGTCGTCGAGCTCGATCGGGTGAATAACTTCGATGTGGTGGTGGTGTGGATGCACTACTATTAACACCTAAATCAAGCAACTAAGGCTGAGGAAATGACCTATTTGCCTTGAGTTCTACAACCAGTAGGCAAAGTTATGAAAATCATTGTGAAGCTTTAGGTCTTGTAAAAATATAGGTTCTCCAAACTAGTGTCAAACAGTATGGGCAAAGATACTTAAAGAAAATGTCTTAACCATGAATGTGGTTTAGTCGTTTGCATGTCACAGAAATAGTCAAGCATAGAATGCCTCACTCACCAAGAAGACTAATGAAGCGACCTATTTCGACAGAAATATCAAAGATAATTCGTTGTTCAAGAATGAGGTTAAATAGCCAGCCACAAACTCAGAGAGAATCCCTATCTATCCAGTCGATTGAGATTCCTAACACAATTTGACAGCTCCAGCCCAGCCTATCTAGCCGGTCTCCTTCATTGGTTACTTTTGGAAAATTATATATATAGTAATTTATAATTAAATAATATTATTAAATATACAATTCTTATTATTATAGGTTGTTGGATTTGAGATTTAATCTCAACCGTTCATTCATAACTAAAAACTCTCTTCAGTTGCTCTCGAGTTTCGACCTCCCCTTTCGCTCTATCTCTCTTTTTACTCGTCTTCACTCTTCTCCGGCCAAACCCAAAACTCTCTCTCGACTCATCTCCTTCTTAGTCCTCCCACACCACCTAAATCCTTGCCTAAATTGCGACTCCAACACCCACACCAATCACACACTCTAATTTTCTCTCTAAAAAGTCCCAAAATGAACTCAGTCTCGGTCTGAGTCTAGATGTCGTGTTCATGGAGAGGCATCATTTTGAATCGCATCATCAACGATTTCTAAGGTTTGATTTCTACGATTTGAATTATTTTTATGTGGCTGATTTCTAGGGTTTGTGAACATTGGGGTTTCTGCAATTTTGTTTGTTTCTGGAATTGGATTTATGCAATTGGATTTGAATTTGGATTGTTAATTTGAATAACTTGAATTTCTGAGCATGCATGTAAGGGTGGGCAAGGTCTTGTTCACCCCAGTTGAACCCTTACATTGGAACCAGAATAAAAAAGTATCAACGGTTCGGTTCGGTTTGCTTATGTTTAAATTTATTAGTAAAATCAATTGGGTTCCTACTTGTTTACAATTCTAACCAAAATTATATTTATATCTTTTCAAATCTTCTACTTCCTTGTTTTTTGTGCCCCCCAGTACCTAGCTAGACCATGCTATACATACACAAATATGTGCTAGCAAGAAACATAAATCCAAATAATGACTAACAATACTACTTCCTGCAACACTCTTTAATAAAATAAATTCTAATATTGTTAAACCATAACATCAAGCAAAGCACATAGGGAAGAAAACTTATGTTTGGGGTATTATGAGATGGAGGCTACGTGTTGGGATAATGGATGAGGAGAAGAACTGAAGGAAAAAAAAATGAAAAGAGAAGAATTGAAGAAAAATGGGAAAGTGCAGTGGTGCAAAAGAAGAGAGGAAGATATGAGGAAAAAACGATAATGTCAACTTTAAGGGGTTTTGAGAGTTCTGCCAAAATAAAAATAGGAATTGGAACCAATTGGAATGGTTTGGTTCGGCTCTTGAACTTATGTTGACTTTTTTTTGTTAACACGGTTTTACGTTTTATTTTGTCGCGACTCGATTCGGTTTCGTAGTTCCACAATTTTTATGTCACCCCTACATGCATGTCAAATAATCTTGTCGGAGGAGGAAGGAACCAACCTTTTATGTATGGACCTCTCTATGAAAGGAGGAGAACACCCTTGCTTTGTAGTTCATCTATTTCCCGAACAGTATTGAAATACCGAAATTTGTTTGAAATTATGGAATTCGGACATATTGAGGTTCGGTTTCAATTTTCGAAATCATGTCCCATAAAGAATCAATTCGAGATTCAGTATAACGTTTTCAAATAGGATCTCGACCCAAAACACCCCTGGTTCAGAGAGTCAGACAGTTTTATTCCTAAAAATAAGAAAAGGATCGATGACTCCGTGATCATGGTTATTTATCGTATATTGTGCGGTTAGAAATAATTTGAAATTTAAAATTTAAAATTAAATATAAATAGTGTTTGTACCATACTTGACCAATCCTGAAACTACTGAGCACCGGTCAACGTTATACCGTCAAAGACCCAGAAGAGTTTCCCTCCAACCAGGAGGCCAATCATAGCGCGCCACGTGTCGACATCAGAAGCCAATCATAACGCGACACGTGTCAACATCAGAAGCCAATTACAACACGACACGTGTCAATGTCAGAATGGAACTAGAAACTCTCTTCTATAAATAAAGATCATTCTCTCACAATATTTCCTAATGTGATTTGTACTAAATCATTCACTAGTACTCACTAAAGGAGAGCTTGAACCTATGTACTTGTGTAAACCCTTCACAATTAATGAGAACTCCTCTACTCCGTGGACGTAGCCAATCTGGGTGAACTATGTACATCTTGTGTTTGTTTCCCTGTCCCTATCCATTTACTTACTTATCCACACTAGTGACCGGAGTAATCTAGCAAAGGTCACAAACTTAACACTTTTTGTTGTACCAAGGTCCTCGCTGATTTTGTGCATCAACAAATAGTATCTAACAAAAACTGACAGCACGATGTACGATAAACAGCCACGATCATGAAAATGATCTGGTGAGCCCTAAAAGGAATATGTAAATGTCATTTCCTTTTGCCAAGTAGCACAACTTTATTTTTTTTCCCAAAAATTTCATTAATAAAAATCCAATGCGGTTGTCGTTTTAGGCACGTCCTCCAAAAATAGGTTACATATTTAATTCAAGATTTTGCACAACTTGTGAAAGAAAGTCGCGGTGCCACGGCGGAGTGCCCTAAGAGCAAGTCCAGCCTTGCTAATTGCTGGGGGGACGGGCTGCAGGAAAGGGCCCGAGGGCCGATTGGTTCTTCTCCAGCCATGAAGAGCCTGAGTGAGGGTGGGAGCCCGAGGGCCGGGGGGGTGGGCAATTGACAAGCCTGTGGCCCGATGCCCGTGACGTCAGGCCTGGGTCCGGGCATTTTTTTTTATTTTTTTTTGTGTCAGGCGCATGCCCCTCACTCTCGAGTTGGGGCGCATCGCCCGACAGGATTTCAGGCAAGTGGCCCGCGCGCCCAGTTACCGTTGGGAAGCCACGTGGTTTCCCACAGTCCGTTCGATCCCAACGGCTCTTTAATACGAGCCGTCCGATTTGCAACGGTAATAAAAAAAACTGATTTTATATCAACCGTTCGATCTAAGATCAACGGTTGATATTAATCTGCTTTATAAATTAAAAAAAAATGGTTTTAAAATTAAGAAAAGTTACCGTTATGACACGTGGCACAATCTGGAGTATTGGAATTCAAAATTTTTAAAATCCAACGGCAGAGATTAATTATTTGAATAAAAATTTAAAAAGATTGTAAAAAATCTGAAAAAATTGTAAAAAATCTGAAAAAAAATTGTAAAAAATTGTTTTTACTTTTCTATAAATACCACTTCTTCTCCATCTACCTTACACCACAATTTCATATTTTCTCAACTACTTTTAATCAAATTCCTATCTTTCTCTCAAAGTTTCAATCCAATTTTTTTTCCACAAAATGACTACTGATGCATGTACGAATTGGTCGCTTCTTGAAGATGTTGCGTTGTGCACTAGCTGGGTTGAAGTTACTCATAATTCCCTTACGGGTAATGAGATGCAGTTGCAAGAAATGTGGAGTTTAATTCATACCAAATTTCTTGAGCAAATAGGTGGGAAAAGAACCAAAGAATCGATGTCCAGTCGTTGGAAAATCTTTGCCATTCCTTTAGTACGTGGAGAGATGCCTTGACACAAGCTAGTAGTAATGTTCGAAGTGGGGCAAATTATGCAGATGAGGTAAGAATATATTATAATTATTTGTTTGTATTATTTATTTGTTACCTAATAATTTCATTATTATTATTTGTTTGTATTATTTATTTGTTACCTAATAATAATTTCATTATTATTATTTGTTTGTATTATTTATTTGTTACCTAATAATTTCATTATTATTCATTTGTTTGTATTATTTATTTGTTACCTATTCATTTGTTTGTATTATTTATTTGTTACCTAATAATTTCATTATTATTATTTGTTTGTATTATTTATTTGTTACCTAATAATAATTTCATTATTATTATTTGTTTGTATTATTTATTTGTTACCTAGTAATTTCATTATTATTCATTTGTTTGTATTATTTATTTGTTACCTAATAATTTCATTATTATTATTTGTTTGTATTATTTATTTGTTACCTAATAATTTCATTATTATTCATTTGTAGCAACTTCAAGCACAAACATGGTATGCTACCAAAATCAAATCAAGAAACAAATCATTCCACCGGTGGGAATGTTGGAATATTGTTAAAGATTGTCCTAAATTCAAAGTTGTGCCTGTTGTTCCAGAAGTATGCATGAACAGCACCCCTCTACACAACATCTTTGTACACATCACCCCTCCACACTCTACACCCGATCATGGCTCCCATGTTGATGAAGAAGATGGAGAAGAAGTGCCTGAAACGCCCATTCCTGAACAAGCGTCGGGGTCGACCCGTTATCCAATTAGGCCTCTAGGTAAGAAGGCTTCAAAGAGGAAAGGGAGTGCTTCCAAGAATGATTATGGAAAATACATGCAAGAACTTGCTCGTCAAGGTGAATTGGAGTTGGCCCGAGAATTGGCGAAATATGAGGCTGAAAAGGCTAGAGATGAGGCAAAAGTTGCAGCTATTCAATAAGCATTTCAAGCTGAACAGAGAGAAAGAGAGCTACTTAGGCAAGAAATGGAGTTGCTCAGAGAAGAAAGAATTGCACAACGAGATCGTGACATTATGAACACGTGTTTAGAAGGGATGTCTTCAAATTCTAAATATTTTTGGCAGTCGGAGAAAGTGGATGTGGTGCAAAGGAGGCGTGCAAGAGAAGCGAGATCAAGACAAGATGGTCCTAGCATAACAAGACAAGATGATCCTAGCACCACATATTGGTTAAGTGGTGATGAATAGGGTACTTTTGTAATCGGAGCCCATAGTTTTCCAATCACTTTGGGTTGTAATTTATTATTTATGTTGTTTCCATTTTATTGAAGTTAGTACTTTATTTAAAGTGAGAGTACATGTATTTAATTTTGTAATATATTTATCCTAATAATAGAATCTTTATTCATCAAATTGTTCACGTATAATGATGTAATTATAAAACTCACCAATTGGAATTACATAAACACACCAAATAAAATTACATAAACATACGAAATAATAAAAAACTCACTACAAAATACACACCAAATAAAATTACATAAACATACCAAATAATTCACACCAAATAAAATTACATAAACATACGAAATAATAAAAAACTCACTACAAAAAACACAGCAAATAAAATTACATAAACACACCAAATACAAACAAACATACTAAATAAACTTAAGTATCTTCAGCTTGTTTCAATGCCCACTGGTGCTTTATCTAGTCAATTTGCTGATCATTGTGCATAGATGACCTTTGAAGTGCAGTATATCGTTGAATGACCCTTTCATTGTAACGTCCATCCCTTTCTAATGGCTCGTGTTGCACGAGTTCTTTGGTGGCATCATGCGCACAATATATCCGTGTTCTTGAATTGTTCATCGTGTCTGGCTCTGGCTCATATTCATCAACCGCATCATAATCGAACTCATCTTCCACAATCATGTTGTGAAGAATGACGCACGTCATCATGATGGATCGAAGTGACTCTACATCGAACATTCTGGCAGCACCCCTGACGATCGCCCAACGAGCTTGAAGGATACCAAAACAACGCTCCACATCCTTCCTGCACCCCTGTTGATAGCTTGCAAAATGTTTTTCCTTTGCACTTCGCGGATGTGGCACTGTTTTGACAAATGTTTCCCACCGTGGGTAAATGCCGTCAGCTAGGTAGTATGGCCCGTCGTACTTACGTCCGTTGACGACGTACGTGACTTTTGGTGCCTTTCCTTGCAGGACGTCGTTGAACACTGGGGATTGGGCAAGGACGTTGAGATCATTTTGAGCCCCCGGAACCCCGAAAAAGGTGTGCCATATCCATGTATCAAAAAATGCCACTGCCTCCAAAATGATAGATTTTGCTCTTTTTCTGTCCTCATATGCGCCTTGCCATGCACTTGGACAGTTTTTCCACGTCCAGTGCATACAATCGATGCTTCCTATCATCCCAGGAAAACCTCGCATCTCGTCCTTCTTCAGAAGCCTTTACAAGTCCATGCGAGTAGGTTTTCGGAGGTACTCTGCGGTGTACAAATATTCGACTGCTCTGCAAAACCTCATTAGGGCCTCAAGAATGGTTGATTTCCCCATCCTCGTTATCTCATCCACTTGGTCTGCAGATGCTCCATACGCAAGCATCCGCAACGCAGCAGTGATTTTTTGCTCAGGTAAGAGACCCATAACACCACAAGCATCATTCTTTTGCACAAAGTAAGAATCATGGTTGCAAACATCAGTCATGATTCTGTTGAACAAATGTTGTTCCATTCTAAAACGGCGTCTGAAGTACGTATTAGGAAATGCACTGTTATGGACAAAGTAATCGTCCAACAGCTTTTCACCCCGTCGTTGCCTGCTTCTATCAAGGTTTCTTGAACAGTTGGGCCTGCATATCTGAGCAATAGTCTGGATGACTCGACGGGAATGTGAGGCTCTAGCCATTCTTGTTTCGTCATCTCTCCTTCTATGCTCCTCATCCTCTTCCATCTCATTTTCGGCTATCTGAAGGTTGAACATTCCTTCAGATTGGTTAAACAATTCTTCATCTTGCTGATCGATTTCCCACATCATCCTTGATGAAGAAGAAGACATTGTAATGATGGATGGTGAAGAAGAAGCAAAAACTATGAATAATGAGATAGAGATGTTGAGAAAATTGGTGTGAGATTTGTGAGGATGGATGGTGGATTATATGGACGATTTAGAAAAGATTGGATTGTAGATAAGGCCAC
Source organism: Malus sylvestris (assembly GCF_916048215.2). Taxonomy (NCBI): domain Eukaryota; kingdom Viridiplantae; phylum Streptophyta; class Magnoliopsida; order Rosales; family Rosaceae; genus Malus; species Malus sylvestris. Next base: position 17,294,047 of record NC_062275.1, read on the forward strand.
GTGGTATGCCGTCATTCGTTAAAAATCTGATTGAAATCTATCCTCAAAGATTCTGAAAAGATAATGACACGTGGCACCATCGTATTGGATAAAAATCTTATCGAAATCGATCTCCAATAATTATCTTTTCGGATAATAACATGTGGCGCAATTTTGAACGAGCTAAAATCTGATCGAAATCTATCATAAAAGATTCTCAAAAGATAACGACATGTGGCACGATGACATTGGATAAAAATCTTATCGAAATCCATCGCTAAATAGTTGTTTTTTTTTATAAAATGACACGTGGCGCAATGAGAACGATTTAAAAAATCTTATCCGAAATTACAAATAATTTTATTTTGTATTATTTAAACAAACAAAAAAAAACTAATATTTTATTGCCTATTGCCAAGGGGAGGGCTCCAAGGATGGAGATGCAAATGACAATTACTGTTCATTAATGGCAGTTACTATTCATTAAACGTAGTTACTATTCAAAAGGGTGGATTCAATAGTGGATTGCCAGGGGGGAGGACTCCATGAGTGAAGTTGCTCTAATAAGGTATTCGTTTTAACTCAAATTGAATGCCACTTAGGTTCAATGGTATTTCTTTTCATTCAAAAGTATCAAATTTTAGGTTTAGGTAACGTCAATGATAAATTCGATATCAAATTAAGTTGTTTATTATATCATTTAGCAGCGATGCACTCCATAAAAAAAAAAAAAAAATCAAATTGAAAGTAAAGAAATGAAAGCATCGACCATTTTTCTATGTAACTATATATCAGTGCGACCGATGCAAAGGGCTCCTTTCGCTTCGTGGAAACTAGAGTGAGAAGGATTCATTTCCAAGTTTTCTAGGGTTTTTCTCTCTCTAAATTATTCACCGAAGGAGCGGTCCGTCTACTTCCCCGCTCCTCTTTCGATTTTCCCTCTCATTTCTTTTCCTCCAATGCCATTATTCCTATATTTTCTCGCCTCCCAAACATATCTCTCAGCCTGCCCGCTTCAGAAATTCGGGTTTTTTTTCCCCGGATTCCGGCTCCAATTTTCAATGCAAGTCCCCAATTCTGACGAAGCTGCCCCCGAAGGCACTAAGGTACCTGAGCAATCAGAAGCTGAAGCCTCCAATCCGACTGTGGAAGATGAAGACTGCGGTGCCGCTGCCGACGGCGACGACGACCCTAGGGTTGTCGACATATCCGGCAAAAGCTTGGACTTTTCGATTAGGGAGAATTCTGAGGATGCCGGGGCTTTGTATTTGTACAAAAACGTGTTTAATTTATTGCCCAAGTCGATTGGCTCTCACAAGCGGTTGAGGACGCTGAAGTTCTTTGGGAATGAGATTAATTTATTTTCGCCTTCAGCGGCAATGGAGTTTGAGAGCTTGGAATGCTTGCAAGTGAGGATGTCGTCGCCGGAGTTTGGTGGGTTGCCGTTGGATAAATTGAGTGGCTTGAAGGAGCTTGAGCTTTCCAAAGTGCTGACGAGGCCTTCGGGGTTTCAGATATTGAGCGAGATTGCTCGGCTCAAGTGCCTCACCAAGCTCTCTGTTTGTCACTTCTCCATAAGGTAAAGCTTTTTTTCTGCTCAAATACAACGCTGATTGCTGTGTTTTTCATTTGAGTGCTTTCGATTCGAGTTTTTATGTAGTGAAGTAGACTGCATGGGCAATGAGATTGTTCATATGTTATCAAAGGTTTTCTTTGGAGCTGTTTTGACTAGTAAAAGATGAACCCACATAAAAGAACTCTTAAATGGTTTCAGTATATGTGTGTTTTGGCTAGTGAGTGAGCTTGAATGTGTTCGGAAGGAGTGAAGGTCGAGTTGCAAGGATCATAGGCTAGATGATGTAGTAGGATGACTTCATTAGTTACTTGGGTTTTTACCCCTAGACGTTTCGTGATTCTCTCTCTTAAGAGATAATATAAAGTTTTTAACTTTGTATGTGATCGATGTTTCACCATTCTGATGGTTATACAATTCCGTTTCTGCAAACTCTCTGATATGCAACTGTTAACAAACACTCAGAAAAGTAACATAAAGAAGAGAAATCATAATTAATGGGATTGTAAAGTTAGACCTTTGTATTGGTGAAAGATATAATATTAATATGTATTAGAGGTGTTTCTATGCAAGTTTAATGTACTGGTAACATGATGTCTTCAAGAACATTTTCTTATTCAATAATCGACCTTTCTGATAAAACACTGATGGGAGTTTTGTTTGTCGTCTGGAACTTAAGGATCTGGTAATCTTCTTGTTAATTATCGCTATTTGGTTAGCTATTGAGTGAAATTCGGGTTTTTATTATTGTAATAACCATTAAAATGGTTGGCTATGTTCGTGTATTTTAGGCATCTAGTAAATCATAAAGAATGGTTTTATTTATTTTTTTCGTGGAAAAAATAGTTACCTACTTTAACTTGTCCATTTTATGGTGTGTTTACTGCAGATACCTCCCTCCAGAAATTGGCTGCTTAATCACTTTGGAATATCTAGATCTTTCATTCAACAAGATGAAGAATTTGCCTGCTGAAATCAGTAATTTAAATGCCTTGATATCGTTAAAAGTTGCTAATAATAAATTGGTGGAATTACCTTCGACTTTGTCCTCTTTGCAAAGGTTGGAGATCATGGACCTGTCAAATAATAGGTTGACATCACTAGGGTCTCTTGAACTTGACTTGATGCACAACCTCCAGATTTTAAATCTTCAGGTAGTTACATACTACCACAAACTAGGATTATTATAGTCAAGTATTCCTTTTCAGGGTTTGTATTCTTCTATCTGTTATTTACAGTGATGACATTCCAACACTTAATTCATTGGATCAAGATTTTATTTTATTCCCATACTATCCGTTATAACTTGCTGAAAATCATATTCTGCTGCTACTCTCTTCATGATGGCTGTGTGCTTATTCTTTTTGTGCTGAACCACTTAAAACCTTAACATAAACTTTAAAGTTTTAGGCGATCATGTTTCTTACAACCATGGTGCATATGCTTTTTTAATTCATTTTGTTTCTACTTCTGCAACCAGTGTTTAAGTTCACTTGCAAAGCCATGGTTTATTAATGGGGTTTCTTTTATTTTTGAATTGTATTATGTATGGTCTTAACTTTCTTTTAGAGTAATTGTTATTTAGTTGTTTTTTAATATGATATGTAAACCTAACGTGGTTTGTTTCGTGATCTTCTATGGTTCAGTACAACACGCTTCTCAATTTCTGTCAAATACCCTCATGGATATGTTGCAATTTGGAAGGAAGTGGGAAGGACACACACAGTGATGATGTTACCATTTCCCCTGTTGAAATGGATGTATATGAAACCCCCCTTCAGAAAAATAATGAAAGCCATTTTCGTAGGGGTAAGGCTGTGGAATTACATATGTACTTTATTTAGGTTTCAGTTTTAGGTAGTCAACGCTCTCTCCTTGATTCTCTCTATTATATATATTAGTATGTGATATCATACTGTTAATGTGTTTACAGGCTTTCATCATAACTCAGCAAGTCTAATTTTCACGCATTCATCAACCAGTAGGTGCTGTGCAACTCGGAGGTCAGGTAGGTGGAGGAAGCAAGGGTATAGGTTGCAGCTGAGAACTCGTCAAGAACGCTTAAACAACAGCAGGAAGTTGAAAGGTCTTGATCTTTCCAATCAGTTACACGTGAAGGAAGATGGAGAATGCAAACCAGGCAACCCTGATCTTCTTGCTTCTGAATCTTATCTTGAAGGTGCATCAGACATTATCAATCTGCATGATGATGGTGAGAAAGATTTACAATCTAGGGAAGTGCGAAGTGAAAATGTTGTGTGCTATGATATGAATTCGAAGGAGCATTTTGTAGGAAATTCCTCATCAGTGAGTCCAGACTCTAGTGCAGTAGATGAAAGTGATGAAAAGGATTGTTGTGAGTTTGGTGCATTGTTGGCCCCCAATCAACGGGTTTATGGTGAGGATTATGAAGGTTCATCTTCAGATACATCAAAAAGTATTTGTCAACCCAAAAGGCACCTTGATGGCCACCTTGATAATCCAAGACGGCCCAAACATCCTAGATACAGTCCTAATAGTTCAAACTTGTCTCGGAAATATAATGACATCTCGGTTTGCAGCACTGAGGACCATCTTTCAGATGGCTTTTATGATGCAGGGCGTGACAGGCCATTCATGCCACTAGAACTTTATGATGAAAAGTTCCGTCTTGACTCACGTGAAGTCATTCTTGTGGACAGGTTATTATTTATGCAAGTCGTTTATGTTGACACGTATTTGCTGTCCTCTTGGTTTTCTACTGATAATGGTCGTATCGTTTAATTTATCTCCAGGCAATGGGATAAAGAGTTGGATGTAATTTTACGTTCTGCCCAAGAATTGGTGAATCGTTTAAATACAGATGGAAATAAGGCTGATATGCTGCAGATTGCATCATTGCTTGCTCTGTTTGTATCAGATCACTTTGGGGGGAGTGATAGGAGTGCTCTTGTTGAATGGTCACGAAAAGCTAATCCTCTTTCAGACTACAAAAAGCCTTTTGTTTGCACCTGCCCAACTGGAAACAAGGGCTTTATTAGTTTGCCCACTAAACCAGTTGTAAGGAATGTTGAAGATATCGTTTTTTCTGATGTCTCTGAGAAATCTCTTCATTCTATCAAAGCACGACGAAATTCCATTGTAGTTCCCATTGGAACCTTGCAGTTTGGTGTGTGTCGGCATAGAGCATTGCTATTGAAGGTTATTCTTGTATTAAATTTATCATTTATTATTTGCACCGATGTCTATTATTTGCAATAGGTTTTAATTTGGTATTCTAATCTGATGAAACTTTATTTCTGTAGTATCTTTGTGATTGGGTGGAGCCTCGAGTACCTTGTGAGCTTATTAGGGGTTATTTGGATTTCATGCCACATGCGTGGAATAATGTATTAATCAAGAGAGGTGCCAAAGAGATTCGAATGTTAGTTGATGCATGTCGTCCATGTGATATAAGAGCGGAGACGGATCCTGAATATTATTGCAGGTCAGTATATAGTGTAAATGATCTTGGTAATTCTTCACTATTGAAGATGTTCTGATTACAGTAAAATGTTTTTTTTAGAGCTTATTCATGTTCTGGGTCACTGTATTTGCAATGCCAAACGAATTTTGCCTGCTTGGGTGGTAAACATATGGTGATTTTTTCAAATATAAATTTTATTACATACCAAAAACATGGCATAATATGTTTATTTTTTAGAGGATATTTATTGCCGAGACTTTGTGTGTAATTTCAATTTGTGATGGCAGGTATATTCCTCTCAGTCGGACCAAAGTTTATCTTCCAATTCGAAACAGCCCTGCTCCTACCTCCTTCCCTTCTATGCCCTCTTGTGATGAAACTCTGAAAAACTCTGTTACTTCTCTCGTCCGGCGCAAATATGGATCAAATGAGGCAGCAGGAAAGGTGTGTTTCTTGAACTTTAATCCGTTGCCTGGCTGGAATACTTTGGAGCTATTTTCAGGTCTTAAGTAGTTGGCTGTGCTGGCAATTATTTGATAGGTCTGAAAATTCCTAGGCTTGTTACTACAATTAATGATCTAAATCTTGCTTTTGTTTGCTTATGGATGCTGCAGATGCGTACTTCTGTGGTATATGGAACTCCAACGGATGAAATTAGGAACTTTGACTACAACTGCTTAGGGGAAATAAGGATTTTAGGTGCTTTGAAACACCCTTGCATAGTGGAAATGTATGGACATCAGATATCTTCCGAGTGGGTTCCTCCAGGAGATGGTAGTCGTGAGCATCGTATATTGCAGTCTATAATTTGGATGGAGGACATAAAAGGGGGTTCCTTACAGGTGAATTTAACTGCAGATTGTAAAGTTTCAGGTTTCATTTTTGCTAGGGTCGATTTGTATTTTTTTTAATAATATTTTCATCCCCATCATCTGACAGAATTATATAGAAAAGTTATCAAAAGCTGGTGAGAAGCATCTCCCAGTGGAGTTAGCTTTGCGCATTGCTAAAAATGTTGCATGTGCACTGGTGGAGCTGCATTCAAAGCACATTATTCACCGGGACATAAAAAGTGCAAACATATTGATTGATCTGGATAGAAAGAGAGCTGATGGAACACCTGTTGTGAAGCTCTGTGATTTTGATAGGGCGATTCCCCTTCGATCTTACTTGCATACATGCTGCATTGCCCACGTTGGAATACCTCCTGCTAATGTTTGTGCTGGAACACCTCGCTGGATGGCCCCAGAGGTTTTGCGAGCAGTGCATGAACAAAATATTTATGGATTGGTAAGTTCCTCCTCTGGTCAGTTTGTCACATATCTCTAAAAATTGATTTATTCTCTGATCTATATGTCTTTTACATCTGTTTGGTAGTGAACTATTTGTGTACAAAATGATATAGATATGCATTGAAGTGCTCATTTACCGTGTTCATGAAGTTATAGACAAGTTTTCTTTTGAACTATGTTAGAATAGGATCTAGTTAGTATAATCGAGCATATCTTTTGTTGACAAACAACTGTATTAAAGCTAGGACAACCACAATAGCACTGCATGAAATCAATCTATCTAAAAAAAAAGTTCCCATTGGTGTATGTATGAGATGGTTCGAACTGGTCCAACACCAATATTGTAGCTTTTTTCTATCTTTAATTTGTGTCACTTTGCTTTTTTGTGTTGTTAAGTTTGTTTCCCTTTTGGTAACAGGAAATTGATATCTGGTCATTTGGGTGCTTGCTGTTGGAAATGTTGACTTTGCAAATTCCGTACTTCGGAGTACCTGACTTGGAGATTCATGAACTTCTGACGGTACTACTACTCCTCTTGTTCTATCTTTATTTTATGGACAATTTTGTATGGATTGTTAGAGAATGTGTAATATGAATGAGTAGTGGGATTTATTTGTAAGATTTTGAGGTCTCCATACTTATGTTGATTTGAATTCGTACATGCTGCTGCATACGTGGAATACATCAGTAGTTGTTGTTTGTTGAACCAGATTTCTATTCTTGACAGTGAAGTGAGAAAGTGAATATGTTTTTCTCATATGATATCGCTTGATTATTCCACAGCCAAAGTTGGCTTGGCATTAAGACTCAATCAAGCATGTAGACTGTCGAGAGTGTTAGCTAATTTTTTTAGGTTGCCCCTGTTTATCTTTTAATGAAATTGTACATTGAATGTTTTGTTACCTCTGAAGTAATCTGCTGCTTCTTGTTTGTTGCGCGCAGAAGGGAAAACGACCAAATTTAACAGATGACTTGGAGGCGTTTCGGTCGTTGAATGAGCCAGTAATGACTCAAGCAGGCGCAGAACTTGATGGAACAGAGGCTGACTTCGACACACTGAGATTTCTTGTTGACTTGTTTTACCAATGTACGGAGGAGAATCCGGAGAATCGTCCTACGGCTGACAACCTCCACGAATTGATACTGGAGCACAGCAAAACTCATACAAACTCCGAAACTTAGAAATCCTAGATTGAACTTTTGAGTAATCATAATTTTATGTCCCAATGATGTATTCCTAAGTAATTTTATTTCTTTTGGGCCTGAAGTGTTTGGGAATGCCCTGGAATCATTGTAGTCGGTTGTATGAGTAGGGTTTGTAATTTTCTTGGTAGCTATAACTGCGATTTACGACGAACAGGGACTCAAAAAAGCCTCCAAATTATTATTCTATATATTAGGAGTTTGGTGTTTGGCTGCCCATGTTTACTGGTTAGAAATTTAGTTGTTCAGGGTTATCTGCAACTAGTTAGCAACTTAACACTAGGTTCTCAACATGTACGGTACCAGAGAGCGTTTGTTGGTGCTCCATGTGGTGATTTGGAGCCTGTTTTGGAAAAGGGATGTGATATCCACTCTTTTTTACTTCTCTCGTACCCTTTTAATTTTCGGTCGTCGGATCGGATGAATTGAAGAAAATCAAATGACAAAAATTAACAAAGGGTGTGAGATAAGTAAAATTGGGTGTGTGGATAGCACATTCTTTAGAAAAAGCACTTGTCATTTATGCTCGTGAGAAGTCTACCAAATATTTTATTAGAAATTCATAATTCTTGTTGAAAAAGCACTTTTAAAAGCTCCCTTCAAAATCACTTCTGAGGGGAAGCACTTTTCCAAGAGTGATTGTCAGAGGGTCCTCTTAGAATGATGAATCACACTTAGGGGTGGGCACGGGCCGGGTCGGGCCCAAATTTGGAGGAATGGAACTTGACCCGTTTTAAATTGCAACGGGCCGGGCTAGGCCGAGTAACGGAATTTCTGAAATTGGAACTGAACTTAACCTGGGCCGTTTGAAATGGGCCGGGTCCACGGGTCCAATAACATTTTTTTCAAGAACATATTTGAGTTTACAATTTTTTTATTAGAACAGGCTTGGTCCATTTGAAGACAACAACTTCATTCAATCAGTTTTCCCGTTTTATCATCCAACAACATTTAAAGTGTAAAATATGCAGACAACCATTCCCAATCATCAAATTATAACTGCAAATCATAAAGCGTAGCAATTTAAAGCATATGGAATTTGGTAAGAAAACTAATGAACATGAATAAGTTCAATATTAGTCTATTTCGCCCTACAAGTCCAGCAAGATCCTTTATAGAATGATTTTCCAAAGCAAAACTAAAATCAAAACCCAAGCAAAACCAATTAAATCCATAAAATTTAGAAATTACATCCCCAAATTCAGTAACCCAAAAATTTCAAAAATCCTAATTCAAAAGTCCTAAATCCCTAAATTTAGAAACCCAGATAATTCAAAAATCCTAATTTAGAAATTACCTTAATGTGAGAGAAGATGATATGATATTTTGAATCACAGGATGATGGTGGTGATCTCGACAGTGGTGACAGGTGGTCGTGTTTGGGAGGAGACCATGGTGATGGTGCTGTTCAAGAGAAGACTCGACTCGAGTGGGAAAGGGAGAGTGACAACTATGATCTGGGAGCAGATGGTGTAGGGGAAGCACCGATGTACACCGTCGTGGCTTCAACGAGAGGAATAACGAACAGTGGAGGAGGCGCTGAGGAAGCGGTGGGAGGCGAAGTGATGGCAAAACGGCCTGCGGGGAAAAGAAACCAAGGTTCTAGAGACGACGGAGGTGGTGGAGGAGGAGAAAAATCAAGCCTTAGAATATATGAGGAGGCAACTTGGAAGTTGAGAGAGGATGGCTCCTGGAAAAATATACTTCCAGGCTTCGAGAGAGAAGGCGAGAGTCAGTGACAGAGAGGTGGAAATAAGATATGTGGTAGAAATTAATGGTGGAGATTTAATCTCCATATAATGGATGGTGGAAACAGTCCTACTTAGGTACCTGTTTTTTCAGAAATTTGGACCCACCCCGCCCCGCCAATTACATGGACCCGTCCCGTTTTGAGTTTACAAAACTTGGACCTGCCCCGAATCAGTTATACCCCCTACCTCGCGGGTCTTAGACCTGTTTGTTCACCCCTAATCACACTCCCAAACTGGCCCGAAGCTTTGTGGGAAAGCATCCAAAAGCGTTTTTAGTTTTCAAAACAACAAAGATGCAAGGAAAAGAAGGGGAGACATAAAACCTAACCCCTCTAAAGCCGAACCTAAAGGTCTAAACCTACAAAATAGAACAAGGAACATCACAAGGTTAAGAAAAAAAATAAAACAAGAATGTTAGACAAACATGTATGCCGAGACACACATTAATTTGAGAAGTGGAAACCAAGAAAGCCAACATAGTATGGAAAAAAAGTGGCATGAAGCGCAATCGGAGGGGAATCATGTTATACCAAAGTTGGAGAAGACAAGCCCACGTTAGCAAAATTGTCTGCAACTACATTTCCTTCGCGATATATGTGAGAGGCATAGAAAGTCATCTTTTATGTCCACATTACCACCAATTGCCTTTTTATCCATAAAATTGAACCCTTCTGAAACTAGGCCAATGAAATCAGAAATACGTCAACCCTTAAAAAATGCCAATTGATGCGAAGAAATTATGCGAGTGGCAATAGAGCCATGTCAATCAGCGAGAATCTTGGGAATAATTTTGAATAGAAAGTTAGCAAGAGCAATTGGCCGAAACTGAGCAATGGTGGTAGCCCCTTCTACTTTAGGGATAAGGACTGCAAAGTTGCAATTAGCATTTGGATAAAGTCAGCCTGCTTAAAAAAACTTGTACGAATGCAATAACATCTAAGTCAACAATATCCCAGCATGATTGATAGAAATAACCTAGAAAGCCATAAGGTATCCTATATTGCCAATATAGAGCATGATTTTTTGCTGAGATTATTATGGACTAGTTAGTAGTTGTACCAAAAACCAATTCATGGACATGATTGTCAATTGAACTGACCTCAATCCATATCTAGCTACCACCAATACCACTGGATGAATAAACTTACCAACCAGAAATACATGTTATGACGTCTTGATTATGTACTTGTAACTAGACTTGGCAGTTTTTGACACGACACGAAAACGACACGAAAATAACGGGTTTCGGGTCAACACGATAACTTATCGGGTCACTATCGGGTGACCCGTTAAGAACCCGTTAATAACGGGTTCTTAACAGGTATACACGCGGGTAACACGTGGGTAACCCGTTTCGGCCCGTTAAGAAAAAAAATTATTTTAATAATTTTAAAGTTTAATTACTAAAAGATTTATTATAAAATACAATAGTCATATTAATATATACAATATATTCTATATTAAATATATAGTTTTGTATTATTGTTCTATATAAATTATAAAAAAATAAAAAAAAGTTTTAGTCATTATTTATTTTTATTATGAGAGTTCCTTATTATCATTACTAGGATAAATTTTACATAACATATTCTTGTCCAAAATTAAAATATACTAGTATAGTATTTGTATATGCAAGAACTAAGAAGATATACATACAAGTATGAAAAATGTGAAAGAATATATAAACACTCGTGATTTATCATTATTCCTTCACGAATAGATAATTGTTACACTTATATTATCGTTTAGATTTTTAAAATCCTTCAAACCCTCATGAATAATGTTTTTTATTTGAGAGCAAAATTAATAAAATTAATAATAATTATTGTAGAAGTGTAAAAAATGTAAAAAAATATATATACAATCACTCATATATAAAAAATGTAAATACTTTAAATTAAAGATCAAATTTATTCATTACATTCTTATAGGGTCGAGGAGTGTATATGTACAAAATCATCAAAAGCGGAGCTAAAATAACCGTTAAATTGTGATTTTTCGTTTATAACCGTCGAAAACTTTTGTTCTGTTACGTAATCTCTGAATGTTTGTTTTTTACAATTTTTTACTTTTGCAATCTCGGAATGTGTACAAATAAGTTTGACGGTTGGATCGTTGAAAAAAGTTTCGTAGAATGCATATTGCATCAAAACGGTAGATTAAACAAACACTTAGAGTTAATATTATACTTCTATTAAGTATAAAATAAGTTTTTGTGGTATCCACTAGTGTAAATACTTTAAATTAAAGATCAAATTTATTTATTACATTCTTATAGGGTCGAGGAGTGTATCTGTAAAGAATCATCAAAATCGGAGTCAAAATAACCGTTAAATTGTGATTTTTCGTTTATAACCGTTGATAACTTTTGTTCCGTTACGTAATCTCTGAATGTTTGTTTTTTACGATTTTTTACGTATGCAATCTTGGAATGTGTACAAATAAGTTTGACGGTTGGATCGTTAAAAAAAGTTTCGTAGAATGCATATTGCGTCAAAATAGTAGATTAAACAAACACTTAAAGTTAATATTATACTTCTATTAAGTATAAAAAAAGATTTTGTGGTATCCATTAGTGTAAATACTTTAAATTAAAGATCAAATTTATTCATTACATTCTTATAGGGTCGAGGAGTGAATCTGTAAAAAATCATCAAAATCGGAGCTAAAATAACCGTTAAATTGTGATTTTTCGTTTATAACCGTCGAAAACTTTTATTCCGTTACGTAATCTCTGAATGTTTGTTTTTTACGATTTTTTATGTATGCGATCTCGGAATGTGTACAAATAAGTTTGATGGTTGGATCTTGAAAAAGGTTTCGTAGAATGCATATTGCGTCAAAACAGTAGATTAAACAAACACTTAGAGTTAATATTATACTTCTATTAAGTATAAAATAAGTTTTTGTGGTATCTACTAGTGTAAATACTTTAAATTAAAGATCAAATTTATTCATTACATTCTTATAGGGTCGAGGAGTGTATCTGTTAAAAATCATCAAAATCGAAGCTAAAATAACCGTTAAATTGTGATTTTTCGTTTTATAACCGTCGAAAACTTTTGTTCCGTTACGTAATCTCTGAATGTTTGTTTTTTACGATTTTTTATGTATGCGATCTCGGAATGTGTACAAATAAGTTTGATGGTTGGATCTTGAAAAAGGTTTCGTAGAATGCATATTGCGTCAAAACAGTAGATTAAACAAACACTTAGAGTTAATATTATACTTCTATTAAGTATAAAATAAGTTTTTGTGGTATCTACTAGTGTAAATACTTTAAATTAAAGATCAAATTTATTCATTACATTCTTATAGGGTCGAGGAGTGTATCTGTAAAAAATCATCAAAATCGAAGCTAAAATAACCGTTAAATTGTGATTTTTCGTTTATAACCGTCGAAAACTTTTGTTCCGTTACGTAATCTCTGAATGTTTGTTTTTTACGATTTTTTATGTATGCGATCTCGGAATGTGTACAAATAAGTTTGACGGTTGGATCGTTGAAAAAAGTTTCGTAGAATGCATAATGCGTCAAAACAGTAGATTAAACAAACACTTAGAGTTAATATTATACTTCTATTAAGTATAAAATAAGTTTTTGTGGTATCTACTAGTGTAAATACTTTAAATTAAAGATCAAATTTATTCATTACATTCTTATAGGGTTGAGGAGTGTATCTATAAAAAATCATCAAAATCGGAGCTAAAATAACCGTTAAATTGTGATTTTTCGTTTATAACCGTCGAAAACTTTTGTTCCGTTATGTAATATCTGAATGTTTTTTTTTTACAATTTTTTATGTATGCGATCTCGGAATGTGTACAACTAAGTTTGATGGTTGGATCGTTGAAAAAAGTTTCGTAGAATGCATATTGCGTCAAAACAATAGATTAAACAAACACTTAAAGTTAATATTATGCTTCTATTAAGTATAAAATAAGTTTTTGTGGTATCTACTAGTGTAAATACTTTAAATTAAAGATCAAATTTATTCATTACATTCTTATAGGGTCGAGGAGTGTATCTTTAAAAAAATCATCAAAATCGGAGCTAAAATAACCGTTAAATTGTGATTTTTCGTTTATAACCGTCGATAACTTTTGTTCCGTTACGTAATATTTGAATGTTTGTTTTTTTACAATTTTTTACGTATGCAATCTTGGAATGTGTAAAAATAAGTTTGACGGTTGGATCGTTGAAAAAAGCTTGTCATTACGAGTGTTTATATATTTTTTCTATATTTTTTTACACTTCTACATTAATTAAAAAACTATTAAAGACTTTAGGTAAGCGAAAATATACTTAAAACAAAATTGCGTTTTTATGTTTTGGATGTGATAATATGGAATGTATATACTTATTTAGTATTATGTTTTTCATTTGATTATTTATTGGTTTAAAATATATTTTCCTTAACGAGTAACGGGTCGGGTCATATTACCTGTTAATATTATCGGGTCGATTTCGGGTCGGGTCATTTTACCCGTTTATTTTAACGGGTGTTACACGACACGACCCGTTAAGATATCGGGTATGACACGAAAACGACACGAACACGGAAAACATGACACGAATGCCCGGTCTACTTGTAACGTCTGATGAAGGGCCAGCAGCCTTGAGGTACCACAGATACATCAACTCGAATTTCGCATCGCTTAATGCTTCATGTGGGAGTTATTGCTATGCAATTTCGCATTATGTAGCGGTAGTGCATGGGGCCCAAAGAGATTGAAGGCTTTGATTACGGAACAAAAGGACATTTTTGTAATTTCACTAAGTTTGGGATATTTATTTTTAAAATTATTTTTGGGTCTTAATGTGTGTGCCCGTGAGGCCCACTTGCCTTGGTGTTGTCCCCCATTTGGCCAACTCTCCTCTTCTTCTCTCCCCTTTACCGTGACTCATCTTTCTCTCTCTCAGCTCATTCTTTCTTTCCCTCCACACAACTCTCGGACCTCCCTCTTATCCCTCTTTTCCGAGGCACCAAACCCCCCAACCCAGACACTTGGCGATGACAACACCACTACCACCACCCTCAAGCCCTCCCCATCTCGACCCTGGATCACTAAGACTCATTCTCTACCTTCCCCTCACGGAACAGTGTCACTTGCACTGTTCAAATTGAACTCTGACGAGCTCCAACGTAGTTCATGGTATCTCTGACCATGGCAAGCTCCTAGAACCCCTTTGATCATGTTTAGGAATGAGTTTGAGACATTTCTGAGTAGTTTTGTGGTTTTTGGACGAAGAACACCTCGGGAAGATTTTCCCTAGCTTCCGGGGAGATTGCTGTACCTTGCAGACCGTTTTCTGGCCAACTCTAGCCACCTCTCGACCTCTCATTGGTAAGAATCTTTTCCTTGTTCTTTGGGCTTCATTTTGATATATTGCATGACTTGTTTTAGTTAGGTTTGGGGGTTGAACGGAGCTTGGAAAGCTCTGGCTTCCTTCTCAGTCGAGCTCGACCAACCCGGCCTGAAAACGAGTCAAAACCCGATCCACCATCTTAGACCGGCCCAACAAGTTGGGCCACTGAATTCGGCCTAATTGGTCAGCCCAAATACCTTAGGTCCACCTTTATAACCCAGCCCAGTTATAAGTCTAAACCTAATTGAGAATCAATCCACTAACCCAAGCTCAACCCATTGACCCAGATCCAAACCCAAGTTGAAGCCCGGCCCAACTTTGAGGCCCGATCCCAGAACCCAGGTCTTGGCCTGCGCGTAGAGCAGTGGCGTTGACGACTTTTCCGGTGACCCAAAATGGCGCATGGCGGTGCGTGGGGGTACCCGAGGATCCCCTTTATATTTTTCGACATCCTGAATCCGTTTATGACGTCCGTTTTTTGAAATTCAATCATTATGGTAGAGTTGTATTAATTGTACCCTTTATGTGCTTATGTACGTTTGTTAGTGGTGTTTCCATCCACCCTTGTTTGCATGGCTCTTCACCAACGGTGTAAGGTGAGTGGACCCCTTAAAAATGCATATTTTACTATTAGAAATGCATACATGAAAAACATGATTTATTGGTTACGTTTTATGAAACGTTTATGAGTAAATTGGTTTCATGCTTTATGAATTATCATGCTTTATCGACTTTACATTTCTTGTGGTATATATGATTGATGACTATATAAATACTTGTGAACGTGGTTTTGCGATATGACGTTTTAGCTATTGAACTCCTATATATATATATATATATATATATATATATATTAGAAATATTATGTTAATGCTTTTATGTACTTACGTAGTGACTATTTAAATGATCTACCTAAAGGCGAATGTCCTGCCTATGGGCGAATGTTTTGCCTATGGACGAATGTTTTGCTTACGGGCGAATGATATTGCCTACGTGTGAATGATACTTCTATATATGCCTTCGGGTAGGTGCTGTAAAAGCCTACAGGCGATTGATATTTATATTGGCTACGGTCAGACATTTGGTTGGTGCCTACGGGTGGAAGATATTTATATTGGCTACGGTCGAGCATTGGTTGGTGCCTATGGGCGGAAGATATTTATATTGGCTTTGACCGGGTGTAGGTTGGCGGCTTCGGCCGAAAGATATTTATATTGGCTTCGGCCGGGAGATGTAATGCCCACGGGCGAATGATCTACCTACGAGCGTGTGCTTTAGAACCTTCGAATGAATGAATAAGTGTTCTATATGCCTTTGGGCAAATGAAATATTATATATATGAATATGCCTTACATATATACCACTACTAAGCACACTACATACGATATATGCTTTATGAAAGGTTTTATGGCATGCTAGGGTTTTGGGAAAAACCTATTACATATTATGCTATACAAGTTTTCTAAACTTGGGGGTTAGTACGTTAAAGATTAATTGTTTTGGTAATATTTATATATCAACTTGGTCTACTCATGTTTTGTTTTGTGCCCTCTCAGGACTTAGAATCGAGGCGTACAATCCCGACGTCACGGCACTCTCGCATCGGCATCTTCGAGTCCTCTTAGTGTAGGACCCATATCTTTGTTCATTCAATTATATATTATTCTTCTTTAGTGTCTAGGATTAGTTGTATGCTTTGAACATGTTCCATAATTGCATAATCATTGTATTTAAATTTATAAGTATTGTTTATATTTATTATTTCTCATGCATCCTAATATGGCTTCATCACCTTCGGGTGTCGGCTAGCATGTGCCTACCCTGATGTTTGGAGAATATCAGGTTCAGGCGTGTAAATTTGGTATCAGAGTGTGGTTTGTTCAGAGTATACTTAGGATCATATCATACTCTAGTAATGTGTCGGTCATGACATCATTTAAAAGTCATATTTGTACCATACTTGACTAATCTCGAAACTACTGAGCACCGGTCAACGTTATACCGTCAAGGACCCAGAAGAGTTTCCCTCCAACCAGGAGGCCAATCACAGTGCGACACGTGTCGACATCAGAAGCCAATCATAGCGCGACACGTGTCAACATCAGAAGCCAATCACAACACGACACATGTCAATGTCAGAATGAAACTAGAAACTCTCTTCTATAAATAGAGATCATTTTCTCACAATATTTCCTAATGTCATTTGTACTAAATCATTCACTTGTACTCACTAAAGGGGAGGTTGAACCTATGTACTTGTGTAAACCCTTCACAATTAATGAAAACTCCTCTACTCCGTGGATGTAGCCAATCTGGGTGAACCACGTACATCTTGTGTTTGCTTCCCTATCTCTATCAATTTACATACTTATCCATATTAGTGCCCGGAGCAATCTAGCGAAGGTCACAAACTTAACACTTTCTGTTGTACCAAAGTCCTCACTGATTTTGTGCATCGACATTTGGCGTCGTCTGTGGGAACGACACTTACTCCCATTCTCTTCAACTTTGTTAAGCTGGTTTCTACCATTCGTACACTCTCTTTTGACTAAGCATCCCTCTCCAACATGGGGAGCGAAGGAAGCCACAGCACACAAAATGACACCCCTCTTGAACCTAGTGCGAAACAACGAAAGAAGGAAGGAAAGAGGGTTGCTCTTCAAGCTAAAGTCGATGAGCTAGAATCTCAAAACAACAAGATAGCAATGAAGAATGAGGTCCTCTAGGAGCAGTATGAGAAGCTCTTTGAGATGCTCCATGAAACTAGGCGTACTCAATCACGCAAACTCGTTACCCTTGTGGACATCAACCATCATCTGGATGCCTCCCAACAAGGAGGGTCACATTCCTTCGACATGGGTATCCCTGATGAGGAGCGAGTTAATCATCAAAACATTGGTCAACATGAGACTTCTCTCAACCCAGCTGTTTCGACCCGAAGCAGGAGAAGTGGAGGAAGACACCTCATTGCAGAAAGGTTGGAAGGATCGAAAGCCGTTTATCGTGACTGTCGAGACTTCCTAAAGCAACATCGAGAGAATCCCTTCCACATAATCTCGAAGATCAATGACCCAAGGGTTTCTGAAAGACTCGGTCCCCTTCCACGTCCCAGGCCGGCTACCAATTTGGGGAAGGGGCAACAAGTCTTAGAGAAACACGAAGGTATAAGGGACTCAGAGATGTTTCGACAGACATACCTTGAAAGTCGGTACGGCGAGTCCAGGAAAAAATCACATGCTCTTGATCAAACCTTCCTACTTCCAAGAGGAGATGGAGATTTACGAAAGAAAGCTCCAGTGGTACATGACTCCACTCAGGACCCTCTTGTCTTACAACTTCTTAAGGAAGTAAACAAGTTGAAGGCCGAACGACAAGCTGAGATACCTGATTGGAACCAACCTAGGCCAGACCCTCTAACAAGGAGGATCCTCGACACCCCTTCCAAGAAAAGACAAAGCAGAAGCTTGGCTTGTAACTCTATACTGGAAAGGAGGACCCGATTGAACACCTTAACCTCTTTGAGTCGACCATGGCATACCGGATACACACCGACGAAGAGCGATGTCTTTGCTTCACCTCCACCCTCTCTGGCGGAGCTCTAAACTGGTATTGCCGTCTTCCACCTGAGACGGTAGACTCATTTAAGGAATTGAGGAAACTGTTTGTTTCTCAACACATTTTCTAGACCGATCACTTGCATTCTGCAGATGACTTGTACACTATTCGCCAGAAGTCGAACGAGTAACTACGAGAGTATGCCGGTCGCTTCAGCCATGAGTATTCTCGCTGCGTTGAGGCAGATGACAAGACCGCCCTCAAGGCCTTCACGGCAGGTCTACGTGATTGCTTCTTCAAGTACATGATCAATGCCAACACTTGGAAGACTTACTCTGAGGTGATGGCACAGGCTTACAACCATGCCTCCGCCGAGGCAAGGACATATCAAGGGAAACCCCCTACAGCCACCCCTTATCAGCAAGTAGGGAGTGGAAGCCAGATTCAACCAAATGAGAAGACCTCGACCTTACAAACGGTAGCGGTACCTCCCTTTGCCTTACTTAATACTTTGCCAAGTCAACAGACATATCAATCTTAGGAAAAAATGAAAGATTTCCATCTTCACCAGTCTCATTTTAGTAAAAGAAGTAAGGGACACTACCACGATAACCAAGGGTATCGCCACGATAATCCCCGACCCCAGGCAGTCAACACAGTGGGTCAAACACATGTTAGGACAGCCCCTACCCCAAGGTATGAGGCATACACACCTTTGAACGCCACATGCTTGGCCATTTACCCCAGCATAGCACACCTGATACCGAAGCTAAAGCCGAGGCACCTGGATTACAAGTCCACGAAGAACACTGGCACGTTTTGCTGCTACCACGAGTATAACGGCCATGACGGCAAGAAGTGTATCACCATTCGTGATCATATTGAAGTTTTGGCACGTGAAGGAAAAATTGATCAATTCCTCCTTCACCCTCCAAGGGGTAACCGTAACCAACGCTAGGTGAATGTGATATATTCCATAAGTGGTGGCACACCTATATCTAAATCTTCCAACAGGGCCATGAAAAATAGTGAAGACATCAGGGGAGGCAAGTATCAAAAGCCTAACTGGGATCCAATATGTTTCTACCCTGAGGAAGAAAGAGGTATCATCTACCCTCACAACGACCCACTGATCGTGGAAGCTCACATAGCCAACTGTGAAGTACGACGAATCCTGGTAGACACGGGGGCTTCGGTCAATATCATGTTTGCTGAAGCTTTCAGGGTACTTAATGTAGCTGAACACTTGCTCGATTGCTCGATTTCCCCTCTGATAAGCTTATCCGGTGATATCGTGCAACCTTTGGGGAGCATACACTTACTTTTCACCATTGGTACAGGCCTTTACATAGCTACCATTACCACTAACTTCCAAGTGGTTGATTGCCCAACGACATACAATGTCATCTTCGGACGCACGGGCATCAATGATCTCAAGGCCATGGTATCCACACATATGTTGTTGATGAAATTTCCAACCCCTTATGGCAATGGTTACATCAGAGGAGATCAACTTAGTGCACGATCATGTTACAACACTTCGGTCAAGCAACAACACCTGCCTGTGCCCAATGAAACCCTTTTTATACATGACCAAGTTATAAAGACCAGCCCAGAAGAAGCCAACTTGGATCTTCACGATGGCAACAGTCAACCCGACGATCCTCGAGATGACTTTTTCACCCAGCAAGCACAACCCGCTGAAGAGTTGGAGAAGGTCTCTATCTCAAAAGATTATCCGGATCGCATGGTGAAGATTGGTACCACCTTGTCACGACCTATTCGGTTGGCATTGATCTCTTTTTTGCAAGAGAACACTGAGGTCTTTGCCTGGTCATACGAGGACATGCTAGGCATCTCTCCCGATATAATCTGTCATCGTTTAAGTATTGAGCCCAAGACCAAGCCAGTGAGACAGAAGCGAAGATCTTATGACGCTGAACCGTACTAGGCAATGAAGGCAGAAGTTGAAAAACTCAAAGGCATAGGCTTCGTCCACAAAGTCAATTATCCAATGTGGGTAGCAAATGTTGTCCTTGTTAAGAAGAATCCGACCAAGGAAAGTCTCCTGCTCCAAAAGGTCTTATGGAGAATGTGTGTCGATTACACCGACCTAAACAAAGGATGCCCGAATGATAGCTTTCCTCTTCCTCTCATAGACAGACTTATAGACTCTACTGCAGGGTGTGAACTCCTGAGCTTCATGGATGCTTACTCAAGATACAACCAAATCCTCATGAACCCTCCGGAACAAGAACACACAGCCTTCACTAGTGACAGGGGACTATATTGCTATAAAGTCATGCCCTTCGGCCTAAAGAATGCAGGAACAACTTATCAGAGATTGGTTAATTCAATGTTCGCCGAACAGATTAGGAAGAGCATGGAAGTTTACGTTGATGATATGCTAGTCAAGAGCAAACATATTGACCAACACATCACCAACCTATCTGAGACTTTCACCATTCTGAAGAGGTATCGAATGAGGTTGAACCCCAACAAATGTGCCTTCGGCGTAGGCTCTGGAAAATTCTTAGGTTTCATGATAAGCCAACGAGGCATTGAGGCTAATCCCGAGAAGATCAAAGTAATCCTCGACATGAAGGAACTGGTAACTTCAAAAGACATCCAGAGCCTTACTGGCAAGGTGGCAGCTTGAACTAGGTTCATCTCTAAGGCCACAGATAGATGTGCTCCTTTCTTCAAAGCACTTAAGGGAAGTAAGAAGTACATTACATGGCGTCGAACAATGTGGCGATGGAGTATGCTATTCGTTTCAAATTCAAGGCGTCGAACAATGAGGTCGAATATGAAGCCCTCCTAGCAGGCTTACGTTTGGCCAAACACCTTGGGGTTAAACGAATTGATATCTTCAGTGACTCCCAATTGGTGGTTAACTAAGTCATCAACAACTTTGACGCTAAAGATAGCTCAATGGTAGCATATCTGGCACAAACACAATTGTGGAGACAAGCGTAACAGAACACGTGCCGATTCATCTATTACTTCGTCAACAGCAAAAGTATCCCATATCATCAAGGTCGAATGCACTCTTGATTTGATGGACTTGTTTTGACCCTCAAATTCTTGAGTTAGCCTTATACTATGGAGGAAACCAGAAAACCCTCCAGCCTAGTTCAAGAATAAGCTTGGGGAAAGTTACTTCTTCGAAAGCAAAAGTATCTCATATCATCTCTTCTCCATTTACTTTTCCTTATCCTTATTGTTGTTTACGACACAAGGAGAAGGAGAACAATCAACTGGAAGCCGAAGTCGAACCTTCGATCCAAGTTGCTTGCTTGGAAGTCCGATTGCTTACCTTGTCTGTTACCTCTTTCGACAAAGCTCCTAGCTCGGCGACTTGGGTGACTCCTACTATTGGGTTTTGTATCGCACTTGACCAAGCCTGAAACTACAAGTAAGCTTCAAGTGAAATTGATACATTACCTTGTGCATCTTCATCGGTTAAAGATACCACCCCTGGATGGTGGAAAAGTACTTCCAGAGAAGATGCCACATCTACGTATGAGACAGATAAGGCAACTGAAAATGATACCACACTTCAGTACTTAGAAGTTTCGTGATTACTCAATGGCTTGGATCTTGCAATTCCCCAACCAAGGAGCTTCCCTCACTCGGGAACTTAAGGGAGCACTGTTTGTACCATACTTGACCAATCCCAAAACTATTGAGCACCGGTCAACGTTATACCGTCAAAGACCCAGAAGAGTTTCCTTCCAACCAGGAGGCCAATCACAGCGCAACACGTGTCGACATTAGAAGCCAATCATAGCACGTCACGTGTCAACATCAGAAGCCAATCACAACACGACACGTGTCAATGTCAGAATGAAACTAGAAACTCTCTTCTATAAATAGAGATAATTCTCTCACAATATTTCCTAATGTCATTTGTACTAAAGCATTCACTTGTACTCACTAAAGGAGAGCTTGAACCTATGTATTTGTGTAAACCCTTCAAAATTAATGAGAACTCCTCTACTTCGTGGACGTAGCCAATATGGGTGAACCATGTACATCTTGTATTTGCTTCCTTATCTCTATCAATTTACATACTTATCCATACTAGTGACCGGAGCAATCTAGAGAAGGTCACAAACTTAACACTTTCTGTTGTACCAAAGTCCTCACTGATTTTGTGCATCAACAAGTCACGACTTCCAGATTTGTTCTCATTTGGCACGGTTATGCAACCCTTATTCTGCATGAATAGTCACATCCTACTAAAGAATAAGAAATTTCATGTCGGAATTGTGCCTCATCGGTGACGTGATGGATTGTTAGACAACTTTCAACATCAGACTGATACTCTACAACATGTGTTCCCGAGGAATTACGGGCATAGTTGATTTTACATTGAGGTGACATGAATTTAGAAATCTCAGCAATGGGAAGTCTGGTTAAGACCAGCTGCAAATCCGAAGTGGCGATGTCATTCTGCAACATGCGTTCCTTAGGAATTACGGGCAGAGTCGGATCTACATATGATCGTTTGGAAACGAAAAGATTTTAATGGTATGAGTTGGTTAAGACCAACTGGAGACCTGAAATGGTGACGTGACTCTATGACATATGTTCCCTAGGAATGGTGGGCAGAGTCATACCTTTATGGAAATTATTCGAAACATTCGAAGTGCGTGTTGGTGAAGGCAAGTAAGCAATAGATGTTGCGAAGTTTAATAAGTGTTGGTTTGGTGGGATCAAATCAATGTCCTCTGACTCACTCCCGCGGAGGAAATTGATGTAGATCTTTAGAACAATTCTCGGCTATTGTTCTATCGATAACTTTCTCGCTTACTCCAACCACGAGGTCAGGTTCATTAAACATCGACTGTCAGCTTTACGTCAAATTCTTTGAATGTTGTTTTGTTTAAAGTAGATACTTTTCTTGGGAGTTTCTTTGGTATCTGACATAATTCTTATCAATTTCCAAAAGGGGGTACGACTGTTGGAAATTGAAAACCCTCCCAAGATGTTGTGAAATACGAAATGTCTTTGGTTTTGTCAAATCCTATCAGCAGTTCTTAACTATCCTTTGAGCTTAGCCCTATTTCTTTTTGGCTAAGAAACCAGTCAACCTTATTGATATTCTGATGGTGAATGAAGTTTCTGACAACGAGGTACTGTCTCATTTGATTGTAGTTCTTACACTTTTCAAATTATGCGATGGTGTATTATTAAATGTTTGGTTGCACATTGATGCATTAGGATCGAGTCATGCGTGTGCCTCTAACTATTGGAACTGCATGATGTGAATGATCTTCCTTGCTGTAAAATCTAGTGCCGTGTTCTTTACAGTGAGAAATGTTGCATCTTTTTTTACCAAAGAAATTGTAGTGTGTTTTCACATAGAAATAATTGAGTTGGAGACAGAAGGGGCGGATGGAACTCATTGGTGAGTTGATTGCACCTTTGAGTACCATCATGGTTAGGCAACTGTCGTAGCTGATGCTCTTAGTCAGAAATTCTTATGATTTTCCTTCTTGGGTTGTTGGGGACCCACTAAGGATGTGAATGGAAATGGGTGAATGCCACCATAGATTTCTGGTACAAACCACCTAATACATGTGGAGACTATGATGACGTTTCGGTATTTGTTGTTTAACTCACTTGTCATATTATCTACCAGTCTGCGAGGACTATACTTTCGACCACATGCCACAATTCTTCATTCTAGACTTCGTTAGACCAATGTCTCAATTTACCATCGATTTCGACCTTGATCTCAGTTTCACCTCCTAGTACTAGAAAGCATTTTAGGCAACTTTGGGTTCTTACTTACCCAACGACACTTTGTATCTTTTCTATAGCAGAGAGGCTATTCAAGAGAACCACTCAGATTCGAAAGTTTTAGTCAGAACCACCAGTCATTCAATCACCCATTAACATCCTATTGAGCGAATCATTACCACCGATGATTGAATATCCTTGAGATTATCGTCCCTGAGTTTATCGTTGTAACAAGTTGTTGTGAAGGTTGGAATGGGGAAAAAGTTTGAGTTCCCGTTTATTAGATTACTTTCAACTACCACCGAGTCGAGTCTGCACTCAACCATCTCGACTTACCACCATAGCATCAAGTTAGGTACTTACACGTATTTTTGCATCAAAGCTACGCAATCACTCCGGTTATCTTGTTTCCTAGCTTTGATGGATTTGTTTGACCCTTAAATTCTCGTGTGTTCACTTAGCTTTCTCGGCAGAGCTGTTCGCTAAATTTGAGAGAAATTTTCAATGAATCAGCTTGCTTAGGCGTTGTGAATCACATTGTTCTGGTTCTCTATGTATTGTTATTTTTTGTACCTCATCGTGATGCGCGTTTCACTTTTAGGTTTTGTGAATTTTTCGTGAAGGTCTTGAGACTAAGTTATTTGTCCTATATCGCATTTTTATTTGCAGGCTGTTGGAGAGTCTTTAACGACTATATAGATCTTGAAAGACGTGTTGCGTTCTTTTGATTTGTGGTTTCTGAATGATTAGAGTTTACATCGATCTCGTTTGGAGTAGTTACGATGATAGTTTTATTTTCAGTTTATGTATGGCACTATTTAAGACTAGGTTAGATAGATTCTATTGGCAGCATTGGTTGGACAGTGGAGTTCTACGAATTGGTTTTTAGATGTTTGATTTTATGATTTGATAAACTGTTTACTTGTGTTGTTGTTGACTTAGGATTAGACATTGGTATGTTTGCACCCTTAGGAAGTTACTACTTGCTTATTGAGACAACAATATGTTGTCGATATTACGGACGGCCAACTGTGATATCGATGGTTTATTCGTTGGGTTCGTTAAGCAAGTGGATAGGTAGACCCGTCTTCGATGGTTGGTACTGTTTAGTTATTGTTGGGGCTCAACCCAAAGACACACATCTGTTCTCGGAGTATGTGACGTTTCAAATGCTTGGGCGAGACCCACTTCCATTTTTGGTTTTTGGTTTCAGTATGAGTTTTTTGACTTCTATGTTAATACATATCTATTTTGACATTATCGTATTATACGTACCTAGTTTTGACCATGCGTTACTATACAATTTTTCGACTTTATATCCTTATAAAGTATGTTTCTACTATTATACTGATGAGGGAAGAAAGTAAGAGTTTGGAGGCATGAAAGAGGATCTGGCAAACCGCTCGCGATAGTGTGGCATATTCTCTTTGATGCAACCACTTTGACTTGATTTCTTCTTTGTACATATTTTCTTTCCTATCTTTAAGTATTTATGTATAGTATGTTATTTCAAATTTTGGGACGAAATTTTCTTAATGAGGGTAGATTGTAACAACCTGTCCCGAAATTTAATAAACGAAAATGTATTTTTATAATTTCACTAAGTTTAGGATATTTCTTTTAATTTTTTTTTTTGGGTCTTAATGTGTGCCCATATGGCCCACTTACCTTGGTGTTATCCCCTCCCTGGCCCACTCTCATCTTCTTTTTTCCCCCTTTCCATGACTCATCTCTCTCTCTCAGCTCACACACTCTCTCTCTCCCTCTACACAACTCTCGGACCTCTCTCTTATATCTATTCTCCGAGGCACCAAAACCCTCCAACCCAAACACTTGGCAACGACAACACCACCACCACCACCCTCAAGCCCTCCCCATCTCGACCTTGGACCACCAAGACACCTACTCTACTTTCCCCCTCATGGACCAGTGTCGCTTGCATTGTTCAAATCGAACTCCGACAAGCTTCGACGTAGTTTGTGGTATCTCCGACCATGGTAAGCTCCTAGAATCCCTTTGATCGTGTTTAGGAATGAGTTTGAGACATTTCTGAGTAGTTTTGTGGTTTTTGGATGAAGAACACTTCGGGAAGACTTTCCCCAGCTTCTGGTGAGATTGTCGTACCTTGCAAACCGTTTTCTAGCCAACTCCGGCCACCTCTCGACCTCTCATTGTGATGAATCTCTTCCTTGTTCTTTGGGCTTCATTTTGATATATTGCACGACTTGTTTTAATTAGGTTTGAGGGTTGAACGGAGCTTGGAAAGCTCTAGCTTCCTTCTCCGTTGAGCTCCAGCTTCCCATCCCAGAACCTAGACAATGCGTGGGCGAACGTGAGCGTAGGTCTTGGCCGGCGCGTGAAGCACACACACCTCCACCAGAGGTATTGTGCTCCGCCGTCGTCCATGACGGCACTGGTGACTTTTCCTGTGACCCAAAATGGCGCGTGGCCATCAAGGTCGCTACCCCGTGGCGGTGCGTGGGGGTACCTGAGGTCCCCTTTTATGGTTTTTGATGTCTTGAATCTATTTTCTGAAATTCAATCGTTATGGCAGAGTTTTATTAATTGAACCCTTTATGTGCTTATGTGCGTTTGTTAGTGGCGTTTCCATCCACCCTTGTTTGCACGGCTCTTCGCCAATGATGTAAGGTGGGTGGACCCCTTCAAAAATGCATATTTTAATGTTAGAAATGCATTCATGAAAAACATGATTTATTGGTTACGTTTTATGAAACGTTTATGAGTAAATTAGTTTCACGCTTTATGAATTATCATGCTTTATCGACTTTACGTTCCTTGTGGTATATGTGATTGATGACTGTATGCATACTTGTGAATGTGGTTTTACGATATGACATTTTAGCTATTGAACTCCAATTTAGATATATATATATATTAGAAATATTATGTTAATGTTTTTATGTACTTAGTGGCTATTCAAATGATCTGTCTACGGGTGAATGTCCTGCCTACAAGCGAATGATACTTCTATTTATGCCTTCGGATGGATGTTGTAGGAGCATACTTGTATATGCCTTTGGTGGGTGCTGTAGGAGCCTACGGGCGATTGATATTTATATTGGCTACGACCGGGTGTTTGGTTGGTGCCTACGGGTGGAAGATATTTATATTGGCTTCGACCGGGTGTATGTTGGTGGCTTCAGCCGGAAGATATTTATATTGGCTTCGGTTGGGAGATGTAATGCCTACGAGCGAATGATTTGCCTACGGGCACATGATGTAGAACCTTCGGATGAATGAAGAAGTGTTCTATATGCCTTCGGGCGATTGAAATAATATTATACATGTATATGCCTTACACACACACACACACACACACCACTACTAAGAACACTATATACGATATATGTTTTATGAAATGTTTTATGGCATGCTAGGGTTTTCGGAAAAACCTATTACATTTATGCTATACAAGTTTTCTAAACCTGCGGGTTAGTACGTTAAAGATTAACTGTTTTGGTAATACTTATATATCAACTTGGTCCACTCATTTTTGTTTTGCACCCCTCAAGACTTAGAATCGAGGCGTACAATCTTGGGGTCAAGACTCTCCCGTATTAGCATCTTCAAGTCCTCTCAGTGTAGGATCCATCTCTTTGTTCATTCAATTTTATATTATTCATCTTTAGTGTCTAGGATTAGTTGTATACTTTGAACACGTTCCATAATTGCATAATCATTGTATTTAAATTTATAAGTATTGTTTATATTTATTATTTCTCATGCATCCTAATATAGCTTTGTCACCTTCGACTATCGGCCAGCACATGCATACCCTGGTGTTTGGAGAATATTAGGATCAGGCGTGTCATGCAAACTAGTTGAAGCCTCATCCTTCACACCACTGTAACATGAAGCTTCTATGCGAAGTTCCAAACTTTAAACGGCAGTGTGAAGTTACAGTAGGTGAAGGAATGTGTCTCAAGCTTGCCACGCCTCTAGTTAACAAACAAATTGATGGACAATAAAAATGACCCGTACCCCCACAACATTGCTTTTTCTAGTTTCTATTTCCCTTTCCTTAATATTGATTTAGGGAAAGGAAAATAGCTAGCTACATGCTCCTAGAATTGTTACCAAAAACCTAATAGCTAGCTACTTGCTCCTAGAATTGTTACCAAAAACCTTTGTCTTCGAAATAAAAATAGTGGGAGTAACATGTGCTATTCCAACCGGTGAAAAAGTACTGTTCATTAACAGTGCCGTTCCGGTTTCATCCTCATTTTCTTCATGGTTTTTCGGCTTTAGTGGGATTCATGATACATGCTGCTCGTGCGTGGCTATCGGCTTTTCTAGGGAAGATGCCGGAACATCTTTCATTTCTCTCTTTCCTCTTCTTTTCTTCTCTCTGCTTTTCCGTCTCTCTTTGTGTTACTCTGTGTTTCTGTGTGTGTCTTGCTGTTTTCATAGCGATTCGATCGTTTAGAAGGGTGGTTGGACTTTTTTTTTCCCGCTGTTTTCCGTGGAGGAATTACAACGGTTTGGCTGCTTTGGTTGGTGTGTGCTGTTATTTTGTGTTTGGTTGGTAAGAAAAAATTTCAATTGGTTGTTGTAAAATTCGATTCTTGCTAAGTGTTCTCTTTATTTATTTTTTTGCTGATTTGCATGTGGATCGTTTGTCTGATTTCGTTTTTGGGTGCGGCAAACCTATATGTTCCAATTTTAGGGTTTTGTTGTGGGAGTTTTGCAAACGCTTTCTGGATTAGGTATATAACTTATCTTTAAGCATTATTTTAATAATTATTGCGTTTTAACTAAAATTGAAAGATTGCCGACGAATGGATATGGCTACGGTTATACAATTTATCTTTAACCTTTTTTTAATATTTTTTGTGTTTTAATTAAAATTTAAGAATTGTTGAGGTAGGGATACGGCTGTGGTTTAAGGTTTAGACTAATTAATTTTATTGTTGTTCAGGTTTTTTTTTTTTTGGCAAATTTTTGGTTTTGGTTTTGGTTGTTCTGATTATCTGTGGTTCGATTTTTGTCCGGAATTTAAAAGAAGAAAAATGCCATGATTAGCCTTTGAGTTTTCTTTGTCTGTTCTGCATTTTAAAGTTTGAATTATGGATTTTTTTTTGTATGTCAATCCTTAAATGATCACTGTATGGATTTTTTTTGTGTTTCGCATATGCCCTTATTGGAATTTTGTGATTTGAGAATTGTAAAAGTTAGTAGCGATTCAAAACCCGTTAAATGGGATGAGAATTAGAGTGATTTGAAATCGGCGAGCAAGGAATTGCAGGTGGTAGTTATAATGATAATGGTGAGGATAGTATGATGATAACATACAAATTCACTACTTTGCACATAGTTGTGAAGATTGCTGTTTTTTTGTTTTGTTTTTTTCCTTTCATTTTGATATTTCATTTTTGTATTTTTGAACAGGTGGTGTTCTGGTTTTTCATTCCTTCTCATCACTTCTACAGGAGGTTAGTTTTCTTTTCTGCATTTAAAGAGTGTTTAAAGAAAAGTTGTAGGTAATTGATTTTCTGCTATAATATTTTGAAATTCCCTATTAATATATATAGTTCTATATATTCTTGGTTTGCATTTATTTACTTGATTGTATTAGTGCTTCCTTTTGTTTTCACCCAGCTACCATATTGGGTTTTGTTTGTTTGGTAACATGGATTGCTCAGGTTAGGTAGCAGAGGATGGAGGTGAGAAATACAATTTGGAAAGATATGCTGAGAGGTTTACAAAACACCTTTGAAGCTGTTGGTGAGGATTGTTCTGTTTAAAAGTAGGAATTTTTTTAATTTTTCGTGTAATCGATGTTTTGTTATGACAATTTATAATGGATTGCTTGGACAAGTACAGGGTTTGGGATTGAAAAGTTGGGAGAGGCAACAGATGGGTTCGGAGAGAGTAGCTTGATTAAAGGGTCTGTGTATAAGGGTTTCATTAATGGAGATTTCTATGGCATCAAGAAGATGAAGTGGAATGCGTGTGAGGAGCTCAAGATCTTATAAAAGTTATTTTCACCTTCTTCTTTTTCCTTTTTTTTCCCTCTGTGTTTGTTTTTTAACTTTTGGGTATTTTGTACAGCTTTCATCTTTTGTTTAGTACACCATTTGTGGACTTAATTTTGGCTGTTTGATAATTTCCTTTCCAAAATTCTGATTATGTTTATAGTTCTGTCAGTCATTACATTCTTTATAAGTACACCGAATTCACATTATATTTCAATAAATTTTAAACGCTTTGTCTACACTCTTAAAAGTTTTTACTTACAAATGTGTTGATATTTGTAATTACTGGATCAAAT
Source organism: Malus sylvestris (assembly GCF_916048215.2). Classification (NCBI taxonomy): domain Eukaryota; kingdom Viridiplantae; phylum Streptophyta; class Magnoliopsida; order Rosales; family Rosaceae; genus Malus; species Malus sylvestris. The sequence goes on from NC_062275.1 coordinate 17,324,258, forward strand.
GATCACCATTCCATTTAACAGAAAGAAAAAAATTCCAACATTAACTATGCTTATCATTCACAGATGTTTGTTTCTCAAGCTTTGTTCTATGCAAATTTAAATGTACTTGACACTCACTTCAGGATCATTGGCGTTGATCAAATTCTTATTATTGGTCATTCAATACCTTTTCTCTTTGCTACGTTTTTTTTTTCACCCCTCATAGAACTTATTAACTTTGATATGCGTCAAGTTATTCCTTGCTATAGAACCCACCTCAACTGCTTTCAAAATAATCAGATGCTCTTTTACATCATTATGTGAATTATTGAATTTTCTCAAGAAATTGATTTAATTTTTTTATATTTAGGCAGCCAAGAGAAAAGGGATTGACAAAGCAGAAAGTTTTAGAGAAAGTTAGAAAGCGTCATGTAATAATCGTGAATGTATTTTGGTTATTCTTCTTTTCATAGGCTCATAATGCAGTGCTTATTTTGTGGTTTACAAATTTTTTGAAAGGTATTAAGATAGCTTCTGTTGTCAAATTTTCCTTCCTTTTTGGTTAATGTTGGGAATAATACAGGTAAAAAAAAAAAAACTGCATGTTTCAAGGGAAAAAAATACACTAGCGCACACTTGGAAATAGCTGGAGGTATTGGCAAATCTCACTTTGTATATAAATGCTTCACAATTCATGGAAAACCACATGACTCCTGAAAATGATGGTAGCAAATATGATGTATTGAGACTAATATTTTAATAACATGTTTCTTAGGGTGTAAGAGTTATGCCAGTATGTGTAGTTTACCTTGGGTGTGGATTGATGGTTGTACACACATTACATTTGTGTTACAATACTTAAAAATAACACCTTATTTCGTGGATGAATTTACTTCTACTCTTGGTTTAGGCATTGAACCTGATACAATCTTAACATATATATTGATAGACTCTATCTGTTTCATTTTCTCCACACTTCTGTCTAACTTCTTCTTGAGTGATAGTTTAGTTAATTTCTTATTACTTTCTTGCAGGTTACATACTTATAGCTTATATGAAGTAAGAGTTTCTGGTGATGGGAATTATCAGGTATCTGCAATAATGAGAATGCAAAGTAATAGGTTTGTCATTTTTTATTTATATTAATTTCTTATTGGTTTGTAGATTAATAATTACGCGACTGATTATATTTTATTGTGTTAATGTATAGCAAAATAGAGTGAGAGTGAAGAATGAATAAGGGTAAGATTTTCAAGCTATCCAAGGGCTTTAGTATAATAAACTGTCTCGACAATTTTACCTGTTTTTTTCCTATTTACTTTTAAATTTTTTTAGCCTCTCAAATCCATTTTGTGCATTAGTTTTAAATTTTCGCTTTAATCTCATTAGGTTGATTCTAATTCAATAAATTTATGTAACAAACAGTTTTCTATTAGAAAAATAATTGACCTTTGAATAGAAGCTGTAGTCTTGCTTGATATTACTAGACTAGCAGGTCAAAAGATCAACCATTTCCTATATCTGAATGTTGATTCCTCTCTATTAAACTTAGAGTAATTCCTTTTTATTTTCAAGCCTTGAATTTTATAAACTATTACATTTTTAAAAGTGTAAGTTGATGATTACATCTGTCCAATTCATGAAAAAAAAAATTAAATTATCATTATGAATCCAGCCGAATGTAACCTTCTCATTCCCATTTCCCAACATTTAGAATAATTTTTTTTTTCATGCATATTACCATTCTTCATTCTAGATTTGATTCGCTTAGTATTAAAGCTGATGCAGGGATTAATATCTCATTGTACCACTGCAGCTATTACCACAGTTGTCACAATTGCAGAGATTCTCAAAAACAATAGATTTTCTGTTGAGAAAAGTAAGACATCTACTTTTATTTTCCCCCTTTCAAAATGAAACAATCAAATTATTAAGTTTACTTATATTCAACAACCTGAATACAGAAGTCATAAGATCAATTTTTAACATAAAAGATGACTAGCGAGAGACCAGTCCAAAAGGCCAAGTTATTCCAATGTGATACTCTAATATCAAATAGATATTCATTTATCCTCAATATACAAAATGAGTTCCAACCAATGTTTTAAAAAACTAACCTCGGGGGCGCCTAGGGCGCCTTTGAGGCTGGGCGCGAAGGCTAATGCCTTTGTTTTGCTGGAGTGGGCGGAAGGCATAGTTGGAGCCGCCTAGGCGCGCCTCAGGGGATTTTTTATTTTTTTACTCCCAACCCATTTTGGGTAGGGTTTTAACTGCCTCATAACTCTTTCTTGCACTATCGTCTCTCTGCCTTTTTCTGATTTTTATTTTTTTTATATAATGGATGTGTGTGCTGTCTGCGTGCATTGTTATATATATATATATATATATATAATATAATATAATATAATATAATATATGTGTATATATATTTATAATATATGTGTGTGCTTAGGGTGATTATTTATTAATAATCTTTTTTAATATAATATATGTGTATGCTCAGTGTATATATTAAAACATTTAGGTCCCGTGAGGCTTCGTCTCACGCCTCACGCCTAGGCTGGGCTATCCCTTGGACGCCTCACCCACGCCTCACGTTTTTAATACATTGGTTCCAACTCATTCTAAAATGTCTGTTTACATTTCTTTAAAAAACTAAGTAAGATGTTATTAGTGAAAGGATGTGGTTTAGAGTAGACATCCTTTTCATTCTACCAATACAGTTATCATTTCATGTCTGCGTTTGCATCCTTTATAGTATAAATTTCTTCATATCTAAATTCATTGCATTTTTTTTTATTTTGCCTAAGCTGAGAGAACTTATTGGGAGGAGAAAAAGAAAAGGTAGAGAGTATATTTTTTTTTGTAAAGATTGTTGCCGTTAGAATCTATTATTTCTCTTTCACTCTATTTACAGATTTATTTGAAAACTTGCAGGAAGAAACAATGAGGTTGTTGAAGTGCAGAATGAATGTTTACTCTACTACTAGGCTGGACCACCTGGTGAAATTTTCATTTCGAGATGTATATATGTGTTCGTGACTTTTTTATGCTTCGGACAAAATTTGAGTTTTAACATTACAACTAAATGTCCATAGACATTTACTCTACTACTAGGCTGGATCACCTGGTGAAATTTTCATTTCGAGATGTATACATACGTTCGTGACCTTTTTATACTTTGGACAAAATTTGAGTTTTAGCATTACAACTAATGTCCATAGACACATGATGCAAATTGGGCATGAATGTCACATTTAAATTGGCATGAGTTAAGGTTTAAAATGTAAATTTACAGCGGCTATAGAATTTCTTGGATCTCACCAAAACAAAAAAGTTTGTCCATGCAATCTGAGAATGAAATTTTCAGCTGCGATATAATTTCTTGGATCTTACCAAATAGTTTATGGGATGTGAATATTTTCCATTTTTAGCTTATCTTTGAGTAAGGAATTTTGATGAATTTATAATTACTCCTCTGTTTTTTGGTGTTTTGAGGCGATTGGAGCTAAAGATGGAGAAGTTTTTGAGACTTTTAGACTTATTGGACCTCTCAAGGTTGATGTGGTAAGGAGTTTATGGAGTTACACGTATAGTAGTCAAATTGTTCTCTATGTTCTGTAGAATATAATTTACTGGTAATACTTTATGCTGGTATGAGTTACAACTGTTAATTTTACTCTGAGTAGGAATTTTTGAATGACAAACTGCAAGAAGGTTTTCTTAAATGAATACGATGTACCATGAAACTAGATGAAGTTTATGGTCTTATATTCTTTTTTCACAATATCGTTATAAGTTTCTATAACACTCATTGGTTATTTAAACAGCATCTGATGGCAAGAAATGAAAATGTAATGAGTGTGGAATATCATGTTTATGACGTCTTACTGATTAAGAAAAAACTTTACATGTGCAATTATTAAAAGATATCTAATTGCGTAACAATCAGTTTTTTCGGCTAGGTTTTCAAGTTATTTCACGATTCTCTCTCTCTCTCTCTTCTCTTTATTTTTTTTAATTACATGTAATAGTTTATGGTCAATGTGATTCCATATCTATTTGATTAATTATATTCTTAGATTACGTAGGAAGAGTAGCAAGTAGCAATGATGATGCCTTTTAAGTCAGTTACTCTTCTTATTACAGACAAAATCATTGAGATAATAGCCTTGCATATAACATCCTTTCAGAATCAATCCATATGTCCATATTGGTAAGCATTGTTTGCCTATTTTTCTTTTATTATATATTTTCAAAGTGTAGTATTTTGACCAACAATTTGTTATTACAAGGGAATTAGATTTTTTATACGTAAATAACTTTTTTAAAGTGTTAATTAAAATGGTTAATTGATGGTTATTACTTACCTTGCATATTCTTGCTTATTATTTACTATGCACATGCATATTCATGTTATACTAAGTATAATGTTCACTGTCATTCACTTATTTACCGGATATTTAACAATATTTTTTTCTTTCCATTTTTTTCTCACGCTGAAGTGTTAAGCAACAAGCAATATAAACTTACACAAATTTGGTTTTTTCATTGTTAATCTACTGATGCTAGGGATAATTTGAGCTTTTACATTCTTTTGAACATTTTTCATAGTTAACTTGCAGGATCACTATCATTGTACACTTTTCCGCAACTGTTTGTTATGTCTTTCTCCCTTCCTTTGTGTAATTTTAGTCAATTGAACTACTCTTTTTAACTTAAGATTGAACTGAAGTGCTAAGAACTTAGTTAAATAAAAGTTTACATTGGTTTGATGACATTTAGGTGTTCAGTGTTGAGTGCATGATTATTAGGTCCACAACTATTAGATACATGATCTTTCATATGTTTTAACTATAACATATCATAATCCCGCAACATCACGTAGGTAGCACTTTCTAGTTGATATCTAAAGAAAGGAAAAAAATCACCCTTCCTCTTGCTTGTATTTTGACTTGGTGTGGGACATGCATGCAGCTAGTGCAGTAATAAATAATAATTAACCATTCTTTCCTAAAAGAAAAAAAAAGCCCATTAGGCATTAGCATTGAGCTTGAGGGATAGAGCATAAAAACACAAATATTTGCACTCCAAAAATATGTCAAGTTATCAGAGAGACGAGCTAAAGATTCATTTTCAAAATACTGATATCGTCTCCAACTTGTTAATTATCACCTGCACAGTCTGATAGAAGCAGGATTGTAGCCCAAAAGGCCTCTGTATTAGTTGGAATGGAATTGGGATATTTAAACTCCTATTTCATGTCTCTAGCTGATGTGGGATATTTCAACAAAATAATCAGCAACCACGTGGAGCCAAGGGAACTCATCCAACACACGGGGTCAAGGGACCCACCATCATCACGCAGGACCAAGGGACCCATCCATCACGTGACAGTACGAGCCCGCTTTCTGGTTTTGATACTTTGTTAGATTATCAAAGAGACGAGCCAAAGGTCCACTTCCAACCATACCGATATTGTCCCTGATAACTCATATATTTTATGCATCTATACCATCCATTCCTAGTCTCTTTGTGATATTTTTGAGTTAAACTGGTTGCATTTACCCTGTTTTGTTAATGTGCAGTTAATTGTATTTTAAAGTCTATTTGAGGGCAAATGAGGCAAAATGGTGCTGAAAGTGGAGAATTCAATAAGGATTCTGTTGTAGAAATATTCAAAGTTAACAATTGAATATGGTGATGAATATGGCCCTTTAAGAGACCAATAACATAAAGGAAAAAAAATAAAAAAAAATGTTTGAAATAAAGGCTCAATTACTGAGATGTGTTAAGATTCTGTAACAGCCACTTTTACCTTATAAAATCTAGCTTTCAACCATTTTTACACAAGCCTTATCTTGGGGACGCCCAGAGCTATCTCTTCTCTTTCTTTGGCCTTTCTTCCAGAACAAAACCTTATTTTCCTTCACCATTTGCTGCCATCAAAGAACGTTTGAATAAAGATTCTGCTGTAGAGAGAGATTTAAAGTGAATAGTTGAATATGGTGATGAATATGACCTTTTAAGTAGTGTTCTAAAAAATGCCCTAGGCAGCTGCCTGGGTAGCTCCTAAGCGCTGGACGATGGAGTGCCTCTGGGATTTATGCCAAATCGTTCATAAAATTGGGTACTTAGTCGGCCACCTAGGCATTATTTAGGGGTGGTAAGTAGTTGTCTAGGCGGCGTTGTTGGAGCCTCGGCGGTTCTCCATTTTGTTGCGATATCATGAGAAGAGAGAGAGCGGATTGGAAATCTTTGGAATACATACAAACTCCACTTGATCGTTGAAAGAACCCACCCTAGATTACTTCATAAAATGCTTTTTGACAAGCGGGCCATGCCGATGTTGCTTGATAGTTGGGTATTTTGGAATTCTTTCGGGTTTTTGGGTTGAAGGTTGGGGGGTTTGAAGTAGATTTTGGAGGTGGTGGGAGAGGTCTGATGATGGGAGAGAAGAGAGAAGAAGAAACAACGCCCTTTCTTGAAGACAGAGATGAGGCGATGGAAACGAAGCTGATTACAATAATAGAGAGATATGTTTACCAGAAAGTAGAGAGAGGCGCACAATTTGGTTATTTTAATTAGTTGGTGGAAATGAGGAGTCTTATAATATAAGAAAGAGGTATGATGCGGCAGAAGACATGAGAAAAAGAAAAGAAAGTGTGGGGTGGGGTAGGTTAGGTTAGGCTGGGTTGGGCCATTTTATGTGCTTACAATCTTATTAACATTTAAATTGGTGTGAATAATAACAGCCCATTAAGTATAGCTAGCTTTTGTTATGATAAATTAAATTAACTTAATAAAAATTATAAAATCCGCCTAGTTTGCCTAAGCGCCTAGACGTTAGGCCTCAGACAGCCGCCCTACTAGCGCCTAACATTTTTTAGAACCATGCCTTTAAGAGACCAATAATAGAAGAAAAAAATTGAAATAAAGGCTCAATTACTGAGATGTGTTGACATTCTGTAACAACCACTTTTACCTTATAAAATCTAGCTTTCAACCACTTTTACACAAGCCCCATCTTGGGGGTGCCCAGAGCACTCTCTTCTCTTTCTTTGGCTTTTCTTCAAGAAAGAAAACCCTATTTCCCTTCACCATTTGTTGCCATCAAAGAAACCATGCAGCCACACTGTTCTTGAAGGAGTTCCACATGAAAATTGCTTCAGGAGGTTTCTTCTTGAACTTTAATTTCACTCATATTGTTCTTCATATTTATATATTTTGTAACCATGTTGTATAACTAAGTTTACAGATGAGGATTTAGATGTAGCCTTGCAAAACTACTCTATGTTATTAAGTTGAAGTATTCACTTACCAATATGTTTTCTTGTTTCATTCACTTATTTTATAGTTTAATTTGTTTATTTATCTTAATGTTTGATGACCATTAGGGTTTCCCATAGATTATTTGATGAAGGTTACAATACACATCATGCTTAATCTTGGTGGACATGTGAATGAATGAAGAAATTGCTATGCAAACATCTTGCCATATGATTTCTTTGGTTCTTTGAAGTTTTATTGTTCTTAATGGATTCTTAATTGGTAATCTAAGTTGAACATCACAACTAGGTTGCAGATTAGGAGTACTTAATCACAACCACACATCAAATGGATGATCATAAATAAGTAAAACGAACCCTAGTTGCAGATTGGAGAGCTGAGTACGTTTGACTTAATTTTCATGGAATTGACTTGTAAAGGTGAAATCCGTATCCCTAGTTCCATCAATCTATCATTCATATTTACATTCTCTTGCATTTTAAGTTACTTTACTTTTCAAACAAAAATCCAAACTCAATTTATTAGTTTCATTGTTTAGTTAGGGTTCACATAAAGCTAGTAACTTATAGAGGACTAATCAGTTCTTGTGGTTCGACACCCTTACTTGTGTCATTATATTATCCTTATATTTGAACTTGAAAGGAACACAACAAAATTTTCGCGTTTAGTCTCTTCTAATTGCTTGCTTTATAAACCCTATATGTTTTTGTTTTATTAGTTTAGATTTTTTATTTATTTTCAATTTAGTTTGTTTTGATTTCAGATGGTATAACTAGATGTATGGTGTATGTCTTTTATGTGGTCAAACCAACCATTCTTTTCAACTATGTCCAAGGAGAGATGGATTTCCTACGTTTGTCCGAAAGCACTCACACCTCATGAGTTTCTCTAACCAAGGGCCACTGCAACCATTGTCAAACATATATAGACCTATATGGAGGAACCTTTATCATGACCCTTGGAACAACATGGAAGCTCCAAATCAAGAATTTGCACCTCCATCGCAGCAGGACTCCTTTTACACTTCTTTGGAGGATACTTTTGAAGCTACTTGCTCAAAAACAATTTACAATTTCAACGAGCTACACTATTTTAAACCACTTTATAGCACTAAGTAAGTTGGAAATTCAAGTGGATCAAATTGTCCAAACTTTAAATGAACAACAATCCAGTAGTGATTATCAAGAAGAAAAAGAGGAACAACCAAAGGAAGCTTGTTGTGCATATTTTCATAGTGAGGTTCCTGAGTTTTACAAAGATGAAGAGCCTTACACTCCTTCCAAGCCATATGTTCCACCAGTTCCTTTTCCAAGCAGATTTGTCAAACAAAAGCATGATGAGCCACCCATAGACGTGCTTGGAGAAACTGTGCCAGACATAGTGTTTAAAGCTCTTCCTCAGTCTTTTAATTCAATTGAATGTTTTTCAAATTCTGTGTCAGAATCTCCATGTTGTTTTACATTTTTTAGGTGCCATATTTGGAGTATTTGGGAGATGATTTGCTGCCATATCAAGAGGAAAATGAATTGAAGGTTAGACCCATTCACCATAAGAAAGAAGATTTGGAGCTGGATGATGAGATTGCTGCCTTGAATGAATTTTGTTCATCCTTAGTAGCCAATAACTCATCCATTGAAATCATTGCTCCAACCACATCTTTAACAATTTTTGAGGATATGGTTCTTCACAAGGAAAGATGAAAACGCCATCACAATAGAGTTCTTGTGGAAATTCAACGCACCATATTCAAAGTTCCTAGAAAGAAACCACTTCTTCCGACCAAGGTTTGGAGGTACCTTGATTTCCTGCCACCCTAGGTGTTCATCTATCATGGTACCATGTCTCGCCTAGACATTAAATAAAGCACTTGCTAGGAGGCAACCTAGCTGGGTTTGTGTTCTTTCTTTTATTTGTTTTCTTTTAGTTTTCATTTTACTTTAATTCTTTGCACTCTCTGCCTTGCTGCATTACTGCATTCCATTTGTTTTTTATGCATCGAGGACAATGCTTAGTGTAGGTTTGGCTATGTGGGGTTGGAATTTTCTGTTTGATTTTAGTTTTTAGCTAAAATTTGCTTTTGCTTACTAATGTATACGTATATGAGGGCTATGTTTACAATTAGGACTTTGGTGTTGTCATGAAAATGTTTTGTATCATAATTTTTTTTCTTCACAAGACTAGTACTCTTTGATTTATTATGGTTAAAGTATCATGCTCAAATTTTGGAAGAAGAATAGTGAAGACTACCCTAGTGAGCTATTTTGAGCCTATTTTCTTCTTTGAGAGGGTTTAAAGTGTTTCTTCTCCCATCTCTTTATTTCAGTTTCACTTCAAATGATCTAATTATTTATTTTTGATTGAATGCTAAGAATAATCCTATGTTGCAGATGCCATGTGCTTGTTATCTCACCTATGAATGAAATTGAGACGATGTTAGGCTTTGCATGTTAACCACTACAAGGCCTAATTCCTATCCCTTTGTGTGCTCCATTCACCCTTGTTGCAACCAAATACTTTTAACTTGATTCTTTTATCACCCACACCAAACTCTACCCATCTTAGCCCATTACAGCCATACCTTATAGTTTAGGAAATACCAAGTCATGAAGACAAAGATAAATTGAGCTCTAGATCAAGAATGTGGTGTGTACCAAGGTAACATGTGCTGGAATTGCAAATAAAAAGAAAAAAGAAAAGAAACAAAATCAAAGATGTAATTTCCAAATCCTTTCACTACCACACATGGTTCATGGACACCAATAACAAATAACAAAGACCAATTCAAGTGAAGAGCCTGCTTATTTCACACCAAAGACACTTTGGTATGTCCCAAGCTCTAGTATTTCCTATCCAGTGTTTCATAGCCCCTAGCCTAAGCCTTACATTAAAACCTTGTGAAAGACCTAACTAATCTTTGGGATGTATTCATGGGTGCTTGTAAGTATGTGTGCTATCCATATTCTTAGTATTTGATTCATTTCATGAGACTTGTTCAGAAATCATGCTTTTATTTCATATTTCCTATATGAGCATTTTGATTCACTTTTACATAACTCCACTCACATATGTTTGTTGAGAGACTACACATTAGGATCTGTGTAAAAATTTTGAGTGATATCTGTGAGGACTAGAGTTGAGGCAAATTCTATCTTAGGCATTTGAGTATGGTGTCTTTGAAATCACGAGTCATATATTTTTACACTATACACATGATACGATTAATTGGAGTGGCAGCCTTTTAGTTTAATTGTATGACTAAGCTTTCATTGATTATTATTAGTTTGTTTAAGTACGCTTTAACCAATTTGTATGCAAAGTCTATAAATGTTTGTGGACGTCATCACTGTAAACCCTCAGGAGACACAATTCCTCATACTATGGACACCTAGAGGTTTAAAGGCTTGTTTCACTTGCTCAACACAATCGTTTAACCATCAAACGTGGTCTAGCTAGATTTTTCTTTGTTTTGTTTATTTTTAGTTCTATTTTTCCTCGAGGACTAGCAAAAACCAGGTTTGGGGGTATTTGATAACTCATATATTTCATGCATCTATACCATCCATTCAATAAGGATTCAGCTGTTGAGAAAGATTCAAAGTGAACAATTGAATATGGTGATGAATATGGCCTTTTAAGAGACCAATAACGGAAAACAAAAAAAAAAGATTTGAAATAAAGGCTCAATTATTGAGATGTGTTGGCATTCTGTAACAACCGTTTTTACTTATAAAATCTAGTTTTTTCAGCCACTTTTACACAGGCCCTCTCTTGTGGATGCACAAAGCTCTCTCTCTTTTTTTTTTTGGCCTTTCTTCCAGAAACAAAACCCTATTTCCCTTCACCATCTACTGCCATTAAAGGAACCATGCAGGCACGTTATTCTTAAAGGAGTTCCACATTAGAATTGCTTCAAGGGTTTCTTCTATAAACTTTAATTTCACTCATGTTGTTCTTCATATTTATATATTCTATAATCATGTATGTAATTAAGTTCATAGTTAGGGATTTCAATGTAGCCTTGCAAGACTACTCTATGTTATTAAGTTAAAGCATTCAATTACCAATATGTTCTCTTGTTTCATTAATTGATTTTATAGTTTAATTTGTTTGTTTATCTTAATGTTTGATCCCTATTAGGGTTTTCTATATATTATTTGATCAAGGTTATAGTACACATCATACTTAATCTTGGTGGACATGTGAATGAATGAAGAAACTGTTATGCAAACATTTTGCCACGTGATTTCTTTGGTTTTTTGAAGTTTTATTGTTCTTGTTAGGGGACTTTTAGGTTGACGTGGACTTAGGCTTTGAGAATGTCCTCTTGTCTCCCTTGGTGCGGATTTGTACCAAGTTCTAGAATATCTCGCAAGAGTTAGCTTGTCTTATGAAATACCCTGATAATATCAACGGCTTGAAGATAGCATGATTGATCAAGATAATGACTTGCTTAAGTGAAGCGTGGTGTGGAAGCTAAAAGATTATCAATTTAACATGACAGAGAAGGGATTTGCATGGTTGCATGTCATTCTTAGTTGCATGATTTAGGCTTTTCTAGGGTGATAGTAAGGCTTTTAATGGTTGAGATGTTTGATGGAAAGCTGTGGGAATTACTAAGGTTGCATAAATGGTGATTCTTAAGGCTTGTAGTATACTTCTGGGCTAAATGGAACTCTCTGGGCTTTTTCCTGGGTGATTCTCTCTCACTACGTTATCTCTATCTCTATTTCTGTGTTACTCTGCGAGTTCCTCTCCTCTCCTTTCTATAATGGCTTATCCCTCTTTATGTAAGTGAAGGGTTTTTCTCTAGGCTTCAAGAGAATCTCCTTTTGTGGCTTGGTATTCCCCTCATTTCTCCCTAGCCCTCATATTATTCCCCTTTTGGTGTAAGATAGATGCACTGCTGAAACCTGCAGTTTGCTTCTTCCCGAGATGTGACTTTCCTAGGGCGACTTTCCGCAGACGCTACTTTTGGTAGCGTGCCTCATGGATTTCGTGCATTGGTTGTCTGTGCAGGCTGGGAAGGGAAAGTCGACATTAAATGCCTAACTTACTGGGCTTAACATGCATTTAATGCAAAAATCTATTTTTGTCCTATCTAAGGGAGTTGGCTTGCTAGGGAAAGAGGTAAACTAGGCTAGTTCTTTCTCAATAATGCATGTGTGAAATGAAAAGGGTATGGGCTTGGATCTTTGGGCCCCAAGCAGCCCAAAGTTTTCCATAACCCTAATTCCACGTAGGCCCAATAACCTTCTGTAACCATCCACACCACAATCCACTTGACATGCCTCGAATATGTGACTTAGGCTTAGCATGGCAGTGATTAGCATGAGGATGCACGACATGATGAATAGGCATGAGCATGGAGTGAGTATCAGGCTTAATCACAGTGGCATGGCATGTTTGTAAATATATTCCTCATCGATCATGCGCCTTGGCATGTGTTTAGGCTTGAATGTAGGCTTTGCATGACAATTGGGCTTTGAGACTTGGTTGGATTGGTATGTGATATTTTTGGGCCCCAACAACTCTTAATGGATTCTTAATTCCAAGTTGAACATCACAACTAGGTTTCAGATTAGGAGTACTTAATCACAACCACACATCAAATAGATGATTATAAATAAGTAAAACGAACCCTAGTTGTAAATTAGAGAGCTGAATACATTTGACTTACTTTTCATGGAATTGACTTGTAATGGTGAAATCGGTATCTCTAGTTCCATCAGTCTATCATTCGTATTCACATTCTCTTACATTTTAAGTCCTTTTACTTTTCAAATAAAAATCAAAACTTAATTGATCAATTTCATTGTTTAGTTAGGGTTCACATAAAGCTAGTAAGTCATAGAGGTCTAATTAGTTCCTGTGGTTCAACACCCATACTTGTGCCATTATACTATCCTTATATTTGCGCTTGAAAGGAACACAATAGTCTCCAACTTGTTAATTATCACCTGCACAATCCAATAGGTGTAAAGTTTGATAACAAAAGACTTCGATATTAGTTGAAGTGAGATTTGAATATTTAAACTTTTCTTTTTCTATGTCGATCGATGTGGAATATTTCAACAAAATAATCATGCAGTTTTCTATATTTGATGTTTTCTATGTCGATCGATGTGGAATATTTCAACAAAATAATCATGCATTTTTCTATATTTGATGTTCTTTTTTGTTTTTTATATTAGAGGATTGCATGATGAATTTTATTAAAGTGCAACTATAATTTTAACCATGAGTTGTACGTAGTCTATAGAATCGAAATACTTTCTGAATTGATCAAAAGATGATAGAAGCATATTTATGCGACTTAGTTAGCTTGTTTTCTTGCACTTTTATAGTTAGTTTGTGGCTATTATAGTGTTTTAAGCTATTTTCGTGTGTTTGTAGGTTCAAATGACAAAGTTGGCAAGAAAGTGCATTTTGGAGCATTTTGGAGCAGTTTTGGGCACTAAATGGATAACACATGTATGGGCCAAGATGGATGGACGAATTTGGAGTTCAAAAAGCTAGGAATCTGATAAGAAGATGAAGAAATTAAATTCAAGACAAAGAAGATAAGGAATAAGCTCAAAAGAGGAAACATTATCCACAACCTTATCCAACCTTATCTTATCCAAACCAACCTTATCTTATCCTAATCTTATCATGTCTTAATCCTAGCTGCAAGGGGACCTAAATATATATTTATAGAACCTATTTCTAGAAGATTTCCCATCTAGAAGTCCCAAATTAGCCACAAAACACATTGTTTCTAGATACCCTACAAAAGTGGCGCCTATTTCCCTTCTAGAAGGCTTTTGCCTTGCCTTGCAAGCTATTCTCTTTTCCCTCCAATGTGTGCCGCACCCTCTATCCCTTTTCCTTTGTGGATTCTGATCTATTAGGCCTTATTCCTTGTGGATTTGGGTTATACAAATCCTTTTCTGAAATTAATTGGGCTAGACCTTTTCCTTAGTGGATTTAAATCCTTGTGCCAAACCCTAGGGCCCTAATTCTCCTAGTGTGCTGATTTCTAACCCTAATATGATTTACCCTAGGGTTTTGTTGAGCCTATATATACATATTTTCAGCACAAATTTGTCACAACCCTTCATACCACTCAGAAATACCTTTGCCGCAACCCTAACCACCATTCTACATCACAAAACACCATCCTACATCCAGATACATCTTTGCCGAACCTTTTGGAGAAGAAAGAGAGCCTTGCCATGCATTCCATTGATGAAGGAGGGCCTTGTGCGCAAGCCATCTACATCCTTGGAAGTTTTAAGAGTTCTTTCTTCCCTCGTTTCAGTTTCGATGTTTATTTCAATTTGCTTTTCAATTGCTATGAACATGTGGAACTAAATTATTATGAGTTAGTGGTGAATTCGAAGCCATGGACATATGTTAATATGAATTGATTCCTTTCAGTTATTGTTTCGTAAAACACGAATGCGATTTATTTATCTATCTATTTGATTGATAACTTATTCTTGTGTGTTGATTAAGGAGGCCTACTTAGTTTGCATACTTGAATCTGATGCTAAATTATAAGGAACTTTCACCTAATCGTTAGGAACTTATAATTACAAGTAGTGGAGATTGTTAGTCACAATCGTGTTAAGTAGATTCTTGGCAAGAGTATCATGCAGTTCATAGTTATAATTGCCTTGTCAATGCTTATGATTTCCATGGAATTTAATGATCTTTGAAATTATCTCTATCATGCTGTTCATATAGAGAACTTGAGAAGAATAATTTAGGTTGTTGCATGCATTCATCCAATTCAATGAATTTAGGGAAATCTGAGAGTTAATTTGTGCATTCACAATTAATTTGGGGCATTGTCATTCATGGTTTAAAGAAACAATACTGGAAATCGATTTATGTTGCATATGTTCATGTGTGGAGAAGGATCATCTAACTAGCTTTTCACCCTTGAATTCATCTCGATTTCGTTTTAGTTTACTTTGATTTGCAATTTGTTTAGTTTTAATTCAATTTTGTCAGAAATCAAACCCTATTTTCTGTTTTGTGTTATTAGGTCAGAATCTCTCCTAATTAGGTTCTTTAGAGTGTTTGAGTCAATATAGGTTAGAATTAGTCCATAAACATTGTTTGGGTCTTAGTTTAGTCTTAAATTCATCCAATTTAATCCCTAGAATCTGTTTTGAGTCTAATTGTTAGTATTGTGCTGTTTTGAATCTTTTAAGTGATTTTCTTTTAATCTTTTGAGTCAAAGTAAGTTTTAATTTTGTTCAAATCACTTGTTAGGTCTAGAATTGACCCAATTTCATTTAGTTTGGCAGATTTGAGTGTTTTAGGTCAGTTTAGAGTCTATAGAGTCTATTCTTGTGTTTTTAAGTCTAGTTTAGTGTTTTAGAGTTTAATTTGAGTAGATTAGCATCCCTAGTTAATCCCTGGTTTAGAACGATTCCTACTTACATCTTTGCTACAATTGTCATCAATAGGGTTTAATTTGTGTGTCAAGTAATTTTCACATCAAATTTTGGCATTGTTCCTGGGGAATAGCAAACTTGCTAATCCATTGTTTGTGTCGTGTCTTTAGTATTTTCTTTTAAGTTTATCCGTGAGTTTGTGTGTGTGTTTTTGTGTTTCTGCCGTGCCTTAATACTTGGTTGCTGATTGTGTTTGTTTCTTCGTTTCAGGTACTAGTTTATGACTCGTAGTTCTCAACACATTAGTGCAAACATCTTGGATTTCGATGACGATTTTGAAAGAACTTTGAGGCGAAAGAGGAAGCAACCAGAACCTAATCCACCTAGTTCAAGTTCAGAGGCCGAATCTGAATTTGAAGAAGAAGAAGAAGTCACGGTAGCCGACAATCGTACAATAAAAGAACTCTCGGCCTTGGGGTTGGCCAATGCTGCACCCCTTTGCATTCAATACCCCTTGGCTACTCAAGGCAAGACCAACGAGTTCGAATTAAAGTCTAGCTTGTTACATCACATTCCCAAATACCATGGGCTGTCCATGGAAGATCCAAACAAGCATCTTAAGGAGTTCGAAGTTGTTTGTTCGAGCATGACACCCATCAATGTTGATGGGAACATTTTGATGATAAATTCATTTCCATTGTCTCTTGTGGAAAAGGCTAAAGATTGACTTTATGAATTAGCACCCGGGACGGTCACTTCTTGGGAAAGCATGAAGAGGGCGTTTTTAGAGAAGTTCTTCCCCACTTCGAGAGTCATTCTCTTGAGGAAGAAGATTAATGGCATTCAACAAAGCCAAGGAGAGTCCTTTCCAGCATACTATGAACGTTTTAAGGCTCTTGTCGCCTCATGTCCTCAACACTAAATGAAAGAAGAACTTCTACTTCAATACTTTTACGAAGGACTTCTTCCAATTGAGCGACAAATGCTAGATGCTTCAGCGGGAGGTGCATTGGTTGACAAAACACCAATGGCTGTAAAAACCTTAATTGCCAACTGAGCGCTAAATGCACAACAATACGAAGGGCTTGGACAAAGAGACCCCCCACGGCAGCAAGTTAATGAGGTAAGTTCTATGCCCGACATTCAATCACAATTAACTAACCTCACTTCTATTATATCTCAGATGGCTGAAGGGATGAAGATACAAGGACCAAGTGTTTGTGGCGTGTGTTATATGCAAGGACATCTTAATGACCAATGCCCTCAATTGATTGAGAATGGAGGGTGGGAATCTGCTAATGCCGTGGGTTTTGGGAGCAAAAAACAGCCACGAAACGATCCATACTCCAACACTTACAATCCGAGGTGGAGAGATCATCCAAATTTTAAATGGAGAGAGCCACAACAACCTGCCCAACAAGGGGGATTTCGGCAAACACCACCTGGAGTGTTTCAAAGGCCATATGCACCACCACAAGTCCCACCACAATCTGCCCAACAAAATTCAGGTTCGAAATTAGATAATGATACACTTTTTCAATTACTAAGTTCACTTACGCAGGGCCAACAAAATCAAGCTAAGGAGATAAGTGAAGTGAAGAAACAAATAGGGCAGATTTTTGAGTATGGGGCAGTTTCATGAAGAAGGAAAACTCCCTAGTTCAACCATTATGAATCCGAATGGAGGCTTTGAATTCGCTAAAGCTATTACGTTGAGAAGCGGAAAAGAGGTGGGAATCAAGCCAAATACATCCAAACCAAGTCAAAACAAGGATGACAAGTTGCTGATTGCAGAGGAGAAATTGGACAAAGCCACGGCAAGGAAAGAAGTTCCATTGCCGCAGCCACCTAGTGCACCTAAACCATCTAATTCAGGTAAGGGTGATGTAATTTTGAACCATTCTAACCCTATTCCACCCAATGCACCTTTCCCTCGCAGATTTATGCAATCAAAGAAGGAGGAGAATGAGAAGGACATTCTTGAGACGTTTAGAAAGGTGCAAGTGAATATCCCACTCCTTGATGCAATTAAACAAGTTCCAAGGTATGCAAAGTTTTTGAAGGAACTTTGTACAACAAGAAAGAGGATGTCAAACAAAGAAGTTGTAAAGGTAAGTGAGAATGTTTCAGCCGTTTTGCAAAGAAAACTACCACCAAAATGCAAAGATCCAGGTATTTTTACAATTCCTTGTGTTATTGGAAATACCAAGTTTGAGCATGCTATGTTAGATCTAGGAGCATCCATTAACGTCATGCCATACTCTATTTATGCATTTATGAACCTAGGAGAGCTTAAAAACGATGGTGTTATCATTCAATTAGCCGATCGTTCTAATGCATACCCAAAATGGGTTTTGGAAGATGTTTTGGTGCAGGTTAATAACTTAGTATTTCTAGAGGACTTCTATGTGCTTGAGATGGAAGATTCGGGCAATTCCACATCCTTGCCGATCCTCCTTGGAAGACCTTTCATGAAAACAGCCTGCACCAAGATAGATGTGTTTAAAGGAACACTCACAATAGAATTTGATGGGGATGTTATTGATTTCAATATTTCTGAATCTATTAAATATCCTAAGGATGATCATTCTTGTTTCTCTATTGATGTATTTAATGCTTTGGCGCAGGACTACCTTGACTCATTGGAGAGGGATCCTCTTGAAACCACCATAGTACACGGAGTGGGACTTAACAAACCAAATGCAGCAATTGAGCACACTCATGGCAAGAATGATGATGCCTATGCCGTGCCCCCTAGTGCAGAAATAGGAGAGATGGTTGATGCCCTTGAGTCATTGCCACGACATCTTGGTAAGCCTCCTAACTTAATTCCAATTCCCGTTTTTACTAACAAGTTGTTACCTTCTGTGATTCAGGCACCCGTCCTTGAGCTTAAACCGTTGTCGGACCATTTAAAGTATGTAATTTTGGGAGATGACGAGACATTGCCCGTCATTGTTTCCTCATCACTCACGACATTGGAGGATGAGAAGTTGATTCGGGTGTTGAAAGAGCACAAAATGGCAATTGGATGGACATTGGCCGACGTTAAGGGAATTAACCCTACAACTTGCATGCATCATATGCTTCTAGAGGAGGGGGCTAAACCAACTCGAGAGGCTCAACGTCGACTTAACCCTCCAATGATGGAAGTTGTGAAGAAGGAGATTATCAAGCTTCTTGATTGTGGAGTCATTTACCCTATCTTAGATAGTTGTTGGGTTTCACCGGTTCAAGTTGTACCAAAGAAATTAGGAGTCACCATGGTGAAGAATGCAGAGAATGAGCTTGTGCCTACACATATCCAAACCGGTTGGCGAGTGTGCATTGACTATAGGAAGCTAAACGCCACCACAAGGAATGACCACTTCCCTTTGCCGTTCATTGATCAAATGCTTGAAAGGTTAACCGGTCATTCTTTTTATTGCTTTCTAGATGGTTATTCGGGATATAATCAAATTGTTATAGCTCCTGATGATCAAGAAAAGACTACTTTTACTTGTCCATTTGGCACTCTTGCTTATCGTCGAATGCCATTCGAGTTGTGTAATGCACCAGCCACATTCCAACGATGCATGGTAAGTATATTCTCAGATTTTGTGGAAAAGATTATTGAGGTTTTCATGGATGATTTTAGTGTCTTTGGTGATTCGTTTGATGGTTGTTTAGATAATCTCACTTTAATCTTAAACCGATGCATTGAAACTAACCTTGTTTTGAATTGGGAAAAATGTCACTTTATGGTTAAACAAGGCATAGTTTTAGGTCACATAGTTTCTGCAAAGGGAATAGAGGTTGATAAATCAAAAATAGATCTTGTGCGTTACTTACCCTCTCCCACTTCGGTGAGAAATGTTCGTTCTTTTCTTGGACATGCAGGATTCTATAGGCGATTCATCAAAGATTTTTCCAAGATTTCCCAACCCCTTTGCCGACTTCTTCAAAAGGATGTGACGTTCAAGTTTGATGATAAGTGTGAGAAGGCATTCAATCATCTCAAGGAAAAGCTAACTTCGGCTCCCATCATAGTCCCACCAAATTGGAGCCTTCCCTTTGAGCTTATGTGTGATGCTTCAGATTATGCATTAGGGGCTGTTTTGGGACAAATGAGGGACAAGAAGCCACACGTCATCTACTATGCATCCCGGACCTTGAATGATGCACAATTGAATTATTCCACCACTGAAAAAGAACTTCTTGCTGTTGTTTTTGCTTTAGATAAGTTTCGTTCATATCTACTTAGAACTAAAGTTATTATTTACACTGATCATGCAGCTTTGAAGTATTTGCTCACCAAGAAGGAGGCCAAGCCAAGGCTTATTCATTGGATGCTACTTCTTCAAGAGTTTGACATGGAAATCCGGGACAATAAAGGAAGTGAAAACGTGGTGGCTGACCATTTGAGCCGAATGGTGCATGAAGAAGAAGCCAATGCCATGCCCATCCCAATGACATTCCCAGATGAGCAGCTGCTGTCCATTAAGGTAAGTGAGCCATGGTATGCCGATCTAATTAATTATTTGGTCACGAAGCATGTCCCAAGCACCCTAAATAAGACCAACGTGATAAACTCAAGAAAGATGCATGGTTGTATGTTTGGGATGACCCTTATTTGTGGAAACATTACCCTGATCAGATTCTACGTAGGTGTGTGCATGATTCCGAGTTTCATTCGATTTTAAATTTCTGTCACACTTATGCTTGTGGGGATCATTTTGGCACACAACACACATCACATAAGGTTTTAGAATGTGGATTTTATTGGCCTACTATCTTTAAAGATGCTAGAACCTTTTGTATAACCTGTGATCGTTGTCAAAGAATGGGTAATATAACATCAAAAAACCAAATGCCGCAACATCCTATATATTCTGTTGAGATTTTTTTTGTTTGGGGTATAGATTTCATGGGTCATTTTCCTTCCTCACAAGGTTTTCTTTATATATTACTTGCTGTGGATTATGCGTCGAAATGGGTGGAAGCAAAAGCCACCCGTACTAATGATTCTAAAGTGGTTGCAGATTTTATTAGAACTAATATATTTGCAAGGTTTGGAATGCCAAGAGTACTCATTAGTAATGGAGGATCCTATTTTTGTAATCAAACTATTGAGGCGTTGCTCAAGAAGTGCAATGTCACGCATAAGGTTTCCACACCTTATCATCCTCAAACAAGTGGGCAAGCCGAGGTTTCGAATAGGGAAATCAAGCAAATTTTGGAGAAGACAATCGGACCAACTCGAAAAGATTGGAGCTTGCATTTAAATGATGCATTGTGGGCATATAGAACGGCCTACAAAACACCAATTGGGATGTCTCCATTTCGGCTCATCTATGGGAAACCATGTCATCTTCCAATTGAATTGGAGCATCGTGCACATTGGGCCGTCAAAACATTCAATATGGACATTGATGCTGTTGGGATCTATAGGAAATTGCAATTGAATGAACTTGAGGAGATTAGGAATGAAGCTTATGAGAACGCTCTCATTTACAAGGAGAAAGCAAAGGCCACCCATGACAAGATGATTCATGGCAAGACATTCTCTATAGGGCAAAAAGTGTTACTCTTCAATTCCTGTCTTCGGTTGTTTCCGAGTAAGTTACGTTCTAAATGGATTGGACCTTTTGTTATTACTAATGTTTTTCCTCATGGTGCAGTCCAAATTCAAAGTTTGAAGACGGAACATGAATTCAAGGTCAATGGACACCGTTTGAAGCCCTACTATGAGACATTTAAAGAGCATGCCGTGGAGGACATACCCCTCCATGCCGTGGGCCCTATTTAAGCTTAAATGGAGGTATCGTCTGGCTAGAAGACGTTAAAGCAAGCGCTTCCTGGGAGGCAACCCATGTGTTCAAACGAGGGATTGAAGGAATTCGAGCTCCATAACCAGATTTGCGTTCTTAAACTCTACCCTTTCTTGTTTTTACTTTGCCATGTTTGTCGTGTTTGTTAATTGTGTTGTTTACTTGCATATGTGTGCATCTATGTTTGAAACATTGAGGACAATGTTTGGTTTAAGTGTGGGGGGATAAATAAGTGTTTTTGATGCAAATTCATGGGATTTTATCACCCATTACTTCTAAAGCTGTTTCTCACTGTTTTTAAGTGTTTTTAGTGTGTTTTGAGGTGTTTTAATGTGTCTATAGCAGAAAATCCGAAAATTTGAAAAAAAAATCGAAAAATTGTTTGGAAAAACGCAAAAAAAAGTTGTTTTTGAGTTGTTTTTTAGTGTTTGTTTGTGTCTAGGGTACCTTCCAACACAATGATGAGGATTTGGTTTTTAATTGCATGACTGTTAAAGAAAGTTATAAACATGGATGGAAGTTTGAGATGCTCTTTGGTTTATGCTTGGTTGCAGTTATAGTTACGAATTCACATGTAATCCCAAAAGAAAAAAAAAATCAGTTTTTGTAACATGCTTGAAGGAAGGAACTCAAACTAACGCTACATCCCTGAGAGACTTGAGCCTAAATGTTTATTTGGAGAATTATTAATCTGTGCATTGTTGTTTTCTAAAGTCGTTGCATGATTTCATTATTCTTTGCTTGGTTGCTACTTAGAAGGCATTTCATCACTTTAGTTCCAAATACTATAACTCATACCCGTTTCATTCAAAGCTTAAAATTGAGTGCCTAACACATAACAAGATGAAGTTGTTTAGTAGTTACCACCAGAGCCAAAAAGCCTTAATCTCATGCATTTGTTTTGTAGGATTAACCCCTTTGAGCCTTAATTAGCCTATTTTCTTTGTTAGCCACATTATCCCTACCTAGCCTAGAATAGGACTATCCACGCCCTTGTTCTTAAAGTATAGTGGAGCAAGACTTAGAGCGAATTCCTTTTGATCAACATTGTTCCAGAAAACAAGTGAGGGGGAAGGTTTTCAAAAGTGTGTAGGTGCCAAAGTCTTATAAGAGGCATGGGTAGAAAAGAAAATGAAAAGAAAAATTCGTGGAAAATAGAAAGAAAAAAAAGAAAAGTTGTGAAAAGAATAAAGAAGAGCTGAAAAATATGTGAAAAAGAGCTCTAAAGTGTTGGTTGTTGAAGAAAGGGTCCAAAAAGTTGAATTTAGCCCTAAGTGTGCATGAATCTTCCCTTGTGTTTAAAAGTTGATTTTTGCATTCTAAAGTGAATTCTAAGTTGATTTCATTACTTTGCTTACTCTTGCTTTAAGAACGTTTGTTTTCCTTACCTTTCTTTGTTAGCCAATACCCTTAGCCCCATTACAACCCTTAAACTTTAATCTTGGTTGTTGTGTATTTCAATATGTGGAGTTTGGGATTGGTATGAGCATATAATATCCCTGGTTCTCGTGTATAAGTAGTAGCATTCCGTTCATGAGATCATATATATATACATGCATTAATAATTCCAGAAAGTGCTTTCTTCGCTTATAACATATGTGAGTGTTAGTCTACATATTTACATCAATCTTCTCACATATACCTAGTATAGGGAGTGTAGTCAGAAATTCTGTGTGAAAATAGAGTGTATATCCGGTGAGGAATTGAGGGAATTCTCTAAGGCATGTTACTACATTCAAAATGTTGTTTTATGTGATTAAATGCGAACTAGTAAGTGGTGAGTGTGATTAAGTATGCGCTTGAGGGTAGGGATAACTAAAATCTATGTGAGTAGTGATTTTTAATGTGTCATGTTTCATTGGAAATCCCTGAGGCAAATGTTGGAAGGTTTAGGTTATGTTTTGTTTGTTTTGTTTCCTTTGTTTTGCTCGAGGACTAGCAAAAGCTAAGTGTGGGGGAATTTGATAGGAGCATATTTATGCGACTTAGTTAGCTTGTTTTTTTGCACTTTTATAGTTAGTTTGTGGTTATTATAGTGTTTTAAGCTTTTTTCGTGTGTTTGTAGGTCCAAATGACAAAGTTGGCAATAAAATGCATTTTGAAGCATTTTGAAGCATTTTGGAGCAGTTTTGGGCACTAAATGGATAGCACATGCATAGGATAAGATGGATGGACGAATTTGGAGTTCAAAAGGCTAGGAATTTGATAAGAAGATGAAGAAATTAAATTCAAGACAAAGAAGATAAGGAATAAGCTCAAAAGAGGAAACATTATCCACAACCTTATCCAACCTTATCTTATCCAAACCAACCTTATCTTATCTTATCCTATCCTAATCTTATCATGTCTTAATCCTAGCCGCAAGGGGACCTAAATATATATTTCTAGAACCTATTTCTAGAAGATTTCCTTTCTAGAAGTCCCAAATCAGCCACAAAACACATTGTTTCTAGAAATCCTACAAAAGTGGCGCCTATTTCCCTTCTAGAAGGCTTTTGCCTTGCCTTGCAAGCTATTCTCTTTTCCCTCCAATGTGTGCTGCACCCTCTATCCCTTTTCCTTTGTGGATTCTGATCTATTAGGCCTTATTCCTTGTGGATTTGGGTTATACAAATCATTTTCTAAAATTAATTGGGCTAGACCTTTTCCTTAGTGGATTTAAATCCTTGTGCCGAGCCCTAGGGCCCTAATTCTCCTAGTGTGCTGATTTCTAACCCTAAACCGATTTACCCTAGGGTTTTGTTGAGCCTATATATACATTTTTTCAGCATAAATTCGTCACAACCCTTCATACCACTCAGAAATACCTTTGCCGCAACCCTAACCACCATTCTACATCACAAAACACCATCCTACATCCAGATACATCTCTGCCGCACCTTTTGGAGAAGAAAGAGAGCCTTGCCGTGCATTCCATTGATGAAGGAGGGCCTTGTGCGCAAGCCATCTACATCCTTGGGAGTTTTAAGAGTTCTTTCTTCCCTCATTTCAGTTTCGATGTTTATTTCAATTTGCTTTTCAATTGCTATGAACATGTGGAACTAAATTCTTATTAGTTAGTGGTGAATTCGAAGCCATGGACATATGTTAATATGAATTGATCTTTCAGTTATTGTTTCATAAAACACGAATGCGATTTATTTATCTATTTGATTGATAATTTATTCTTGTGTGTTGATTAAGGAGGCCTACTTAGTTTGCATGCTTGAATCTGATGCTAAATTATAAGGAACTTTCACCTAATCGTTAGGAACTTATAATTACAAGTAGTGGAGATTGTTAGTCACAATCGTGTTAAGTAGATTCTTGGCAAGAGTATCATGCAGTTCATAGTTATAATTGTCTTGTCAATGCTTATGATTTCCATGGAATTTAATGATCTTTGAATGTATCTCTATCATGCTGTTCATATAGGGAACTTGAGAAGAATAATTTGGGTTGTTGCATGCATTCATCCAATTCAATGAAGTTAGGGAAATCTGAGAGTTAATTTGTGCATTCACGATTAATTTGGGGCATTGTCGTTCATGGTTTAAAGAAACAATACTGGAAATCGATTTATGTTGCATAGTTCATGTGTGGAGAAGGATCATCTAACTAGCTTTTCACCCTTGAATTCATCTCAATTTCGTTTTAGTTTACTTTGATTTGCAATTTGTTTAGTTTTAATTCAATTTCGTTAGAAATCAAACCCCCTTTTCTGTTTTGTGTTATTAGGTCAGAATCTGTCCTAATTAGGTTCTTTAGAGTGTTTTGAGTCAATATAGGTTAGAATTAGTCCATAAATATTGTTTGGGTCTTAGTTTAGTCTTGAATTCGTCCAATTTAATCCCTAGAATCTGTTTTGAGTCTAATTGTTAGTATTGTGCTGTTTTGAGTATTTTAAGTGTATTCTAGTTAGTTAAGTTACAATCTGTTTCTTTTAATCTTTTGAGTCAAAGTAAGTTTTAATTTCGTCCAAATCACTTGTTAGGTCTAGAATTGAGTCAATTTCATTTAGTTTGGCAGATTTGAGTGTTTTAGGTCAGTTTAGAGTCTATAGAGTCTATTCTTGTGTTTTTAAGTCTAGTTTAGTGTTTTAGAGTTTAATTTGAGTAGATAAGCATCCCTAGTTAATCTCCGGTTTAGAACGATCCCTACTTACATCTTTGCTACAATTGTCATCAATAGGGTTTAATTTGTGTGTCAAGTAATTTTCACATCAGAAGATTTTTTCAATTGACTAGAATCCGTTACTTGAACAAAACTAAATCTTACGGAATTATATTGAATATTTGACAATACATTCCGTATCTTGCTAAAAAATCAATCATTGTCTAACCAATTATGTCTCGACTTGGCAATTCATCTAGTATAACTTATATTACTTTATATGGTTTATGGGCTGGGCGGCTGCAACATTCTGCTGCTTTATCCTTATTTTACAAATCTAGTGATCTAGTCTCTCTAGCCCACTGCCATCTATTTATTTTACAACTTTGCCATCCTACAATTGGGACCCGATTACTTAATAACCTAGGACTTTAGCCCTAGCTCTTAGGGAACACGCCCCAAAGAAAACTGTAACCCATCTCCTTCTCTCTCTGGACATCAGTGGTGGTAATAGGGAGAAATGCACAAAGTGTTCTAACCATGCCGTTTGTAAAACACCTTATTCAAAAGTACAAGCCTTATATTTTAGTTTCATCCTACTAGTACTATATGTATATAGTATCTAGTTGGGTAGTTGTAGGGAAGAAAAAAAGACCTTGTACAGGAGTGTTTAGATCATATTTTTTAGAGAACACTTTATTAAAAAAATACAAGGCCTCCTATTTTGATTCCAACCTTACTTTCCCACTCAGTAGAAGACTCGTTCTTGTCAGATAACTCTTCGTAGTAAGGGTGGGTTTGGTTTCAATGAGTTTCAATGGATACGAACCCACGTCTACTTCGTAGTATATAGGAGTGCATGTGACTTGTAAGAACCCAAAAGCTTGATCATCCATCTTCTAATTTTGACTTGTTCGTTGTGTCCTAATGTTTGGAAGGATCTCTCTGTGCTTGTGCTTGGAAAATTATTTCAGTCCAAGATTTAAATAAAAAAGTACCAGTTTTGAGGAACACCATATAATATGCCAATTGTACAGAAACCAATGCCACCCACATTGCATGCATTTTTAAGGTCGTAACAAATAGTGAAAGGTCTGCCTTTTCCATTCATACATAAGAGTATGTGTAAGAGGTGGTTTTTGTACGTATTATCTTACTGCAATTGTTTTCTTTTACTCCTTTTCTTCTTTGGGGGCAGGGTAACTACAGCACCAGTGGTTTACAAACTAGTGAAAGTGACGAAATTAGGTCACTTTCTGGGCAAAATTGGGAGTGATACTAGACCACCTTTGGTCGCTCAGATTGGCAGATATTGCTCAAAGCATAGCTGCATAAGTGTCCCATTAGTAGTAGAATTCAGATATTTATAAATGAGATCACACTTTGATAAATCATTTAACCATTTTGTTTTTAATTTTTTTAGTTTTTACTTTAACTACTAAAATGTGGCTTGAAAGACACTGATCCATATATATCAGTTCCTATATCTCAAATACCAGTCCCCTATTTGAAATAGTTGGCACGTATGACACAGTCTTCATTGACCAATAGACCCATTTATCATGTCACTAAAGGGGTCATCTATTGATGTTTTCTGCTTAAGTTATATTTAGAGAAAGTATATGAAAGAAATGAGAAAATAGAAAGAGTGGAGAAAGATGGTGGAAGAGATGTAAAAAAAAAATGTGCAAGTAAATATGACAACAAAAACTAGGACACAGAAGCTAAAATAATTTTAAGTTGTTTTCCACTTTTAAGATTTTGTTTTCATTAATTCTTCTTTATTTCTTCCTATTATCGCAACATCCTTCTTCATAACTCATTTTCGTCATATATATTTTCTCAAACTCTCAATCACAAAAAGATAAAAACCGAAAAAGTCAAACAGGCCTTGAGTCACATGTGAATTTTACACTAGCAATATATAAACATTCATATATTAATGTTAAGTAAATTTCACTATGCACACTTTAATAATATTTCCTAGTCCGGGATCTTGCTTGGTAATTGGTATGTCAGTCATGTACAAATTAGGGTAGGTGCATGATGCTAATCTTGCAAACATCATCACCCTAGAAAGTTAAAACATTCCACAACATGATGGAATGAAATGGCAGTAAGTTTTAACATCGCATATGGTAACTATCCGCTATCGAGTGGATTGTTGTGCAATGTATGCATGGCAGTCAATGTCAAATCAAGGAATGAACTTGATGTTAATCAACTTTGAGTGGTTATTTGATTACAAGTTATTCAATTTTTATTTTTTTTATAATTTTTTTTTATCAAGAGCTCTTGTTCTATGTGATAGCAAGACCTCACTTAGAACAAAATCTTTTGAATAAATAAACGCTTTCAATTTTTCTTGTATTGAATTAAATTGGACGATTTACTGTATATTGATGCAAGTAATGAATGCTTTGTTTTGTAAGTTGGCATCTATTCTTTGCTTCAACATATAGTGGTTTTTTTTTTTTTTAAACAACCAACATATAGTGGTAAAGTATACTATTCAATTGTAAGTGGGAGGTTTAGGTTCAATTCTCGTCAAAGGCAAGTTTGAACCACATTATTGTTAACCCATTGTGAGGCTAATCTCATCTATTTCCCCTTAGTGTAGGTAATATTGTTTGTTCAAAAAAGAAAAAGTATACTATTCAATTCAATTAAATACAAGTCACCAAATGATGCTTTGGGATATTCAGAGACTGCAATTCAAGTTCTATTTTGCGGTTTTGTTTTCCTATGGATTTAGAAACAGCAATGCAATTTCTATTTTGATTTGTAATTGACTCTTATAATTAGCATAAATATTGTTTAATGTATTGTTAGTATTGTAATATTTTGTTGATTTAATTTTTTTTACGGAATATACATAAAAAAGGGGGTTTTCAACATTAGTCCTTGCAAAAGATTAGAATTTCAAAAAAAATCTGGTGCTAGATTACATATTCAATTTAATCCCTTAAAGTGTAATTTTATTAAAAATGGGGTTTTCAACATTAGTCCTTGCACGATATTGTCCGTTTTGGGCCCCGACCACACCCTCACGGTTTTGTTTCTGGTAACTCACACAAGAACTTCCTAGGGAGGTCACCCATCCTAGGATTGCTCTCGCCCGAACTCGCTTAACTTCAGAGTTCCAATGGAACCTGAAGCCAGTTAGTTCCCAAAATGCCCCATGCTATTGGAGGGGAGCATGTACATATAAGGCACATCACCCCCTTTCTGTTGGTCGATATGGGATGTTACACATATTGTATAGGAATATAGTATATAAAAAAAAAAATTAGTTTACCTAAATGTAGACATCAAAATATATTATGATGAATGAAATGAAAATAAAAATTAAATGTATTAATACATTAAAAATAGGGGAAAAAAAGAAAGAAATAAAACATCAAAATATAATTAACAAATGAGATGATTAAATATCTCAGGGACTAAAATTAGATTCTAATCTTACACAAGATTATAGTCTAAAACTCATCTTTTTTAAGGATTAAAATGAAGTTTTTTGAAGAAAAAAAATCTCAAAAAAGTATTTTGGAAATGAAATTCTAAATTTCTACCAACAAAATATCATTCGATCAAATTATCGTGGGCAAAAATCTTGAAAAAGTTAGGCATATTTATTCAGCGATCTTAGACCAATTAACATCTAGCTAGTTTCTGCTATTCATATTTTTAATCCAAAGGGTGGTCGCATACATTGGTCTCATCATCACACCTAGTGTCTATAAAAGAAAAGGAACAACACTTTTTTAAACAACCAGAGCTTTTTCTTAACAGTAGTCATTTTCCAAAATGTCTGTATCAGATTTCTATTTTCTTGATGATATTTTTTTTTCCTTCTGTAATTTGAAGGGTATCAAATGTTTCCAATAACTAGTATTTTGGCAGCTGGCATCAATCAGATGCAGAAGTACCAAATATTCAACAAATGGCAATTTTACAAAGAAAAAGGCAATTATCAATAAAATGAGAAAAATACTTAAATGGAATGGATTTAATGCAATAAACAAATATATTTGAAATTAATTAGAGAAGAGAGAGAGAGAGAGAGAGAGAGAGATCATTTTCTTGGGATGATAATTGAGATGCTTTCTTCTTTGACCTTTATGTGTGAAACATTATGCATTATGCAATACCTATATTTAGGCAATTGTAACCATGCAAAATGGTCCCAAAATTTAAACACACTAGTCACCTCTCCTTTTCCTCTGGCTCTCTCATGGTCATGGTTCAATTGATACTTTTGCCTTGTTGCAGTTGCAGAGTGCGAGAGAGAGATGTGAATTTAGGGTCCCCTCTGTCTGCAAACTGCATGCGGTTTAGTATTGGAGTGATTTTTTTTTTTTTAACAAACAATAGAATTAGTGGTTTAATAGTTAGTTGTTAGGGGATGGGGATTTATAGAAATCGAGTTCGTGCCAACTTGCATAGGCATGATTGCTGGTAAAACGCCATCTCCGCACGATAATATTCAATGTGCAAACATCGGGACCACCCTCATCTCTTTCTTACATCTTTTGATTTTGTTTTTATTATTAACTTTTTTAGCTTTGCAGTCCCTCTAATATTACATCTAAATCTAAGTGAAATGATAATTCCACCTTCTGGCTCTATTAATACCCTCCTCCCATCCTCTTTCTTTTCCACCAAACCCTAGCTCACTAGCTCTCTCTCCCTCTCTCTCTCTCTCTCTCTCTCTCTCCCCCTCCCCGATGAAAGGAGTTTGCAGCGTGCATGCATATGTTCTTATCATGCACTGGTAGCAGTTGAAGCTGCCAGCATGATCTTATAACTCCCAACTTCGTTTAGGGAAGATCAGATCATCTGGCAGTTTCACCTGTTACTGGTAGCATGAGATCATCAAAACCCTAATTCCCACATAACAACTTATAATCCCTAGCTATTGGAAATAAAAAGGTATTGTTTCATGACCTCAATTAATTCAGCTTGTCAATATCTAATTCATTAGTATATATGTGTTTCGGGTTTTGTTGCAGTGATTTAGCTGGTGTATCGATAAATTGTTTTCATAATTTATCTATTCTTCTATTTTTTTGTGTGCAAAACTTGCACGGAAATGTCAGATATTTGGGGGTTTTAGGGTTTTTTAATGACACAACACAGTACGATGATTTCTTGCTCCTCAACAGACACTTTGGTGATCGAGCCAATACCTAGCCGTAGTCTTTTAGATAAATAGTAGTTATACGGCCGGCCGTACTCAAATCTGCCAATATCTTAAGATTTCATTTATTCGTATATGTGTTCATTATCTCATCATGATTAATTCAGTGAAGGGTTTCAATTAAATACTATATGGGGTGAAATTTGGTCATCTGATTATCTGAACCTTTTGTCTGGATTATAATTTTCAATTGGAGGTTCCTATAATTGTTCTGTGTTTGTTGAATCGGAATCAAGCCTTAGCTTGGTTCTTACATAGTTAATGGTTAGTTTTCTAGAGAGAGAGAGAGATGATGCATAGTGAATGGTTAGCTTGGTTCTTACATAGTTAATGTTGCAGGTCTAACTATTTCTTGAGGGCTTTTGTATATAGTTGGTCTGAGCTTATGAATGTATGATGGTCAGATATGTATATATTTCAACTGGGACTGGGTCCAATTACATACACATCTCCCAGAACAATTTATAGTTCTTATGAAATTCACTGGAAATTAAACAAAACGTGATGAAACTGCTTGAGATATAGGAAACACTGATATGACTTCAATCAAAAACAGGAGTGGTGAATTTCACCAATTTTCAGAATATTTTAATTGAACACAAAAGAAAAAAAAGAAGTTTCTTTGTTAAGCTACTTGTTGGTCTTGTTTCAGTGGTTGGATAAATCATCCTTTTGAGCATAGTTTCTTGGTTATACTTTCTTGCTGTACATTTCTGTTATTGTTTCAAGGTTAGCTTACTTCCTCCAAATTAATCTAATGTAGATGAAAAGAAAGGAGAGGAAAATTGGGGATGTGATTACAGTGGCCCTTCGGGGATGTCTGATGAGACAAAGTTGTTTGTATATATGCTGGCTATATTGCAGCCAAAACTGGAGTACAGGCTGCAGTCATTTTAGTGCTCATCTTCTCAAATTGAGAAATGGCATATGCAGCCACATATGGCATGCATGAATACCACCTTAGGAGCACTTACATGACACTGATACACTACCGTACAGTGTCAATAGTACAACGACATGTAAATTTCTCTTTACATGACGTTGTATTATTGGCACGACGTTGACATCACAATGGCAATGTATCTGTGCTATGTAATTTGCTCTCCACCTTTAGGATTCAAAATGAAAATAAGTATCATATATTTTAATCACTTCATCACAATGCAAACTAGACACAAAGATTAGTTCTGACAAATTTTACTTCTCAGTAGATAACCTGTTAAATTGGCTGTAATTTCCTAAATGTGCAACGGGATAGCAGTGATGATGTAATTTCTCTACTGTGAGCCCATGTGAATAATGTAATGAGCCTCTCTCTCTCTCTCTGTCTCTCTCTCTCTCTCTCTTAAGAGTTTCTCTGCATGTTGGTCGTTGAACTTTGGGCCTTCTCTTTTGGTAGAATGTATAAATGGAAAAGATTCCATGGGAGTTTTCAGATTTCCCTGGAGAACCAAATAATCTAAAACGTCACTTGTTTGATTCTCCCAACTCTTTCTACACTTCTCATCTGTCAATTACCGTTCATGAGAAGGACATTATTTAAATATGAGGTCATGTATATATGATGGATGATGACAATGGCTAATAAATATGCTCAGCACAGCTTGCTTCAGAGTTCAGATGGGCATGCAGTAAAATAAATATTACACTGATTAATCTCTACCCGTGAGAAGATTAATACCTTATAACTTTAATTAACCAGGGAAGAAAGAAGCCAAAGAGCTTAATTGCCAGAATAAGAAGTCGAATCTGGAACTGGGAAAAAGATGGAAGCATCATACCTAGGGTTATAACTTATAAGTGTACAGAGGACACCAAAATATCTACAGTAGTGGTTGGATGAATCTTCTCGTATAATAAAAAAGACAAAAATGATGACTGAATGTACAAAACTACTACTGATATACCTGACACGATATGAATAATGCAAGCTAAGTTTACAACAAAAAATATTAACTTGAAAATGTGAATCATATTTGCCAATATTAGAAACCAAGTTACATCCCCGATCCATCCTTTCACATGTATATAAAATTTACTTCCAACTTGAAATCAAATTAAAATTATCAGCATAAGATAGTGAATGCTAGGGTGGCAACTCAAAATGATATCGATGATGTTCGTGTGTCTCTCAATTTGTTCATATCAAAGTTTCAGAATTTTATACCAAACGGTTTATTTATGGTAATAAAATAAAAAAGCAGCGCGCGGTGCTGTCAAAGTGACGTTTTGGGCTTCTTTGGGCTTTTTGACATCCAAGATTGTGTCTTTTGGGTTCGAGGCCTTGTGTAATTATGTTCACGACATCTCAAGCTTTAATTCTAGTCATTTTGGGCCTGTTTTGGAGACCTGAAAGTTCAAAAAACGTGGCTGATTTGTGGCTGGGCAGATTTTCCATATTTGATAGGATTATGTTTTCTAATTTCTTTTAAGTTAATTATTATGTATCCTAGTTTTTAGAAGACCTTTTCTAGGTAGGGTTTTATTTTGTAGTAGTATAAATAAGGCTATTTAGCCATTAGGGAGAAGAAGAGGAGAACGCAAGCACTATTTTGGAGAATTTCAGACTTTTTACTTACAAGGTGTTTTCTATCCATGTTTTTAATAATATTTTATTTTATGATTGTTCGTAACTAATTTCGTTTGCTAGGGTGAGGCCACGAGCCTTAGCAAGAATACGTAGTTTCTTTTCAATTTGCTTATGATATTATGCATGCAAGTTTTGAATTGTTAATCACCGGTTAAAACTATCTAATTGTCTTGATGTTGGCCACCATTAGGATATTTAGAAAAGTAATTTGATGCAATTTTGGCGGAGGACTGTCCTGGAATTGACTAAGGCTTCTTGTGGTTAATATGTGTAACTTCTTAGGATTGACGATACGTCTTAAGGGTTATATGGTTTTTCAAAAGATTTTCACAAAACTTAATGAGTCTTGCATGTTCACATTCGATCTGGACACCACAGACGGGTTGCATGTTAGATATACGTTCTATGTTGGAAGTTCCAAGTAAGATATATATTAGGAAAACCTAACATTCAAATATGCATGTGTAAGTCATAAGTAATTGGAAGAACTACGTATGATTGTTAAGGTGACGGCAGAACCCTATTGCTCAAATAAATTTTCAAACTATTTTCTTTTGTTTTATTTACTCGCCAATTTATTTAATTGTTTTTAATTAAATTCGTTTTTAATATTTTAAGTCATAAAATCTTTTTTTTTCAAACTTCGCTTTAAATAATTAATTAAGATTGAGTTTAACATAAATTATTTATTCAATCCATGTGAAGAACGACTTTGCTAGAGTCATCTATACTACGATTACCTTGTATTCTTACAAGTATTTTAAAATGTTTTATCCCTATTTTTATAGGTGATAAAAATCCTATCAGATATTCCATATGCAATTAATTAAGATGACAATGTATCAGTATCACAAATGAATCATGCCGTAACGTGTTAAAACACAAACAGGTGTGTGATAGACGGGTGGAGCTATCCATAGGCCTGAAGATGCTTTGGCTCCTTCTTTATCTCAACATCGTTATAACATTATGGAGTAATAGCGATAGATTGGGAGCAAAATCCTATAATTTAAAGTTTGTGTCCCCCAGATTATTTTTTTCTCAATCAAAGTAAAATTCATTAAAATAGAAAGTTAATACAAAGATAAGGACCATCCAAAAAAGAGTTTAAAACAGTCAAGCAAAATCCGACTTCACACAAATAAATTACAACGAAATAGGCTCAAAAGAGGCAACCCATATTAACACAAAAGCAAAAAAACCATAGCACTAAAAATAGCAAACAACCGCACCACCACCTAGAAGACGAACCAATGAACCAAATGGATCAACGAAAAATGGGGTAGACTAGTGCAAAAAGCACTTTAAAGCTACTAACCACCGAGGAGTGCTACTAGAGATGATCCATGAAGGAAACATCCAAAGAGTTTAATAGCTGAGGTAGATGGTATGGGATATGTGGTGAGGAACGATATTTGGAGAGGAAAATGGCAAATCTCAGACAAACTCAGGGTAGACTGAAACAAAGCCCAGGTAACACTGAGACAGAAGCTCAAACCAAATACAACCGAGAAAAATAGACAAAGCAAGTTAAAGAAAAAGGAGGAAAAGGTTGGGGAAAGAGAGAAGAGGATTGAGAATTGAAAGGATTTGGCTGCCACCGACCCTAGCCAAAGAGGGGTCGGCGGCTGAAAAGAAGTGTTTTTAGTGTTGGTAGAGAGAGAGAGGAGAGCTTTTAGGAAGAGAACATGATAAACTTGAGATATTGTCATCTTGGTTCTTAAACAAATCGTAGTTTTACAATTGGTTCTAAAACTAAAAGTTCGTAAATTGATGTCCTTGTATTTAGCAAAACATACACCTTTAGTTCTTCAGTAAAAAAATTCATCAATTTGATTACATGGTAAGACATAAAACCAACAATTGATTCTTGAATTCTAACCATTGCTTGGATTTGATCTCTTAACTTTCACTATTCAGGATTGGACATGTGAGACCAAATGGTGCGCGTTTCATTAAATTCAGAGACTTTAGCTAACGATTGTAAACCAGAGCGGAAGTTCATACAAGCCGATTTTAAATTTTTCGATGATAAAAAAAAGAGTAAATTGTAGCTATGATCCCTTAACTTCAACTCAATTGGAGCAATGGTCTCTCAACTAAAAATTCATTACCATTGGTCCCTCAACTCATCAAAACATGCAGCTATAGTCTCTCAACTAAAAATCCATTACCATTGGTCCCTCAACTTTAATTCAACTGGAGAAATGGTCCCTTAACTTTAAACCAATTGTAGCAATGGTCCTTCCAACATAACTCGTTTTGACAAAAATTTTGACGTAGTTGACGAAAATGACCATAATTACACACTTTGATGAGTTGAGGGACCCTAATTGTATAATTGGTCATTCTAACATAACTTATTTTGACGAAATTTTGACGAAATTGATGAAAATGACTATAGCTACACATATTGATAAGTTGAGGGACCAATGGTAATAGATTTTTAGTTGAGGGACCATTGCTCCAATTTGATTAAAATTGAGGGACCATTGCTACAATTTACTCAAAACAAAAAGCTAGCAAGAAATGACCTCTCTCTCGTTTCTTGTAAATAAATCAATGTGCCAAACCTAAAGACAACAAGAGCAGAGCCCCCAATTACTGAGAAATTGCAAGGAAACAAGCTTGACAACAGAGGCAACAAAGCAATAAGCCTACAAGACTAAAAGGAAACTAACAGCCTAGCCTGCAGAGATTCAGAGAAGTATGGACGCAGAGCCAGGAATAATTAGCACTTTAACCCTGCAGATTATGATTGACGAATGACAACCCATCTTTGTTTACTTTTACTTTTGTTTGTTAGATTAGCTAGCACTTTAACGTTCAACAAAAACTAGTATGTAAAACTTCTTTCGTTTTCGTTTGCCTGCTGACCGCATTATTTGTCATTTCCCAACATGTTTAACTGTTTCACGAAAGACACCCAAATAAAACCAATTATAAACCTTTAATACAACAACAACAACAACAAAGCCTTTTCCCACTAAGTGGGGTCGGCTATATGAATCCTAGAACGCCATTGCGCTCGGTTTTGTGTCATGTCCTCCGTTAGATCCAAGTACTCTAAGTCTTTTCTTAGAGTCTCTTCCAAAGTTGTCCTAGGTCTTCCTCTACCCCTTCGGCCCTGAACCTCTGTCCCGTAGTCACATCTTCGAACCGGAGCGTCAGTCGGCCTTCTTTGCACATGTTCAAAATCACCGGAGCCGATTTTCTCTCATATTTCCTACAATTTCGGCTACTCCTACTTTACCTCGGATATCCTCATTCCCAATCTTATCCTTTCTCGTGTGCCCACACATCCCACGAAGCATCCTCATCTCCGCTACACCCATTTTGTGTACGTGTTGATGCTTCACCACCCAACATTCTGTGCCATACAACATCGCTAGCCTTATTGCCGTCCTATAAAATTTTCCCTTGAGCTTCAGTGGCCTACGACGGTCACACAACACGCCGAATGCACTCTTTCCATCCAGCTCGTATTCTATGGTTGAGATCTCCATCTAATTCTCCGTTCTCTTGCAAGATAGATCCTAGGTAGCGAAAACGATCGCTTTTTGTGATCTTCGCTAGATTGCTCCGGTCATTAGTGTGGATAAGTATATAAATGGATAGAGATAGGAAAGCAAACACAAGATGTACGTGGTTCACCCAGATTGGCTACGTCCACGGAATAGAAGAGTTCTCATTAATTGTGAAGGGTTTACACAAGTACATAGGTTCAAGCTCTCATTTAGTGAGTACAAGTGAATGATTTAGTACAAATGACATTAGAAAATATTGTGGGAGAATGATCTCGTAATCACGAAACTTCTAAGTATCGGAGTGTGGTGTCGTCTTGACTTGCCTTATTTGTCTCATAGGTAGATGTGGCATCTTCTCTGGAAGTACTCTTCCTCCATCCAGGGGTGGTATCTGTAACTGGTGGAGATGCACAAGGTAATGTATCAATTTCACTTGAGGCTTACTTGTAGTTTCAGGCTTGGTCAAGCGCGATACAAACCATGTAGTAGGAGTCCCCCAAGTCGCCGAGCTAGGGGGTCTGCTGAAAGAGGTGACAGACAAGGTAAGCAATCAGAGCTCCGACTGATTGTTCACCTTCTCCCCATCTTGCAGCAGCATGAAGGATAAAGAGAAGAAAAATGAGAAGAGATGATATGAGATACTTTTGCTTTTGAAGAAGTAACTTTCCACAGGCTTATTCTTGAACTGAGCTGGAGGGTTTTCTGGTTTCCTCCAGAGTATAAGGCCGACTGAAGAATTTAAGGGTCAAAACAAGTCCATCAAATCTAGAGTACGTTCCACCCTGCTGATATGGGATACTTTTTCTTTTGACAGAGTAATGAATGTATCGGCACGTGTGCTGTTACGCTTGTCTCCACATGCTTCCTTGTATCCTTCGCACTTGCCCTATCTGTTCCTCAAGCAGATGCGGAATCTTCCCTGGAAACATAAGATGTTGAAGATGAGTACTCGAGAGCAATGCCAGGTAAGTAATCAGGTAAGGGGTTCCAGGCAGTCAGTTCCTGGCTGGAAGCTTGATTCCAAGTGCTGACTGATTGCTCTTTTTCTCCTTGTCTTGCAGGTAAAAACAAGGCCAAAAGAAAAGACAGGGAAAAAGCATGATATGGGATACTCTTGCTTTTAACCCTGATGATATGAGATATTCTTGCTCTAGTATAGCTTGTTTGCAGAGGTATTATCGGGGGAAAAGAAAGCTGAATATTTCGAAAGGCTTCGTTGGGAGTGCCCTCTCAGATATGATGAAGGGTTGAGCATTTTTGCAGGTCTGCCTGTCCGTTGGGGATGGAGGTCGACATATATAGGAGTCTCCCTAACAACAAGTAGTAATGCTATTCCTTTACCCTGCTTGGTCATAGCACGGTAGTGGGAGCTGCCAGTTTCACATGTTTTAACTCTGTCAGAGCACTTTGAAAAAGTGGTCTGTGGTATCTGGCTCTCGAGATTCGGAGAACGATGCCTCTTCGATTTTTGAGAAAGCAATCATGCTGGGGGTATGACTCTCGAGATTCGGAGAGCAGTGTCTCTTCGATTTTTGAGGAAGTAATCATGTTGGGAGTCTGGCTCTCGAGATTCGGAGGGCGGTGCCTCTTCGATTTTGGAGCAAGCAATCTTGTTGGGAGTGTTGTCTCGAATGTGGGTAAAGGTTGGGCATGTTTGCTAGTCTACCTTGCCACGAAGCACAAAGGTTGACACACAGGGACTTTCCAATTATCCAGCAATGGTACTGTTCCTTTACCCTCTCTTCGATTTTGAGAAAGTAGTCATGTTGGGAGTCTGGCTCTCGAGATTCGGAGGACGGTGCCTCTTCGATTTTGGAGCAAGCAATCTTATTGGGAGTGTTTTCTCGAATGTGAGTAAAGGTTGGGCATGTTTGCTAGTCTACCTTGCCACAAAGCACAGAGGTTGACACACAGGGACTTTCCAATTATCCAGCAGTGGTACTGTTCCTTTACAGTTGTGGGTAATAATATGGTAGCTAGACCTTCAAAATTTATGTGTCTAAACTTTTGTTAGTGCTGTTTCTTTGCTATTCTTTTACCTTTCTTGGTCAGAGCGATGTAGTGGGAGCTGCAAGCTTCACGTGCTCAACTTTGGCAGAGAACTTTGGCAAAGTTATTTGTGGTACCCATGAGCTATTATTACGTGTGGGAAGTGGGTGATTGAACAGTAAGATTCATGTGCTTTCTACTTCACCAGAAGTCTTCGACAGAATGCCCATAATTTCTGCAAAGCTGAGTGTGCGTGTGACAGGTGCTGACAAGGCTAGAAAAGTAGGTGCCTCTTCGATTTCTGAGATCGGCCCTCGTGGTCTCTGAGCAGCCCAGCTCTTGAGAAAGCGAGCGCCTCTTCGATTGATTCGGAGAACGATGCCTCATCGATTTTTGAGAAAGCAATCATGCTGGGGGTCTGGCTCTCGAGATTCGGGGAGCAGTGTCTCTTCGATTTTTGAGAAAGTAATCATGTTGGGAGTCTGGCTCTCGAGATTCGGAGGGCGGTGCCTCTTCGATTTTGGAGCAAGCAATCTTGTTGGGAGTGTTTTCTCGAATGTGAGTAAAGGTTGGGCATGTTTGCTAGTCTACCTTGCCACGAAG
Source organism: Malus sylvestris (assembly GCF_916048215.2). Classification (NCBI taxonomy): domain Eukaryota; kingdom Viridiplantae; phylum Streptophyta; class Magnoliopsida; order Rosales; family Rosaceae; genus Malus; species Malus sylvestris. The sequence continues at coordinate 17,363,725 of NC_062275.1, forward strand.
CACAGAGGTTGACACACAGGGACTTTCCAATTATCCAGCAATGGTACTGTTCCTTTACCCTCTCTTCGATTTTTAAGAAAGTAGTCATGTTGGGAGTCTGGCTCTCGAGATTCGGAGGACGGTGCCTCTTCGATTTTGGAGCAAGCAATCTTATTGGGAGTGTTTTCTCGAATGTGAGTAAAGGTTGGGCATGTTTGCTAGTCTACCTTGCCACGAAGCACAGAGGTTGACACACAGGGACTTTCCAATTATCCAGCAGTGGTACTGTTCCTTTACCCTTGTGGGTAATAATATGGTAGCTAGACCTTCAAAATTTATGGGTCGAAACTTTGTTAGTGCTGTTTCTTTGCTATTCTTTTACCCTTCTTGGTCAGAGCGATGTAGTGGGAGCTGCAAGCTTCACGTGCTCAACTTTGGCAAAGTTATCTGTGGTACCCATGAGCTATTGTTGCGTGTGGGAAGTGGGTGATTGAACAGTAAGATTCATGTGTTTTCTACTTCCCCAGAAGTCTTTGACAGAATGCCCATAATTTCCGCAAAACTGAGTGTGCGTGTGACAGGTGCTGACAAGGCTGGAAAAGGCTGGAAAAGTAGGTGCCTCTTCGATTTCTGAGATCGGCCCTCGTGGTCTCTGGGAAGCCCAGCTTTTGAGAAAGCGAGCGCCTCTTCGATTTTTGAGATCGGCCTTCGTGGTCTTTGAGCAGCCCAACTTTTGAGAAAGCAAACGCCTCTTCGATTTCTGAGATCAACCCTCGTGATCTCTAAGCAGCCCAGCTTTTGAGAAAGCAAACGCCTCTTCGATTTCTGAGCAGGCGCCTCTTCGATTTCTGAAGCTTCGTCGAGTGCAGATTTTTATAGGGGCTGGCATTAAGTTCCAAAGCACACTTGAATCTCCACCAGTAGAAGCTTCATTCTTGCACTTCTAAGATCTTGATTTGTCCGACCTCTTCTCTCTTCAACACCTTTGAAAATGTCTGGCCCCTCCGACCGTCGTTTTGACTTGAACCTTGTTGAAGAGGCAGCCCCGCCTTCTCTAGACAACATATGGCGCCCATCCTTCGTCTCCCCTACTGGTCCTCTTACCGTTGGGGATTCCGTGATGAAGAATGATATGACCGCTGCGGTGGTGGCCAGGAACCTTCTCACTCCCAAAGATAACAGACTACTTTCCAAACGGTCTGATGAGTTAGCTGTTAAGGATTCGCTGGCTCTCAGTGTTCAGTGTGCAGGTTCTGTGTCTAATATGGCCCAACGCCTATTTGCTCGAACCCGCCAAGTTGAATCATTGGCGGCTGAAGTGATGAGTCTCAAACAGGAGATTAGAGGGCTCAAGCATGAGAATAAACAGTTGCACCGGCTCGCACATGACTATGCTACAAACATGAAGAGGAAGCTTGACCAGATGAAGGAAACTGATGGTCAGGTTTTACTTGATCATCAGAGATTTGTGGGTTTGTTCCAAAGGCATTTATTGCCTTCGTCTTCTAGGGCTGTACCGCGTAATGAAGCTCCAAATGATCAACCTCTGATGCCTCCTCCTTCTAGGGTTCTGTCCAGTACTGAGGCTCCAAATGATCCCCCTCCGGTGCCTTCTCTTTCTGGGGCTCTACCGACTGCTGAGACTTCTCCTAAGCAACCTTTGTGAAGGCTCCCTCTTGTGTGCTTATTTTGACTCATGTATATGTACATATTTGTAGCTTATCGGGGATATCAATAAATAAGCTTTCCTTCATTTCAACGTATTGTGTTAAATACACCAAAGCCTTCTTCGCTAAGTTCTTTGAATTTTCTTTTGTTAAAGTTTGTATGTTGAAGCTTTCTGAGTGGAGCATGTAGGTTGGGGTAGTGTTCCCTTAATTTCCCGAGTGAGGAAAACTTCTCGGTTGGAGACTTGGAAAATCCAAGTCACTGAGTGGGATCGGCTATATGAATCTTAGAACGCCATTGTGCTCGATCCTGTGTCATGTCCTTCGTTAGATCCAAGTACTCTAAGTCTTTTCTTAGAGTCTCTTCCAAAGTTTTCCTAGGTCTTCCTCTACCCCTTCGGCCCTGAACCTCTGTCCCATAGTCGCATCTTCTAATCGGAACGTCAGTAGGCCTTCTTTGCACATGTCCAAACCACCGTAACCGATTTTCTCTCATCTTTCCTTCAATTTCGACTACTCCTACTTTACCCCGGATATCCTCATTCCTAATCTTATCCTTTCTCGTGTGCCCACACATCCAACGAAGCATCCTCATCTCCGCTACACCCATTTTGTGTACGTGTTGATGTTTCACCGCCCAACATTCTGTGCCATACAGCATCGCCGGCCTTATTGTTGTCCTATAAAATTTTCCCTTGAGCTTCAGTGGCATACGGCGGTCACACAACACGCCGGATGCACTCTTCCACTTCATCCATCCAGCTTGTATTCTATGGTTGAGATCTCCATCTAATTCTCCGTTCTTTTGCAAGATAGATCCTAGGTAACGAAAACGGTCGCTCTTTGGTATTTCTTGATCTCCGATCCTCACCCCTAACTCGTTTTGGCCTCCATTTGCACTGAACTTGCACTCCATATATTCTGTCTTTGATCGGCTTAGGCGAAGACCTTTAGATTCCAACACTTCTCTCCAAAGGTTAAGCTTTGCATTTACCCCTTCCTGAGTTTCATCTATCAACACTATATCGTCTGCGAAAAGCATACACCAAGGAATATCATCTTGAATATGTCGTGTTAACTCATCCATTACCAACGCAAAAAGGTAAGGACTTAAGGATGAGCCTTGATGTAATCCTACAGTTATGGGAAAGCTTTCGGTTTGTCCTTCATGAGTTCTTACGGCAGTCTTTGCTCCTTCATACATATCCTTTATAGCTTGGATATATGCTACTCGTACTCCTTTCTTCTCTAAAATCCTCCAAAGAATGTCTCTTGGGACCCTATCATACGCTTTTTCCAAATCTATAAAGACCATGTGTAAATCCTTTTTCCCATCTCTATATCTTTCCATCAATCTTCGTAAGAGATAGATTGCCTCCATGGTTGAGCGCCCTGGCATGAACCCGAATTGGTTGTCCGAAACCCGTGTCTCTTGCCTCAATCTATGCTCAATGACTCTCTCCCAGAGCTTCATTGTATGACTCATTAGCTTAATACCCCTATAGTTCATGCAATTTTGTACGTCGCCCTTATTCTTGTAGATAGGCACCAAAGTGCTCATTCGCCACTCATTTGGCATCTTCTTCGTTTTCAAAATCCTATTGAAAAGGTCAGTGAGCCATGTTATACCTGTCTCTCCCAAAAGTTTCCACACTTCGATTGGTATATCGTCTGGGCCTATTGCTTTTTTATGCTTCATCTTCTTCAAAGCTACAACCACTTCTTCCTTCCGGATTCGACGATAAAAAGAGTAGTTTCTACACTCTTCTGAGTTACTCAACTCCCCTAAAGAAGCACTCATTTCATGTCCTTCATTGAAAAGATTATGAAAATAACCTCTCCATCTGTCTTTAACCGCGTTCTCTGTAGCAAGAACCTTTCCATCCTCATCCTTGATGCACCTCACTTGGTTTAGGTCCCTTGTCTTCTTTTCCCTTGCTCTAGATAGTTTATAGATATCCAACTCTCCTTCTTTGGTATCTAGTCGTTTATACATATCGTCGTAAGCCGCTAACTTAGCTTCTCTGACAGCTTTCTTCGCCTCTTGCTTCGCTTTTCTATACCTTTCACCATTTTCATCAGTCCTCTCCTTGTATAAGGCTTTACAACATTCCTTCTTAGCCTTCACCTTTGTTTGTAACTACATTATTACAAGCCTATTGTGAGGTTTAGCCAACTCCTCCAATCCTTGAGTATAGATAATATCGTTTGTAAAAAAAAAAATTTAAAAAAAAAATAATAAGTGTCTCTTAATCCATTTTTTATAAGTTTGTACCTAGTTCCACTAGATATTTAGTGGTTTTCTATATTTAACTTTTAGCTACCACTAGCAATAAGTTATAACTGTACTCATATCCTCACCTCCTGTAAGTGAAAGCATCAAGTTCGACACGCATAAGTGACGAGTTTGAAATCAGTTGTTATGGATTATCAATTATGCATCTTCACCCAAATCCCCATCCCTCGCCCATCTTAGAGTAGGGAATATTATTTCAAGAGATTGTGGTTGGAAATCTTTCTTCACCATTCTAAGATATAGTGTGCAATGATGCACCAGAACCTTTTAGTAAAATTCATATTAGGCAAAAATATTACTTTATTTGGAGATGAGAACAGCTTATTGGGTTGAGAAGTAACTGGTGACTTGCAGAAGCAATTGCACGTAGTAATATCTTGCAATTCTTCTCATTCATGCTGAGAGATTACTTGCCAAGAAAACTGCCACTGGTAGTTTTGAGAAAGCATTTTTGAAGCCTGACTCAAAAATTTCCTAGATGTAAATTAGATTCAATAGCTAACATTTCTTTACAAAGCCTACAGCTGATATAAACTCCCTCTAAGTGGGTCTACACTGCAGAGAACAAGGACCTTCTAGAGTGCTATCTATGATAAAGGACTGATCTAAACTGAGAAATACCCTTTCTATTCTTTCCTCCCGCCGCTAGTTGAACCGGAAGACCTCGAACCATGGATGAACGGTTTGTATGCGAGGAAGGAAAATTAACCGCGAACAATCATCTTTTGGTTGCAGCGTCTTTTCTGGCTAATCTCGTTTCAGTGACCAAACCATGGACCCTCTTCCACTTCTAACAATAAAACATTACTCTCTTTACATTCTCCTTCAAGGCTGGTAATGGTCGGACTCCAGACTCTCCAGTAGCGCGTGTACCCTTAGCAGTGTGACCAGTAGAACCATTCTCTTGCATATCTGGCTCCAGATAGAATCGAGCACGGAAAGCAGCCAAATGTGCATAATATGCCGGAGGTACTGCAAAAGGATATAGAAAATAATTCAAAAACTTTTTGCAGGCAGTATCCTTGTCTATCATGGCTTTGTTACAGAACTGATTATGAATGAGCAGAAAATTATCTGGTAACGTTACAAGGAAGAACAATGGCTTACCAACAGAGACAGAGCGCGTGCACCTTGCATATGTGTAACAAAGGTTGTTTGTCAATGACTGGATTCCATCAGCAGTAAAGTTATTCTCATCCCAGAGAACATGGTAGTGAGCTGGGCGACTTGTCCCCTGTCATATAAGATAAATATCCATACATTCAACTGTCAAAAGACAATAAGTAAATACAAAGCAAAATAAATGAAAATTGCAATTAAACTTTTGTTTAAAAGACCACTACGCATTTATAGCCATACGTTATTTGAAAACTTAAGATCATCACAAAAGGCGAATTTTTTTGGAACATGATTGTTTCAGATTTTATGGAATATGGTTTCAATGAGATTCCAGGGCAGAACTGCAGAGATAAAAAGTGAATACAGCTACCTGAATACCAGCATGACTGCAGAGATAAAAATCATGTTCGGTTGGATGACAAATCTTAGTATCAACCACGGTGCCTGAAAACAGTAAAACGATAAACATTAGAGCACAAAACACTGTGTATTAGTCAGTAAGTAAGGTGCAACATGACTGAAAGATGCAAGTTTTCAAGATAGGTTAATTTTACCAGGTAATATGTTCCCACTCTTGTCTACGCTGCTCCTGTCCCTATGGTTATTAGCAAATAATCGTGTGTGATGCCGTTTTTGAACTACAATGAAAGTCACTGGTGGTTGATAGTTTGGTTCCAGAGAAGCGCATGCCTGTACGAAAATTACTTGTCAATGTTATTTCCACCTTCATCTCCAATATACTGATACCAGCGAAAATGAAACAAAAAAATATCAATTCTCACCTTCCGGATTGCATCGAGCTCGTATAGTAAGACTTGATAAAATTGACCTTCACTTACGCCATCCCTGCTCAGAATCATTTCCATTAAATTTAAGAACACAGCAAAGATTGAAAAACAATGCACAGACAAATAACGAGTTGACACGAAAGAAATCTAGTTGATGGACAATCAAACTGCTCATTATAACCACAAAGTGCCAAATCAAATTAAGTTGCATACAATGGCACTAGAAATACAAACATTTACCTGTAAAATATAATCCTTAGTGGCTTCTGTCCTGTTGCTTTCCTAAAGGAAACCAGAAGATCCCTGGACAAAACAGAGTAATATTAAAGATGGAAGATTAGAACCTAAGCATTGAGAGCATTATATGCAAGCAGAAGATGAAGATCCAAGGACCAAATTGGGTTTCCATGAGTAGTAGGGGTGGAATGCACTCAAGATTAACAAAAGAACTGCTTGTTAAGAGTTCTCATACCGGATCATGCCGCCACTGACCGTGCCACGAACAGGGTCTTGCCATGTTTTATACAAATCTTGTATGAGTTCTTGTCTGTGAGCTTGAGCACAAACTAATCCAGCATACTTGGTCACTTCGGGCCAGTCCTGGGAAGCTACGACCTACAATAGTACAAACACCATTAGCAACGAAGGTTTCAACACATACTGCAGAAAGAAGTTCCAGGTAATAAGGGATTTTACAGCAGCAATTGAGGGACTGGAATCTTCTCCATTTTCAGGGTGAGTCACATCAGCTCCGAAGATTATGGTTGGAATATCACTGACCAAAGGTATCCTGCAGCTGATAGCATCCAAAAGAACAGTGTTTCTGCCACCCATCTGCACCATGCATGGGTCAAAAAAGCAACAGGATCTCGAAATTATTGGGACCGAACATGATAGTAACCATTACAAAAAGGAGAAAAGGTTTGCAATGACCACAAAAGAGGCTTTACCGTAAATAAAGAAAAAGGATGTCATCATTCTCAACAACTTTGTCTCAAGTCATTTATCGTAAAATCAGTTTATTCACAGTTCTTGTAGTATTATGCAAGATTGTGAAACTATACACACCTTAACATTTATCTTTAGGGAGACATTAGCCAAGTACTGTTTGCTGATCTTGAAAACATACTTTGTGAGACAGCATTGTGATATTAAACCGAGATCTGTTTCACATATTCGCTTGATATCACCTAAAACAGCAGAATCAGGTTAGAAAAATATACAATTCCAGATCAAATTGAAAGTGTAAAGGTTATTTTTAATTTTATGAAGGTCAAAGATTAACGCAATACTCTTAGTGAAATCATTGGCACTTATTACATACCATACAGGGACCCGTTGTTGTCAGGCAAAATGGCTAACAAGAGCTCTAAATCTTTTCCTTTGGTCTTGTTCATGGATGCATGATAAACATGCTTCAAAGCTTTCTCTACTTGCTCAGGCCTAGCATTGTGGATTGGAATTACAGGTTCTGGATTAAATTCCTACAGAATAGCAATAAACATTTAAAGCCCAAATTTTGAAATAACAGGAGAAAACATTTTACATAAGAAATTGATAGAAATAATACCATGCCAGATACTTGACACATTTGAGCAAGTTCACTGCAAAACCCACGTGCAACACTCTCTTGCACACCCCGTGAAAAATTAATACAAGCCCACCGGCTGACGGTCATTCCATTAATCATCTTCTGCATTACAAGAAGAGCCGGCAGCCAAAGTATCAGTAGTGTAGATTGTAATATAATTTCAGGGGTGATAATGTAGATTGTACTATAATTTCAGGGGTGATTAGGTTATATATGTTGAATTGTAATTATTTATTGAAACTGAAAATTACCATTATGGTTCAATGGGCAATTTGACACTCATTTACATACAGAAATAGAGTTATTACATTTATAAAATCAGAAAGGTAACCTAGAAAAATATAAACAATTTGAGAAACAAGATAGCAATTGAGATCTGTGGTACCTTGTTCATCATATTCCACTGACCAACTTGAGGCAAACAATTCTTTTCTTTTCCAGTTTCATGATACTTCAGCTGCAGGTAAGGCCGTGAGATGGTCAACATATATTTTCTAAACTGCTACGAAAAATGAGAATATGCATTGAATCACACATTTCACAGGAAAAAGCATAAGGAGGAGAAGCATTACCCAAGGCGCAGGAAGAATTCGAGCTTCGACCGAAGCTAGTTTTTCACTGATTTTGATTCCAAACTCCTTCGCGTAAGGATCTTGGTCATAAGCATTGTGTTGAACAGTCTGCTCGTATTTTAATGTCAAAAAGAAAATTACATTTTATTAGCATTATGGAACTTCGTATATTGGTTCATATATATACATTAACCATCATTTCCCAAGTTGGTCATACATCAAACTATCAGCCAGTTTCACTATTTCTTACTCCTGAAAACCCCCACTGATTACAGAAATTCTGTATTTCCTTGGGAAGAAAGCAAGGAGAGAACAAACAACTTAACCATGTTATAATTTTCGCTCTGGAAAATTTGGAGTATGCAATTAAAATATAAAAGATCACCTGTAGGATGTCATTTTCACGATCCCTAGGTCTTTGACATGTAACCTTTAAGAGAGCAGTAATTTGCTTCTCATTCAACCTTTTTGTATACCGTTGCCCCTCAACAATTTTGCAGGCCTGCAAAGGTTTAACGCAGGTAGATTTCACATAAGACTTATGAAATAGAAATTGTAATTAAAAAATAAGGAAAACTAATGAAAAGGGCTTGAAAACTTTGAATTTTAATGATAAGGACAAAATAAAGGGTAAAGTGAATAGTACCAGAATTGACTTTTTAGTGTAAAAATGTGGTTTTTCGTTAAAGTGAACAGTACCAGGTGCTTTTCGTTAAAGTTCCCTAAAAAATAACCATTGGGAGGGTGACCTTTTTGTACGGACAATTACTCACCTCCATGGGTAAATAGTTTGCCTTCTTCTGGTTACCAACTTGAAGGCAAGGAAGATGCCCGTGTTGAATGGTGAACCCATACATCTCCTGGAAGTATTCAATTACGGACTTCATGGTCAAGTTTTCATCAACAGGAAACCTGAACAAAGCTTGCATTAGCATATAAAACAATAGTGCAAGGCGATCAAGAATACTCTGAGAAAGATAAGGCACCATGCAACTTTCTGGCTTTACTTGAAGGAAGGAGGATCCTCAGAAAACAAAAAAACTAATATGAAAATGGGCAAATATACACATCCTTGTAGTAATACAAGAACCAATAAACCTGACAGAAAACCTAAGCTAGAGCTACTTCGAACTTACACTAGTTCTCTTGTAGGTTGAGATGTCAATCCTGAAACTCGATACTTTCTACGAACACTCCCTCTGTGTGTAACTTCAACTTTCACACCTCTAAGAGCCTTTTTAATCTGGTAGACATTTAAATTTGCGCTCTAGATTAAATTCGATAATATGGGAACAGAAACATATCACACCAAAAATTTAAGAATCAAATACCTTTACACGGTCAGCATCAGACAATGTCCTAGACAATACATCTTTGCCTAGAAGCTGCGCTACAAACTCTATTACAGGGAGAGGCTCAATAAATGCAGCTGAAGCCATATCTGCAAAATGCGACAAAAGAGAAGCAATATGTGAGAGATCATTTGAGACAAACCACAAGTGAGTTCCTTTCGAAATTCAAGTAACCTTAAATAACTAACCAATATTGAGGGAAAGACCCATTTGGGTAGGTCTTATACTCTGATAAAAGCCGCACCATGATTCCAACCCTTCACCAAGCCGTTGTGGTGTTCTGATATCAGGTGAAAAGAATGATCTCCCGATGGGGCAGTACCTTCACCAAATGAAGACCCGGTGAGATGAATAATAAAAACAATCTCAGCAGTCGCATAACATAGCGCAGTTACAGATAGATACCTCTTGTTCGAGAGCTCTCGTAATACAATGTCAAGAATTTGGAGGGCTTCTTGTGGAGCATCAGCACACTTACCGGCCAGAAACTGACCCAGATGATGCATGTTTGCTCGTGCAACAAATTTAATCACCACATTATATACTCTTTCTCTTCTGAAATATTAGGTAATCCGAAATTAGTTCCATTTTGTGATTATAACGACAAAGTCCAATTACTCGTCAAATATTCAAAGTACAGAAAACAAAAAAAGACCCTTGGAAATTTCTTAGACTTTGTTGTTTCCCGTTTGTGTTTAGATATTATCATAGTCCAACTAAGAATATATAAAAGTTTACACTGAAACGGAAGGAAAATAGGAGGCGATGTCCTTACGTTCGGCCAACGATTCCATCCTGTTCCTCAACAAGCTTAATATTGAACTCCTTCCAAGCAAAGGGCAGCTCACCAGCAGTGTACAGACTCTTCCTACCATCATAAGCAGGCAGTCTCATTCCTAAGTCAGATTCCTTGTACAACCTCACCAGTTCTGCCATGATAGCTCTGTTCACAGCTGTCGATGCAACTTCGGGAGTTATTCTAACCTGCAAGAGTCAGATCGCCGATGGGGAAAAGACAACCAGACATTAAGAACAAGATTTAAGTCTAAGTTCAAATCTCATAAATGCCATTAGAAGAAAAAGGAGGGTGAAAACAGTTTTTTTTTTTCAATTTTCTTCTGCAATGCAACAGAAATTATGAAAAGAAAAAACACCATCAACGTATTGAAGGTCAGATTAAAGGGCCCAATTTTTATTGCACAGCAGAAACATCAATTTAATTTTTACTACAGACCTTCAACAGAAAGTTTTGGTGTGGGTAAAAAAAAAATCAAAGAAAAGAGGTTACATCATAATGGTTCAAGTCCTTCTCTGGTAACTCTGCAAAGAAATGGTTGGCCTTCACAACACACTTGATCCCAACTTGTCCATAACCAGGCCGAGGAGCAAAGCTCAATGACTTGCTTGAAGTCGGAAACCCCATATCCATGGAAACTAAGTTGCCGCCATACCCATTTGGAGCATTCGCTACAGAAGCAGCACCACCCAAGCTTGGTGAGGCAGGCAGATGAGCCACCGTGCAGTGCCGCGAACTAGGCCTCATACAAACATCGCCTTGATCAGACTTCCGACCACCTCTGCCCCTTCTTCTTCCTCTGTTTTTTGTTGGGGGTGAAGTTTGGTTATGGGGTTTGGCTTTTTGGGATTCCTGGGGTGGTGGACCTTTGCCATTTTGGGCAGTTTTCGGTGCCTTCTGAACTGGGTTCACTGGGTTCTGCAAGTGGGGTTTGATCACAAGGTGTTGCTCCGAGCTCTCTTTCTTTCTTATAGGCATGTTTGCAGAAGCATTCGTTCAAAACGATGAAGCTTTCGCCAGATTGCACAGAAACACAATGCTTTACTTCCCTTCTAGTTTTTTTCACTCAATTTCCAGAAGATTTAAACACTAATTCCACTGGAAAAAAAAAATTAAAAAAAAAAACATACAGGAAAAATGGCATGTCAGATCAAAAGGACATAAATTTCCAAAACTATGAATAAATGGTAAAAGAAAAAATATATTATTTCAATTTCATCAGAGTTATACGCAAGATAAAACAGTAGGGGTAAATAAACGACAAGCATGCAAAAAACTGAAACTTCAACTATTCAACTCTGTTTCTGCATACTTTGACATCTTAGAATTTACACGTACATACAAAACTGAATACCAAAACCTAGAAATCTGTAAGAGCTACAGCTTCCTCTGACTTGTAATTTGCAGAGTTATTCAGTAAATACAAACAGTAATAAAATAACAAATTAAATAAACAACCCCAAAGAAACTCCAAGCAGAAAAATAAATTAAAATCATAAATGCAGACACAAAAAAGACTATGACCCAAAACCCCAAGTGTTCCTCGCAGATGCTTCTATGAGCAGTCCAATGGCCATGAAATCTCTTGAGACAAATAAAATATAATAATAATATTATTATTATTATGGTGAACAGAAACTTGAAAAAATGGAAATACCCAGGAGGCAAAACCAGTGTCTTGAGCCTGTCTGGTCCTCAAAACTGAAATTTTGTCAAACTTTCACATAACAAGGAATAAGACCAAGCAGATAAAAACACACATAAATACACACACACACACACACACATTGAAAGGAAATATAAAAAAAATAATATTAAATTTGTGTAGGAAGATTTGAGACCTTGTGAGTTGTGACTGCTCAAAGAAGTAGAATAAAACAGTGAGAACAAAACAAAAATCAAGAACATATCCAAGGGGAAGGAATAAACATTGAAAAGGGCAGTAAAATCACTATCCAAATTAATGCCACACACAGAAATTAAACAAAATAAATAAAAAAAAATGAGTCCATTAAATACTCCCACGAAGTCCAAGAGAAACCCAAGAGAAACAAAGCTGGAGACTACTTACCAACAGCCAACCAGCCATTTAAACTCACTGAGCAGCAGGAGCAGTAGCAAGCAATTAACTCACAGAGTCACTCGAGAAACAAATAAAGCAGTGATCTTTGGATTGAAAACAAAAAATAAATAAAAAACTGGGGGTTTGAAAGTTTTAAGCATAGGATGGAAGGGGGACCAAAAGGGCAGAGATTTAAAAGATGGGTTGTGTGGGGGATTCAGATTCAGAGAGAGAGAGAGAGTTTAGAGAGAGAAAGAAGGAGTTTTTAGAGAGAGAGAGATGGGGAGAGAGAGATGGATGATGATGAATCTTTTATACACGCATGCAAGTGCTTTTGGTATTTTCCTTATCACGTGTAAAAGGCTTATTAGGACCTGCCCTCTTTTTGCTTTTCTTCCACTCTCTCTCTCTCCAAATTGTAACAAAGAAAAACCCACATCTCTCCTCATCTCTCCTCCTCTCTCTCTCTCTCTCTCTTCAGTTTGGGTTGTGTTATGAACCAACAGCGAAACACCATGTATTATAAAGAAAATAAAAAACAAAAATCCAGAAGAGAGAGGTAGAGGGAAATTGGATGGAAGGAAATGGGTATGCGTCCAAAAGAGCACTTAGTATTTACAAAGGCAGTCACACGCTCGAAGAAGAATAATTCGAACTTGCAGTCCTCTATTCTCCTCCTCTCTCTTCTCGGTTCCCAGTACCCACAGTCTAGTCAATTTCTTTCTTTTTATTTATTAATCTCCTTTTAGTCTTTTGATCTTCATTTTATATACATATTTTTGTACATGTAATCTTTTATTTATGTATACGCAACCAAAACCACAACTTCCCACTGCATTTGCTTTGCTTGCTAAAAGACTACATAAAATAAAGCCTGTAACGCTCCATTCTATGTATATATTATATCTATGGTGATGAGATGAGACGGGTCTTGGGTCCACCCAGTTTCTTTCCTTTTTCCTGCTTTTTCTACGGTTTGGAATTTGGAACTATTGCTCTGGTTCACTGCATTTACCATATTTATGTGTTAGATTTTAATTTTCATAATACAAGTACATTATTATCATGACATATAATATCATATGTATCTTGAATTTTACATCACTTAATAGCGTGTCCAATAAAGTAGGCAAATAGATGGTTAAACCCATTTTAATGAGTCATGTCAGCAAAGACATGCTCTAATGGTTCAGTCAAATTTGGACAATGATTCTGTATTTTGTAAATTATATGATATGATTGTTGGTGATTAAATTATTATTTAAATGTTAATTAATATGCTTATTTCGTGACATATGATTTACAAATTTAGAAAATTGATCAACCTAGCATTATCTTTTTATTTATAATAAACTATTTCATATCAGATAAACATAAAAAATAAAAGTAGATGTTAAAGATAAAATAAAATTTTGCATACTTAGTTTGGGTATTTTATTGAAGCCACATTTTTTTAATAAGACAATTGAGTAGGCAATTTACCATTCCAATTATTATGGTACAATTTTGCCTATTTTGTTTGCTTACTTCATTAAAAATAGTTTAATACTAGTACAAAATAGGTAGTTTTAAAAAAATAAAAATAAAAAAATAAAAAGGGACAACTAATGGCTTATCCACCTTTTCTGGGGGCTTATCCACTTATTTTGGGGTCGAGAAAATTCACAAACCACAAGTCTAGCTTCTTTTTCAACATCGGAATTCAAACTCGAAACCTTCAGTTTTTAATTTGAATGAAATCTCATAATCAACCTTTTACCACTAAACTACCAGTTCGTGATTCATAACACGTAGTTGTGTTATATAAGTTGTTCTCATTAAACAAAATTTTATTTCTTTTATTTTTTTTTTCTTTACTAAAAAGTGTGATATGATAGCTTTCAAAAAAAAAAAAGTGTGATATGATTTGGCAACAACCGTTACATTTAGGCGCCTGCCATATGTTCCCTATCAACCTATTCACTGCTCATGTATAAAGCATGATCTTGAACTCTACGTAATTTTAAATGCATGTAAAGTATAAAGCACATCAATTCCGAAAAAAGAAAGTTTCAGGCGTTATTGGCATTTTCCGGTAATTTTCTCTCAATCAACTTTAAGATATTATGTCAATCTTTACAATTTTTTATGTAAATGATGGATTATCTTGATTAATAATGTTTTTAATTTATAGCATCTTGAATTCAGACAGTTTTCGTTCTAATAATAATAACTGAAGACAACTTTTATTAAATAATTTACAATAATAAAGTGAAAACGTCCAAAAGACAACCAAAACACCAAGTTTAAAACAAAAACAAAGCCAACAAGCTATTGATTTTGAGAAAACCCCTTCCCCTCTTTCGAAGGCACAAAAAACCTGATTCCCTTTGTCACCAACTCTTATTTTTGGATGGGGTCAGTGGCAACCCCGTTTCAGCCTTCCTTACCAATCCCAACTTCTCCTATCTCTCTTACCATTTTACCTTCTGTGTTTTTAATTTGGCCCTTGTTTTTTATTTCCTTAAGCTTTTCTCTCAATTTCTCTAAACTTGTCTCAGATCTAGGCTTTCATGTCTCTCTCTTGCTCAAATGTTGCTTTCTGTTGCTAGTCTTCAACCACCATTCTCTGCTACTCGGCTTAGGTGTTTCTCCTTAGTTACCCACTTTCGTGTTAAGTAGTTGTTAAAATGTTCTTAGCATTATTTGGTTGGACTATGAGCATGCTTTCTGCGGGTGGCTCACTCATCCCTGTTTTTCATTCATCTAGTCGTTTCGTGGGTTCTTCTTCATGATGATGGTGGCGGCTTTGTGATGGGGGCGCAACTTTTTGGTGGAGGCACACTGTGTTTGAGATCTAGGTTTTGCTTGTTGTGGGTCAGCTTCTTTCGACTTAGCATGGGTTTACTTTTAGAGTAACTTCTTTCCAAGTCCAAGTACCAATTTGGTACTGCTGAAATTTAGTGGATACCAAAAAAAATTAGGACCTTGTTAGTGTTTAGTAACACTCTATAACTAGTTTTTCACTATTTTAGATGAAAAAAAAAAAAACTCCGTCACAGACAATTACCATGATGCGCCATTAATAGCCCAACAATTAGGAAACCTTAATCACTAATATTATTCCAATCCTTATGTCAAATCGGTTAATCGACATAATGAGTTGATATTAAGTTTCAAATATGCCTAGTAGACTATTGGTAACGACATAAAAGATTTAAGTCAGGGATCAGAATGTCATATTTTTTTATATATCAGTGTAATTCAAGTATCAAAGAGTCTTTGACTTGCACCGTAGTAGCATGCAGGACTCGGTTGCTCCATTTTTCTTAATTTTGGAGCAAGCAAGATCAAGAATTTGGTATTTATATCTATCTGATGATCAAAGACTTTACAAATGTGAATAATATACATCTACGATCAAGGATCTTTATAGTATAAAAAGAAGATGCAAATGCAAAACAAAAATAGTAAGGGTGACCCAAATACACCCATGGGTTTCAACTTTGAATCATGACTACCAAGTGCACGGGCAGCCAGGTTCGTGGTTTTGAATCTTTGATGTGTTGGGGATACATGGTGCTGTTGGATTTGTGGGGCAGCAGAAAAAGGGCAAAACAGAGGAGCAATGATTATCTATGATGGTATCCTGGACTTGGAGGAGAGTTGGGTCCCAAACTCTAGTAATATCATATCATGCATGATGGTGATGATGGAAAATCACCAACTCACTCATTAATCATTATATTTTGGATGGTTGTGATTGGTGGGTTGGGTTTGGTTATTATTGATCATCATTACCTGTTGACCTAAACCTAGAAAGATTGATCATCATACTCTCAGGTCTCCCCCAGATCCATTCGGCTTTGCTTACGAGATCAACATCATACTAAATGGTCGAGTGGATGACATCTCTTTTCAAAACGTACCTTAAACTAGATTCATGGTAAATCCACGTACTTGGTTTCTGTCTCTTCTTTCCATTTTATGTTATGTACGACAACATTTAATTTTTCCAAACCAAAATCACTTTGAAGTATAAAGGGTGAATCCAAACCAAGAAAATGTTTGAGAATCAAACTTGTTGTGAGTCTGCAAGTGTGCAGTGGTGAATTTATGATTCTAATTTTGAGGGATCTCAATACAAAGAATTCAAAAACTTTCAAACGAATATAGTGTGTAGCTCGCATAATTTTTAAATGAGACATTTAAAAAAAATTTAGCTCGCAAATTTTGGTGGGCTTGTAGTCAATCAGCTGCTCATCCTTGTTGTGCACATGTCGATAGATACCAACAACTTACAAGAGAACCTGTCGACATATGCTAACAACTATCTGCGTGAGTCTATCGACATATAATAAGCCTCCCTAAGTCATGTTGAGTGATGTTGACCCATGCAGACGAGATCTGTTGAATGGGCATTTCATCGAACACTTGGTGGACACTCTAGGTCTAGTACCAGATATTCAGGGGATCCCAAAGGACATTTCTAGTGTTTTTTCAGCCTCTTACGAGTCCTTAGAGATTACCCTGGTCCCTTAGTGAATCCACTACTATGAGTGCGCGAAGGAATAAAATGATGTATCATTAAATGGATTTTGCTACAATGCATTGGTATATGTTTAAGTACCAATGTTTAAATGGTTTAATTAAGATGTCAAAATCCAACCTCTGATGCACCGATGCCACACGGACACGGGTGCATTTGTAGAAGAAAAACAAAGTAAAAAATGTACATGAGAAATTATGGCGATATCAATAAATTATTTTCTTTAAATAAGACTTTCAACCTTTGGAACAATCTTACTTTTACTCAATTCGACTTGATTTCACACGATTAATTATTTTAGAGTTTAGACGCACCATTTAAAATTATGTCTTGCACAAAAAATTTATAATCACTTCAAAAATGATCAAAAGTAACATGTTTTCTACGGGAAATTTTTGAAAAAACTTGTATCCTTCACCTCATAAAGATATTATTACCCTAAGGTTGATAACCTAAACACTAAAAAATGTATTCTTGTTAGTAAATTTTGAATTATGATTTGGGCTAAACGAAACAATTTAAAATCTTCACCTCCACATTCAATTGTAAGCTTGCACGCCATATCTGCATGTGACACGTACCAAGCATAAACCCTAACTTAAAGGCCAGAGGAGGGGACCTGGCTTCTCTACCCTCCCAATTCTCATACACTCTCATCATCTCCTATTTGTGCGGTAACTGTTAAATTACGTCAACATTTTATATCACTATTGTTTTTTATCTTATTATCTTTATAAAAAAATTAATATAAAATATTGATATAATTTAAGCGTGACCACACAAAATAGAAATAGATGGAAATGTATGGAAATTGGAAGAGCAAAGAAGCCGGGTCCCAGAGGATGACCACTTGCACCTGCCTTGGATTTTCAGTCATGAACTCATCAGAATATCTCGTGATGTTATAAGTACCCTGATCCCACTCCTCATGGATGATGATCGGTCGCATGCTCGCTAAATTCCATAATACAATAAATGCACCAAATCATTGCTCTCCCATGCAAAAGGAAATAATGATTTCATCCAGAAAATAATAAAAATTAAAAAATGAATCAAGTATCAAAAACTATTCAACCTTTGTATCACTTTAAATTGATCTCAACTTCTTTAAACCTTTCAAACAAGTACCTAACTTGTTAAAAATGTCACATTTATTAAACCATAGTTAACTTAGCTAAGGCTTACTTTATCTTCAAAATCAATAGAAGATTATGAAAGTATGGCATCCACTAACTAACGGTCACCATCTCCCCATCAGGCCATTACCTCCGAAGTCAAAGCACAACCATCAACTCCACCCTACAACTGAAACCACCAATATCAAAAAGAGGTAATGGAGGTTGCTGAAAAAATATGGACTGCTATGATTCGACCATCACCATTTTCACCAGCCACAAAGAAGAACTAGAAGCTGAACCAATTGGTGGGTTTTGAATATAAAGGTTGCGACAGGGTTTCAATGGTCGTAGGTTGAGTTTGGAGGTGACAGAGGTTTGATATTTCCCGATCTTTATTTTTGTTTTTCATTTTTTTTTTTGTGAATTTATTTATTTTTCATTTACATCTTCATGTTTTTTTATTTTTTTATTTTAATGTTCAAGTAAGCTACACAGTGGGACAAAAAGGTTGAAGAATTTTGGAATTGGATCCTCTCCTGAGTAGGAGATCAGGATCCTCCTGACCCACTAACACGGGTCGTTGGATTTTGATTCAACAACTACAATTATTAAAACTTTTAGAAGGACCCTCTGTTTGTAGTCATTGGATCAAAATCCAACGATCCGTGTTATTGAATCATGAGGATCCTGATCTCCTGCTCAGGAGAGGATCCAATTCCAAGAATTTTAAGTACTTAGTCCTTAAAAAATTGAGGGATGGGTTTTGTGGCTGTGGGTTTATAGGAGCATGGGCTTGTTTTGTTTTGGTATTGATAGGTTTTGGAATTTTCCCATTTTTTCATGGTAAAAAAAAAAAAAAGATCACGTAGTAAATTAATAGGGACAAGGTGTACGATCATAGATGGGCAAACTTTGTTTTGTTTTGGGGTCCGTATTTGTTTTTTGGGTATATTCACATTTCGCCATCACTATTCACTCATCACTATGTGGTGTTTTGTTGCGTTTGTGGACAAGAAAAAGCGATATTTGAGAATAGAAGAAGAGGAGGTGGTGGTGGAGGTGGTGGTGGTGGTGGGGATGTGTAGTGGGGTGTTTCCCGAGTAAAATGTTTGAACGAATGGAGGAGGATAGTGCTGTGGTGGGGGGCCTAACTCCAAGATTACATATTCTTTCTCCTCCTATTTTCATCCCCTTTCATCTCCTCCTCTTACATTCTCTATTTTGTCTTTTTATTTTTATAAAAAATTAATATAAAATGTTAACGTGATTTAACCGTGACCGTTCAAATAGAAGGAGAGGAAAGGAGAGAGAAAAAAAAGAGGAGAGATAATCCTACTCCTTTTTGCACTGCTCCATTTGCTGCCTGTAATTCCACCTATCTCAATGTTGAGTGCCTTGTTGAGGACATTATGTTTCTTTCAAAGACATACACCAATTGCCTTTTGCTTTAGCCTGCATCAGGAGCACATTTAGGCAGCGCTCATGTTTGTGAGAGGAGATGCTATTGACCTTTTCAGTTGGTTGCACGATGATCGGGATCTTTTATACTTTCTAAGTCATTCTCTAATTTTTTTTTTCTACTCTTTCTCATATTGCAACGCGATGATCAAAACTGTCTACTTTCTAATGCATCTTTTAAAAATCAAACTCTATAAAAAGCAAACAAATTAGAACTCGTTGAACCATTCAATTAACAATGTCAAAACTTAAGTATCAAACTGAATATCATAATTTATTTGTTTATTTAAATAATGATTAGACGACTAAGACCATCTCCAAAGGAGATGTCAAATATGCCACATAAGATTCAAAGACATTCAAGTGTTCTAAAATGGATATGCCATATATGATGTGGCATGCGAGTCATTTAACTCCTTGCTTTCTAGTTGTCTTTTTTTAATGCATGGGTCATATTAACAATCAATAGAATACAAACTAAAACTAATTTTGATTATTTTTTAATGGTTAATGTAACTCTACGTCTAATAAAATAATAAAATAAATATTTGACACATCTATTGGAAAAGAAGAAGATTTAACACTTGTATTCAATTTGCCACATCAACCATCAAATAAAATTTTGACATACTATATTTGATATATCCTTTGAAGATGCTCTAAAGGATTTCAAATTTAAACCGGTTCTAAATCTCGTTCAAAACCCAAGAGGGGTCGTGGTTTTTCTTTCACCCAAGAGGGTTCGTGGGTTTTTTTTTTTTATTCCCCTATTTTATAGGTATCTGATTCCCATGCAAAAGCTAACTCAGTCTCAACTCTCAACGCATGATATATGTACAAGACATAAGAAATGAATCTCATATATAAGATCACACTACAAATATTCCATAAGGATATTCTTATTTCAAAGGTTCTTTGCTCAACTGATTCCCTCCAATGTATTTCATTTTTTTTTTCTTTCCATATATATAAACTAAAAGGTATGCAACAATACTAGTGCTATATAAACCCTAAGTTCTTGCAACTTCGAGTTCTTTATTTCATGAAAGTTCTGTACTTAACCCTTTCTTTATTTTTTTAGAAGACAGGGTTATCGCATCAATTGTTTGCTCTTTTGTTTATTTCCACACATAGACACAAACATATAGACAATTTATCTCTTGCTAAACAATTTAACATGTTATGTTGTTCGAGAATCAGTCTAGATATCTTTATATATATATATATATATATATATAACTTGACTTGAGTATGAGTTTTAGATACTCGTTATAATTAAAAAAATTAATTTAAAATAATCTAACATAAGATGCTTATGTTATTAAAACTTTTATTAGTTTGAATGTATATTTTCCAATCGCATGCTAGTATAAACGGAAGAGAATGCTCTTTTAGAATAATTGTGTATTTCATTGATACGTGAAGAAGAAAATATATATAGTTGATATGCACAATCAACTCCATACAAATTGGAGTTGACTTCCTAACTAGGCAAATACATAAAAAAAACTAAGTATACAAATAATTAGGGATTTGTTCCCATTGAGATCTCATTGATTTGTCAACACTCCCCCTCAAGTTAGTGCATATATGTCACTCATGCCCAACTTGTCTAAGAAACTTGAAAACTTATGACTTGAAACAACTTTCGTGAGAATATCTACCAACTGATCCTCCATTCTAATTGATGGTACTTCAATTATTTTTCCTTCCAATTTTCCTTGATAAAGAATCTATCAACTTCAACATGCTTCGTTCTATCATGCTGTACCGGATTATGTGCAATGTCACAAGTTGCTTTATTATCACAAAATAATTTCATAGGCTGATCCTTTTTAATCCCCAAATTCTGCAATAGAAGTTTAAGCCACAAAATTTCACAAATTCCAAGGGCCATTCCTCTGTATTCGGCTTCTGCATTAGAACCACATTCTGCTTTTTACTCCTCCATGTAACCAAGTTACCCCTAACAAATGTAAAGTAACCTGATGTTGAGCGCCTATCATCAACCGAACCTGCCCAATCTGCATCCGTATAACCTTCAACTTCAAGGTGGTTATTTCTTTTAAACAAAATCATTTTTCCTGGACTTCCCTTCAAATATCACAAAATCCTCATCACTGCATTCATATGTTGTTCTCCAGGATCATGCATGTATTGACTCACTACACTCAAGGCATAAGCAAGGTCCAGTCTTGTGTGGGCTAAGTACATTAAACGGCTTACTAACATTTGGTATCTTCCTTTGTCAACTGGTACTTGATTCGGATCAACAAAAAGCTTTAATCCTTCCTTTAACGGTGTAGATACTAGCTGACAAGCTGACATGCCAGTTTCATGTAACAAATCAATAATGTACTTTCTCTGAGATAAGAAAATTCCCAAATTGCTTCTCAATACCTCAATCCCTAAAAAAATATTTTAGGGATCCAAGGTCTTTCATCTCAAATTCAGTAGACAAGTATCTTTGTAAGACCTCACGTTCTTCCAGATCATTTCTTGTTACCACCATATCATCTACATACATAATAAGTGCAGTAAGCTTCCCATTTTGTCTTTTCAAGAACAAAGTATGATCAGAGTTACTTTGTTTGTAACCAGATGTTCTCATTGATTTTGTGAATCTTCCAAACCATGCTCTAGGGGACTACTTCAAACCATACAATGATTTCTTCAACCTACACATCTTTCTTTTGTATTTATCTGGAGTATTACATCCTAGTGGAATATCCATATAAATCTCTTATGTCAAATCTCCATGCAAGAAAGCATTCTTCACATCGATTTGTTGTAAGGGCCAATTGAGATTTGTACCCAAGGACAACAAAACTCAAACTGTGTTAATCTTGAACTGTGTTAATCTTGGCCACAGGTGCAAATGTATCCGTATAGTCGATTCCATATTTTTGAGTGTGCCCTTTTGTTACTAGTCTTGCCTTGAAGCGATCCATCGTCCCATCAGCTTTGTACTTCATAGTATAAACCCATTTGCACCCCACAGGTTTCTTACCAGTTGGCAAGTCTATGATCTCCCAGGTAGCATTTTTCTTTAAAGACTTCAACTATTCATTCATTGCTGCTTGCCAATGTGGATATGCTAAAGCCTCATGCACATTGTTAGGAATAGATACAGTAGATAATTGATACACAAATAACTTATTTGAGCCTGACAGGTGATTGGTAGACACATAATTACTTAATGGGTATAACATATTAGACTCAAGGTTGGGCTTATTCACCAAATACCTAATTTTGCACTTAGGATCAACTTCGTAAGTAGGTTTAGGAATACCTCGGTTGACACGATTAGGGAGACAACATGATGGTGGTGGTGGTGCATCCGGAATCGAAGGCGATTGATTATTGTTATTGGGGCTTAAAGATGGTGAGGCCAACTGTGAGGGCAGCAATGAAGCAGGTGGTGCGGAAGTTGGCAGTGAGCTGTTCAGCGATGTAGGCTCATTTCTTTCAAGGTTTTCAACATTATTTTCATGTGAATGATCACCACTTGTCTCCAATGAATTACCACTTAATTCCAAGTCATTCATGACGTTATTTTCTTGTGAATGGTCACCACTTATTTCCAAAACATCACCACTTGTATCCAAATCATTCACAATAACTATATCCGGAATACTATAATCAAGAGTTTGAACTTCTGTCTGATTCGCCCCCTAAAGTGAAGACTCAAGATTGGCATAGTACATATCATTCTCATGAAATGCAACATCCACAGTGACAAACAACTTTTTATTTGGAGGGTGATACCATCGGTATCCCTTTTGATGTGAGACATACCCTACAAACACACACCTTAAGGCCCGAGGTTTAAGCTTACTCCTTCGCTGCTTATGAAGATGAACGAATGGCACACAACCGAACACGTAAGGTGGGAGATTGGGAACTGCATGAGCATCAACATGGGAGGCGAGAGCCTGAAACGGTGTTTGAAAATTAACCCATCGAGAGGGAACATGATTAATGAGATATGTAACTGAAGTGAGAGCTTATCCCCAGTAGGATAACGGAAGACGAGCCTTAAGCAAGGAAGCACGAACAACTTCCAGAAGCTGACGATTCTTACGTTTTGCAACCCCATCTTGTTGAGGAGTGCTTGGACATATAGAATGATAAACAATACCATGATGATCAAGAAAGGCACGAAGCTTATTGTTCACATACTTGCCGCCATTATCACTCCAGAGAACTTGTATTTGTGACTTATATTATACTTGCACCATTTTGTGAAATCACTGAAAAAAAAAAGAAGTAACTTCATTTTTGGACTTCATCAAACAAACCTAAGTCATACGTGTACAATCATCAATAAAAGTAATGAACCAATGAGCCCCACCAAATGTAGCAGTTTTAGATGGTCCCCAAACATCAGAATGAATTATCATAAAAGGAACAGAACTTTTAGTCATACTGGGCGGAAACGAAGTACGATAACTTTTAGCCAGTTCACAAATACCACAATTAAAGCTAGAAACATCATGCTTAACAAATAAGCTAGGAAACAACCTCCGTAAATAACTGAAAGAAGCATGTCCAAGTCGACGATGCCACAACCAAACCTCTGAAACTTTATTCTTCTCCCCCTGAGATCCTTCCACTGCAAGAGCTTGAGTCAACATTCTGGTAGTGTTCGATGTCAACTCCAAGTAGTAGAGTTTGCCCTTCCTAATACCATAACCAATCATCTTGCGAGTCCGAATGTCCTTAAAAACACAAAAAGAAGGCCAAAAAATCATAAAGCAATGTAGAGTGACAGTGATTTGAGCAACTGATAATAAATTATAGTCAAGGGAAGGAACAACAAGTACAGAATCAAGATTAAGGGTATCGGAAAGGGAGACAATGCCTTCCTCAATAATGGGGACAACATTACCATTGGCAACACTCATGACAGTTTTGGTGGATGATTTTAGGGTTTGTACCTGTCCAGAATCACAAGTCATATGTTCAGTAACACCAGAATCAATTATCCATGTATTATTTGTAACAGATGCA
The DNA here is from genome assembly GCF_916048215.2 of Malus sylvestris. Classification (NCBI taxonomy): domain Eukaryota; kingdom Viridiplantae; phylum Streptophyta; class Magnoliopsida; order Rosales; family Rosaceae; genus Malus; species Malus sylvestris. The sequence goes on from NC_062275.1 coordinate 17,388,064, forward strand.
GAAACCTTTAAAGCATTACCATTGTTATATGTATGTTCAGAAGCTACCTTAGTTTTTGCAATCAGTACACGAGTTTGGATTACCATTGCTCTGGATGAATTTGGTGTAACATATATGGGTGATTGATAAGGTCAAAACTTCTAACAAAGGTCCTACAAAACAAACAGAGACCAAAAAAAAAAAAAAAAACCAACAAATTTCCTTTTTTTCCTTTTTTTTTTTTTGTTTTGTTTTCTTTCTTCTTCCTTTTCCCCCTTTTTCTATTTCTTCAAACAACAAACTTTTTTTTTCTTCTCTTTTCTTCAGTCAAACACGATTTCCCCTTTTGATTCCTCATTTTCTTCAACAAACACCTTTTCCTTTTTTTTTTCTTTTCAAACAGCGGCAACTGCACTTTTTCTTTCTTTCTATTTTTTCAATCAGTAGCCACTCGATGTGGTTTGTAGCAGAGGGTTATCAGGCAAGTGCGGCTTTGTGACTTATCGAGCAGCAATAATTGCAGATCAGACTGGTGCAGACGAGTCTGGTATCGGTGCAGGTCGTTGACTAAGTAAGTCTAGCGGCGGGTTTAGTAGCAAAAGGGTGGCAGACGGGTTCACGGGTCTAGTGCAAGATTCAGGTAGCGGCAATATTTTTGGGTTTGGATCTCGATTCGTGGGCACGTGATGCAACAGCAAGTCATGTTGGGTGGATGCACGGATCTGTCCGTGAACTCAGGTCAACAACGATGGCGTCGCTAGCTAGATAGACGGTGCGTTGCACAACTAGCTATATGGCTGGTGGTTCTGGGTTTTCGGGACATCAATGATGGTGTCGCATCAGATGGCTTACACAACTTGTTGCGCGGTTGGTGATTCTAGCTCTGTGCGCCGAGCATTGCTTCACTTTTTTTTTTAACCTAGGCTCTGGTGCCAAGAAGAGAATGCTCTTTTAGAATAATTGTGTATTTCATTGATATGTGAAGAAGAAAATATATACAGTTGATATGCATAATCAACTCCATACAAATTGGAGTTGACTTCCTAACTAGGCAAATACATAAAAAACTAAGTATACAAATAATTAGGGATTTGTTCCCACTAAGATCTCATTGATTTGTCAACATAAACGTCTTATGTTGATGGATTACATAATCCATGCTTAGTGAAAGATTTTTTGTTTTTTTGTATTTTTTTAGGCGATGGATGGTCAGTGAAAGATTGATAGTTGAGATTAGCGGTCTACCTTCAAAGTTGAATTATTCAGAATCAGAACAGAAAAGACTACATAAAGGAAATTATGTCCTTTTCTTAATGTGGGCATGCATACAAGATTTGTTCTCACTTCAAAGTTGAATTATCACTCTTATAAACCATGAAACAGAGCGATGACACATGCCAATCTAATGAACAACTGCTTCAACCCCAACTCAGTGTACACATAAAAGGATTTCAGACATCGCTTCCTGATGAGGCATCACATCTTCGAGCGTTTACTTCATGATGTCCAGCAAGTCAATCCATACTTTCAACAGAAGCTAGATAGAGGAGGCCGCCCTGATTTCTCACCTCATTAGAAATGTCCCACCAGATGGGGTCATTAGCATGATAGGGTCATTAGACTACATGCATTGGAATTGGAAGAACTGTCCCACCAGATGGCAATGGGCTTTAGTGGAAGGTCAAGAAAGTCAACTGTTGTGTCAGAGGCAATTGCCTCGTATGATACATGAATCTGACATGCTTTTTTTGGAGTCCTTGAATCCCAAAATGACATTACAGTTCTTGGGCATTCACCCCTCTTCAATAACCTGACGGAATGTAAATCATCTCAATTTGACTACTACATCAACGGGCGTCAGTACAATATGGACTATTACTTGGCAGATGACATCTACCTAAAGTGGACGACACTTGTCCAAGTAATTCCAAACCCTGCGAATGACGCCGAAAAGTGGTTTACCTTACAACAAGAGGTATACTGAAAAAATGTTGAGAGAGCTTTCGGTATTCTACAAGCACGGTGGAATATCATTAAGGAACCAGTAAGAGGGTGGAGTCGAGAAAATTTGGACTCCATCATGATGTCTTGCATCATATTACACAACATGATTGTGAATGATGAGTGAGATGTGTATATTAATGGAGAGTCTGATGAGAACCAAAAGGATCCAAATAGGTTAAGAATGGCTCATGCAAAAATATATGATGGGCCTAATTCGCCTTTGAATCCAATAACTGGTAGTATCTCTTTAAATGAATACATGAGGCGCTATAGGATGATATGTTCCCGTGCCACAAATAAGTACCTACAACAGGATCTTGTTGCACATCTTTGAGACAAAAGAAGCATGGAGTAGGCATTTAAGTTTTATGTTCTGAAATGTTTTAAAAAATGTTGTTTAAGTTTCATGTTGTTAAATGTTTTTTTTTATGTTGTATAATTTTTATGTTGTTTAATGTTATTTAATGTTGTGTAACATTGTTTAAGGTTGTTTCATGCCACTTAATGTTATTTAATGTTGTCTAATGACTTAGGACGTTATAGGAAAAAAAATAGAAATTTTAAATTATTTAAAAAAAATTTTGGAAAAAAAAAATTAAAAAAAAATTCAAATATAGCTAATTACCATTGGAATTCAAAATTCGGCCTGGCTGGTTCCTTTGGGCCAGCCGGTTGGCCCTTTAGCCTTTTTTTGTCCAGTGGGGCCCACAAGCCCTTTGGCCTAGCCCTTGGTTGGAGACGGTTTTCGGGCTATTTCCGGCCCTTTGGCCTTTTAGACCATTCGGTTGGAGATGACCTTATTTGCTTAGGCAACCTTAAGCAGTTTGGTCATTTAACTACTATTATATTCTTAGTCTATTCTCATTCGGGATAGTATTCGAAAAAGTAAAAAGAACCAAATTTTTTAGAGTTCGATAGTCGCTCTACTTTTGTACCATCTATTCTTTTATTAATTTGTTTAGTCAAAATGGTTTATGAGATTGTCATAACTCTTTACTTTTGTCTATGAGATTTAAAATTTTTGGAGAAGGGATTGATGTCGCGATCTAGTTGGTCAGAGTGAGGGAGAAAGACTAAAATGGAGACGTTGTTACCTCAGACGCAGATTTAGATAGTAAGAGCTTATAGGATAATAGGGTTAATATAAACGACATTGTTTTAGGTGTGATCGGTTCGCTTTGGTTTCTAAACAACTGAAATCGAAATCGAACAAACCACTTTCAGTTCGTTTCAATTTTTTAATTCAGTGTGGTTTTTGATTTTTTGAATCTACCCTTAATACCCTATAAGCGTTGACTCTCTCAATTTGTGTTTGCGACAACAAGGCCTTTACTCCAAGCCTCTTCCCTCAGTCTCACCAACTAGACCGCGACATCAACCCCTCATCCACACGTTTTTCGACTTGTTGTACACCAACCTTCATTGTTGATCTCTCTACCAACCTTTAAAGCATCTTTTATGCTTATGCATGAAGTTTTGTTTGGTCAAGGGACTTGGCTTCGTGAAAGTTAGTAATTGTAGTTTGGAGTATGGTGTGTAGACCTAAGCGTGAAGGTGGGCTTGGTATTTATGATTTGGTTGCTTTGAACTTGATGCCTTTGATTAGTTTTGGCTAGGATGCTTTACAAACCTCTTCCCAATGGGGCTTTTGCTCGTCAATGTTTTCCTCTTGTGTCATATAAAAACCAGGATATCTATTTACAATCTTTTATGTGGCATGTTTTGAAGCGTGCTTTGCCTATTCTGAATAATAATAGTCATTGGATTATTGTGATGGGAAGTCAATTTCCTTTTGGTTCGACAAATGGTCAGATGGCTCGATTATTAGCCCTTCATTCTCTTCTTCCATTTCACCTACAGTTCTTCCTACGGTTTCAAATGTTATTGAAGCTCAAAGTTGGTCATTACTAGATTATTTTGTAGATTTATTCCCTTATGTGGTGCAACAGATTTTACGTTTACCTTTGCCTTTAAATGTAGAGGATACAAATTGATCTGGAAGCCTACATCTATTGGAAAAATTTTCCTTTTCTTCTGGCTATCATCTTATTTGACGAAAACATAGTGATTGTACTTGGGTTAAGGTTATTTGGCGACATTTTATTTCACCTCAACTATCTATTTTGGCTTGGCGGCTTCTTCTTGATAAACTTCCTACTAGAGTTGCATTACAATGATGTGGTATTTCTTTGGCATCCATTTGTTGTTTATGATATAATTTTGAGGAATCTACTGTTCATCTTTTATTTGGTTGTCAGATATCTAGGCAGCTTTGGAGTTTGTTAGCATGTTAATTTGGTACCTTTTTGTCTTTTTTAGACTCTCTCAGTGTATCTCTTTGGGATACCTACATATGCAAGCCATTTTCCCAAAAGTTGCATAATCTCTGATCTTTTGCGACTCTTTCTACTATTTTGACTATTAGGAAATCTCAAAATAAGTTTATCTTTTAGGGTCGCCTATTCTATTTTCATCAATTTTGCATGTCTATCAAATCTTTTTTTTTTTAAATTTTTTATGTTGCGATGTTGTTTAGACCTTTAAGTTTGACTTTAAAGGGGTTATGTTTCAGGTTCCCCCTCTTTTCCTTGTATCTTTATTGTAAAGTTTATGTCCTCATTCTTTTTCATGTACTTTTTATTCTTTTTCTTGTATTATGAGAAGTTATATTTATTCCACTTGACTATGTGTAACTTTATTTTTTGAAATTTTCATAAAACTCTCATTATACGGTCAAGGTTTTATAAAAAAAGAAAAAGAAAAAAAAGCCAATTCCTTGCTGCTGGGATATTTGCTTACGGCAAGACTCAAGGCAGCGTGCAAATCAGAATAGAAAAAGAAAACACAAGCGTGCAGTTCCGTCCACAGTGCTCATGCTCCATAGCTACTATTTAAATCGCATTCCTTGTGTACCTTTATTTTCTGCACCATTGTTTTGGTCAAGATTTTATGCATCATTCAATCATAGGAAAACTAACGAAAAGAGCTTAAAAATTTTGAGTCTTAACGATAAGGACAAAATAAAGGATAAAGTGAATAGTACTAGGATTGATTTTTTAGTGTAAAAATGTGGTTTTTTGTTAAAGTGAACAGTACCGGGATGTTTTCGCTAAAGTTCCCTTCAATCATTCCTTCTACTATTTGTTAAAGGGTTTTTATCACAAACGATCCCTGAAATTGACCCACGCTATCAAGATAGTCCCTGAAATTGAAAATCAATCAATGTAGTCCCTGAAATTGGGTGTCGCAAATCAATGTGGTCCTTCTGTTATAATTCCGTCAAAAATTCTGTTATATGGTGATGTAGCTCATAATTGGGTTCACAAGTCTAATTAAATATAGTTATGTGGATTAAAAATAATAATATTTTTATTTTTATATAATTAAAAACTTTAAAAAAAGATGAACAATTCATCATCTTCTCTCTGCGCTTCCGCACCAACAGACCCTCTCCCCATTCCCGGTGGCTCACGTCTTTCGCCACCTCTACCGTGTTCCAGACTTCAGAAGATCCTTCAGGATCTTGTTTGACAACACTCTCATTCATTCTCTCTCGATCGAAACTGTAAAGTTGTGGAATTATAAATGGAAAGGAAAAAACTCAAATCATCCCCAAATCAGAAAAGAAGAAAACTGAAATGGGGGAGTTTTCAAGCAATTAGACCAAACCCAGTAAAAAGAAAACTCAATTCAAGACCAAATCGTAGCAATTCAAACCTAGTGTGGTTGAAAGACTGGTTGGGGTTATGAAAGTATGGCAACGCCGAGAAGAGCACAGGGATGTCGCTGGACTTGTAGTTCAAGGGATCTTATATATATACGCCTCTAATGTATTAAGAAATGATTTTCATTCTTACAAAAGATAAGTTACAAGAGTATTTATATGGAAGCTAAATATAACAAACTAACAGAGTTAAGGAAAGTTACAATAGTGGTAATTTTCCTAACTAACTTTTAACTGTGTGTTATTACTATTATGTTGAGTTACTTGAGTAACTTTCTCTTCACACCCCCTCAAGCTAAATGAAAAAGGTTGAAGTGATAGCTTGGACCTGAGAAGAAGAAAGCGTTGCCTTGGAAGGGATTTGGTATGAATGTTTGCAAGTTGATCCTGACTGCATACAAATTGGACAGTCAGCAACTTGGCAAGAACAAGTTCCCGGATGTAATGGTAATCTATTTCCACATGCTTGGTGCAAGCATGGAAAACAGGGTTGGAAGCAAGAGCAATCGCAGAAACATTGTCACACCAAATTTGAGGAAGAGAAGGCAGCTTGAAACCAATATCTGTGAACAATTTGTAGATCCATGTTAATTCAGCAGCAGTATGTGCCAAGGACCTATATTCAGCTTCGGTGGATGAATGAGCAACGGTGTGTTGCTTCTTGGCACTCCAACTAATGATGGAGGGTCCAAGAAAGATGCAAAATCCCCTAGTAGAGCGTCTATCCCAGGAACATCCTGCCCAATTAGCATCAGAATATGCTTTGAAAGTGAGAGGAGTTGAGGTTTTAGGAAACCAGAGACCATATCCAAGTGTTCCCTTAAGATAGCGGAGTATGCGCTTCACTGCCTGAAAATGGGGTTCTCGAGGAGAATGCATAAATTGGCAGACCAAGTTGACTGAAAATGAGAGATCTGGACGAGTCCATGTAAAATACTGAAGAGCACCAACAATAGAACGATATTCCTCTGGATTATCCAATAGAGAATCAGTGAGATCAAGCTTAGTAGAACCAAGAGGAGTGGTGCAGGGCTTTACTCTATCCATTTTAGTGCGTTTGAGAAGATCTAAGATGTACTTAGATTGATGAATAAAGATCTCTGTAGAAGCTCGGGTAACTTCCAAACCAAGGAAAAAATGCAAATCACCTAAATCCTTAATTGGGAATTGAACACTGAGTTGAGAAATAACATTGGTGTAGGCTGTGGAAGAAGGGCCGGTGACAAGAATGTCATCCACATAGACCAAAACAACCACCAAGATAGGTTGTTGCAACACAAACAAGCTGTGATCAGATTGGAAGGCCTTAAATCCCATAGAGAATATAGCAGATTGTAGTTTTTCAAACCAAGCCCGAGGAGCTTGTTTCAATCCATAGAGGGATTTTTTTAAGTGATAAACATAATAAGATTTGTCCTGATCAATGAATCCTGAAGGCTGAGACATATACACATTTTCCTTTAAAGAGCCATGCAAGAACGCATTACTGACATCCAATTGATGCAAAAACCAATTAGATTGAACTGCAAGTGTGAGAAGAAGGCGAATGGTAACTGGTTTAGCCACTGGGCTAAAAGTATCACTGTAATCAATGCCCTCCTACTGATTATAGCCTTTAGCTACTAACCAGGCTTTATAACGGTCCACAGAACCATCAGGGTTCCTTTTAATCCGGAAGACCCATTTGCACCCAACGAGATTGTAAGAAGGATCATAGGGAACCAATGTCCAAGTTCCTATATTTTGCAAAGCATTAAACTCATCCTGCATTGCAGTTCTCCAATGGGGATATTTGGATGCCTGAATATATGTAGTGGGAACAAAATCAGTGTTTAAGTTAGAAGGAAGAGGATGTTTGGTAGTAGTAAATGCCTTGGGCTTAAAAATTCTAGATTTGGACCTGGTTTGCATAGGATGAGTAGAGACAAGAAGGGGTGGAGGTGGGACAATATCAAGAACTGAGACAGGTGCAGGTACAAAGACTGATTCAGATGCAAATTCAATAGTACTTACAGGTTGTGTAGGTTGAAAGACAGGTGGAGAGGCAAGAGATCGTGAACGTGTAATAGGAGGAGTAAGAGTGGATGAAGAATAAAGGTTAGGAAAGGTAAGAGAAAAGGAGGAAGGGTTGACTGAAGATGAAGCACAAGAGGGTAGCTTTGAAACAAGAGAGCGATTATGAAATGGGAATGTAGTTTCATCAAAATAGACATGCCGGGAGACATACACCTTATTAGTGAAAGGGTCTAAGCATCTGTAACCTTTGTGAACCAAACTGTGGCCAATAAAAACACACAACTTGCTCTTAGGTTCGAGTTTGGACTGTGTATATGGCTTGAGCCAAGGATAGCAGCTGCAACTAAAGATTTTCAGCTGAGTATAATCTGGTGTCTTCTTGAAAAATTGCTCCCAGGGTGAAGATTTAGTAGTTGGAGGAAGTCTATTAATGAGATAAACTGCAGTGAGAAATGCTTCTACCCAAAATTGATGAGGAACCTGATATGCAATAAGTAGTGTCCTGACTGTTTCCTCTGCACACCCATTCTGCTGAGGAATGTATGGACAACTAAAATGTTGTTGGATGCCATGACTGGACAAATGTTGTTTGAACTGAGTACTAATAAACTCACCCCCTGAGTCACATCTCAAAGTTCCAATTTTGTTACCAGACAGATTTTCAACAAGAGCTTGAAAGTGAACAAAAACTTAAAAGACTTCTGATTTATGTTTGAGAGGATACAACCAAGTGTACTTAGTAAAGTCATCAATAAAGATGACATAGAATTGATATCCACTTACAGAAGATAGAGGAGCTGGACCCCAAACATCCGCATGAACCAACTCCAGAGATCTAGAAGAATTACAAATAGAATTCTGAAAAGGTAACTTAGCACATTTGCCTAAAACACAATTCGAACAGAAATATTGTTTTACAGTAGTAGATAAAGGCAATGAAGACTTTGAGATCACAAATTGCAAAGTCTTGAACGTTGGATGCCCCAAACGTTGATGCCAAGTATGTTGTGATGCCTTGAGTGCAATAAGACCATGATGCTTTGGTGAAGACTGAGAAGATGCAGAAAATGGATAGAGACCATAACGAACAGGAGCTCTAAAAAGCATCATTCCTGTAGTAAGATCCTTGCCATTAAAGTTAAAAGGATTTAGAGTTAAGGAACACCAATTGTCTCTAAGAAACATATTTGCAGAAACAAGATCATGCTTCAAGTGTGGAACGTGCAACACATTCTGTAATTTAAAAGTAGCAGAAGGAGTATGAAGTAAAGAGGAACCAGAGTGGAGAATCGGCAAACCTTGGCCGTTTCTAATGTAGACCTTATCAGGGCCATTGTAAGGCTGTGGATTCTGAAGATTGTTGATGTTGTTGGTCATATGAGAGCTTGCTCCAGAGTCAAGTAGCCACAGAGGAAAAGAAGATACATTTGAACGAGCATACATAGCAAGCTTGGCTGGTGGAATACGACCTTGAAAATTAGGATTCATGTGATTGGAGCAGTCAATCCCTTGATGACCAGTGTCTTCACAGATTTGACAATGAACATTCCTGGAATTGTTGTTGAAGAACCGAGAACCATTGCGATTGCCTTTACCACTACGATTTCCTTCATGATTATAAGCATTCTTGTTGGTGTTGTTACGAGTGTATCGATTGCGATTATTGTAATTCCTTGGAGAATTATTGCGTTGAAAATTGCCTATGTTGAAATTAAAGGAATGAGGTGGCTGAGCAATGTACGCATGAGGTGTAGGAAGGAGTGGAGGAGCAGTGGAGGACGCCGGAACAGAATGAAAATCTTAATAGGGTTCAGAATTTGTTCCTTGAGTGGGATGCTTGCGAGCAAGGGCCATTTCTTTACTTAACAAAAATCCGTGAAGATAATCAACAGTAGTATCAGCAAGGCAAAATTGAACAGAATCCACAAAAGAATCATACTCATCAGGTAAGCCATTTAGAATGATGAGGAGTAGATCATGATCATCTACATGAGCACCAGCGGCTGCAAGAGCATCAGTAGCCTCTTTGATGCGTTGGAGATACTCCGAGATAGAAGATGAACCTTTCTTTGCTTATTGCAAGGTTGAACGGAGTTGATGAATGTGAGAACGAGAGACATCGTCAAATCGCCGTTCAAGATTTTGCCAGAGTTCTCGCGCAGATTGAACATCAACGATGAAAGGAATCAGATCTTCCGAGAGTGTGGGATTGATCCAGATAATGATGTTTTGATCTTTCTCATACCACAATTCATAGTCTGGATTGGGAACACAGGTGAATTGACCAGAATCATCAACAAGAAACTGAGGCGGTTGAGGTTCAGATTCGTCAACAATACCGGTAAGTTTGTAATGACGAAAGATCGGCTCAATGAGAGATCTCCAAACAAGATAGTTATGGCGCTTGAGCTTAGTTTGAATCATGTTCCCGATATTGTGTATCGTAATCGAGTTGATTGAGGCCTGAATTGAAGAATTAGGGTTTGTGTTCATCGGAATTGAAGGATGAGGATTTGGAGAAGAGAATGAGGAACAGCAGGCACAGAAGGAGAAGGATGGTGTGCCATCACTGGAGAAGAAAAAGTCGAAGAATTTGCCGCCATAAATCGTTGATTTTAGAGAGAAATGACAAGAATGAGACCTGTTTGGTGACTGAGAAAATGATAGGAAGTGTAAGAACGAAGGATCTGAGTCGGTAGACTTTAGGCGAGTGATACCATATTAAGAAATGATTTTCATTCTTACAAAAGATAAGTTACAAGAGTATTTATATGGAAGCTAAATATAACAAACTAACAGAGTTAAGGAAAGTTACAAGAGTGGTAATTTTCCTAACTGACTTTTAACTGTGTGTTATTACTATTATGTTGAGTTACTTGAGTAACTTTCTCTTCATAATGATCCTGAAGTATATCACTTTTTCTCTAGGTGATAATAGTTTGGCAAACCTATGTAACTTGTGAAACTCGTTTTTTCACTTTACTTGAAAAGATTTTGATGTCGAATTTCATAAACCAAAAGAAAAAAATAACCTTATTGCAACCCTAAACCATCGTAATGTGAGTCAATAAAGTAAAAAACCAATCTTTGAACAATGCTTTGTCCTTATGTACAGAATTCCTCAAACAGTACTGGTCTTAATATAAAGAAAAACACTGTTTTAATTATCATCTGCTGTACAAAATACACTATATATAAAGTGCATGCTTAATTATGCATGCTGCTGAGAGTAAAGAGGTAGCAGACACGCAGGATTTGTACTGTGTCTGTGTACAATATTTTGTGAAGTGGTGATATTTGCGCACTTTTTTTTATATATTTTAAACAACTTTTTAATTTTTCACTTTTGAATAAAATGAATTAATTTAATTTTAAAAGATTAAATAATAAAAATTAATAAGACATGTATGAAAAATAAAAATAATAATATCGTGCCCATTGTGTGAGTAGATTACATCTATGAGTAGGGTGTATGGTGGATCAGGACCAGAGCCAGCTGAGGACTGTCAAAACAAACTATATCAAGGGCAAGGCTGGCTTTTGGATTTTTATTTAAGATTTTCACCTTAAAAACACATCCAAAATAATGGAATACAGAATTATATTAGGCTGGCTTTTTGTGCGTTTATTAAGAGAAGGCAGAGTTATACGGAAATCGTAAGACTGGAAAATTGCGAAAGAGGAAAAATCTATGGCAATTTGGTTGTGTCAGATTTCCCTAAAAACAGCTGCACAACGAACTGCAGGGAGCTGTCACACAAAGCTTTGTCTCTCCTTGGGTGAATAAAAGTACATTGTCTTGGCCAAACTAAAGTGTGAATTGGAAAAGAACTTGTATGTGTTGACCCTAAAAACTATCAAGCTTACGTGGCGCGCAAATCGAGTAATTAATAAGCTAACTACATCTTTCGGTTGTGTACGGGGCGTGCCAACTCGTCGGCTGAGCTCGTCCGGTGAGTAAAATTTGTTGATGTTGCGTTGGGCACGCTGCTGACTTCTGAATCTCGCAACTGTGGCCGAGGAATGTACACGTCTTAGCCTTCGAGTTCTAGAGCCTAAAGACAAGGCTGCTAGTTCTGCGAAGTTCACAGATCGTTGGCATTGGATTCGGTCATGGTGATTATATTCATAAGAGTATAAGCATGCCGAATAAACACCAGACTATATGGACACAAGTATTCAAAGCAGATGTACGTTTTAATCATAAACGTGGTTCGGCCGTCAGAATGCCGAACTCTAACTCCTACTTGTGAGTATCCAATCATAAAACAACTCGGTGTTCAATGCGCCGAGTCTAGTGATTCGTAACACCTTACTTCGCTGAGAAGGCTCTTGAGATGACCTCTGTCAATAAGGATTCGAAAACCCTTCTCGACCGAGACTTGGATAGATAACCAATCGGCTTTGATGCAGTGCTGTTTATCCAAACTGAAGGTGCTTCGCGATCGGCTAATTCTACGGCGACAGTGCTGTTTATCCAAATTGAAGATGTTCGCCAGTTGCCTTCACAGTGCTGTTTATCCAAACTGAAGATGTGTTAGCAAAAAGGAAAATAAAAATCTCAAGGTTGTTGAGAGGTTTTGAGTTGTGCAGCACAATTTGTACGTTGAGTTGGGGGGCTTTTTGTTTTCTACACATCTCGTATTTATAGGACTATCATCTCGATGGCCATCGTGTTGTAAAACTGCCGTCAATACCAACGCTTCATCCTGCATAACAATCTCATGCAAAACAAAAGATTGTTATGCCTTATCACTTACCAGCACAACACCACCATGTGCTAATTATAGCATATACCAATTATTAGCACATATCTTTATGCTGATAAGCATCTTAATTTGAAATATGCCAACATCCTGCATGCACGGCTAACCAACTGCAAGCACACGTGGAGTTGATTCTCTGTTGATTACGCATCTTGGCATCCAATTTAAATGCATGCATTAATCTTCTCTGCCAATCAATATCCGTTTGCCAACCAACGCCGCAATATATTAAGACTCTTGATAAAATGCTCTGATGCTCCAATCCACCACGCGTCCAAACTCCAAGAGTCCCAAATCAAATTGAATTGCATTACTTGCTTTGGAGATATAATTTGCATCTCATCTATCTTTAAACAACCAACAGGATATAGCTAATATTAGGTTTAGATAATCTAACATATATTAAGAGATAATATTATGATTAAAACCACAATATTATTCTTTAATAATAGTTGAAAATCATCTCAACCACTTTATCATCCAATGGTCTAAAATTCTACTCATCTAACGGCCTCGATTACTCGAGTCGATGGTGTAATTTTGGGCCCAAACAGTATGATACGAGCATATCATTACAGTGTTACTATGTTAGTGTGTCATGTTGTGTTAATAACATAATGTCATATATAAGTTTTTTTTCTTATTTCACGTAACATTATTTTATTTTAGTAAGATGTCACAGTGACATAATACTCGTATTATGAAAGTTGTTTTGGTGTGCCATTGGTACTGCCAATTTTGATTGGTTGATCATATAATTGCTCAAATCATAACAAAGAGAAGAAAAAGTGGTGGTGGTGGTCATGCCGGTGCACCATGCACTATAATCTGCAAGTTCATAATAATGGGGCATGGTGGTGGTGACCCTCAAGGCAGAGATTCAATTGAGCTGCCTGCAATTAACCAAAAAGGCTCTTCATTGTGTTTGGACTTGGTCCACATTAACAAATCACCCAAAAAGATCGCAATAATTAGCCAAAGTGTGTACAAAGATTCAAAATGCTGGGAATCATTATATGAATCCATGCACATAATTCATAAAGACCCTCATCATTCAAACGAGCATTGCATTATTCCATAGTAAAAAATTATGAATCACAGCAAAAGAAGGAGAGGAAAAAAAGCATTTGAGTTTCGGTACAAATCGAGTGAAAACTTTTAATACAAACTCTTTTGTTGTAAAAGTTAAGTTCAAAGATGAATAAGATGTTATTAAGTGGATTTGGATCATCTCCGAATATCTCTCTGAAGCAATATATCATAATCCAACTGCTCAAAATTTTAATAATTTATTTTTTTATTGAAATGATGATAATGGATTAGCAAGCTGAAGTACGTATAAAGTTTAGTTGTTAGATTATAATAATAAAAGCTTTACTCTCTAAATCCGTATAAAAAAATTTAAAAAAAAAAAAAATCAAAACTCTGAGATTAGCTTCATTAAGCCGCGAGAATCTTGAGCTATCATGAAGCCGCGAGAATCTTTGTCATTTTTCATTTCTATGGCCATTGCACTCTCTTCTGTAAACTTCAGCTTTTTCCTGCTTTGAACAAAAACACATGTCGGTATCAAAAGGCACCATAAACTTTCATCATCCACCAAAAAGCAAAACCTGTCATAAATGAAAACAATCGCAAAGTACTTCACATCTCCCTTTAATCATCACCTATACTTACACTCCTATGCTTTTTCTTTTCCCTTCGCGCACAAAAAATAAGCACAAAGGGCAATTTCATCACAGAAAAAACCACAAGTTAATTAAAGGTCCGTTGATTAAAATAGGGGGTGCTAGAAAAGATGGACCTTCATTCTCTTTTTATTTTTATTCTCTCGTTCTTATCCTGTAATATTACACGATGTCAAAATTGTTTAATTTTTATTGAACATTTTAAAGACTAACCATGCAAAGCTATAAGAAATTGTTTTAACTATTTAGTATTACAGTCTAGTGATATTTCTCTCTTTATAGTACCAGGTGCTTTTCGTTAAAGTTCCCTATTTATAAATGATAGGTCTTAGATTTGATTTTCGCCAAATGTCATTTGAACCACTTTATTATTAATCAATTATGAGGCTTAGCTCACTTCTCTAACCGGACTTCCTAGAATTTTACGTAAACCTCTATGAGATAAATATTCTTAAAAATTAATGTCGTCAAAAGTTTAGTTTTTAACTAAACAATATAGTTTGTCTATTTATTAAATAGTTATTAGATAACTAAACAATTTTAGATTTAATTGATTGTTGACATAACACTGATCTTCTAATAAAATTTTGACTGTTTCTGATCATAGAGTGTTGCAAAATCAAAATGAAAGCTTAGAAGATAAAAAGGATTGTGACTAGACCTGGCATTCGTGTCGTATTTTTCATGTTCGTGTCGTTTTCGTGTCATACCCGATATCTTAACAAGTCGTGTCGTGTAACACCCGTTAAAATAAACGGGTAAGATGACACGACCCGAAATCGACCCGATAATATTAACAGGTAATATGACCCGACCTGTTACCCGTTAAGGAAAATATATTTTAAACCAATAAATAATCAAATGAAAAACATAATACTAAATAAGTATATACATATCATCTTGTCATATCCAAAACATAAAAACGCAATTTTCTTTTAAGTATATTTTCACTTACCTAAAGTCTTTAATAGTTTTTTTAATTAATGTAGAAATGTAAAAAAATATAGAAAAAAATATATAAACGCTTGTAATGACAAGCTTTACAACTTTCATGAAGAGCTTAGCTTCAAAATTCGCCACTATAATCATATAAATCATAGATCAAAATTTAACCGTTGATTGTTGTTTACATTTACGCTTCATTGTTCTCATCAAATGTTGTTTTTTCAGATTTTATTTTTTGAAAAGTTGATCTATTAGAGGATGCAAGAAGATGAACGGTTTGGATCATTGATATTATATTCAGAGTTTTACAGTTAGTGAAAATATTGTTTAATGTTTATAAAGTTTCTACAAACTATATGACATCGACTCATATTTCAGTTAACCGTAAATATCGAAATGTGATATCAAAGATCTAAACCGTTCATCTTTTTACATCCGCCAGATGATCATGTTTTCAAAAAAGAAAATTTAAAAAATGAAATTCAGTAAGAAGAATAAAGCGTAAATAGTAATCGACGGTTAAATATAAATTTAAGGTTTATGAATTATAGTGTTGGATTTCAAAGATGACCCCTTCATAAAGTTGTAAAGTTTGTCACTATGAGTGATTGTATATTTTTTTTACATTTTTTACACTTCTACAATAATTATTATTAATTTTATTAATTTTGCCCTCAAATAAAAAACATCATTCATGAAGGTTTGGAGGATTTTAAAAATCTAAACGATAATGTAAGTGTAACCATTATCTACTCGTGGAGGAATAATGATGAATCACGAGTGTTTATATATTCTTTCACATTTTTCATACTTGTATGTATGTCTTCTTAGTTCTTGCCTATACAAATACTATATTAGTTTATTTTAATTTTGGACAACAACATGTTAAGTAAAATTTATCCTAGTAATGATAATAAGGTACTCTCATAATAAAAATAAATAATGACTAAACCTTTTTTTAAAAACTTATATAGAATAATAATACAAAACTATATATTTAATATAGAATATATTGTATATATTAATATGGCTATTGTATTTTATAATAAATCTTTTAGTAATTAAACTTTAAAATTATTAAAATAAATTTTTTCTTAACGAGTCGAAACGGGTTATCCACGTGTTACCCGCGTATATACCAGTTAACGGGTTCTTAACGAGTCATCCGATAATGACCCAATAAGTTATCGTGTTGACCCGAAACCCGTTATTTTCGTGTCGTGTCACCGTGTCATGTCAGAAACTGTCGTGACACACCCCAACCGAGGTCAAGGCATGTTGGCCATCACGTGAGAGTGACGTAGCCATATGCACAGTGCGGAAGCAATAGATATAAGAGATATACGAATAATTAAAAACCGAATTACTAGAGTGCACTACTAAACGGGAAGTGATAGGAGTTAGTTACAAAAGTAAACACTCCTAATCAGAGCATAATAAGTCTAGGTACGGTCTAGTAGAACAAATACTAGTTATACAGTACCAGAAATGTCCTACTATTATTTAGATAGGTCAGAACTGTCGTTATCCTCAAGCCACCAACAACAAACTTACTTAAAACCTGGAGGGGCACAAAATAGAAAACGTAAGTGGGCAAAAACAAATGTTTTACAAAATCATTTCATTTATCAACATTTCTAACCCCTCGCTATAAAATATGTATAATTTTTCCCAGAATTAGAATAAAAGCATATACATAAATATATATATATATATGTAAATATATATATATATATATATGTAAATATATCAATTCAAAACATGCTTCACATAATCATATTCATATGTATGCCATGCCAAGATATAACAAAGTAAGCACTTCAGGTAAGAGTAATTTCATAGAAATATAACATATTAGCTGAAACCCCTGTGGTAGTTTGTACGGCTGAATTCATAGCTCAAAAGTCACTCTAGTCGAAGTCACTACAATGACCTATACGGCAACATACTGCACAAGAGTCGGAACCAAACAAAAAGGTCTATACGACAATAATGGGTGTAATATAATCATGCTTAATACTGCTCTCATATAATAGCTGGGCGATGAATCGCTAGTCACCTACGAGTCAGAACCATAAGTAAGGTTTGTACGACAAGACTGTGCACCTAAATTGGATCCAATATGAACATATGGTGCGGGAGGTGACATAGTAAACAGGCATGTGCCATATCTACGGCTAAATCACAATCACCCTAAGTGCAATTTTATGAGCTCAACATTATTCAATCACATATCGCATCATCGATGATTCACATAACCAACACAACTTACCTGAGCTTACCTGAGCGTCCACAGCACCATATATATATATATATATATATAAAGCACCACACACCAAATCATGTATGAATTATAAACTTATATGCATGGCATTTATGGCATACTATTATTTAAACACATATTTTTGGGAAAATATCAAGTATATAATATATACTGAAAGCCAAAAGCCCACTCACTGATATGTCGAAGGGTCGTAGCCCCCGAGTTGCCCTTGGATACGCTCGTCCTCGGGATAAGTCTCACCTATATGCGAATTAACTATAAAAACGTTATTTTAAAGCACATAGGCAAAACTAGCTAATAACTTCTCATACATAGCTCAAAATGGGTATATGAATACACCACAGTGACCTACACAACCTCAGGATCATCCCCAAATTTTCAGATTAATTTTTGGACCCCTCACGCGCCGCTATGCGCCAGCGAGTGCACGGCAAGACGCTTGGCCACGCATAGGGAATCCGTCAGGATTCCCTAACTGCCGTTAGGAATATTCCTCGAAATATTCCATTAAAACCCAACGGTAATTGTTAACCCTAATTGACGGCGTTAGCATATTCCATCAAAATTGATGGAATATTCCCCTTTCTTCTCCTGTGAGTCGCCGGTTTCTGGGTAAAACTTTAAAACCACTATTCTCCCTCGTTTCTTCACCATTTTTCATAAAATTAGTACCAAAATGAAGCTAATAACATGTAGAATCACGTTATACTATTTTTAAGCCTTGAAATCCACTAGATTTTACTTGAGGAAGCTCGATAATCCGGTCAACTTTAAAAAACTTTGATCTCGGCCCTCCGACGTCCAAACTCTTCCAACGAACTACCCCAAGCTTCCTTAGGACCTCCTAAAGCTCCCTGTGAGCTTGAAATCTTCTGAAACACAAGGTTTTACGTCCACATGAATAGTGCATGAAAAATGAGTTTCGGGTTCTCGAGATTTCGAAGGAATCCTTACCTGAAATGGGTACCAACCAACTTGAAATGGCACGAGGAATGCAATGGTGCCTTTAGAATCTTCGATCTGCTACTGGGAAGCTCACCTCGAGCTTGGTTCGTACTAGGAAGAAGAGAGAGAGAGTGAGTCCGAGAGAGATGAGGGCACGGGAAGGAAGAGAGAGGGAATGAGTGTGGTGTGTGTGATCCACGTGGTCACCAATCCAAAACCACACAATAAACTCTAAGTCTCAATATGTCACACATACACACTACAATTTTCCTGTCGAAGGATAAAACTATCATTTGACATCACTGAAAATTAAATATTCGGGACGGGTTGTGACATGCCGGGTCTAATTGTGACAAATGAAAAGGTTACTATAAATGATTTGGATAGGAAAAAAAAAAAAAAAAGTAAAAACATTAACCTTGTCTTTTAGGTGTCTTATTGGACCCCACAAATCGTTCAAAGTCCAAGGGCCCCGTGAATATCTCATTTGGGGCCATCCGTACACTGTTGATGGACTTCTAAGCAGGCCTAGCCTACCATACTTTCTCATTCACTAAGTGAATGCGATAAGAGTGTGGAATGTGGCTCCTTAAAAAAAAAAATATGAAAGGTTTTGGATTTGATGTTTCGAGTTAGTTAGTTTGCTTAACTGTGGTCAGAAGTAGGGTGAAATTCTCCATAGCCTCCCCAGGCTCGAAAGGAATAGACAACCGTAGTTTACCACCAGTTATTTATTTATTTATTTAATTTTTTTTTTAAAAAGTTGCGTAATCAAATTAAAAGCGAAATTATGAAATATTCTTTACGAAGCTTGGAATGGATATGCGTTTGCTTAATCCTCCTCAATCATGGAGGGAGGTAGCAAAATTAAAAGCTTGTAACATCGTTTTCGTCAAAAGTGCATCAAACTTCAAAAGGGCCTCGCTTTCTCTTTCTGTTTTTATTTATTGTTTTTCTTCGAGGTGACAAAAGGAAAAGGCGTTGATTGTTGGGACCAAAAGAGCAAATACGTACATATATATAAATGTGTATCTTATATATAAAGCCAATACAAAAGGTGAATGGTGTTTTTGGTGTCATCAAGTTTCAACAAAAAAATTTGGACAAAAATGCCTCCAAGACAAAAAAACTTGAAAGGAATTCCAAAATAATGCATTAAATCAGGCAAAGGCATTTTCATCATTTTAACAGTGTTTTTTTTTAATAATAATTTTTTTTGTTTTTGTTTTTTTTTTGTTTTTTGTTTTTTTGTTTTTTGTTTTTTTAATTAGTACCTCACGATAGGCTAGCAATAATGTATTCAATTTCTCTATTTTTAAACACTTTCAAAACATCTTAAGAGGCGTGTAATGCCAGATATAAAAAAGGTCTTTCGAATGCGGATAATAATATGATTAAATTAGTTGTCAAATGATTGTTTTTTTAACAAACGATATTATCTACACTAAGGAGGAGGGGGTAGGCTTAGCCTCACAATGAGTTAGTAATAATGTGATTCAATCAATTGCTTATTAAATATTATTTTCTCTATTCTTAATGTAAATTCTATAGAGACCGATTTTATTATGTGAATTCAGTTGCTTTAATTAGTTTATGAGGGGTTTCTTGATCGAAGATGATTCATTTACTTCAAATGTTTGACTTTCCTTTTGTCAATTTACGCATATAAATACATTTAAAATGTATAAATCACGCTTGCATGAAGGCTAGTAAGGAAGAAAGCAAACCGCTTCAATTATAAATAAATATGGGTTTAGTAGGTTTGCGAGTAGGTTCAATTGAACTAAAGTTTTATTTGACCATGGCAACTACAATACCAGAGAAATACTAAAAAGACTTTTTTAAAAGCGAAACTCTCATTACTTAGTACTACGATATAGTGTTATTCATTTTCATTTATATATAATGAAAAGACTTTGGCCAAACGTTAGCCTTTGGCTTTCTTTGACTGGTAACTATCCACAATATTATATGGCTGCATTATCCTTTGGTGTTCCTTGACTGGTCACCACGATATTATATAGTTGCAAAGAGGTATCAAAGGGGTTTGAGCCAAAACGTGTGTGAGAGATTAAGACCTCGAATCATCGGAGTGGAGATCGGCATGATTGACTATGTCTTGTATGGTTGTAACTTTCGCTTGCGTGATTTTTTATTTCCTTTGTGATTACGTGAGTTGCATAGTCGTAAATAATCCATTAATAACAAAAACTTATTGGAAAATTTCCATGACGATTTTAATCATCTGCAAACTACATGTATCATGTAATTTTAAGGGGTAAATTACACTGTAGCATATCAGGTTTGAGGTCTATTACAATCTCATACAACATCTTCAAAACATTTCACTTTTATACCTCAAGTACTATTTTATTTCAATATAAAACATCCGTTACATTTTCCATCCATTGTTCCATTAAGAGCTGATATGGTTGCCACATTTGTGTCACGAAGCAAGTTTTTTTTTTTTTTTGAATTTAAAAACAAATAATTAAAGAAAAGTAAAAAAAAAAAAAAAATTTCCCAAAAACCCATCCCTTCCCCCTCCCCCAACCCCCAAACCCCTCTCCTCCACTCTCTTCACCTCCCCCAACTGATCCCTTCCCCTTCCCCACAACCCAAACCCCCCATCCCACCTCCCATGCAACCCCCCACCCCACCTAGATTACCCAGATTTGTTCTAAAACAGATTACCCAGCTTTCCCATCAAATTTCCCTTGTTTTCTAGGCAACCAAAAAGTAAATAACTCCAAAAATTCAATGGATTCCAACCCCAATTTTCCAGAATCCGAACCCAAGAACAAAAATGCAGAAAATTCAAATTTTTGCAGAAGATTAAAACTTAAAAAAATCTGGACCCAATGCCAAACAACTCCCAGTCAATTACCCAACCCTTCATCTCTCCATCTTCTCCTCCACATCGAACTCTGTCTTCTCCTCCACATCGATATCTGCTTGGTTTGATCTCGTAATTAAGGCAAAAATGGAGGACAAGGAAGAGGATGTTAAGCTGGGAGCGAACAAGTTCCTGGAGAGGCAGCTGATTGGGACGTCAGCTCAGAGCCAGGACGAAGGGAAAGACTACAAGGAACCGCCGCCTGCTCCACTGTTTGAGCCCGGCGAGCTTATATCATGGTCTTTCTACAGGGCTGGGATCGCCGAGTTCATCACCACTTTCATGTTCCTTTACATCACAATCTTGATGGTGATGGGCGTCATCGATTTTGAAGTGTGCGACGGTCGGAATTCAAGGAATCACTTGGGCTTTTGGCAGGACCATCTTTGCCTTCGTCTATAACACCTCTGGCATCTCCTGGGAGGATGGGTGGGTGTGGCGGGGAGGTGAAGAGGAAGGAGTGGGAGAGAGAAGGGAGGGGAGGTAAAGATAGTGGAGAAGAAGTGGGTCGGGGAAGATGGGTTTTAGGGTTTTTTTTTTAATTTTTTTTAACTTTTCTTTAATTAATTATTTTTAAATTCATAAAAAAATTATTATTTTTTGCCACGTGGCACAAATGTAGCAGCTACATCAGCTCTTAACGAAACAATGAATGGAAAATGTAACAGATGTATTATATTGAAATAAAATAGTACTTAAGGTATGAAAGTCAAAATGTTTTGAAGATGTTGTATGAGGTTGTAATAGACTTCAAACCTGAGGTGCTACAATGTAATTTACCCAATTTTAAGTGTCATAGCCCGTCCCGAAATTCATTTATCAGTGATGTAAAATGACAGCTTTATCCTTGGATGGGAAAATGGTAGTGTGTATGTGTGACATATTGAGACTTAGAAATTGTTTTGTGGTCTTGAATTGGTGACCACGTTGATCACACACACACCACAGTTACCCCTTCTCTCTTCTTCCTGTGCTCTCTCTCTCTCTCCCTCCTCTCTCAGACTCTCTCTCTCATTCTTCTTGTACAGACAAACACCAAGGACCTCTCAAGCCTCACTGATCGAGGAAGAAAATGGTACCATTATGTTCGTGAGGACCCTACGAGTTCAAAGGTATCAATTTCAGGGAATTTCAAGCTCATAGAGAGCTTTAGGAGGTCCTAAGAAGGCTCGGGGTGGTTCGTTGGATAAATTTGGACGTCGGGATAGCTAGTTTCGAAGTTGACCGGATTATCAAGCTTCCTCAGGTAAATTCTAGTGGATTTCAAGGCTTAAAAATAGTATAACGTGATTCTACATGTTGTTAGCTCTCCAATGGTTCAAATTTCATGAAAATGGTTGAAAAACGAGTGAGAATAGTGGGTTTAAAGTTTTACCCAGTTTTCCGGCGACCGGCGACTCGCCGGAGAAGATGATGGCATATTCCGTCAGTTTGGACGGAATATGCTGATGCCGTCAGTCAGTTTTAACGGAATATGTTAGGTTTTAATGGAATATTCCCTAACGGTGGTTAGGGAATCCATCAGGTTTGGCCGCGTGTGGGGGCACATTTTACCGTGCCCTTGCGGGCGCGTGGGGGCGCGTAAGGCTTCCAAAATTTTTCCTAAAAATTTGGGGATGATCCTGAGGTTATGTAGGTCACTGTGATGTATTCATATACCCATTTTGAGCAATGTATGAGAAGTTATTAGCTAGTTTTGCCAATGTGCTTTAAAATAACGTTTTTATAGTTAATTCACATATAGGTGAGACTCATCCCGAGGACGAGCGTATCCAAGGGCGACTCGAGGGTTACGACCCGTCAACATATCAGTGAGTGGGCTTTTGTTTTCAGTATATACTTATATACTTGATATATTTTCCCATAAATGCATTTTTAAGGAAAGTATGCTGTGAAATAATATGCCAAATGGTTTTATATTCTGAATATGCATTTCATGGTTGCATGATCGAGGTGGCATGGTTGTGTTCAGCAACAAGGTAATGATGGTATGACAGTTCAGGGAGCCGCACGCTTTAAACGTCATTATTAGGGATTAGCCGTATAAAAGGATTCCACGTGGTGTATTGGTTAGCAGGATCAAGATCGTGCAATCGTGCTCAATAAATGCACCTCAAAAATAGAGTATTTGAATTTTGAGTGTTAATTTCGCTTCTTCAAGGTCAGAGCTCGACCAGAGGATTCAGGCCGAGGACCTCAGAAGCGAGGGGGCAATGTTTGGGCCTAAAATATCAGTTTGGGCCGAGTATAGAATTATTCTCGGCCCAGAAGGCCTCACAACAGGGTTATCAGGGATCGTTTAGTTCTGGATCAGTTAGGTCGTGGGCTTCCAAACCTGGGTCGGTTAATTCATGCTGCAAGACGAGTCGAATCCTGATGCAATGAGGAGTCTCGGCAAGATTAATAATCCGGAAGTGAATCTAGCTCAATAAAGGACTAGGTTCACAATTATAGTGAAAATAGGACTGGTCGAGTTGGTGTTTGACCAGGAGAAGAAGTCCTAATCTGGGTAGGGTTTTAACTCGACCTTGAAACTACCAAGTCTACGTGGCGCGCATGCTGAGTAATATATAAGCTAACTACGTCCTTCAGTGAATATGGTGTGTACCAACTCGTCGGTCGAGCTCGACCAAGGAGTAAATTTATTGATGTTGTGTTGGGTGCGCGGCTGACTTATGCGTCTTGCGATTACGACCAAGGAAGGAACACGTCTCGACCTCTTGGGTTCTCGAACCTGAAGACAAGGCTACTATTCTTACGAAGTTCATGAATCGCTATTGTCAGATTCGGTCACAGTGATGTTCTTCGTCAGAGTAAACTCACGCCGAATCGACACCAAAGTGTAAAGACACAAATACTCAAAGCGAATATAAGTCTTAATAGTGAACGTGGTTCGGCCGTCTGAATGCCGAACTCTAAATCCTACTTGAGAGTATCCAATCATAAAATAACTCGGCGTGCAATACGCCGAGCTCAGTAAACTGTAACACCTCACTTCACCGAGAAGGTTAATGAGATGAACTCAATCAATAAGGATTCGAAAATCCTTCTCGATCGAAACTTGGATAGATAACCAACCGTCCTCACCGCAGTGCTGTTGATGCCAACGGAAGATGCTACGAGATCGGCTGATTCTACGGCGACAGAGCTATCTATGCCGACTTAAGATATCACTGATTTCTTTCACAGTGTTGTTGATGCCAACGGAAGATGTGTCAGCGAAAAAAGAAAATAAAAATCTCAAAGTTGTTGAGAGAATTTGCGCAGGGCAGTTGTGTGTTGAATTGGAAAGGGACTGAATGATGTACAGCCTCCTCTATTTATAGCATCGGATACCTTCAAGGTCGAGTTAAAACCCTACCCGGATTAGGAATTATTCTCCTGATCAAACACCAACTTGACCAATCCTATTTTCACTATAATTGTGAACCTAGTCCTTTATTGAGCCAGATTCACTTCCGGATTATTAATCTTGCCGAGACTCCTCATTGCACCAGGATTCGACTTGTCTTGCAGCATGACTTAACCGACCCAGGTTTGGAAGCCCACGACCTAACCGATCCAAAACTAAACGATCCCTAATAACCTTGTCGTAAGACCTTCTAGGCCGAGAATAATTCTATACTTGGCCTAAACTGATATTTTGGGCCCAAACAATGCCCCCTCGCTTCTGAGGTTCTCGGCCTGAATCCTCTGGTCGAGCTCTGACCTTGAAGAAGCGAAATTAACACTCAAAATCCAAATACTCTATTTTTGAGGCACATTTATTGAGCACGATTGCACGATCTTAATCCTGCTAACCAATACACCATGTGGAATCCTTTTATACGGCTAATCCCTAATAATTAGGTTTAAAGCGTGCGGCTCCTTGAACCGTCATACCATCATGACCTTGTTGCTAAACACAACCATGCTGCCTCGATCAGCGAACCATCCAGCATCGTGCAGACGCCAAAACATCTTTCACCATAAATCTCACCGTCACACGCAATCGTGCGTCCCCCGAAACACGAAACCCTCGGTCTTCTCAACTGGATTTTCTAAATGTTCATAATGATTAGCGAATTTCTCGGTCGATTTTACCTTTCATTTTGAATTTCGAACAATTACCCTTCCTTCCACCGTTCTATAAATACCGAAATTCTCTCATTTGTACTTTACGCTTTCAAATTTTCTAAAATTGTTGCCATCGCTCTCTGGTGCACTCTTTCCTTTCGGATCTTCGTCTTCAAATCTCCCAACCCAGAAAAACTCATTTCGTCTCGCATTCTTTTAATCCCCTTACAATGTCTTCCTTCATCTCCAAGCTTTCCCGTCGATCAGACTTCCTACATCAGCGTGGGGCGTGGACGAAGATGCTGACCTTCGTCAATCTTGGGGGTCTTTCGTGCTTGCCCGCGACCTGCCTCTCGGCTGTGAGGCTCGCCCAACGAGTTGGAAAATGTATCATCCCAACTTCCTCGCTCGGTAACTTGGCTACCTTCAAGGTTGCTGAGTCCCCATTCTCTCCTCACAGTCCGTCCTAAGCAACAGACGCGAACCTGGCTCTTCAGAGAATGAATGCCACGACGCTAAAAGAGACTTCTAGGAGCGATGCAAAAAATTTCGTCTTCGCCCGGTCATTCTAGAACCTCTTTGCACTGACACTTTTGATGATTGGTGGGAAGAGTATACCCAGCAAATTTTTGGTGTACCGGTCGAAACCGTTCTGAACAAAATCTTCGGTGATCAACCAAAGAAGGCTCCTGCACCCCAACCCCAAGGTAACAGTTTATTTCTACCTTTTTCCTTCAATTTTGAACTACTGATCGGCTTTGCTGATTTGCTTTTAGTTTTCCAGGCAGTCGGCCATTGAAAAAGGTGGAAGTGGTCGCTGCGGCTGTGGCCGAGAAAAAATCGGTCGCTTCCAAGAGGGCTAAGACCGCTGTGCAGGCTGTGTTGAGCAAACGACCTTGTCAAGAGGTTGAGCCGGCCATCGAAGCTCCTCGGCCTGCCAAACGGGTCAAAAAGCTGGTGAAGAAAGGGGAACGGGAGATTCACGTTATCTTCAGTCAAACTACAGGGGCGACGATTCCCAGTGTTTCCCCTTCTCCCCTCATCACCCAAGCTTTGGTTGAGAAACGGTCAATTCCGGCCGAACAAACAGTCCAAGTAAGGCTTGTTTCAAAAGTCGGTAAACTAGTTGTTGTTCCACCAGTCGAGGCTGCACCCGTCCTGGAAGAGGCAGTCCCTGTGACCGAGGGAACTTATCCTGAAAATCCAAAACCCTCGACCTTCGTTCTGGAAGAGAGCGACGGGAGCGACGAGGTTCCACTGGCGAGTCGCTTTCGACCCCGCCGTCAACCTCCTCCTGTGTCCGAGGTGGCTGTCCAAGTCGGCCCTTCTACAGACGATCATGGCAAACAACCTGCCAGAGAGCCAGAAGCGGCGGCGGAAACGCCCGTTCACCCGCAGAACCAGGACCTCAATATTTCTCCACAGGAAGCCACTTCGGCTTTCGTAAGTACCCCCTACCACCTTTCCCTAGTTATTTCTCTGCCATTGAACTCTAAACTAGGAAAATACTAAATGTCAGGTGCCTCCTCCTCTGTCCGAGGCAGTTGTCCAAGTCGGCCTTTCTACGGCCAACCGTGGCAAACAACCTGTAGGAGAGCCAGAAGCGTCGGAGGAAACGTCCGTTCATCCGCAAGACCAGGACCTCAATATTTCTTCGCAGGAAGCCACTTCGGCCTTTTTAAAAACCCTCTACGGCCTTTCCTTGGTTATTTCTCTACCATAGAACTCTAAACCAAGAAAATACTAAACGTCAGGTGCTTGTACACTCTTTTCATCGAACATTCTATGCGCCGAAAGGTGTTATCTATATTTCTTGGCCGCCTCAGTGGCCGTCGAACGTAGATAACCTCCATCGGCTGCGTGAACTGAGAAGCAATCTAAGATACTGGGCTCGGCCATTAAGTTCTTTAGGTTCGAGCAACGATCCTGAAGACATGGCTGAAGTCTCCTCTTGGCAGGTTTAAAAAAAACAAAACCTTGTTTCTACCTTTTTCGTGATTTCCTTGAGCTTAAACTGATTTTTGTGTGCAGGCTTCATGGGAAGTCGAGTTCAAAGCCCTTTTGTCCAGCACTACTGGAGTGGCTGGTCCTTCGGCCACCACAACTACAGTTGTTGATTCAACTGCTCTAGCTCAGTTGTAAGAGGTCTTGTCTCTCTCGGCGTCGTAAGTTCTTGAGCGCAAAGGTCATGATTTGCTGGGTACATGTCTAAACGACCTCGGAGCCGACGGTCAACTGAGCGCCGAGGCTATTGTTCAGGAGTCATCCGCCTTTGAGCGAGTTTGAGAAACCTTTAGTGTCTTCGAGAACGCTCTGAGGGCTGTCCAAGAAACTCTTCGTCCGAAGATTGATGATTTAAAGGCAAAAGGGGAGGCTTTGGCCGACCTCGACCGTCAAATGACCGAATTGGCAAAACGAAGGTCGACTATTGCTTCTGAGCTTGCGAAGGACTTCGAGTCGAGCGGCAAAGCTTGTTTAACCGAATATGCAGCGAGCATAAAACAGGTCGAGCAGTTGAAAATGGACAAGAAGAACTGGCAGGCCGAGGTCGTAATGGACGAGGTGCGGTGGTTAGAGTTAAAGGCCCTTCTCGGCATTCTTCTTCATTCTTCGCCCTGAATTTATTTAAATGTAAACTGATCGACCTCCTCAATTTGTGTATTCTCTTATCGATCTTAATGAACTGAATTTCTATTCCCGCATTTCCCATGTGACCGGATAATACTTCTTTAAAAACTTCCCATTGATTGGCAATTTGTTAACTAAACCAGTCCAGTCTCTAAGATGATATGCACCTTTACCGAGAACCTTATGTATGATGAAAGGCCCTTCCCAAGTTGGCGACCATTTGCCGAACCTAGGGTCTTTAATTCCTACGGGCAACACCGTTTGCCAAACTAATTCTCCTTCGCCAAATGTTTTCTGTCGGACCTTTTGATTGTACGCTCGCTCGACAATCTATTTTTGTGCCACCAGCAAGTTATAAGCATCGAGTCACGTTTCTTCTAAGTCTTTTAACTCCTGTCTCATGGACTGATTGTATTTGGCGCTGAACAAACTACTTTGTTCAATTATTCGTAACGAATTTATGCTTAGCTCGACTGGTAACATTGCGTTGTGTCCGTAGGTTAGTGCATACGGGTTTGTCCCAGTCGCCGATCGGAGCGATGTTCGATATGCCCATAAAGCCTCATTTAACTTTAAATGCCACATGCCAGGCCTCTCTTTTATTATTTTCTCGAGAATGCCGATCAACACTTTGTTACTTGCCTCGGCCTGCCCATTTGCTTCTGGATAATATGGTGTAGACTGTTCAAGCTGAATTTTCAAACTTGCCGTATATTCTTTAAACCTCTCGGCTATAAAGATTGTGCCATTATCAGTTATAATCATTTCTGGTACGCCGAATCTAGTCACAACGTGTTCTTCCACAAAGTCGCAAACTTCTTTAGACGTTAGCTTGGCATACGATTTTGCTTCGACCCACTTAGTGAAGTAATCGGTCGCTACCAGTATCCATGAGTGCTTGGCAGCCCCGAAAGATGGTGTGATTTTACCGATTACGTTCATGGCCCATCCTCTAAACGGCCATGGTTTAGTGACCGAATGTAATAACCGTGTCGTCGAAGCAACCACCGCATTTTACGTCTAGACTGATGAGCTCCGTAAACCCCTTCATGGATTTCTGTGATTGCTTGAGCACTCTCTTGGGGGCCGAGGCATAGCAGTAATAGACCATCCTCACCCTTTCAGTATAACTCGTTTTGGTACGTGACATAGTTTGTGGCGTGAAGTCTTGTCTTGCGACTGTGTTTGCCATTGGGATTGTCAAGATACTGCATAATGGACTTTCTCCACTCATCTGGTATTGCCTCGACATTGTAAACATCTATAAGGTCTTGTTGGTCTAACAACGAAGGTAAGGACATGACTCTGGTGCGTATCACGTTGTCGCGTCGGAGGACTTGCTGGTTAACCAAAGCCGGGTATAGCTGTCGTAACATGGGTATTTCTCGGCCTAGCTTGCCCCCTAGGAGTTGTGCACCGGAGGTGATTTGAGCCAATTCGTCTGCGTCGGTATTATGGATCCGAGAAATATGTTCAAATGTAATACCATCGAATGATTCGACCAAATAACTGGCGGCCATGTGGTAGGGTGCTAAGGTACAACTCATGCATCGAAAAGATCCATTAAGTTGGTTAATCACGAGTTCTGAGTCGCCGAGGATGAGGGCACGAGTTGTCTGCAAGTCATGAAGGATGCCAAGGCCGATAATAAGGGCTTCGTATTCAGCCTGATTATTTGTGCATTCAAAATCCAGCTTGAGCGAAAAATTCCAACGATCGTGCTTTGAGGATTAAATGACAATTCTGACGCTAGCCAAGGATGAAGTACTTGAGTCGTCAAAGTACATCGTCCAGTAGTTATCGCGCGTTTCAACCATGCCAATTTCGATGTCGGTGCCCCCAAAACCATAGGGGGAAGGGTGTTGAGCGAGGAAATCAGCAAGTGTCTGGCCTTTGACAGCTTTCTGGGGCACATATTGCAAGCTAAACTCGGACAATGCCATTGTCCACTTCCCAATTCAACCTTTTACGATTGGTCGGGTGAGCATGTAGGGGATGACGTCGGTCTGGGCAATGACTTGTGTGACCGATAGGAGCATGTAATGCCGAAGCTTGGAGGTGGTAAAAAATACGGCGAGACAGAGTTTCTCGACGGTGGAATAATTGATCTCTGGTTGATTGGGATTTCGACTCAGGTAGAAAATAGCCTGCTCTCGTTCGACATCGTTGTCTTGCGCGAGGAGGCAACCGATGGACTCTTCAACCGTCGAGATATATAGCTTGAGAGGCTTACCATGCCGGGGTGGGACAAAGACAGGTGGTGTCGTGAGGGAGACTTTGATGCTCGTCTTTCCACTCAAATTTATCTGAGTCCTTAAGTTTCAAAAGCGTAGAGAACGGTTTCATTTTACCTGCCGAGTTAGCTATAAATCGACGGAGAAAAATTATCTTACCGAGTAAAGACTGTAGTTGTTTCTTTATCGTCGGGGGTGGAGCATTGATGATTACACGTGCTTTATTTTCATCCACTTCAATCCCACGGTGATGCACGAGGAAACCGAGAAAATTACCGGTCGACACACCGAAGGCACATTTGGCATGATTCATTTTAAGGTTGTGTTGACGCATACGGAGGAAAGCCTGTCGGAGATCATCCAGATGTGTCGCCGGCGTTTAGATTTAATTATAACACCGTCGATGTAGACTTCGACGATGGTTCCAATTAAATCATGAAATATGGTGTTCATTGCTCGTTGGTATGTGGCGTTGGTGTTCTTGAGGCCGAATGGCATGACAACCCATTCGTAAGTGCCGAGTGCCGCCGGGCAGCGAAAAGCAGTCTTGTGCACATCGGCTTCGGCAATGAAAATTTTATTGTACCTGGCATGTCCATCCATAAAAGATAAGATCGCATGATTCACCGCGGCATCGATTAACAAATCCGAAATCGGCATTGTATACTCATCTTTGGGAGTTGCCAGATTCAGATTTCTGAAGTCGATGCAAATGCGCAATGCACCACTTTTCTTTAAAATAGGAACGATATTGGCCAACCATTCAACGTATCGAGCTGTCCGAATGAACCTTGCTTTCAAAAGCCGAACCAGTTCATCCTTGATACCGAGTTGCACTTCGGTCGAGAATCGTCGAGGTGGTTGACGGAAAGGTTTACATCTAAGTTTAATACGTAACTCATGCTCGACGAGAGTGCGATCTAAGCCAGGCATTTTATGGTAGCTCCAAGCAAAACAATCTTTGAATTCCTCAAGCAGGGCACGAAGTTCGGCTTTCATAGGTTGGAGAAGTAAAGCACTAATAAATAAAGGTCGTGGGTCATTGGCCGCCCCAACATTAATTTCTTCCAAGGGTTCCTTAACTTGGGGCCGATTGTCTTCGAGCTCGGCCGGGGCAGCTTGAATGTTGTCAAGAGATAAGACAAGACCATTATCTCATTCGGCGAGGAACTCGACGAAGTTAACACCCGAATTTGGTTGCTTAGAGATAGTATACCAATGAGCCAGCAGTCGTTCCATAGTATATGAAACCGCGGCCCAACTTTGTTCTCGATCGGTGTCAAACATCGGGGTTGGGGATGAAGTTAGCTAAACCGAGTCTCGCCGAATCCTGGTGGACAGTTTCGGCGCCAACCTTAATAGCTTTTTGGACAGAAATCCGAGTCGGCCGTCCTTCATCATTGAAACCCTGTTGGGTGATGTAGCCGACGTGGTCATCATAATACCGTGCTTGGATCATGTTAGCTTCGAAGGGCTGACTCGTCGAGAAAGGGAAGTTAATCTCGACGGTCAGTTTCGCAGTCTTGAAGTCCCTAACAGGAACACCTGCATTCTCAATGAAGGGATAGTGGAGGATTGTGACGAAGATGGTGGCGAGGGAACCGATCTACCAACAAGATCGTTTCTTCGAAAACGACTTGAAGAGAAATCTCAGACGGTTGAATAGACGTTTAGTCGAGGAATCGATAAACTTCATGACGTGATACGCAATACCAGTGAGGCACAAACCAGATTACTCGAAATACTAGTTAGTAAGGTCAGCGACGGTAGGTCTTTCGATCTTACCCAACACTTGCCACCAAAAAATAATCTATTACTAATTGCATCGGCCGAGTCAACCTCTGTTCGGCTCAAACCAATTAACTTGGAAAAAGGAGGAGGATCAAATAGTAGGTCAGACGGATCCGACCAGAGAGTGGAAGCAACACCCGTCGATATGACCGAGGTCCAACGGATGATCGATTCGGCCATGAAGAAAGGGCCGAAGTTCCCTAAATTTATACATCTGTATCCAGCTTATGTGGAACAGTTCGAATACCCAAGAGGTTTCAAAATCCTGGATTTTAGCCTTTTCGCCAGAGAATCATCCTTATCCTCGTTGGAACATGTGGCTCGTTTCACCGCGCAATGCGGAGATGTCAATAGCGACTTTCACAAGCTACGACTGTTCAACTTTTCGCTGACCGGCTCAGCATTTGCTTGGTATATCAACCTCCCACCGAATTCTATCCAGAGCTGGGAGAAGTTGGTCGAGAAATTTCATGAGCAGTTTTATCGGCCAGGGATGGAAGTGTCAGTATCCTCGTTAGCAAGGATGGCTCAAGCATCCGACGAGTCACCAATGGATTATCTTACCAGATTTAAATTAGCCAAGAATTGGTGCTGAGTACCTCTCCCCGAAATCGAATTCGTCAGACTTGCTCTAAATGGTCTTGACGTAGAATACAAAAAGAAATTCTTGGGGGCAAACTTTCAGGATATGTATGAATTAGCCCAGCATGCCGAGCAATATGATTATTTGCTCCGTGAAGAGAAGATCTCGAAAGCTCCGTCCAGAAGGACGATTTACAAAAATCCCACTGTCAGTTATGCATCGGTCGAAGGTGAATGTGTTAGCGTGGACTCAACCGAGATAGTCATAGATAAGCCATACGTTTGCAAGGCACTGACTCAAATTAACTCTAAGGAAGTCAAAACCCAATTTTTCTCGGCCTCGGATAAATATGTATATCAATACAACGAGATGTTGTCGAACAGTACGAACATTACCAATGCGATGGCCGAAGAATGTATGGTAAACCAAGCTGCCGAGAATCAAATTTTTCTCGGTCGTATTTTCTTTAGCCGATTCCTTGGCCGAAGACCTTTTCATCAGCATGTGGTTCCACTCGGTGGCATTTGTGAAAAGAAGAGTTCGGCCACTACATCAGGCTACTTATATATATATATATATATATATATACACATACGCGGCATCCTTTTCTTCTCGGTAGTGAAAGTTGCGATAATTTTCTCTACTTTTCTACTAATCTGGTGCTTTCGGCTCTGCTCTCTGCTCTATGTTGCAGCCTTTCTGCTATCCTTTGGCGAGGAACTCTACGAGGTTAATGCCCGAATTTGGTTGCTTACAGATAGTATACCAATGAGCCAACAGTCGTTCCATAGTATATGAAACTGCGGCCCGACGTTGTTGCCGATCGGTGTCAAACATCGGGGTCGGGGATGAAGTTAGCTAAACCAAGTCTCGTAAAATCCTGGTGGACAGTTTCGGCGCCAACCTCAATAGCTTTTTGGACATAAATCCGAGTCGGCCGTCCTTCATCATTGAAACCCTGTAGGGTGATGTAGCCGACGTGGTCATCATAATACCGTGCTTGGATCATGTTAGCTTCGAAGGGCTGACTATCGGCCGTAAGGCATCCAACCATGTGACTCATGTTATTTCATCGGCCGTAAGGCTGAAAAGGGAAACAGCCGAAAAGACTTCGAAATGGTATCATAAATACTGAAGGTCCTCCATTGAGAAAGGAAGGTCAGCTGCATCGATATCAGTGTATAGGTTGACTTCAAAACCAAGGACTCGAGCTTCTCGTATGTGCTGGAACCTAGCTTTCAATCCTGGATCTGAGGTCTTCTGAATAATTCGCTCGGCATCCGGGTAAGTTAGGACAAGATTAATTGTATCTTAACATGTTTTCGGTAAACCATATAGATCGTTGGCCGAATGTTTTTTATGAAACTCTCACATATATTCCAAGGCCTCCCCGAGGAATGGTGGATGCAAATTCCGTCGAATTTTAATCAAAGGTGCTTGTGTGGTTGGCAGGGGCAGTTTACTTTCAGCTTCTTGCCTGAAATGCTCGAAGTGTGCCTTTATCTCCCTGGGCCGCAGAAGAAGTTTGATCCATTTATCATCCTCCTCAAATGTGGTTTCGACATCTCGATTGACCAGCTGTTTCCCTGGAACCAGCTCTGTTATAATCGTTGAAGATAGTCGTTCATCGTTATTGGCAACTGTTTCCTTCGGCCACCATTTAGGGACCGAAGTTTCTTGGGCTGCCCGTCGGCGGGCCATGCAATCTATTCTTTGGTGCCGACGTTTCTGGGATTTGGACAGTGCAGTGTAGACACCTTTTGAAGAGTGATATGTATACCAACGCTGGTCTCAAGGTTCGGGAGGTTTAAAAGTTTTTTGGCTCTGCGATGATTCCGAGATGCTAGAATTACGTTTGTAATAACCTTCGTCATAAAACGGAGCATCAAAATTAAGGCATCGTCTGACTGAAGGTGTCTCTTCCACCCGTACTTTAGGACCGAGCTTATCAAAAACCTCTTGATGTTGGCCTGCGTTGAGCACCTTTTGCTATGTTGTGGCTGTAGGTTGTTCCATTATAGGCGGAGAGGACTTTTCCTTTGGCTTAGTGTTGACATTTGCTTTACATTTGCTCAATAAAACTGCCAACCTACTGTCTTCATCAGTGCTGTAATCTACCATGGGCTTGACAATAGCAGGTCTCGTTGTTGATGTTGCGTTGGGTGCGCTGCTGACTTCTGAATCTTGCGACTACGGCCGAGGAATGAACTTGTCTCGGCCTTCGGGTTCTAGAACCTGAAGACAAGGCTACTATTCTTACGAAGTTCACGAATCGCCGTCGTCAGATTTGGTCACAGTAATGTTATTCGTCAGAGTAAACTCACGCCGAATTGACACCAAAGTGTAAGGACACAAATACTCAAAGAAAATATTAGTCTTAATAGTGAACGTGGTTCGGCCGTCTGAATGACAAACTCTAAATCTCACTTGAGAGTATCCAATCATAAAATAACTCGGCATGCAATGCGCCGAGCTCAGTAAACTGCAACACCTCACTTTGCCGAGAAGGCTAATGAGATGACCTCAATCAATAAGGATTCAGAAATCCTTCTCCACCGAGACTTGGATAGATAACCAACCGTCCTCGACGCAGTGCTGTTGATGCCAATGGAAGATGCTACGAGATCGGCTAATTCTACGGCGACAGAGCTATCTATGCCGACTTAAGATATCACCGGTTGCTTTCACAGTGTTGTTAATGCCAACGGAAGATGTGTCAGCGAAAAGAGAAAATAAAAATTTCAAAGTTGTTGAGAGAATTTACGCAGGGCAGTTGTGTGTTGAATTGGAAGGGGACTGAATGATGTACAGCCTCCTCTATTTATAACACCGGATACCTTCAAGGTCGAGTTCAAACCCTACCCGGATTAGGACTTCTTCTCCTGATCAAACACCAACTCGACCAGTCCTATTCACTATAATTGTGAACCTAGTCCTTTATTAAGCCGGATTCACTTCCGGATTATTAATCTTGTCGAGACTCCTCATTGCACCAAGACTCGACTCGTCTTGCAGCATAACTTAATCGACCCAGGTTTGGAAGCCGACGACCTAACCGATCTAGAACTAAACGATCCCTGATAACCCTGTCGTAAGGCCTTCTGGGCCGAGAATAATTCTATACTCGGCCCAAACTGATATTTTGGGCCCAAACATTACCCCCTCGCTTCTGAGGTCCAGGGTCGTTTCCAAGAGGGCTAAGACCGTTGTACAGGCCGTGTTGAGCAAACGGTCTCGTCAAGAGGTCGAGCCGGCCATCGAAGCTACTCGGCCCGCCAAACGGGTCAAAAAGCTGGTGAAGAAAAGGGAACGGGAGATTCATGTTATCTCCAGTCAAACTACGAGGGCGACGACTCCCAGTGTTTCCCCTTCTCCTCATTGCACCAGGATTCTACTCGTTTTGCAGCATGACTTAACTGACCTAGGTTTGGAAGCCCACGACCTAACCGATCCAGAACTAAACGATCCCTGATAACCCTGTCGTAAGGCTTTCTGGGCCGAGAATAATTCTATACTCGGCCCAAACTAATATTTTGGGCCCAAACAATTTCATGTTTCGATGCTTCAACATTATGTTTTGGATCCTACACATATGATTCCTCCTCAACCTTTGGAAATCAATTTGAACTTGACTTATGATGAGGAGCCAGTGACTCTGTTGGATTGGAAGGATAAGAAACTAAGGAACAAGACAGTACACTTGGTGAAAGTTTTATGGAGAAATCATTCAGTGGAAGAAGCTACTCGGGAGACAGAGGATTGGATGAGAGAGATGTATCCACGCTTGTTTTTTTATTATTAGTGGATGTATTGGTTGTATGTAATTTTAAGGACGAAATTTTATAAGGTAGGGAGATTGTCACAGCCCATCCCGAAATTCATTTATAAGTGATGTAAAATGACAGCTTTATCCTTGGACGGGAAAATGGTAGTGTGTATGTGTGACATATTGAGACTTAGAAATTGTTTTGTGGTCTTGAATTGGTGACCACGTGGATCACACACACACCACACTTACCCCTTCTCTCTTCTTCCCGTGCTTTCTCTCTCTCTCATCTCTCAAACTCTCTATCTTCTCTTCTTCTTGCACGAACAAGCACCAAGGACCTCTCAAACCTCACTCATCGAGGAAGAAAATGGTACCATTACGTTCGTGAGGACCCTACGAATTCAAAGGTATCAATTTCAGGGAATTTCAAGCTCATAGAGAGCTTTAGGAGGTCCTAAGGAGGCTCAGGGTGGTTCGTTAGATAAATTTGGACGTCGGGATAGCTAGTTTTGAAGTTGACCGGATTATCAAGCTTCCTCAGGTAAATTCTAGCGGATTTCAAGGCTTAAAAATAGTATAACGTGATTCTACATGTTGTTAGCTTTCCAATGGTTCAAATTTCATGAAAAATGGTTGAAAAACGAGTGAAAATAGTGGGTTTAAAGTTTTACCCAGTTTTCCGGCGACCGGCGACTCGCCGGAGAAGATGACGGCATATTTCATTTGGACAGAATATGCTGACGCCGTCAGTCAGTTTTAACAGAATCTGTTAGGTTTTAACGAAATATTCCCTAACGGTGGTTAGGGAATCCGTCAGGTTTGGCCGTGCGTGGGGGCGCGTGAGGCTTCCAAAAATTTTTCTAAAAATTTGGGGATGATCCTGAGGTTGTGTAGGTCACTGTGGTGTATTCATATACCCATTTTGAGCAATGTATGAGAAGTTATTAGCTAATTTTGCCTATGTGCTTTAAAATAACATTTTTATAGTTAATTCGCATATAGGTGAGACTTATCCCAAGGATGAGCGTATCCAAGGGCGACTCGGGGGTTGCGGCCCGTCGACATATCAGTGAGTGGGCTTTTGTTTTCAGTATATACTTATATACTTGATATATTTTCCCAAAAATGCATTTTTAAGGAAAGTATGCTGTGAAATAATATGCCAAATGCTTTTATATTCTGAATATGCATTTCATGGTTGCATATATATATAAATGTGGTGTTGTGGAGGCACATGTAAGTTCAGGTAAGTCATGTTTGGTTATGTGAATCATCGATGATGTGGTATGTGATTGAATAATGTTGAGCTCATAAAACTGCACCTAGGGTGATTGTGATTTAGCCAGAGATGTGAAGTACAGGCCTGTTTATTTATGTCACCTCCTGCACTATATGCTCATATTGGATCCAACTTAAGTGCACAGTCTTGTCGTACAGACCTTATTCATTGTTCCGACTCGTAGGTAACTAGCGATTTATCGCCCGGCCATTATGAGAGAATATAATTGAGCATAATTATATTTCATCCAATCTTGTCGTACAAACCCTTTTTAGTGGTTCCGACTTATGTGCACTATATTGCCGTATAGGTCATTGTAGTGACTCCGGCTAGATTGATTTTTGAGCTATGAATTCAGCCGTACAGATTACCACAGGGGTTCCGGCTAACATATCATATTTCTATTAAATCATTCTTACCTGGATTGTTTACTTTGTTATATTTTGGCATAGCATACATTTGAATATGATTATGTGAAGCATGAATTGAATTGATATGATTTCATATACATATATATATATATATATGCTTATATCTTGATTATGGGAAAAATTATACATGTTTTACAACGAGGGGTTAGAAATATTGATAAATAAGATGGTTGTGTAAAACATTTATTTTTGGCTACTCATGTTTTTTGTTTTGCGCCCTTCCAGGTTTTAAGTAAGCTTGTTGTTGGTGGCTTGAGGACGTCGGCAGTTCTGACTTATCCAAATAATAGTAGGACATTCCTGGTACTGTATAACTAGTACTTGTCCTACTGGACTGCACCTAGACTTTTATGCTCTGATTATGAGTGTTTACTGTTGTAACTAACTCCTATCACTTCTGTTTAGTAGTGCACTCTAGTAATTTGGTTTTTAATTATTTGTATATTTATTATCTTTATCACTTCTGCAATGTGCACATGGTTATGTCACTCTCACGTGACGGCCAGCATGCCTTGATCTCGGTCGGGGTGTGTCATTTAGTGTTCATGTACATATTATGTGGCATATGCATTACAGTTTTATCATATTTATTC
The DNA here is from genome assembly GCF_916048215.2 of Malus sylvestris. Taxonomy (NCBI): domain Eukaryota; kingdom Viridiplantae; phylum Streptophyta; class Magnoliopsida; order Rosales; family Rosaceae; genus Malus; species Malus sylvestris. The sequence goes on from NC_062275.1 coordinate 17,426,675, forward strand.
AAGTCTTGCTCTTCTACTCTCTTGATTTGCAAGAAAAAGAAATTGTTGTAAGAGCATCTCCAACAGCCTAACTAAATGACTAGCTATCTTAACTTTGCTAAATATTAAAATTTATAAGTTTACATTGTTTGTGATTTTCAAGAGAAGAAAAAAACTTGGGTCGTTAAGTTTAGGAAAAAATGATATTAAAATATTTTAACATAAGCTAAAATAGTTAGTATTGTTTTTTTTTTTTTTTAAATAGTTGGTATTGTTGAAACGGACTAGAGAAGGTAAAAAGTGTCCGCCAATGCCCAAGTCTATAAAGATGCAGCGAACCAAAAACACTTATCCATAAAAATTGTATTTGACGTATCCCTTGAGCTTAGGAAGAAAAGGAAAAGAGAAAAGGACATCCATGTATAATCACACTTTAATGATTTCTTAATCATCATGTTTTTCTTAATATAGCAATAATTTTATATTTAGAGATTGTTGATTTGGACTGAGCTTAATGAAATAATTACAATAATTTGGTATTAAAATCATCATTCACGATTGTTGACCTTGGACCTTTTAGTTATAAGTTTTAAGGAAAAAAAATATTATTAGACTGTTGCAGTTATATTTAATATAAAAATATGATTGTGTAAATCCTATTATATCTAGGGATATCTTGGAATATTCTCTAAGTTATATATTATCCTATAAGAGTTGTAATCATATTAGGGTAAGGAATTAACATGCCCTACTACTATAAATAAAGGCACAATGGGGATCAAATAAAACACACCTCACAATTAAATCTATCTTTTACCACCGGCCTCCCCCTCTCTATTCCCTTAGAATAGTTCAGTAAATTTAGCCTACAATGTCACATCCTGGCCCGGGGCGGACCACTTCCCGGGCCCGCTTCACCACCGTAGCACGATATTGTCCGCTTTGGGCCCCAACCATGCCTTCACGGTTTTGTTTCTGGGAACTCACGAGCAACTTCCCAATGGGTCACCCATCATGGGAATGCTATGGCCAACTTCTCGCTTAACTTCAAAGTTCCGACGGAACCCGAAGCCAGTGAGCTTCAAAAAAGCCTCGTGCTAAGTAGGGATAAGAATATACATTTAAGGATCACTCCCCTGGGCGATGTGGGATGTTACATACAACACGTTAACATCACGCTCTTACAAGAAGCTAAGGAATTGAAGGATCGTGGAGGAGGCTTTCTTTTACAAAATTCAAAGGCAAAAATTTGTTTTCTGCCAATCAGGTACACTTAAAATAAAGTAAGATATTTGAAACGTCCACAAAGCATGAAAACATTCCTTATGATGCATGAACACCCTATATTTATATTTACCTTCTGATATATATATATATATATATATATATATATATATATATATATATGTATATGTATATGTATATATATGTATATATTGTATATGATTCATATATTGTATACGTTTCATGCATTATGCAATTAATATTTTGCTAAGTGGAATTTGTGAGTCAAAGCATTGAAATAAATTAAAAGCAATTTAGGGTATTTCAAACCCTAGAAAAGTCGAAAAATAAAATAGAATTTATGGATTTTTTTACGGCATAAGCCACAACTCCCACCGCACCACCGATGGTATCACTATCGTTGGCCTACAGCCTATCTGCGTGGAGCACCTTGGGATGACGTCTGGATAGCCTTTTGGGCTTTGCTGCGCACACACGACACCCCAAGCCCTCGACCTGGTAGGGTTTCCTCGGGCTTGCAGCCCAGCCCATCCCAAGAAGGCTTGCAGCTCTTCTTGGATATGTCTACCGAGTCCTTGGCCCAAAACCAGCAACCACATGAAACTAGAAAGTCTCATGTATCTAGTACATCAGTGTTATCTTTATTTGTCGAAAAGGAGCTAACCCAATTTTGTCCTATGCCCTAGGCCCGCCTATAGCAAGCCCATGCTGTTTGCTGGGATTCGCCCACCACTCGGCTCAATTGCCAACATCCCCAAATGCTGCTAGGCTTGCCTTGACTTGGCCCAAACCCGAGAGCCAGCTTCGGCTAGGCTTCCAACGCACCAACCTGCAAGCTAGCTTTCGGTTAGGCCTCGCCATGCACCTTGTTTTGGCCCAAAACCAGCAACCTTTGTTGTTAGGCTCACCCCAAAACTGGCCCAATGGCCTACAACCATAATTAGGTTGCTCCTGCAGTCCTTCCCAAGGCCCAATCACTTTCAGATTTGTTGTAAGGCTTAGTTCCTCACCGCAGCTAGCCCACTTTTGGCTGGGCAGTGATATTTTTTTTACCCAATGCCAATTTTTAGCATTCCCGCATTATAAATCATACCCAATTATTTTATTTAGGGTACTTTGGTTTAAGCTAATTAATTTTAATTTAATTATCACTTAACCCATCGCCAAACGAAACTAATATGACATGTTTGTCATAGTTTTGCTTCCACGATCGACTTCGTTTGATCCTGATCTATTGAATTAATTAAAAGTGTCTAGCAGTCCATTAATCTGATAATTAATCCAAAATTATTAACCTGAAGATCACTTTTGGACATTAACGCTTCAATTATTTATTTTTCTACTTTGAATCGTTGACATCATTTCGTAGTCTTAAAGCTCTCACACTTGAGTTCCTGAAGTAACTCAAATCCATTACACTTAAATCAGCATATTGTATTTCATGTTCTTGTAGGAACCTCTCATTTATGAACTAATTGTCACGCCCCAATCCCGACATACGTCCAGATCGACACGTGACGTCACCAAATACCCGTATTTCTAACATACCCTGCCTCTGGGATATGGGCGAAGCACAACTCGAGATCCAACTGCGTAATAATTTTTCGTACACTTTATGGCTGCATCTAACCTTGTTAAACTGCCTACGTACCCTAAAAAGGGATCAAGCCATTCGTAGTTCACCTTTACTATACTTGAATAATTATCACATAAACCACTATGTCTCAACATAATACCACAATGCATATCATGCAATATTTCAAAGAACAAACTACGAAGCACAAACATATTCTCTAATCATATTGATCATCAAGTCTAATCATAATGCCAACAATCACAACCAACATCATTCTATAATCACATCATCAATAACACATACAAAACATCGAAATGCAGGGCTAGAGCAACACAGTTTGGCCGAAGCCTACATCTCTGAAAAATGGGATTTCGAACCATTCAACGAAATCCAACAACATCAAGTTCTGGACCACTCAACGGAACCAAAACACCAAGCGGGATTCCAGACTACTCAACGGAATCCAAACCAGTATACGATTCCAGACCATTCAACGGAATCGCGAAGTAGAAGGGATTCCGGACCTCTCAACAGAATCTGAGTAGATACGATTCCGAACTACTCAACGGAATCGCAGAGTACAATGCATATCAAACTACTCATTCAAATCTAAACTTGATATGATTCTGGACCACTCAACGGAATCGTGGAGCACGAGGGATTCCGAACCACTCAACAGAATCCAGACGGAGCAGGGAACCAGACCACTCAACAGAACCCCAGCGGATACCCAGTTCCGGATCACTCAACGGCTTGAAGAAACAGAACATGAATCAAGTGCACAATTTACAAAGGCTCAATGAAATGAAACAAAGTACAAGTACTAAATTTAGAACGGTCAACGAAACGAGAAACGAAACAATGAAACGGGATATGAAACAAACTCCGAAGCAACAAACCCCATGGTAATGGGGTAACGGTCTACTTTTAGCTCTCACATTTCATCACATCATGCCAATCATACAAATCAAAACATACTTAATAAACAAGTATAATATAATACAGTGCCACTAGTACATCAATCGAGTCACACGTCAACCGAGGAGACACGTCATCACAATGAGCCCGTCAAGTTCCATGAAATCTTAACAACACTCTAAGCTCAGAGGTACACTAGAAGAACTTAGGCTAGTTGATGGATTTCACTATATATACTTCTAATGAAATGCATTTGGTTAAGGGATACTTTGGATACGGTCCTTAATCCTTAACATTTTTTTACTAAAACCTTGATGATATTCAAAGTTTGATCAAAGTCCCTTGACTTTGTACACCTCATTATATTACAATTAATATTTATATTTTTATAGTTTTGACATTAATTGTTTGATATTTTATGAGATTTATAATCCTATAAATTTAAAATCTCTCATTATAATACTATTAGAAACGGTTACAATAAAAAAAATTCAAACATTTTTATTGAATAAATGGATAAAAACTCATTTTTATTGAATAAATGGATAAAAACTATGTAAAAATAAGAAATAATAAATGGAAAAAGAATGTATCCATAATGTTAAAAAAAATTGGTACATTTTACATATAACAAAGTGGTACACTAATAAAGAAGAATGTGTACATTATAAATAAATTAGGGTACAGATAAAAGATTAAAAAATTATGAGTACAAATGAATTTAAAAAAAAATATAGGCACTAAAAGAAATTAATACATGGGTACAAAATAAAACTAAAAAGAAAATACTACAAATTTAAAAAAAATGTTTCAAATTAAAAGTAGGGACAAACTAAAAATATAAATATATGATACAAAGTTTAGGCATAAAACATAAATATACCATATGTAATTTTTCTATCATTGATTAAATGTACAATGTCATGTGACGGTATACACATGGGTACAAACACAAATAAAACTTTAAAAAATATGGGCACAAAAGAACTAATATATGGGTACAAATTAAAAATGAAAAAAAAATTGGTACAAATTAAAAATAGGTACAAACTAAAAATAAAAATATATGAAAAAAAAATTTAGCCATAAATATAAATATACTAATTGTAACATTTTTAACACTAAAAGAATATATTTAAAAATAAAAATATTTTATTATTCAAATAATTAATGATGTTATTAATATCCAATGACCTTGATCAAAAATTGAAAATGAATAGGATTTTAATCAATGAAGTAGCAAAAAGAAGGATGTGAACCTAATTTCTCCTTTGGTTAATTATACTTGGGCACAGTGCCATACCCTAAAGCCGATCATCTCAATCTCGGAGGAATCTGCCGCTGCTACATCTTTCTTAAATGGTACAACCTCCCATAGTTTACTCTCTTTTCAACTGCGCTGTTTGTATCGTTAGTCTCTACCTTCTTTGCACTACCTTTCCTTCATCGCAAAGCGTAACACATTTCCTTGTCAATTCATATAAAAATCCACGGTCTAAACCTTAGGAATCCTTTATACAAGAACATTAAACTATCCCGCCCTTACACTATCTTCCCAAAAATCATCAGCCATGACATTGACATAGAAAAGAGTGGAGATGTCTTATTGAATATTTGCCTAATGCTACAGATTATATGACGTTCCCCGTCATTGCATCAAAATTGAATAAGCACGCTATATAATTCCTTTATGTGTAGAACACAAGAAAGGAAATGCAACCAATAAAACATAAAACATAAAAAGAATAAAACTCATTTATCCTGAATTCATTAAGACGTTGGCACTTAACAGCATCATGCATTAATTGGACGAATGTTTACGATAATGAATCAGTAAAAAACATAAAGATAACGAATATTAATAAGATGACTAGAGAATTCTTCCACTATTGAAAAGAGGGTACATACTTCAGCCGATTGGTCGAACACACATCTTACAATAGGGTATAACTTTGATATTGGATAATAATTAACGCTAATTATATAATATTATGAGTCAAAATAGAGAGGATATATTATGGTTTAAGTTGTCTATTAAGAATCATCGTCTCTGTTGTATTCTCTTAGACTAAGAATGTAAGCATATAATTCTACAATTAATTATTTATCTCAACCATTTTGCTATTGTCTAGCCACTCGTTAATTCGTCCAAGCTTTCACCCTCGTGGTTATGATTCAAGCATATACACATTTACAATAGCTAGCTTACTTTATAACTAATATTAATCTACGAGGAAGATTGGCATGTATATCTCCAGGTTTGCTTAAATTTAGAAGTACTTAAATCGATTGAAAAAGCAATGGATGGGGAGAAGAACATGTACCTGTTCGAGCATGCTTTCTTTCCTTCTGGCCTTGTCCACTGACAAAGTGAGACATGACTTTAAGACAGCAAGTGGTATATGTATATCTGACGCTGCACCATGTCTTTCTATTTCTGTTGTAGGCAGTATCGGAAGTGGGAATGTGAGTAAGATCAGAGGACGGGAAGCAATTTGATTGCAAGATGTTGGTGCCTCGATCAACCCGATTCAGCTCCGCAAAATAATTCTTCCTTGTTTTCTAGAAATGGGTCTTCCTAATCAGAAGAAGAACCAGCTTGGGCTGCCATGGAAGAACATTGATAAGTTTCCCTGTGAACAAAGCTACGAACTTCGACCTTGTTTAGTGGTTTCTGGCAAAATCGAGGTGACAAACGTGATGGGTTGGACGAGGACTTGAGTTTAGATATAAGGATGGTCAAAATCGGTGATTAAATGAAAGAGGTATATATGATTTGTGTTTAGGAGAGCCAATATGGAAACAAGAACAGCCTCCCTCCTCCTCCCCTTCCTAAAAGTGACGGGAAGGCTCCCAAATTTTCTGGAGCCTTTCAGCAAATGGTACAAAATTACTATTTAGTCCCTAGCTTTTGCTCGTTTATATTTTATTCATTATAGTTCCAAATTACATTCCGTTTGTGCTCACGCACTCGTATCGATGAGTACTATCCAAATACGTAAAGAAAAGTAGGAAAATATATGCACCTCAAAATTCCATTTAGTCCATTAAGAGCGTTTTCATCATTTTACTAAAATAAATTTATTCTCCACAAATATAAACGCGTCGATTATAATAATACGAAATACGTAATTTTAAATAGTGAAATCCAGGGACGGGATTTCACACTAATTGTTCATAAAACTAAATTGAACATGTAGTTTCATATTTAGTGCCTTTGAAACCGGCAGTTTTCATTCAAAACTTACCACATGAAACCTATAGCTTTCATGTTTAAATTGAACCTTTACATGTCTATAGAACCTAAATGTTCTATGATGTATGTCTATGAATTACCATATGACTAACCACGTTTTTGTTGTACCCTCTGTTTTAGGGACATGTTGAACTTGAACAAGCTCGATTTCATCGATTTGGAAGTATCTGGAAGAAACTACCTGAAGTGGGTTCAAGACGTGAAGTTTCATCTTACCTCAACGAGTCTTTGAGCCACCATTGAGGAACCTACCAATGACCAGTTGACAAAGCTTAAAAAGCTACTGCTATGATCTTCATCCAAAGACACGTCCATGATGCACTACAGACTAAGTACCTCGCTGAGGAGGACCCACACATCCACTGGCTTACTCTGGTAGATCGTTTCGATCACCAGAAAGACATTTACTTGCTTGAAGAAAGACACGACTAGCAGTATTTACGCTTCCAAGACTTTAAGTATGTGAATGAATACAACTATGAAGTTTGTAGAATCCGATCATTGTTTTGTAAAGAAGACTTAACCAAATAGGATCTACTGGAAAAGACCTATTCAACATTCAATGCCACCAATATTGTTCTGCATCAATAATATAGGGCACATAAGTTCACCAAATTTTCGGATTTGAACTTTGTTTTACTTCTCACTAAAAAGCAGAACTAACTTTTCATGAAAAATCATCAAGCTTAACCCATTATCTCGAACGCTCCGCCTGAAGCACATACGACTAATTCTAGCAGCAAAAAATGACGAAAAAACCGTCTTGGCCTTGGAAATGGGCAGCAAGCCTACCCACAGGCCCGAGGTCAACAGAGCAGAGACCCACCAATGGGAGAAAATTTGACCCAAAAGTGCTAACCTGCCCCTAAGGCCCCAAACTTTAAGAATAAGGGAAAAGTTACCATTCAATTAGTTTCCACTGAATTGAACATGTGATACTGTTGTGGATCAAATGATCATTGGTCGTACGTATGCCGAGCTACCATTAAGGCCATTGCTATGTATCATTCCCATCGTGAGTCTAACTTTTCCATGTGGAACATCCCGAATATGCTACTACATCTATGGAGATTTCAAATTTTCAAGAAACATTAGCTCCTATGGAAGAATAAAATTTTATTTTTCTAGACATGTTTTTAGGGTGTTTTGCCTCTATTGGCACCCACTAGGTGTGGCCGACCCGCCCTTATTTTCTAGGTTTATGGTTTGATTTTTGGACAATTTTTCTAAGTTTTTGGAATAATTTGTTTAGATTGGTTTGTTTTGAATTATGGATAATTATTTTTCTATGGATATTATTTCTAGATTGATTAATTAAATGAATGGAATTATATTTAGCATGTGACCGATTCAATTAATTTATTTCTAGGTATGACTAGTGGGGATGTTAGTTGTCTGACTGATAGTGCTACCACGCACACCATCTTGCATGAGAAACACTATTTTACTAACTTCGTATCGAAAAATGAAACTCTGACAACCCTCTTAAGCTCATCCAACCTGATAGAAGGATACGGAAAAACCCATATGATGTTGTATAATGGTACAATTTTAACCATTAAAGAGGCCCTCTATTCTCCACATTTCGGAAGAACGTTGCTGAGTTTTAGAGATATTTGAGATAATCAATATCATGTTGAAACCACTGAAGAGAATGGTTCTGAATTTCTTTGTATCACTTCTTATGAGTATGGCAAAAAACATATTCACAAAAAGTTAGAACGTTTCCTAAAGGGGTTGTACATCACAACCATTCGAGGTATAGAGACCCACCATGTGGCCGACCTTGTGCCTAGGTTCCAGAGCACGTTGTTGCTTTAGCATGACCATATAAGACATCCTAGACGTGACATGATGCGTTATATCTTCAAATCATCACATGGACATCATTTACCTCCTTACGTTGGATTTCCGCCATGCAAAGCTTGTTCTTTGGGAAAGTTGAACACTCAACCCTCAATTACAAAGATTATTCACAATCCTCCTAAGTTTCTTTAGAGGATTCAAAGGGATATTTGTGGACCTATCCAATCAACATGCGGACCATTTAGACATTATGGTGTTGGTTAATGCATCGATGCGTTAGTCACATGTCTGCTTATTGTCCACACGCAATGCTGCACTTACAAAACTCCTAGCTCAAATAGTTAACCTAAGGGCTAGCGGTGGGCACAGTGTGGTTCGGTGCGGTTCCACCCCTAAACCGGAACTGGAACCGGAAAATATCAACGATTTGGTTTGGTGCAGTTCCACTTAAATTTATTACTAGAACCTTACGGTTCGGTCTACACTTCCACTTAAATTTATTACTAGAACCTTACGGTTCGGTCTACACCGGTTCCGATTTGGTTCTTGCCGGTTTACTATTCCGAATATTAAATTATTTGAACACCAAATCATCATGCATTCAAATACATCTTCTAATGTAATTGTCTTTGGTAGTGGCACCAAGTCAACAAAAAGAGAACTAAAAGAGATATACATTGGTCAGCAAACTTGGCCATATGTGTCAATTGTCATGAGTCTCTTCGCACATAATTGATTGGACAATGCAACAAAAGTCGATAGACACATTATCTCTGTGGTATCAAAATGCTTGTCCAATACCAAAATTTCTTTGCTTTTTTCATTTGCCTTGTAACCAATCTTGATTCTTGACCAAGTATATTGGTCAGTCGGTCAACAAACAAAAAATGAAGAAGCAAACTGTAGGTTTATTTTAGACAGAGAGCAAGCAGCAGCTCCTGTACACAATCAAGCAACTTATTTCAGAGAGCAAGCATAATCAAACAACTTATTTCAGAGAGGAAGCATGGGTTGACAAATATACACCCACTCTTTCTATAGGTATAAGTTTAATTACATGTATACACCCAATTTAATTACAGGTATAAATTTAATACACACCCACAAATATACACCCAGTTTTAAAAGTTTGAAGAAGCAAATTGCAAGTATAAATTTAATTACACAACAATTAAACTATCCCATCCCATATGATCTCTTTCATGTATCAATTAATTATATATCTTATTCGTTGAATTCAAAATTATATATCTTACAACTCAAACTAGTAAGGAAGGTGCTAACAAAATTAAAGTTACATACATACCATCACTAGTAAAAGGTGATAAGTTAGGACTGAATAGCTTATGAATTCCCAATGCTAGATGTGCCACCATTCCTTAGAACATATAAAAATCAAGAACTCATTAGAAAATAAGAAAGTAAGCATGCAACAAAACAAGAGAAAAAAACAAAAACAAAGTAATGAAAAAACAAATATTCATACCTACTTCAAGTGCTTCATAAAACTATATCTTCTAAGATTGTCTCGTCATCTAAAATTGAGATGTTATCTAACATCAACCAATTTTGAGTACAAATTAACCTCTCTACCATTAGAGGAGTCAATGAAGAACAATATGAGTTCACAATCCTTCCTCATGTGCTAAAGGCAGATTTTGAAGTTACCTTTGAGACCGGAATTGCAAGAACTTCCTTTGCAATTATTGCCAACATTGGGTATTTAACACCATTCAATTTCCACCAATTTAAAATATCAAAATCTTTACCTACTTCCACTTTTTCATTTCGATCTAACAAGTACCTATCAAACTCATGGTCCGAAAGCATGGTATTACTTGCTTCAACTTCTTTTATCCAACTTTCTCCATTTGTGCACATTTTCCCCCCTTCCATGTTGTTTTGGATCAGCCCCACCAATAGTAGTTGTAGTACTAGTAGTATTAGAACAACTATTAGCACTAGAACCACTTGGTTGGTTGGAAAAAGGAACATATTCATCATATAGTTTGAAGATTAGGCTTTTTATCTCATCCTTCTTAGCCATGGCTTCATCAATACTACACCCATGATGCTTCAAAATATGTGGCACATAGCCCAGTTTATATCTTGATCAAGCACAAGTCCCACAAATAGAAAAGGATTCACTTTAACAAGATCACCCCAATACTTATCAAATTTTACCTTCATGCTTAATGCCATTTCATGCAATATCAAGCTTGTGTAGGTTTGAGTCAATAACATATCTTCTTTGACAAACAAATCAACTATCTCTTCGTCAATTGCAAGCAAATCAGAAAAAGTACTATGACAAGCCGGATGTAAAGTAACACTCATCTTCAATGTCATTTGATAGAACACTTTCAAAAATTTGACAAAGATAGCGGCATTGCTCCAATCTTCCATATTTTGGTGGCCCATACCTCTTTTTACCATTGGAAGGTCCACCCACATGTTCTTCTTCTCAACAAAAATCTTCACCAAACCATGACAAGTATGAAATCTCATAATCTCCCATTCTCACAAAAGCATTTTCAAATTTCATAGCCTTCATTAACATCAAATAGGTGGAATTCCACCTAGTTGGCACATCTAAGAAAACAAGACCTTGCATTCAATTTTTTCCTTCTTAACACAACTCCTAAAAGCTTCCACCCTTTGTGGAGAAGACGTTACATACACCAACGCATTCCTACTAGCTAAGATGGATTTATCTAATGTCATCAACCCATCTTGAACTATCAAGTTAACAATATGAGCACAACACCTGACATGCATGTGCTTTCCCTCAAGAATCATTCGTGAATTTTGCCAATGACACATCTTTGTCTTCAAATAATCTATTGCAACCTTGTTTGAAGAAGCATTATCGACTGTGATGGTTAGTACATTCTCCAAACCCCATTCTAGCAAACAAACCTCAAGAAGTTTTCCAATGGAGTTCCCCTTGTGATTAGCTATGACACAAAAGTTTAGTATTCTTTTGTGCAACTTCCAATTACTATCTATGAAATGTTCCGTTATCACCAATTAGTTTACCTTTTGAAGACTTGTCCAGGTGTTGGTTGTGAGGCTAACTCTGTTTTCAATTTTGCTTTCATTTCATCGTACATAAGGACAAAGTGCCTCGCAAGTGCCCTACGAGATGGTGGATAAAAATGGGGGCAAACAACACTACAGAAAAACCTAAACCCTTTCCCTTCAACATGGCTAAACGGCAACTCATCTACGACAACCATTTGTACCAATGCCTTTATGCAATCCTCTTTCGTATTCCCCCTAGCCATAAGAGTACCAACACCATCATTAAAAGACAAAATCTTTTGCCTTTTATCATGATTTATTCCCGGGTAACTCTTACATCTTCCTCCCTCAATATGTTTTGTAATAGTTGAAGTACCATTTCCAGAAGGGTTAGCAGCAAAGGTAGTAGAACAGTGCTTACACCTAGCTCTCCTTCTAATAATTGTTTCTTCGGTCCCATCTGGCTTCACAATGTTTTCTATGTCATCATATTCAACAAAATGCTCCCACACTTTTGCCTTACGCCTATTGTTCACAAGATGAGGCAATGGAGATATACCACCCGGTTGAGTTAGTGATTGTGCTTGGGGTGGAGCTGGTGGTTTGGGTTGTGGTGGAGTTGGTGGTTGGGATTGGGTTTGAGTTGGTGGTTAGGATTGGGTTTGAGTTAGTGTTAATGGTGTTGGACCTGGTAATGACGAAGGTGATGATGAAGAAACAGATGCAACAAAAGAACAAAAACCATGTGATTTTGATTGGTTCGTCATCCCTAAAATAAACACACAAAAAAACCCAAATTCAACACAGAGTTTGTCATTCACATACATATTCTGAATTATAGGAATATACTGGAATGTTATCTTCATTTCTCTCCGTCCGTTGCATCAGTATATAAAAAACTCCTAATAATCTAACCCGTCTATTGGAATAAGAACGGACAATGACACACCTTTAGTTCTCTCCGTTTGTTGCACTTGATAATCTAACTCGTTGGTCGGCACAAGGTTTCCAAGAAATAGAAGGAACTAATGGCTCCAACCACAAATCTTTCGCCTCAGGTTTATTCTTCTGCCCCTGCATCATTCAATGTACAGGCCAAAAAAGACACATTAAGGGATTAGAAAAAGATCTCATCAATTAACTACACTCATATTCCAAGAGGAGGCAGAGAAGACAATACCTCTGCAAAGCAATTGAGGAATAATTACTCTAAACATGAAGGTTACTGAATAAATTGTCATCTTCAAGCTCCTAAATAAATTGTTTGTATGACATCAACCCTTCTCTGAAAAGTTATTCAGTATGTCACATTACTCGGTGAAAATAATATATCCCCAACCCAAAGATACCAATTAAATTAAGAGAATCAATAAACAGTCAAGCTTGTCAGGAGGTTTATTTAAGTTGAACGCCAAGAAGGAGCATAGTAGATTTAAAAACAAATCAAATTAAACCAAATAAAAACCAAAAATCATTCTCCAATACTCATTTTATTTCACATGAAAAAATTTGGAAAAGAGAGATAACACCTATTTGTAACCACTTATAAAGTGAAAATTATGACATTTTCATAGCCTTGCATCAGTTGATCCTTGAATTTAAACAAGACATTTCAATAATATAGATCATGCAAGTATTAAGCTACAGTTACTAAGCAGTATACTGTACAGACTAATCTAAGCAATTCAACAAGCATAACCTTATTCGTAGGTTTCAACAATCATCTAGTTAAAAATTAGAATGCTAGTAATCTAGCCTACACGACCTTAATTAAAGATTTGCAAAAACAAAAAAACAAATACTACTACCAAAGAAAAGGAGAAAAGCCACATAAAGTATTGTCATGTATTATGATGCTGAATCCCAATATGAGAATAAGAAAAAGACCAAAATTTTCTAATTAAAAATATTAAAATTTCTAAGACCAAAATTTGTAAACATTAAGTGGTTCCCAACAACATAAACCATGCCCAGGCTTCCTTATATCAGACTCTTGTACCATTGACTTAGCTTAAACTGCATACTTTCTTTTATCTATGTCAAAAGATTTTAACAATGCTTTTAGATCATATAGCAATGGAAGTTTGATCAACTTCACACTTCCAGTGGAACTCAACCATATTCCTGATCTCAAATATGAGAATAGATAGAGAAAATACCAAGGAACTGTGTGAGTTGTCGTGGAGGACGGATCGAAGGAGGACGAAGTGTCCGAGCTGTTGCGGAGGAAGGATGATGAGGGTCGTCGCAGTTGAGGTTGTGGGCTGAATCGTTGATATTTTGGATGAAAGGTCTGAGGTCGTGAGTGGGTGGGTGGTCGTCGGTCTGCTCTTTGTGTGAAATGGGATGGGGGAATCAGGAATGGGGTGTGAGTCTGTGAGGCCGTGTGTGTGAGTGAGTGAGGTAAGGGTGTGGTGAGTGAGAGTGAACCCTAATTGGGATGAAATCCAATGCTTTGAAATTTGGTGAAACCAATTTTTCAACCAATCATACCATGACATGTGTGTATACATATAATTAAATCATTTATTATTAATAAAATGGTTCGGTTCGGTTCTGGCCGATTCATGGTCATTCGAAACCGGAACTGGAACCGGTTTGAACGGTCCGGTTTGGTTTTTGGCTCAAAGTTGACTTTTCCGATCAACACGGTTTTTTTTTTTTTGGTTTTTTTCATACGGTTCGATGCAGTTTATGGTTTGGTGGTTTTTATGCCCACCCCTACTGAGGGCTCACCACCCTGATTATCCGATTAAGTCAATTCGACTGGATAATGCTAAAGAGTTTACGTCACATACTTTTGACAATTATTGCATGTCTTTTGAGAGTGAAGTTGAACATCATGTACCCCATGTTCACACCCAAAACAGCCTAGGCAGAAGCTTTCATAAAGTGTCTTCAATTGGTAACTCAGACTTTGGTTATGCGAACCAAATTGCTAGTATCTGCTTTGAGCTATGCAATATTGCACACGGCTATATTGGCTTGCCTGAGACCTACCGCTACCCAACCTCATTCACCATTACAGTTGGTTACTGGATACGAGCCCGGCGTCTCACATTTACGTGTGTCTGGGTGCGCAGTTTATGTGCCAATAACGCTGCCACTATGTACCAAAATGGGTCCTCAGAGAAGAATAAGAGTCTACTTCGGTTATGATTCGCCATCAATTATTTACTACTTAGAGCCCTTGACATGAGACCTATTTACCGCACATTTTACGGATTGTCACTTCGATAAGACAATCTTTCCGTCGTTAAGGGGAGATAAGAACCTAACGTTCCAGTCTGAAATTGAAGTGCGTTGTATTCTAGATCTTCAGAGCATTGCTCAAAGCATGCCAAATGCTTTTACTGATCTAGCAAAGGTGACGAGATCACATATACCCATTGCAAATGCACTTGTAAGGATCGACGTACCTAAAGTATGCCGTATTAACACCCTGGAAGGCCAAACCGTCCTTGAAGGTGGGGTGACCGCACCTTCCACGCACCCGATACGTTGGTGGCTAGCCAATTATTTGCTCTTACCTTGAAGCATGGCAAACCTCCTGGTTCAAAGGATTCACAACCTTGGAAGAGGAAAACGGCACAAACTAGTGACACTAGTCTGCATCTGACCATCGTTTACTCATCTATTCCAACGCATGAGGTTATTCTAGATTATCGTGATGTCTTAGATGAGATAACCCGGTCCCCCGAGAATCGCAAGATTTTGGTCCACTACGTAGTATTGGATAAGGTTTAGATTCGGAATGAGATGATCATCGACGATGCATTTGCGTACACAGTAGCTACTAACATCAAGCTTAGCGATGACATTGAACCACATTTCGTTGATAAATGTTGACGTAGAACCGATTCGTCAAACTGGAAACAAGCAATCCAGGTCAACCTCGATTCACTTGCAAAACATAAGGTGTTTGGGCTCGTAGCTTATATTTCACCATATGTGAAGCTTGTGGGCTACAAGTGGGTTTTCGCAAAGAAGCGTAATAAGAAGAATGAAATAGTGCGATACAAAGCACGCCTTGTAGAGCAAGGCTTCTCTCAACACCCTGTGATTGTTTATGAGGAGACATATTCTCCCATAATAGACGTCATAACGTTCCGCTACCTTATCAGTTTGGTAGTTTTCGAAAAGCTGAATATGCAGCTTATGGATGTGGTAACCGCGTATCTCTATGGGGATCTAGATACGAAAATCTACATGAAAGTTCCAAAAGGACTTCCATTGACTGGTTCAAATAGTTCTAGACCACGAAACACTCTCTGGATTAGTTAAGGGGATCATTCTACGAATTGAAACAATTTGGGCGGATGTTGTATAACCATCTAAGTGAATATTTGACAAGTCAGGGTTATGTGAACAATGAATTATGCCCATGTGTGTTCATTAAGAAGTCACATTCCGAATTTGTGATCGTTGAAGTTTATGTCAACAACATGACCTCATCGAAACTCCCGCAGAGCTTGAGGAAATTGTCGTTCACTTGAAATCAAAATTTGAGATGATTGATCTTGGGAAAACTCAATATTATCTTGGCTTGGAGGTCGAGCATTGTTCGGATGGAATCCTAGTGCATAAATCAAATTACACCCAAAAATGTGTTGCGACGTTTTAATGAGGATAAAGCGAAGCTTTCAAGTACTCATATGGTCATCCGGACTCTAGATGCTAAACAAAATCCTTTTTGTCCCAAAGAGGATGAGGAAGTAATTTTGGAGCCTGAAATTCCATACCTAAGTGCAATTGGCGCTTTATTGTACTTGGTTCAATGCACTAGACCTAACATCTAATATGATGTTAATCTTTTGGCTAGATACATCAACGCGCCTACACGCATACACTGGAATGGTGTTAAAGACATTTTTGGCTACCTCAAAGGTATGACAAATTTGGGCTTGTTATACACCTACGAATCCTCGAGAGGAGCCGCCGCCCCCTCAATCCTCGGGTTGATTCACGCCTCATTGGTTATGTAGATGCTAGTTATCTGTTTGACCCACATAAGACACGTTCTCAAACGCGCTATGTCTTTACCAATAGAGGCACCGTAATATCTTGGAGGTTTACCAAGCAAACACTAGTTGCGACTTCTTTGAACCATGCTGAAATTCTTGCCTTGCATGAATCCTCGTGTGAATGCTTTTGGTTGAGAATAGTCATGGAACATATTCGAAGCACTAGTGGTCTTACTTTCGTTATTGACATTCCTACGACGCTTTGAAGATAATGCAGCATGTATCGAGTAGTTAAAGAAGGGATACATCAAGGAAGACAACACCAAGCACATTACACCAAAGTTCTTTTACTCTCACTAGCAACAACAGCCTCAAAACATTGTAGTCAAGCAAATCCGTTCCTCGGACAATGTGGTCAATCTCTTCACCAAGTCATTGCCCGAGTCTACTTTTCATAAGTTCGTCCAAGGAATCGGTATGTGTAAATTATCTGAGTTGAATTGCTTGTAGTTCTCTTATTTGGAAGTTATGTCTAACTCAGAAAGAGTATCCAAAAACATGCTCACTTGATCTTAATGTACTCTCTTTCCTACGATTAGGAGCATTTTTCTTACTAGATTTTTGCTACTTAACGAGGTTTTGATGAGGCACCCATCCTGAGATGATCATACTCTGTTGAGTTCACTACTTTTGTCTCATATGACGTTTGTTTTAAACATTATGCATACTTCTCACTTTTCTCCTTAGTCTATGGGTTTTTACCTACCTTAGGTTTTACCATAGCGAGGTTTGGTGAGTTTTACTACCAATGCATACTTTCTTTAATTTGAGACTCACATTCGCCCGTTGTGTCAACGACTTCATCAACTGTTCTACCTTATCTGCTGAAAACCTGATGCGATGTTTTGTTTGAGTATTTACACACTCAAGGGGGAGTGTTGTAGTCATATTTAATATAGGAATGTGATTGTGTAAATCCTAGTATATCTAGAGATATCTTAGAATATTCTCTAAGTTAGATATTATCCTATTAGAATTGTCATCCTATTAGGGTAAAGAATTAACCTTCCCTACTGAAGTGAAATACAACACACCTCACAATTGAATCTCTCTTCTCTCTCTCTTGCCGTCGGCCTCCCCATCTCTATTTCCTTATAATAGTTCAGTAAATTAGGCCTACAACATAGACCATATAATACTAGTTATTTTCATGTAATTGCGCATTACAAAGATCTTTGTCCTCTTTTTTGACAGTTTATCTTTATGTACTCCAAGTCCAAATTGAAAGTCCAGCTTAAGTGGATCATTGGGCTTTTGTTTATTATTGGGCTGACTGTCAATGAGAACTAGGGACTGATGCTTTTTTTTTTCCTGTTACTTTTGTAAGACTGAACAATTTATCGGAGTTCGAATCTTTTTTTCATAAATTTGAGTAATTTAGAGAAGAATATTGATCTGTTAGGTCAAAGGACAAGGAGTTTGTAGATGTAAAGAAAAACCACAACTTAATTTGGCAAAATCTTTTCTTCTTTGGATGTAAATGATAACATTTTGTTTTGTTTGCTTAAAATGAGATAGATGATGGTAAATTTGAAAGTTCCTCGTAGCTTATCATTAACTAAACGAAATCGAAAAGAGGAAGAAAAGTTGACCAAACTCAAGTTTTGAATTTTACAGAAATCATCTTCATCACTTCTGTCAAACTGTCGTGGTTATCACCATCAATATTTAATAGCAGGCTAAGTCAAACCATAAAGCCTAAAGAGACCCTTTTTTTTTTTTTTTTTTTTTTGCTGCGAAATGTCTGATTTCACAAGTTATGAAATAGGGAAGTTGTTTTGCAATTTGGAAGTGCATTTTGTGGGGCAAATGCATTTTAAACACCAACTAAAAGAGGCACCAAAACAGTACGTACGTACATCGACGATTCTGTTCTCGTTTTGTCATTTGATTGATTACTTAATTGGCTCCAAAGGTAATGACGTATATTAGGATTATTATTATTATTATTTATTAATATTTGAATGCGCAAGATACAGTAGTATAATGAACATGAAAACTGATAATCATTCCACTGAGGCATTGACTAAAACAGTGTTTATTGGTGGTGAATTAGGATAGATTGATCTAGCCGCTCTCCCCCTTCTTCTCTCTCGCACGAAGCCAACCCCAAAACCAACTCAGCGCCGCTGACTTCTTCCTTGAGTTGGGGTTACAACCCCCGCTTTTTATTGCTTTCCTTCTCCTCCCTCTCATTTCTTTAGTTATGCTGGTGTATTGCACTTGTGATGTCCTTGGTTGTCGATTTGAGAAATCACCCCTTATTTTCTGTGCTTTCTTTGAAGTCCTCCTGGCGGTGCTTGCCATATCCCACTACTACAAAAGAAGTTATCACTGCCGAAACAAAAACTGACAAGAACTCCAATTTCTGTCTGAAATTTGGTAAAAATCCGACATAAAACCATGCAATGTCGGATTGGAATAGTGACACCACTGCTAGGGTCACGAAAGGGCTTCGATGTCGGTTTGTCCGCTTAATCCGCCACGAAGCAGCATTATTTGCTATTTATTGGTGTTTATAACTGTTCTTTTGCATCTCCGCAAACCCAATCCTTGCCCTACATCCCTCCTCATTCAACCTTAAACATCCATCCTCTTCCACCTTGTTTATCTACCTCTTCTCTCCACCTACCGTCCTTCCCAGAACCTCTTCTCAAAGTCGTGTTGCTGCTTTGCCCAAATCGAGGGTGTTTTAGGTGCCCTCATAGCACCATCCACTTCTTTTTTGTTTCAGTTTTTGTTTCTACTTGCAGGTGCTTGTATTCATGGTTCAAATATGTTGGCTCTTCTTCGGTGTTGAGGCTTTGGTGGCGAAAATTGGTTGGGGCTTTTTCCTTGTTGCATGTTCTTTTGTTTTGTGTTGCGAACCTTTCATTGAAACGCAGAGTTGATTTTCTTCCGATGACTAGATGTGTGGTTGCTGGCGAGGTGACGGTGACTGTGAAGGTCGGGCTTGAGGATTAGGATTTTTTCCCTGCATTTTTGTTGATTGGGCTTTGGCCAACCCCACCTTATTGGGCTAATTTGATGTACTTGTACCGGACCTTCTTCTATCAATGAAATTGCTTGCTTTGTTTTCCACAACCACTATAAGTGAAATGCTAAGGAGACTTTCTCAAAGTGAGACTCTATATGAACTCTCTACCACATCATAGATCAACTTCCGTATCAACATTATAAAACATTATGCAAAATACATGAAATGACAAAGAGCTCATAAAGAAACTCACATTTGAGATAGTCTCCTTAATATTTCTCTTCCGATTCTCTTTTTCGAAAACAAAAAAAAAAACAAAACAAAACAAAACAAAAAACTCTCATAGCTTACCAACAAATCAAACAAATATACCACGTGTTTGGTCTGGTGTAAGTATCCACATGATCAAGTTTACAAGTATATGTAAACAAAAAAAAAAAAAACATATATTATGAAAATATCTTTGAGCGATAACCGAGTATTTCATCCGATAAGAGCCTACTTAATTTTGTTACGTGTTATAATACTCTATGTATTGGATTCGATCTTTGGATTAAGTAATGATTTTTGCAAATATCACCTAAGATTTGCTTAATGTCAGATAGCTATTGATAGGATTAAAAGCACATCACAAAGTAGCACATAAATGTCTTATTAATTTTCTTTATTAACACTAAGATTTGTCAATTGTAGCATATGAAAATAAGGGTCTTTTCTGCAGAAAATTGTTTGATCTAACTACTTAAAATGTCACAAAAACTGGGCTGCTATCCCTACTGACCAGCCACCGAAAAATAATTATTAGACCGACTTACATTTATTTAAATTCAACAAAATTTTATATGTAGACACTAGACACACAGCGGACACTCTCACAAAGTTTTGGGATTTTTGGAGTTGATTTGCTATTTTAATTAAATCAAACAAAAACAGGACATAAGGAAATTTTAAATAATAAAAATAGAGTGTAGTCCACAAGTTAAGAAAACTAGTTAGGGGAATAGCTACCCACCAACAAATAATCATACAAACATGTTATGTTTCATTCAAATTCCTTTTATTTCTAGATGAAGATGCTCAAGTTGGCTCAATGTTAGAACTCAATCTATTACTCTTTCTTCCGTAGTATGTTAAGAGAATGACATTTTCAACTTAACTTAGTCCCTAGCATGCAATCTAGAATGGTGAGTTCATATATTTAGTAAGTAGAAATCATTAAGAATGAAAAGAGTTTGAGTCATCACAAGGTATCGAAAGTACTAGCGTTGTCTTATTTATCCTAGAAATCGATTCACATATGTTAATCACAATTAATAAGCACTACTCTAGAATATATGTGGGTCCTCATTCAATAAGGGTGGACACACACATATTCATAGCATTAGTCTTGGTTTGGTATTGATGTGCTTTGAAAAAATATTGCTTCTACTGTGCTGTGAAAATAAGCTCATTTTTGCTGCTTCACGTTTTCAGCTTTTTTTCACCCAAAACTATGAAAATAAACTGTTTTAAGTTTTTACCAAACACATTTTTGAGCTCAGCTTTTTTTTATACCCACTTTTTATAAAAGCACCTCAGTACCAAACTAGTACTTAGAATCCTAGATATGCTTACTGAGTACGCATCCATAAAAAAACACATAAAGAATTCATCACTGACATAAGTAGTGAACCAATTTTCATCATTTCATAAAAGAAATTGAAACGAAATGTCAAAATATATTTGCAATCATATTCGGGGCTTCAAAACAGCCCCTAACTTCTGAAAATTTAACTATACATAATTCTTAAATTAAACTAAAAGAAAGACATGAGCTGAGAAGATAAAACTGAAAGAAGAGAATGTCAAGATTTCCTCATTCCTCCTCTATTCCTTCCTCTCCCAATTACCATGCCACCTTGCCGCTGGGCATTCTTTACCTCTCCCATAACTCACCAAACTTAATAGCCACTTTATTATCATAAAGAGAGGAAATGGAAATACACTGTTAACTCCTTGCTAGCCTCTTAGTATTTCACCGGCCATAGCCTTTATGTCAATTAATCGTCATCTTTATTTCCAATTTAACTTTGATATTTGAAGCAGTGTGCTAATTAGCTGGTGGGAATACATTTGCTTTCTCTTTCTCATGAAAAAGAAAGATTAAGGCCATTCTACACGTGGTGATCAACTTTCCTGCATAACAAGAAAAATTAAATGTATCAATAAACCTAAAGGAGCATTTTTGCTCACCACCATTTATAGTATTGTATGTTCACCATCCTATTTATCATAGTTAGATGAGTTTGAATTTCGAGATTCGTGTAATAGATAGGCACAAATCCAAAATTTAAATTTATCTAACGATGATAATGGGGTGGTGAGTATACACCACACTAAATAGTGGTGAGCAAAAATGCACTCTAAACCCAATGGCACACACAAATGCAAGTAAAAAAATATGCAAGATAATTCTCAGTTCAATTGACTAGCCCATAAAGCTTAAGAATTATAATATAATTCCTTAAAATTTTACTCCATCAAAAACACATATAAACCTGCCATGACCTTAATTAAGGGCAAACTTATCATTAGAAAATGTAGTTTTTAGGGATAAAATAAATAGTAAATATGCACTCATCAGCTATAACTTTTTCTTCACATATATGATAAGTAGTTATACATCCCATTGTACATTACATTAACTCAGATTTTGGGTGATTGTGGGGTGGGGGGTAAAGCCGGGAAATGAAGGACAAAACTAAAAGGTGTGGTTAATTGGAGGAGAGACACACGTTAGTTATCTTTATATTTTCTAGTTATTTTATTAGTCACTTTCAACAAATGTCAAGTTTTCTTTTTATAATTTTTTGTCATGCAAATTAAAAAAAAACAAGAACTACCATTTTAAATTTAAGCAACAACGGCCATTTAAAAATATGAATTTAATCAACAAGACATAAACGTTACAAAATGCTATCTTTAACAGAGCGAGAAAGCAACAACAATCACAAAACCTTTGAGTTAACATATTAAAACAATTGAACTAAAAGAATGCAACTGAAGATTAATTAAAAGAAAGAAAAAGGAAGAAAAATTGGTCTTCAACACTTGCTTATGAGCTAACGCATGAATGTGGCCTTGAAATGTGACATGTTCAAAACGTGGTGCAACTACACACGCACACTTTTCAAAGTAAGAAAGCAGACACAGTTTGACCAACTATGTGTGCGTCTTTGAATTTCAAATGAAGTAAGTTCGCGGAAAGTAGAAAGCACCATGGCATTACAGAAGCCCATACGTCAGACACAAAACTAAGCAAAATGACAAACATATAGTCGGCACTGAGACTTGTCTATTTGAACCAAAAGGTTATTTTATATTAGAATTTAGAATCACAAATTGAAAACCATAATTTGTGATTAGGACAAGAAATACTGGTTCAAGCCCCTGTTATTCTCTCCTTTTAGGCCCAGATAATTTTATTATGTCCGTGACCACAGTTAAGTAGACTCATCAGCTCGGAGCATCGGGGGAAAACGGGTTCAAGTCACTGTTATTCATCTCTCCGGCCCCGAGAAGACTATAGAGAATTTTACCCTGTCTGTGACCACAGTTAAGCAGACTCACCAGGTCGGGTCCCAGAATTTATCTAGTTACACGTCAACAACCCCACTCTTCCCATGCCATAGAGCTTGTCAGTATTTGCTGATTTCAAAAGCTTTTATCAATTCAAGTTTTTATTCAAAAAGAAAAAAAAAATGAAGGTAGGGGAGAGGAAGGGCTACAGTGAGGGGCTCCTTAAGTCAAATAAGATTTTGTTAAATTAGGATGTTAGATTAGCCATCGATAAAATTTAAACTCACATCATCATATATGAACTCAATATTTTTCTCCCATTATGATAGAGGGCCACTTGTGCTCTTCAATAATTCAATTTGGCTTTTTAGTTGAAGAATGGGAGGGGGTTGGAGACGGAGGGTACTGGTTGTGGTAGACCTGACAATTTCTTACACGACTTGTTAACACGATATGTAAACGA
Organism: Malus sylvestris; assembly: GCF_916048215.2. Taxonomy (NCBI): domain Eukaryota; kingdom Viridiplantae; phylum Streptophyta; class Magnoliopsida; order Rosales; family Rosaceae; genus Malus; species Malus sylvestris. The sequence goes on from NC_062275.1 coordinate 17,450,501, forward strand.
CACGAAAATAACAGGTTTTGGGTCAACAAGATAACTAATCGGGTCATTATCGGGTCACACGATAATAACCCGTTAATAATGGGTCCTTAACAGGTTTACACGAGAGTGACACGCAGGTAACCTATTTCGACACGATAAAAAAAAGTTATTTTGATGATTTTAATTTTTTAAACTACTAAAAAAAAACTTACTATAAAATAAAATAGATATAATGAACATGTATATATTGTTTATTAATTATTATTCTATATAAATTTTAAAATTTAAGTTTTATTTATTTATTTATTTATTTTTATAGGATATTATAGGCAAAGATTGAGATTAAAAATCATAAAACACATTAAAAATAAAAATATCAAATAATTTTAAAATACCAAACACATTAAAAAAATTATAATAATTAATTTACATGTGCGAAAAATATGAAAAAAAATATGCAAATTGTGAAATCCCATTCCTGGATTTTACCCACGTATTTGTATTATTGAGGTTTTATATTATTTTTGAGAATTTATGTTTGAATTTAGATTTTTTATTAAACTAGTTACGAAAAGTGAAGTTTGGAAATTATTTATTTAAAACTCGTAGACATTTCGAGGTCACAATTTATATCTTTGGATAGGGCTCGATCTCACGAACGCGTAGACGCAAACCATTCGTGAAACAGAGCTATAACGAAGAAATTAGAGACGTCTTGGTTTAAAAAAAAAAAAAAAAAAAAAAAAGAAGAGGGACTGAATGCTGCCAGGTGGCAGGAAGAGAGAGAAGAAGACGAGGTTGCGGGAGAGAAAAGGAGGGGAAATGAGAGACCCGAAATGTGTCATTTTTGACCCGCGAACCACCATTTTTGACCCGACCATATCTCCTTCATCCGACTTCTGATTTGGGTGATCTTGGTGTCTATGGAAAGCTCTTAACGAGTCCTACATCTATGTAGTGTTATATTTCCATTTTTCATTTCAATTTTTCTAGCTCAAAGCCACAAAGTACTGAGGGTTTTCCAGCGAGTATTCTCATTTTATGGTGATTGCGACATTGATTACCGTTGATCACCACTACCAATAGACTCCCCTCAACCCCTAGAGCAAGGCCTACGCATTGGATGAGGCATCAGAGTTTGTTTTGGCGATGAATCAAGGTAACACCCATTTCTAGGGTTTCCGGCGAGTTTGGATGAAATTGGGACACTTCCTGGCCAAATTGGCCTTTGCCACATGTATGAAAATTTCTCCCCTCATTGAGATATACTTGCCTGTAAAATTTGGTAATTTTTTAAAATAGTTGAATTTTCCGGCGAGTTGGGGCTGCCGATCGCCACCCACGGAGGCGCGTGGCCAGTGGGTTGATGATGTCTTCCTAAGTTCAATTACATGCCCTGATTCCATAATTGATATCCATATGACTTAACTTGATCAAAATAGGAATCGACAATCCGATCGTTGGATCGTCACCAAACTTTAATGCGTTATAGAACATAATATTTGAGGATAACTGGAACTAATAGATCGGGAATCCGACTTACGGATCTTCCCGAATTAGATTTCTAAGTTAGTAAAATTAATTGCTAACCGTCACCTAATTCTAGCAATTGGCAGAGATCCGACCGTCGGATCGTTATGAAATTTTAGTATGTGGTTCTAAAAGTGTAATGGGGACTTTGGGAGGTTACGGATCAAAAATTTGATAGGCGGATCTTTCGGGTTAAATTGCTAGGGTATGGACCTCACCGTTGACTGAGAGTTGTCTTTTGGTCAACATGTCTCGAACCATTTGAATTACAAAAATTAGTATTACTAAAGACTCAGTGAGGCTTTGCGAACTTGTCTCGGTGAGTGACTTTAATATATGTGATATGGTGATTACCCGATTCTTTATATTAATATCCTTTGTGGATATGACATGGTTTTATAAATGTGTTTTCTGTTAAAATGTGATTCTTTTATAATTGGCCATCGATATATTTTTATTAAATGTGATTTGATTCATGGATTGGTAATATTTGTGAAAAAGTGATTTGAATTGCATATTGAAATGTTTTGTAAATTGAGGGCTAGTAGGGGACTATGACCCTGCTTGGTTAATCCGCATTACAGGGTCACTAGTGGTTCTGCTTGGTTAATTCACATTGGAGGACCATACTATATATGGATCGTGCTTAGTTAATCTGCGTTGGGCGATCCTTATGGCCATTTATACTTAGGGGTGATCATGCTTGGTTAATCCGCGTTGGGTGATCACTGCCTAATAGTTTTGTAGGTGTGACTTTGCTTGGTTAATCCACTTTGGGGGGTCACTACCTACCTGATTATCTTGACCCTGCTCGGTTAATCCGCATTGGGGGACTATACTATATGTGGATCGTGTTTGGTTAATCCGCGTTGGGCGATCCTTATGGCCATGTATGCTTAGGAGTGATCATGCTTGGTTAATCCGAATTGGGTGATCACTTCCTAATAGCTGTAAGAGTGAATCTGCTTGGTTAATCCGCATTGGGGGTCACTGTCTACTTGGTTACCTTCTCAGAGGTGGCTCTACTTGGCTAATCCGTTTTTGGGGGCCACTTTGTGTTTGGTTACTTATGTAGGCTTCGGCCGAACTGCATCCCTCTAGCCCTAGTTTTTAATGCACATATGAATGATGGTTTTTGAGTATTTTGGTGGTTTGAATAGGAAAAGCCGTTGGATGTCTGTGTGACTCATTCGGAGTTTTCAGTGACTTGATTATGATTTCACAAAGCATGATTCTATACTCGATGTTTATAGATTGTGATCGATGGTCTGTTTTTATTGAATATCACATACTTGTATTATTATCACTCACTCGAGCCTCGCAGCTTATATAGAGTGCCTGATTTGCCTAGTGTACCATTCATATAATGTAGGCATTGATTTTACATGTGACAGGTCTGGGTAGATTACGAGAAACCGCTTGATATTTTGGTTCCATTGAGTGGTCCATAATCCTTACTCTTGCTCATTTCCATAAGGTTATCGTAGAATCCTAGATTCGAGTGAATGGGAATTACCCACAATAGATCTTGTGAATACAAATTAGAATTACCATGTTATTATTCATCATCCAAGTAGAGAATTATATAGAGTTCCTTGGTTAAATTCGTGAAATGATATGTTATCACATTGTTTGATTAACGTAATTAAATGCTAAGATCGTGCATCTTTGATTCATGAATTGATTAATTGACAGGATTGTGGAATGACGCTGGATATGAGTGTTGTTATTATGATTATTTTAGTTGATCAATGTTTCTAGAGAATAATATTGTGCATTGTTAATTCTTTAATATGTTATACGCTATGAGTTGTAATTTTATGTGGGAAACATGATGCTTTATGTGATGGATGAAGTGGAAATGTTAATCGTCATGTGAGATTGTTATGTTGGATATCATTATTATTGTTATGATTAGACTTGTTGATAAATATGGCTAGAGAATATGATTGTGCTCAATCGTTTGTTCTTTGAAATATTGCATGATATGCATTGTGGTATATTGTTGAGACATAACGATTTATGTGATGAATATTCGAGTGTAGTGAAATAATGAACTACGAATGGCTTGATCCTTATTTATGGTACGTAGGCAGTCTAACGAGGATGTTAGATGTAGCCATAAAGTCTACGAAGAATTATTGCACAGTTGGTTCTTAAGTTATGTTAGAGATACCAGTATTTGGTGACGTCACGTGTCGATCCTGGACGTATGTCGGGATCGGGGCATGACACAAATGCTCGTAGTCGCATCCTCTATGCTTTGAGGATGGGTATATGATCGTTTGATTTTTTAAAACCATACAAACTCTCATGAATAGTATTTTTAAGGGGGTTCAAAATAAACAAAATTCATAATCATTAATGTATAAGTTTGAAAGATATGAAAGAATAATAAACGTTCATAATTACATCCTCAACGCTGAGACAATGCTTACATGGTCGTTTAGATTTTTAAAACCCTCCAAATCTCATGAACAATGTTTTTTACTTGAGTGCAAAATTGATAAAATTAATAATAATTATTGTACAAGTGTGAAAAATGTAATCACTCGTAATGAAAACTTTACAACTTTCATGAAGGGATCAACTCCGAAATTTAGTATGTATATACTAATTTTAGTATTATGTTTTACATTTTTTTGGGGTCAAATTATGTTTTTCATTTTCTTTTTTATTGATTTAAAAAATATTTTTCTTAATGGGTAACGGGTAACGGGTCGGGTCATATTACTTGATAATATTAACGGGTTGATTTCGGGTCGGGTCATATTACCCGTTTACTTTAACGGATATTACACTACACGACCTGTTAAGCTATTGGGTATGACACGAAAACGATACGAACATGAGAAACACAACACGAATGCCAGGTCTAGTTTGTGGCCCTGTTCGTTTGTATTTTTCTCTATCTTTTGCTTTTTAATTTTGTTTGGTAAGGATAAAATTGTGTTTTAAAAAATAAAATAAATTAATAGGAATTCAGACAGAAAATGATATTTAAATAGAAAAACACTCTTGATTACTATGTCTTTTCATTTCAAGAGGCTAATTGAGTCGATGTGGTGCTGGATAACGATTCATACAACAACTAATAAAGCATGCACCATGCGTAACTTTACAAGCAATGATCCACATGTAAAACAAATTACCTTTTAATCTGTGAATTATCAAATTTTCAATCACTTTTCAAAATTAAATACCACCTTCTCTATATTTCAACCAAACCATTTATACGTTGCATTTAGTTTGTTAAACTTCTATGAGATCATTTGGATTGAAAACAAACGATACCCAATCCAAAGAGAGGATCCGAATTGAAAATGCTTACAACAAATCAAATAGGAAAAAGAATAGGAAGGGTACCGGAATGGGAAGTAGGAGTATGGTGTCTGACCGTGTTTGGCAAGATGTATGGAGGCTAAGGGCTGATTTGGTGTTGTTGTGTTTTGAAAAAAAACTGTTTTTTGCTATGCTGTGAAAATAAGCAGCTGTAAAATAAAGTAACAGAGTGTTTGGTAAACTTTTTTGTATAAGTTCTTTTGGAAAAGAAAAAAAGCAGTATGATAGTGTTCTGTAAACTTTTATGTAAAACAGTTGTGACCGCGTGAAATGATCAAAATGGTATAATACTAGATGTGCTATGACAAGCCATGACGTCATTTGCTGGCAACCTCTTCACCTTTGTCTTCCTCCCCCTCCTCATCTTCTCCTTCCGCATGGTCGTCGAAAATGGGACCCACCTCCTCACCTCCTTCGTCGACCGCGACCCTTCTCTCAAATCCCTCCTCTCCTACCTCGATCTCATTGGCACTGGCAATACCAACCACCATTCTCCCATATCTCCAGTTGAGTCCCCTTCTTCGATCTCTCTCTGCCGCCGATACCACCCATTTCTTCACCTCATCTGTGTCGGAACCTTAGACTATGATTTCTTCTTCGGCGATGACGACGACGCTTGCTCACTCTTCGGCCCCAATCCTTATTTTCTCCTCCTCCTCCTCTCACTCCACCTCCAAATTAGGGTTTAATGGAATTGACGGGACTAGGGTTTCTGAAATTGTGCGCTCCAGCCTCACGTTCAAGGCTGAGAAATTCACCATTTTTTATGACAGGGCTAGAGGCAAAGATGGCAATGGAGAAAGCAATGAAGGGGAGGAGAAAGGCGGCAATGAAGAAATGGACGATCGGGCTGTCAATTTGCAATTCTTGATCAACGGATTGGAGCTGGGTCGCTGGGACATGGCAACATTGTTCTTCCTCCTGAAAGTGTGAGGAATCAGGAGAAACTTTGAAAATAAGCCACTTTTTGAAGCTGCTTTTGCAGCTTCCACTTTTTAGTTTTTTTTTTCATCTGAAACTTTGAAAAAAAGCTGGTTTGGGGTGTTTACCAAACACCGAAAACTCTCCCATCTTTTTTTCATACCAACTTGTTTTTAAAACCACCTCAACCCCAAACCATACCTAAGAGTGCCAAATAAACTGAAGTTTTTTTTTATATGGAGGTGTTGCAACAATACTTTGGCGGTGCGGAGGAATCTAGCCCGAAGGAGGATGCGAGTGGAGACGACATGCGTTTTGTGTGGTTCGTTTGAGGAAACAGATGAGCATCTGTTCTTTGGGTGTGAATTTTGCCGGGTCATTTGGTATTGCTGCCCTTTACAGATTGATGTGGATGCCGTCAAAGGGGTGGATTTTCTGGAAAGTTGGAAGAAGATTGAAGCACGGTTTAAGGATGAAGCTGTAAGAGGCGAGCTGCTACAGGAAGTTGTTTTCGGCCTTTGGAGAATATGGAAATATCGGAATGCATTGGCTTTTGAAGGTACCTATAAAACTCCAAAGGATGCGATTGATTTATCACAAAGCCATATTCAAGAGTTTAGAGATGCCCAGCTGGTAAAGACAAGGGAGAAGGAGCATTGCGGGAAACCTTCAACGTCGGTTTTTGCTGGGCAACAAGTTCGATGGAAATGTCCTAGTTTTGGGACTTTGAAAATTAATTGTGATGGGGCATGGCATGGGAAATCAATGTTAGGTGGCTATGGGTGGTGGTGCGAGATTTTGCGGGACTTTTGCAGATGGCTGGTGGGGTGGGAGGTAAGTTTTTCAATGATGCAGCTATGGTTGAAGCGGCTGCAATTCGTGCAGCTTTGGTGATATGTAGGGACATGCATTACGAGATGGTAGAGATAGAGTCTAATGCTCTATCTCTTATCAACATGATAAATGAGGAATGCTCAATTGATGCAAACTTGGAATGCTTCATTTTTGATATTCAGAATTTGGCATCTCAGATTCGGGAGGTTAAGTTTATGCATGTTCAACGGAATGGCAACCTCACTGCCCATGCAGTAGTTTTCTATGCTACCTAGTAGTGGTTCAATCCTAAGAGATGATTATAGTCCTGAATTTTTTTTTAATATTCTTGCAAAAGATGAAATGTTTATATTAGAATTTAATAAAAAAAATTTAAAAAAGGAAAAAGAATAGCATTCATTGTTTTTTTATTAATAAAGGCAAACTCACCTCACCTCATCAGTTACATACGATACGACTCCGAAGGTGCTGCAATTACAAAAAAAAAAAAAAAAGAAACCAACAAAAACTCCTATATCCAATAAGGCGTCCAGGTTCATCCTCTGCTAAATACCAAGATTCGTACCTAACCCCTCCTTATAAATTAAAGCCCTAAATCCATACTTTCCCACTCAAATCGCACCATTCCTGAATTTGATAATCCCTGCCCGTCAGATTACACTTTGATTCATTCATTTTTTAATCCACCAAATAATCCTCCATTATTATCTACTTAATTATAAACCCCTAACTAATATCTGCTCCTTTGAAGCACAGAGCCGCAGAGGCAAAAATTAAAAACAGAGGCCTTTCGACCTTGGTCACCTCCTTCAATGGCGTCCATGGCCACCCTTTTCGTCAAAACCCCCTACCCCTCTCACTCTTTCCCCAAAACTTCAACTACCCATTTCTTCCCGGCCCTCAAGCTCTCAACCCATCTCGGGTCCAAGCCCAGGACCCCCCAGAGGCTCCGAATTTCAAACGGGTTGATCGAGCCGGACGGCGGGAAGCTCGTCGAGCTCTTCGTCCATGAGTCGAAGAAGGGCGAGACGAAGAAAGAGGCGGCGGCGCTGCCCAGGATCAAGCTTTCAAGGATCGACCTCCAATGGGTTCACGTGATCAGCGAAGGCTGGTCGAGCCCTCTCCGCGGATTCATGAGAGAATCCGAGTTCCTCCAAACTCTTCATTTCAATTCACTCCGACTCGATGACGGGTCGGTAGTGAATATGTCCGTGCCGATCGTTCTGGCCATCGACGACGCGCAGAAACGCCGGATCTGCGAATCGACCAGAGTCGCGCTTGTCGACTCGGATGATAATCTGATCGCTATTTTGAAAGAGTAAGATGATCTTCCTCTCCCTATTTCCTTTCAAAGCTTGTTAATATTTTCACTTTAGATAGCATGTTTTGATTGTAAATATCATTTCTTTTCGCCAAAGTAAAATTATTTTTCTTGGGTTACAATTTTAAGATTATCTCCGACCATTAGCTTCAGAAAGTTTAGGTTTTAACTCAGAAATATATTTTCTCCTCCAATCTGATCTAAAATTAAATAATGAATTTAGGTTAATTTTTTTTAAATTAACTTTTTTATAAAAAAAAATGTAGATTATCCTAAATTAGTTTTATGAACATTTTAACTAAAAATATTTAAATTTCGATAAATATTAAAAAATCATTAAATCAATACATAAAAAGTGAGTTTTGTATAAATGTTTGAACAAATGTATAGGTATTTATAGAGTTTTGGGTGAATTTTGAGTTAAATAAATTTTTCTAATTATTTTAACTGTTGAATTTAAATTTGGGTCGTTAGATTTTTTTTTTTTAGTTTGATTTGATTATATTCGATCTCAGCTGTTAGATTTAATAAATATATAAATATAAAACTAAAAAACAAATTTGAATGTAGGCCGTTGGATCAACCAACGGCCAGTTGATCTCAGCTGTTGCTCGTGAAACTAGCCGTTGGATTAATGACGCAGGTGATCGACATGCCCACGTGGGTGGGGCATGCCGGTATCTGCCTTGGGCTCGTTGCTCATGTGCGTGCATTTGCCTTCCAACTGTCGAGTTTCACTCGTGTTGGTGGGGCCCACACCATTTCGCGTTGGTGCGTCTGCCTTCCAACCGCCCGGTTTCTGGCTTTTTTTTTTCTTCAGGTTTTAGGTTTTAGGTTTTAGGCTCAAATTAGAACTAGGGTTGGAATGAACTGGGGGGAATATAAGGAAAATTATAGGTTTTAGACCATGTGTTGGAGTTGGCCTAAAGGAGGGAATCTTTTTTTTTTTTTTTTTTTCGGTCTTTTCAAGCGTTCCTTTACTTTTATAATGATAAATGATTTAAGTGGTCATAATATGAACACCGAAAAAATCTCATCCAAATGGTCTATATGCCTTTCCACTCGACAATATTATTGATTGTGACCGGGAATTTTGGGTCTCTATCACATACATGTCAATATGTCATGTGATGAGAAAAAACGATAAATATATGTTTTTTTATTGTTTATTATTGAACTTTTAGTATTAAACTTAAAAGTGAGTGACCATGCATTTTCGAACATTTTGAGTTACATGATTTTGGTTTTGAAAAGCAAGATTTTTCTTATTTCCTAGTAGTTAGAGGGTGGTAAAAATAGGAACTCAACTATAGAAGTGGAGCAGTAGAAATATTATGAATTCTTTTCTCTTATCATATTAGCTGTACACATTTCTAAAGAACAATTGTGAAATTATACAATTTGAAATCTTAGATCATCATATATTTATCGATGTAGAGCATTTGATTTTGTTGGACTTCAAACATTTAGGATTTTTAAACTCTTTGCGTTCATCTTTGAATATATGCAAATATATATTGATGCCACATTGCATCCAGTCATTTTCTTAAGAGGAATATTCAATTTAATGTCTTCAAGCATTTGCTGGTTGGAGAGTTGTACATGTCCCAAGTTTTCTTTTGCAACTTTTATCCCAACCATCGTGGCATTATCACATTGGGTTCTACAACATGGTTGCGATTTCTAATTGGTTATATATGGATATTTATGTCATCATGTGATGCATACCATGTTGTAGAACACAGTGTGATAATGCCATGGTGGTAAGGGACAAAGTTGGGAAGTGGAGTAGTGTACTTTCTCGTTTATGTGTCTGATGATAAAACCTGAGTATAAGAACATGTTCTGCTCCTTTTGGGTTCAAAATGAAGTTAGTATATGAAATTGTATGTCTTATCCCATGACTTGCCATGGTTTCTGATGCCTAGCTCTTTTATTTATTTGGCAGCATTGAGATCTATAAGCACCATAAAGAAGAACGGATTGCCCGCACTTGGGGAACAACTGCCCCTGGTTTACCTTATGTTGATCAAGCCATAACCAATGCAGGAAATTGGCTGATTGGAGGTGACCTAGAGGTTCTAGAACCTATAAAGTACAATGATGGCCTTGATCGCTTCCGATTGTCTCCTGCACAACTCCGTGAAGAATTCACAAAGCGCAATGCTGACGCTGTATTTGCGTTTCAGCTGCGAAATCCTGTCCACAATGGACATGCTTTGTTGATGACTGATACCCGTCGTCGGCTTCTTGAGATGGGCTACAAGAACCCCATTCTGTTGCTTCATCCATTAGGAGGCTATACAAAGGCAGATGACGTTCCACTTAGTTGGCGAATGAAACAACATGAGAAGGTATAGAAACGTTTTGTTTGCTGAAAGCCCTAACTAAATTGCGTGTCTGCTTGTCCTTAGCCAAATACTGAATTCTGTTCGATATTGTTCTAATATTTCTTCAGGTTCTTGAGGATGGTGTCCTTGATCCCGAGACGACTGTTGTTTCCATTTTTCCCTCTCCCATGCACTATGCTGGCCCAACTGAGGTGCAGTGGCATGCAAAGGCTAGGATCAATGCAGGGGCCGACTTTTACATTGTTGGTCGGGATCCTGCAGGTATGGGTCATCCAACTGAGAAGAGAGATCTGTATGATGCCGATCATGGCAAGAAAGTATTAAGCATGGCACCTGGACTGGAGCGACTTAACATCCTTCCCTTCAAGGTAAGTCAATTATCTGGCAGTGATACTATTTGCCCTTCTTGTATGATATCTTCCGTCATTTAAGTTATTCCCTTGCAGGTTGCTGCTTATGATAAAACTCAAGGCAAAATGGCATTTTTTGATCCCTCGAGGCCTCAGGACTTCCTTTTCATATCTGGCACAAAGGTACGAGTTCTTTTAATGTTGTTTCCAACATGCTTTTTTCTTTATTGTTATAATCAACCATTCAAAGTAGTATTTAAAGAAAAACACATTGATTTTAAGTGCATAAACTAAGTTTAGTTTATCTAAAAGACATTGCAAATTACTATGACAGATGCGAACACTTGCAAGGAACAAAGAGAACCCTCCCGAAGGATTCATGTGCCCTAGTGGCTGGGAGGTGCTAGTTGACTACTATGACAGTTTGGCTCCTGCGGACAATGGTAAAGTCCCAGAAGCTGTTCCAGCCTAGGTGGAGTTGATGTATCATATTGTGCTTGCACTATTTGGGAGTTAGCTAATCTAGTCTCCTTTATGTAATCAAGATTGCCTGATTAGTCTCCTTTGTGTGATCAAGATTTCCTAAGAATCTCTCACCTGTTTCGAATAAAACCGTGTGAGCCACTGGTGCAGAGAAATGATACTTGCCTCAACTGTAATTAGTGCCATGTAATTACATCTTGCATCACTGCATTTGTGCACTCCCGTGGTACGTTGTATCATGTGGTTTTCTTCTGTAGAACATTAGATTGTGCTATGCCTTTACTATGGCAAAATATTCCTCTACGGTATGCACTGGTTATGATTTAAGATGCTGGATCCAAAAGAAAAGCATGATCAAATTCTCTCAATTTCTTGTCTTAGAGCATAGATTTAGTTTGGAACATTTTTAGATTTGACAACCAGCATCCAATTGCTCCATACTGTTAGGTGGGGGTTCGAACTTGGGTGTAATGCTACGAGGACTCTGCCTCGGCCAACTACTCTAACCTGTGTTTGCTATCCCTTTTTGGACAGCTGAATATGGGCTTACCTTCAACTGGTATGAACCTGAAAACCCAACTTATGGGCCAAGATATGGCTACACACCCAATGCACGCACTCCATTGTCTCTAACTTAATCGCTATGTATTTGCAAACCTGTCCAGAAGTTCCACCATAACCACCCAAAAACAATTCGTTCCTTTGACTTCCTCTGAAGACATTAATCCTCTCCAAATCCCTTAAATTCAACTCATAAAACACAGCGAAACACAAATATATTGAATACCAACGTGTTGTACCTTCTAACACCAAATATTTGTCTGTCCCTGAACTGCAAGAGCAAGAGCACAGCTATCTGGAACAAAGCTTGGGGTAGAAGGTTTATCCATAGGATGTTGGTGATCACCGTTCAACCCATGGGCAGCCTCTCCATAAGCTCTTTGGCAGGCTTATCGGTGGCGAGAGCCAAAGCAGCCATTGTGTCCATAATCAGATTCAACAACAGCAGTTAGACCGTTGTTAAAGGTCATTCACTGACCGAGGCAGTTGCACAAAGTTGATCACAAGAGTTGCAACATTTATTGTGAGCTGGAAGTGGACAAACTTTTGGATGTTGGCAGAAACTACTCTTCCCCATCTTAAAACAATTACCGAAGTTGCAAAATTGTCATCTAAAATGACAATGTCTGAGCTCTTCTTGGCAACTTCGGTGCCCTGAATCCTCATCGAGAGTCCTATGTCCGCTTCCTTGGCAACTACCTGGCCTTTCTGCATTCTTTGTTCCAGTGTGTAGTTGCGAAATTCTACACCTTCTACCACTGCTTCTTGGGCTTCCTCCTAGTCAGGCTTAAGTATACCACACTCACTAGCTATTGCTTTAGCGGTCGCCAGTGATCAATTCCACCTGCACCTCGACAAACTGGCAAGCTTCTACTGCTTCCTTCACTCCTGGCCTATATGGATCCTTTAGACCTACCAATCCTAATAGGATCAAGCTGCTTTCTTCGAGCTTCTTGTACTTCTTTTCGTCATTATTATGCTTATCCTGAACTTGTTTGTGTGCCAAAGCAATGCATCGGAGACTGCTTGTTGCCATGGCTAATCTGCTCAAACTTCAACCTTTCATCATCATTCAGATCTTTTGTGACACAGACGCATCGTAGTAACTCGAGCATATTTCTAGTATCATTTTTGCAGTTTCTTTCCAATGCACATGGGTAGCATTGTCTGCCTTTCTTCTAATCAAAACCCCGCTTCGTTTCTTATGTGAATTGAAGGCTTCAACATGATGAATGACACATTTGTTTCAATTCATCCATGTCCATATGCAGCTCCAGAGTAGCCCATGAAAGAATGGCTTTTTCAGTACGACTACCCGAAAACTCAAATCCCGATCCTGAACTAGGCCTATACACACTATCAGTCGTGTTAAATGCAACTCCTCGATTAAATCGAGAAGATAATGAGAAATTGATGAATAAGAAGCATCATCTTCCACAGATTTCTGTCCAAGCCAAAAATTTGTATCCTTCATCTCATTGAGTGTCAGCGTGCCAGTTTTGTCTGTACAAATTACGGTGGCACATCCTATAATCTCGCAAGCAGAGAGCCTCCGCACCAGAGTGCTCTGCAATCATCCTCTTCATTGAATAAGTGAGAGTGAAAGTGACAGCAAAAGGGAAGCCTTCAAGAATTGCAATCACAACAACTACTGCAACTGCTACAATGTTGACCGTAACATTCACCACATCATCGATCTTCGCCTTGCTGCCCTCAAACTTGCCAAATTCACTCTCGTTCTTCGCGTTGTCCGTGAAGTAACGCGCTACCAAGCCCTAAACCATGAATGCAACACCCAAGTCAATCTTCGCCATTAGCGGGTTTAGTTTACTTAGCCGCTCTTGTCATGGTGTCTGCCAATCACTCGTGTCACGGATGACCAAACTCATCATTTCGCCCCACGTCGAGTTCATGCCAACTAAAGCCACAAGCATTTGTCCATATCCATCGACCACTTTGGTTCTGGAATACAAGAACGGATTCTGGCCTCCATTAACTTCCACATGCTCACTCTCCCCTGTCATGCTTGATTTGTCCATCCACAAACAAATGTTGATAAGATTTCTACCACCTGAGAAAATATAATAAAAAATGTCTAAAATGCAAGAGAATAAGGTTATTATAGTATAGATAGCTCAAGTAATATCGTTGTCAACGATAATTGATATGAATAGTTTGTATTTAAAATCAATTCTTAGTTAACTATTTAACACAAGATTTAGAAAAAATTGAAATTGTGAATAGAAATAACAAAAACAAGTAATAAAAATAAGGCTAAATTACACAAAATTATTTCAACTATGAGTCGCATAACAATTTTATACCTCATGTTTTAAAAATTCTAATGTCATATATCCGTTAACATTTCTGTTAATTTTTCTATTAAATGCTGACGTGACATGAGCGAGACCCACTCTATTGCTAATTGGAATAAAAAATTAATTAATTAACAATAAATTATTTATTATTTATTTAACAAATAAATATTAATTATAAACAAATAATTTTGTGGGCCTCCTCATCCCAATCTCTCTCTCCCTCAAACTTTCCCAACATGCCCCAGAAAAACGGGCATCGACCATCCGGAAATATTTATGCTCCGTTCACCCTAAAATCTCTACCAAAACACACGAAATTTATCTCAAAACAAAGATCATAGATCAAAGAGTAGAAATATACCTTTTTTACACCAAGTCGTGGCCGGATAATGGCCTGAGAACGACCTGAGGTTGTCAGTCTGAAACTAGGCTTTTGGTTTCTTGCGAAATCGAGGCAGATTCGAGTCTCCCATCCTCTAATCCGAACCTCAGGATGAAGGGAAAGTCATCCGTGGTCCAAGTTTTGTCCAATCTAACGAGGAATTGACGGATTTTCATCAGAAAACCACGAGGTGGTGGTGGAGTCCATTTATGTTGTTGTACAGAGAAGATGAGAGGTTTGAGAAACTAGGGAGTTGAGCGTTGAGAGAGAAAAGAAGAGAGAGTGACACTGTTGTGGTGGTGGTCTAGTGATGGCCGTTCTCTAGGGCTCGGCTTCTCTGTGAACACAGAGAAGAAACGATGGTGAGCGTTGGGAGAGAAGGGAGAGTTTGAGGGAGAAAGAGAGATTGAGATGGGGCCCACCAAATTATTTTTTATAATTAAATATTAATTGTTAAGTAAATAACAACTAATTTTTTATTAATTAATTAATTTTTTATTCTAATTAGAAAAAAGTGAGCTTTGCTTATGCCACGTCAGCATTTAACAAAAAAGTTGACAGAGGTATGACATTGCAACAAATTCATAAGTTGACAGAGGTATGACATTGCAACAAATTCATAAGATGAAGTATGACATTGCAGTATTTAAAATATGAGGTATGAGATTGTTATGCGACTGATAATTAAGATACTTTTGTAATTTACCCTAAAAATGACTAAATTAATAAGAATGAAATCAGCAACAATAAAACAAACGTTTTGGCAAAATCAAAAGCAAAAGGCACAAGAGTTTAGCCTTCACTATTAACAATCCTACATAGTACTACCAATTACTTATGAATTATCACATATATGTTTTGAATGTTAGGTTTTTCTAATGTATATTCTCCTCGTGATATTCAACATGCAATCCATCTGTGTTTTCAGATCAAATATGAACATGCAAGACTCATTAAGTTTTATGAAAAACTTTCAAAAAAGCTTGCAACCCTTAAGAGTGTGATGTTTACTTTAAGTGAAATTATAATTATCAATCACAAGAAACCCTACTCAATTTCAGGGTGATATTCCAACATAAATTGTATCAAATTACTTGTCCAAACATTCTAATGGAAACTAAGCATTAAGATATATAGAAGTTTAAACGAATTCGATACCAAATTAGGTTGCCCATTGTGTAGCTTAGCCGAACTTTCCCTCCCTCTAATGTAAAAATATCAATGTACTCAAAATATATTTTCTAGACTGCTAATTAGTTTTTTTATAAAGTCTACATTATTCGAACCAGCCTCCGCAACAGTAAAGTATAAACTTTGGATAATGTTTGTATTCCTCCTTTTTGAGGAATGAGCTTATTTCTCACTTTTAAATAATATTATTTATCGTAAAAATTTATGATTAGAATCGTTTCCTTTCTTAATTTTTATTTGAAGAACATTCTTACAACAAATAAATGGACGGTTCATTATGAATATGTTACTTGGTAAATAAATTGTTAATTTATTCAATATATATGAATGACTAAACAATCTCTTATTTGAATGATTTTTGTATGGTTGATCTTCAAATAAAGACTAAGTATTTGAACAGTTCTGATATAAAAAAATATGTCATTTGCATGTAGAATGATAAACTCATTCTGGAGGGAGAAATGCGAGTATTATCCAAACTTTAAATGACACTTACAGTTGCTCTAATGAGTTTTATTTTATTTTTTGTTTTGTTGTAGAACTTTTATAAAATGAGCATGCTTGATTGACATGAAATAGTGTAATGAATTTTCTTTCTCACTAGGTGCAAACCTTCTAAAGAACAGACAACAGTGACCGGATTGTCACTATGTTTTCCAGTCACAAATGACATTACATCATTGGAACTAAGTTTTAATTATATTATCAACGAAATATATGTTGAACATACTTGTATCCTACAAATATATGTTGTACAACAAAGTATAAATTACATTACTATAGAATAATAAAAGAATTTAAAAAATATTAAACTAAAAATTATGTCAAACTATGACTTACACGAACGAGTAGTGTCGCTTCTGAATTGGGTCTTCAATCCTTCAAAATGAAAGCCACTTCAAATAGAGTTCTTCTTCGACTTCTTCCACTTGAGATAGCTGAAAATAGGTGTCTCAGGGACAGGAATAGACTTGACAACCCAACCAATTGGCCAAGAGACTGCTGCAATACCAACACAAGCACCCCACTGCCCCCAATTCAACCTTTCTGTATCTGCAAACTTCTTCAAATACTCCACCATCACCACCTGCAGCAAAATAGTGACGCCAATAATCCCCATAAACAACTTGTTGGTGTGGATTCCTCTGAACACATTCTTCTTCTCAAGCTTCCTAGCATTGAACTCATTGAACACCTGGCACAACACAAATGTGTTGAAGATCAATGTGTCCTTCACCTTGTCCTCCACGCCGAAGATCGATTTTCCTTTGAACTGCAATGTTAGGAGGATTGCAATCTGGTAGACTGCTTGAGGCAGGAGGTTCCTCCACATTATGTTGGTGATCAGAGGCTCTGTCCTCCCAACCGGCTTTTTCTTCATGAGCTCCTTCGTTGGCTTCTCTGTGGCGAGAGCCAGAGCACCTAGTGTGTCCATGATCAAATTCACCCACAGTAACTGAACAGCTGTTAACGGACTTCACCGGCGGAAATTGCCGCCACAAAGTTGATCACCAGCGCTGCGACATTGACGGTGAGTTGGAATTGGATGAACTTCTGGATGTTTTCGTAAACACATCTTCCCCACCTTAAAACCGTGGCCACCGACGAAAAGTTGTCGTCCATGATCACGATATCCGAGCATTCTTTCGCAACTTCTGTGCCTTGAATACCCATGGAAAGTCCGATGTCAGCTTCTTTCAATGCGGGCGCATCGTTCGTGCCATCCCCCGTCACTGCCACCACATGGCCTAGCTGTTTCAAGCACTGCACCATGAGAAGCTTGTCAAATGGGGAGGACCTTGCCATCACACAGATTTTGTCCACCTTCTCCATTCGTTCTTCGGGTGTGTAATTGCGAAATTGCACGCCTTCAATCACCGCACCGCTGAAGAACATGTCCTGATCAGGCTTGAGTATCCCGCATTCTGTGGCTATTGCCTTAGCAGTGAACACATTGTCGCCTGTGATCATTTTAACATTCACCCCTGCACGTTGACAGTCTTCAACAGCTTTCTTCACCCCTGGGCGGCATGGATCTTTTAACCCAACAAGGCCTAATAGTGTCAATCCATTTTCTTTTAGCAAATTTTTATGTTCTTGATCCACTTGCTCTTTTACCTCAATTTCTTTGTATGCAAAAGCAATGCATCTCAGGCTGCTCGCCGCCATACCTTGGATAATCTGCTCGAATTTCAATTTCGAGTTCTCATCCATATCTTTAAGAACTCCAGATGCATTGTAGTAACTTGTGCACATTGCTAATACCATCTCTGGAGCTCCTTTCCAATGTGCTTGCATATAATCGTCCGCCTTCCGCTTCATCAAAACCCCACTCCGTTTCTTCTGCGAATTGAAGGCCTCGACATAAAGAGTGTTACAACTCTTCACCACTTTCTGCATATCCATCTTAGCCACATGCACCGCCCATGAAAGAATCGCCTTCTCAGTAGGACTCCCCGAGATTTCAATTTTCGAACCCGAATTAGGCCTGAACACACTCCCGGTTGTGTTCAGAGCAACCCCTTCATGAATCAAATTACAAACAAAAGGAGATATAGATGAATACGCCTCTTCTTCCACGGGTTCCTCGCCAAGCCAAAACTTGGTCACCTTCATTTCATTCATGGTGAGAGTGCCTGTTTTGTCGGTACAAATGACGGTGGCAGACCCCATCGTCTCACAAGCAGAGAGCTTCCTCACCATCGCCTTATCTGCCATCATTCTCTTCATCGAATACGCAAGCGTTAGAGTCACAGCCAGAGGCAGGCCTTCCGGAATTGCCACCACAACAATTGTAACCGCAGCCGCGACAATCCCTACGACCGCGTTTAATATATCGTCAACTTTAGTCTTGCTGCCATTATACTCTTGGTTTCCATTCTCGTCCTCTGTATTTCCAGTGAAGTACCTAACCATCAAGACAATCAGGACTAAAAATGCAACTACTAAACCAACTTTACCAATCGATGACGTTAGCTTGTTGAGCCGAGCTTGCAGAGGCGTCTCTTCACCATTGTCGCGGCTGATTTGGCTCATCATTTCGCCCCATGTCGTGTTCATTCCAACAGAGGTTACAAGCATCCGAGCGTAGCCATCAACCACTTTTGTGCCAGAAAACAAGAAAGGATTCTGGTGGTGACTAATTTCGACATGATCACTCTCCCCTGTCATGCTCGATTCGTCTACTTGTAACGAATGGCCGTCTAGAAACAATCCATCGGCCGGAACTTGGTCTCCGATCTTTAAACAAATGACATCACCAACTACTATTTCGAATATTGAAATCTGCTGGCGCCTGCCGCCTCTCACAGCTTCGATTTGGACATTATCGCTGACTTTGGACAACTTATCAAATTGTCTATTCTGTCTAAAATTACTCACAGCAGATACAGAAATTACCAGAATGATTGCGAGAAATATACTTCCGCCATCGATCCATCCTTCTTTTAGGCCGTGCACTTTGATTCCCAAGGCGAGAGAAAGCGCAGCGCAGCCTAAGAGGATGAGAATTGTGAGGTCTTTGAAGGCCTCCAACACAAAGTGGAAGAACCCTTTTGTTGGTGGCTGCTTGTACGTGTTCGAGCCAAATGCCTTGAGTCTTTTCGCAATGTCGTCTGCGGGATCATCGCCACTATGGAATCCGTGCTCTGCGTCTGTTTTGAGAGCGGAGGCAATTTCTTCAACCCCTCCCAGCTCCTGAAGCTGGTTGAGATTTTTCTGCTTGACAAGGTTAGTGAGGGTAGTTTGATCAAAATGGAATAAGCTATCTGATGAATCAACAGTAATGGCGGCATAAGAAGTTGATCGAGATATTTTGGTGTTTTTGTATTTTGGTAGAGAAAGGTTGAAGGCTCTGGAGCAGTAGATTTTGGCAAAAGCCGAACGCCAATTTCTTTGGTGTTTGCTAAGAGTGCTTTTCTGAACATCGAAAAGCAGCCTGATTTCAATGCAACCCAGTTTTGCATGCAGGGTGGTAGACATGCTTAACTGGAAAGTGCTTTAAAGTTAGAGATAGTAAGAGATGAAAAGACCGCTTAAGTGAAAATTGCTACAATTTGGAGATTGTTATGGATGGAAAGACTGCTTAATTGAAAAGTGCTGCGAAGTTCAGAGATTGTTAAGAATGCAGTATGCGGTATGCATGCATGGATTAGCTGTGTGTGTGTGTGTCAAAACATCTTTGCATCATTCAGTACTTATAGCGGCTACTCGTTTCCTACAGAGGAGAATAAACGCTTTTCTTCTTCCTCTCGGTTACTTCGCAAAACATCTTTGCATCATTCAGTACTTATGGCGGCTACTCGTTTCCTACAGATGAGAATAAACGCTTTTCCTCTTCCTCTCTGTTACTTCGCAAACGTAAGTGTGTTAACAAGACACGTCGCATCTTTGTCGACAACAATTTCTCAGCTGGGCCAAAAGTCAAAAGCTTAAATTAAACGCATTGCCAAATAAAAGCAATGAGTTTGCTTGGTAATGGATGCAAACTGAAGGCTCCCCGAACTCGCTGGACATACGAATCATAAGAAAGTAACTGTTGATGAGTCCCATAAAAAAATTAAACTTTTTCTCTTCCTCACCCTTTCCCCTTCTGTTTCCGATTACTTCAGTGCATCTTTCTTTCACTTTCTCGCTCTTTTTCCCTTCTCGGTGAAAAACCAAAAGACACGCCCACCCATCCTTTTCTCAGTCAGCTGCATTGGACAGTATTTCAGCCTCGGTTTGTGTCGTTGTGTTGCGATGCTCGGATTAAATTAAAGCTGTTATGCATGGTGGGTTTTCTTGTAAGATGATTGAAGTTATTCATGGTGGATTTGGTGGTAGTGGAGGAGGAGGAAAACCAACAGAAAAAGAAAGGTGCACTGTAGTAAACAGAAGCGGAAGAGGAAAGGGTGAGGAAGAGAGACATTCTCATAACTATGAATACTCTATGGAAACACATCGTATTATCCATAGAAATTATGTTACAGAATGTCAACTTTTCTCCAACCCAAGCTCGTATAAATTAGGATCTGTGGATGCGTCCATTTAGATAGGTGAATATGTTCCGTTGGAAAAATATGCGCATTTCATTCCAAAAACCAGAACGTTTTAATTCTTGAAATTTCATGTCATCAACTCTCTTTCTCAAAATTCCTTTTCTCATCTATTATTCACTTTATAGTATGAACTTTTTGAAGGGAAATATTTGCCCAGTTACTTATGAAAGAAATAAGGAGCCGAAGTCAATGAATTGGGTGGTTTAGTTAGGCCAGTAGTTGAGGGTTAAACCAAACTGCTAGTTCGAACTCCATGTTCGATTCAGACCTAAATCGAACAAACTGGATCAATACAATGCGAGGTACATGTTGGAATAGATCTCTTAAGGGTTGACGCACAAATTAAGAGAAATCCTACATACTTGCCTAATTGATGCGTCTCCTACTCACTTTAAGAGTGCTTAAAATTAATTGGGATTACACTAGAGGCGTCTAGTGAAAAAAACAAGAAATCTGAGTAGTGCTACAAGAAATCTGTCTAGTGAAAAACAATTAAGTGGGACGATCCTGCTAAATCAGGTTACTACAATTGTGTGTTTTAATTATACAAATGTTATAAACTAAGACGTCCCATATAAGATTTGCTCTCAAATAATGTTTTTCCTTAGCATCATCTAAAGACCATCTTTAGAGAAATTCATTCGATCTCGAGACCATTTAGTCATCCATACGAATAGAACAAATTGACGGTTTGCGATGAGGATGTTACTTGTTACAATAAATGTCGATTTGTTCAACAAGTATAGATAGCTAAATGGTCTTCAAAATGAATAGACTTTTCTAGAGGTGATCTTCAGATAATAATAAAAAAATAATAAACAGAGATTCTGATCATAATATTTGTACGATGATATCACAAGCGTATTAATAAAAGAATTAAACAGAGGTGATCTTTAAGAAGTAGTTGCATCAAGTTTTCATAATTAGGAGATGGCAATTGTTATCACCAGTTCTCAACAGGTACAAATAGTTGCTAACACGAGTCACATAGTAGGGGCTCATATCAAAAGAAAAAAAAATCACAAAAACCTTTGTCTCGATAATCTAGTAGTCTAAGGAGAAAAGTGAGTAAATGCAAGATGTTAATGTTTCACATCTTCAATATGATCATCAATGCACACAAGAGTATGACCATCCTAGGATAGGTGCCTCATTAAATCTCATTAGGTTAGCAAAAACCCAATGGGAAAAAGCACTCCTGATTGTAGGAAAAAAAGTAGATTAAGGTGTTCGACAAACTCTCCAATTACTAGTTATGCAAATCTAAAAGTTTACACAATCTAATTTTATGAACAAGTTTATGAAAGGTGGACTTTGGCAACGACTTCGGAATACGTTGGCAAGATTGTCTTGGGATCGGATTTGTTCGACTTCAATCTTTTGATACTTATGTTGCTGATGAGTAAAGAAAAACTTCGCGGTAATATGCTTGGTATTGTCACATTTGATGTATCCTTTCTTTAATTGGTCGGTACATGCATCGTTTTCTTCATGAATCGTTGTTGGAATATCAACGATGAAAGAAAAACTATATGAGGTTCTAATGTGATCAATCACACTCCTCCACCAAAAACATTCACCCGATACTTCGTGTAGGGTTGTTCTCCAAGATATTGTAGTATCATTAATGGTAAAGACATAACCTGTTTGAGAATGCACTTTGTGTGGGTCAGATAAACAACCAGCATCCGCATAACCAACAAAGCGTACATCACTCTATGGATCATGAGGGTTGGATCTGCTCGGCAATGTTTAGAGATAAAATAAGCCCATATTTATTGTACCTTAAGGTAACACATGATGCCTTTAACATATATCCAGTGTTTGTGTGTTGGTGCGCTGCTGTATCTTAGTAAAATATTCACAGAAAATGAGATATCTGGTCTAGTACATTGAGCCAAGTACAATAAAGCGTTGATTGCAATTAGGTATGAAACTTCAAGTTCTAAGACCTCTTTGTCATCATCTTTAGATGGAATTGATCTTGTTTGGCATCCCGAGTTCAGACAATCATGGGAGTACACAAAGACTTCCCATTATCCTTATTAAAGTAGCACATCACCTTTTGGGTGTAGTTTGATTGGTGGACTAGTATACCATCATAACGATGCTCTATATATCCAGACCAAGAAATTATTGAGTTTTCCAAAGATCTCTCACCACAAATACTGATATTAGGTGTGTGCTAGTTTACTCAAGCTCCTCCAAACTCCTAATGAGATTTATGTCATCGACATAGACTACAACAATCGCAAATTCGGAATATGACTTATTAATGAAGAAGCAAGGGCATAACTTGTTATTTACATATCCCTAATTGATCAAATACTCTCTAAGACAGTTATACCACATTTGTTCGAATTGCTTCAATCCATAAATCGAATGTTTCAATGTAATAGAGAGAGTGTTCCGTGGTTTGGACTATTTGAGACAATGAATGTAAGTCCGTTAGGAACTTTTATGTAAATATCTGTATCTAGTCCCCATAAAGATATGACATGACCATATCCATAAGTTGCATATTCTACCTACTAGAAGGTACTGGACTAATAAGGTAACAAGATATTATGACATCTATCATGGGGAAATAAGTCTCCTAGTAGTCAATTTAAAGGTGGTGACTGAAGGCTTGCGCCACAAGGCGTGCTTTGTAATGCACTATTTCATTATTCTCATTACGCTTCCATACGAACATCCACGTATAGTTAACGGGCTTCACATCAGGTGATGTTGGAACTACAGATCCAAAAACTTTAGGCTTTGTTAAGGAATCAAGTTCAACCTAGATTGCTTCCTTTTATTTTAACAAATCGGTTCTACGTCGACATTCATCGACACGACGAGGTTCGATGTCAACGCTAATCAGAATCTCAGTAACTACTATAAATGCAAATGCATTGTAGACAATAATCTATTTTTGATTCTAAACTGCATCCAAGCTACCATAATGGTTATAAATATCTCGAAAGGCAGTTATGTCTCTTCCAGGACACTACCATAATCTAAAATAACTTCATGCGGTTGATCAAATGAGACAACGATAGGATCCAAACTAGTTTAACTAGTTTCTTATGTTTGTTTCTTCTTCCTAGGATACAAATCATTTGAACTAATAACTCTCCCACATTTCAGGGTGGGTGCATGTGATTGGCTAACCATTGGTGTATTGAGTTGCCTAACAATGAAGGCTAACTGTCCAACAAGGAAGACATGTCCATGGTCGATGTTAACTTGATGTCCATTAGGCACGCTTTTCCTTGCAGGCACATTTGCAGCAAGAATATGTGATCTCGTAACTTTTGCTAAATCAGTGAAAGCGTCTGACATGCTTTGGATAACACTGTGAAGATCTAGGATTCTCTGCACTTCAGTTTCAAATTGGACGGTTCAGGAATTAAGATGAGACAAAATGGGTACCATCCATGCTAATTTGCATCATTCATCATGAACATTGACGTTCTTATCTCTTCCTAATGACGGAAAGATTGTCTCATCAAAGTGACAATCCGTAAATCGAGTGGTAAAGAGATTGTCTGTCAAGGGCTCTAAGTAACAAATAATAAAAGGAGAATCACAACCAAAATAAATTCCTATTCTTCCTTGTGGTCCTATTTGGGCACATTACGATGGTGTAATTGGTACATAAATAGCACACACAGAGGCGTGTAAGTGCAAGATATCAGACTCGTACCAAGTAACCAACTATAACGAGAAGTAGAGGGGTGGAAAATGACTGCAAGCAGACTAACATAGTTGCTTGTAGAATAATAGTGGGTGGGAAAATAGCATTTAATTTTTTAACTTTTTAAGGTAGTTGAGATTATAATGTGGGTGGGAAAATAAGACCAGGTCTAGTAGCTCTCTAAAACAATTTGATATAAAAAAAAATTATGATTGTATTACCCTTGCTATTAATTTTGACTCTCTCTTTAAATTTTGCTCTAATTTGAGATTTCTTATGACATTTGTGTCATAATATTATTTTGGGTAAATTACACAAAATTACCTCAACTATTGGCCTAATCACAATTTCATACCTCATGTTTTAAACATTGCAGTATCATGCCTCAACTTATGAATTCGTTGCAATGTCAAACCTCCGTTAAAAAAAAATCGTTAATTATTCTATTAACTAATGACTAGGCAGACAAAGGGCCCACATCTTTGCCTAATTAAATTAAAAAAATTAAAAAATTAAAGATTTTTTTCTAATTTGAACAAAATTTTAATGAAAAAATCTCTCTTTCTCCCACCAGACAACTCTCTCTGAATTCCTCTAATCCCCGTAACCACAACACTAGGCCTGACAAATGGGTCGTGTCTGTCGTGTAGCACCTGTTATCTTAACGGGTCATGTCGTGTTACACCCGATAAGAAAAAAAAATATTTTTTTCTTAAATTTGCACATACCACACATTGCCACATAAATATTACTTCAAAACATTAAAACACATTTGTCGTTTAAGTACTACATATACACTTGATAATAAGAGCCTAATAAAAAAACATCCATACACTACTAGTCTATTACAAAATATTAAATGTGCAAGGATATGCAAAATGAAAGACTTTTTGTTCAAGGTTGTGAAAGCCTTTCTCAAAAGTTTAAACCTTGCCAATGGAACTCAAAGCTTGCAAGTTATTCATTTTACAAAATCCTCAATTTTCATCGATCATCATAAGGAAATTGTATTGGAACTTTGGCTTGATCTATTGACTTCAAGAGTTATGTTGATGATGTTTTCAATAAGGTTTTCCACGTCAGAACTCTTTTCCACATAAACTAAGTATAGAAAAACCAAACATTAAAAACTATTCAAATTATGAGAAGTTTACCAAAATAATTATGAAAAGAAATAAAACAATAGTACTATACCATATAAAAATATTTTACCTCCTTTCCAAATAGCCAATCTCATGTGCATAACAAACCTTGAACTTTTTCTGGTAACAATGAACTACGATATTGATCTAATACTCTACCCCCAATACTAAATGCAAATTCTGATGCAACAGTTGAAATGGAAATTGTTAACACATCTCGTGCTAACTGAGAAAGTATCGGATAATGAAAACGCTCCATTTGCCACCAAGAAAGAACATCTATGTCTACTTTTCTATCTATTCTTTTATCATCCAAATACTTCTACAATTCATTTTTTCATTTAAACTTGAACCATCGTAATTATTATCAAAATCCTACATCATAAAAAATAAAAACGAAAACATAATAAGAATCATTCATCATGTCAATTTCAAATATAATATCAACATTTTTATAGTACTACTAATACAAATATATAAAGTAAATAAAAACAAACTTAGGTTACCTCAAAGAGAGCATCTCCAGATTCTATTTGATCTCCAGATTCTATTTGATGATTGGCACTGAATTCACTGGAGTATTTGAATTATCAAGATGCGAAAGTTTTTCCAAGTACACACCAAAAAGAACATTCAATTTGTCATTAACCTTTGTAAATTCGACCGAATTCCCACCATGAAGCTTTGTGTAAGCCCAATCCACAAAATGCAATTTATAATGAGGGTCTAAGATGATTGCAATTGCCAAAATCAAATTGTACTCTAACCAATACTTCTCAAACTTCACGTACATGCAAGTCCCCATCTTAATTATGAAACTTTCAAAGTCATCCATGACTGCCTTAATTTGAAGCTGATTTACAAACACCTTAGGGAAGAAGAAATGAAGAAATTTGATGTGGGGTACTTTGTCCCAGAGAATAAGCATGTAACCTCATAAAAGTACCCTAAAAACATGGATATTTTCATTATTTTATCCCACTCTTCAGAAGAAGGACAACTACTAAATTTAGAATCACTCAACCCTAAATGAATCAAAGCATATCTATAGAAAATTGCACTATCTAGCATAATATAGGTTGAGTTCCATCTAGTAGGGACATCTTGTCTCAAACCTCTCCTACTATCCAAGATCCCTAATTGTCTACTACATTCATAAAACTTTAGTTTCCTAGCCTCAGAGCCCTTTATATACTTGATGCATTCACAAATCTTTATCACCAAAGAATCAATTTCTTTAAGTTCACCTTGGACTATCAAATTCAAAACATGAGCACAACAATGCACATGAAAGAAGTCACTATTCATCACGAGAAGACTTCTAAGATTCAATTGATTCTTCAAAATGCTAACAAAAGAAATATTTGAAGAAGCATTATCCAAAGTAATAGAAAATAACTTCTTCTCAATCCCCCAATTAGTCACCAATGCATTAATTTTCTTAGATAATGCAACACCAACATACAAAAGAGGCATGTGGCAAAAACTTAAAATTCTTTTAAGCAATTTCCAATCTTTGTCTACAAAGTGATTAGTAAGAGCAAGATACTCATCAGTGCCTTGCGAGGTCCATAAGTTTGATGTCAAACAAATTCTACCTTCAATTGAGCCTAACAAATTATGAAGCCTTCGTTTTTCATTTTTGAACATCCTCAACACACAAGCTTTAATTGTATTTCTACACGGTAACTTAATATCAGGTGATATATATGCAAAGAAAGCCCTAATTCCCTCATATTCAGAAAAACTAAAGGAAGATTATGCTTGATGATGGCCTCTACCAATAAGCCACAAATACCACAAGATCAAAGTTTTGAGAACATAATTCAGACATCGACAATAATCCACCAATCCGTCTAGTTTTCAAATGTCTATTCATATTACTTGTCCCATGATGACTATCATCTATCACCAATTTCTTATAATCTTTACATTGAGCACGACTTTTATCATCTTCAAAAATAGTAGTCAATTTGTTGAAAGTTTTCCAAACAAGAGACCTGAGTGTTCGCTTACCTAATTTGATCACTTTAGCATTTTTCTTTGCCAGACTTATATTTGTATATTTTGTATTTTCACTTCCATGATTAGGTTGTATTCCCATTGTAACTTCCACTGACCTTCCATCATTAAAGTTCGTAAAATCTTGCTCTACAACATCCATTGCTTCAAGAAAGAAAAACAAAACTGTAAAATCTTGCCCATAAGAAAAACAAAACTCTAAAATCTTACTCATACCAATTTCATACCATATCCATTTCAAATTCACATATCCATTTCAATTTCAATTTCATATATCCATATCCATTAAAATTCACATATCCATTTCAATTTCAATTTCACATACCCATTTCAATTTCACATATCCAATTCAATTTCACCAATTTATATCCATTTCAAATTCACATATCGAATTCAATTTCAAAATCAAATTCACATATCCACAAATCACAATCCAATTCAATTTCAAATCCAATTCACATATCCACAAATTCAAATATACAAGCTTCGGTGCAAATGGACACTTTTATATATCTAACATAGTTTACAAAGATCAGATGGCATGGGAAAATGGGATACAGATTCAATATCTAAAGCCTTATAAGAAGGCTTATATATACACAACAGAAATTGAAGAACTTTTGGCTAGCACATGCACTGACAACTTGCACACATATTCACAATCTTATGGGCTAGCACATGGAAGGAGCACGCATGGAGTCAGAACATGGAAGCATGGAGGTAACACTGTGGAGAACTCTTATTGCCCTAAAATCCACAATAAATTTACCCAAAAAAAAGTAAAAAAAAAAAAAAAAAAAAAAAACAAGCCATACGACTTGTAGAAAACAAACAGAAACCAACACGACTGCACCCACCCTAATTCAAAACCCGCATAACCTCAAACCCTCACAAATATGAAACCCTATCAAATCAGAACCAACATCCAATTTTATCTAGAGATTTCGACAAAGCACTCAGAAATCAACATGCAATAAACCCTAAATAACAAAAACCCATCGAAAATCAGAAACCCTTACCTTGATTTTGGGACTTGATTTGCGTCGACTTCGCGTCGGAGAAGATGTGCTTACTTCTTTCTGTGTGTGGCTTACTTGTGGCTGGCCAAATTCAAATCGGAGAGGGTGGATGGAGGAGCGGCGTCAGAAATGGTGGGTTTCAGTTTGAGTTCGCAAACAATTCGAGAATGAGAGAGACAGAAAGAGGTTTGAGGGAAATAGAGACCTAATTTACAGTGGATGGTTGAGATTAAATCTTAACCAATCCAATGGTCACCACTTTTTTAAATTTAATTTAATATATATATATATACAATTATTATAGATTTTAGGGGTATAAAATTGTTAAATTAATATATATATATATATATATATATAATTATTATAGTATTTTTTTAGGGTTATAAAATTATAAAATTAATATTTTGCTTATTGTGTATCATGTTACTCATGTGTATACCCGAACCAACCCGTTATCTTAACAGGTGCTTATTGGGTTACCCAATACCGACCCGATTCGTTATTGTGTCAACCCGAACACCTGTTAATTTCGTGTCGTGTCGGGTTCTTGGGCGTGTCAGGAATTGCCAGGCCTACACAACACTAACCGCCAAAGCCTTCATAGACATCGAGTCCTTCTACGATAGCATCTTTACAGCCATCATCGTTCAACAAAAACGAGACCGTGGTGGTTTCAGGCAATCGAGTTGTTTCGTTGCCAAGGAAATGATTCCGATCTATTCCAGGATTTCGGTTGGACTCGATCTGAAAAAAGACCTTGGCAAGGCTCACGACAGATCTGAGGTAGGGGATTGGAGGTGAAAATGAGGCGGTTGGGTAAACGGGTCATATGAGATGACTGGGGAGGAGAAAGGATGAAGCCAATGCAGTTGTTGGTGTGGGAGATGACTTGGAGGCTTGCGAGCCGACCGAGCTAGGTCGATTTTGTCCTTGAGCTTCTGTTGGGATTGCATCATTATGGAATTATGGTAGAACATGTCTCACTTAAAGAGGGGTACTGAGCCCAACCTTGGACGTGAAGGATATAAGGATTTTAGGTGATTGGCAGGTGAGGGTGGCAGAGAGTGTGGATGGGTTGTGGTTTTGGTGGTGAAAGAAGAAGGGGGAGACGATGGAGCGGGGATGTTGTTTAGGCGTTGACCCGCCAACAATCTAAAACCAAAATCGACAAAAGATGAATAAGAAGAGGGCCTTGAATTTGATGATGAGATGAGTGATTTGGCGATGGCCCTGGGATTGAGAGTGCGAGTACGACTGCGGTAGGGACTTTGTAGTAGTGGAAAGCACTGCTAATGTGGTTGTCATTGTTTACATGGTTGCTACTACTGGTGGAATCGAAGGTGGTAGGAATTTTAGAGTAGTGGAAGGCATCGCTCTAGGAGGGAGGAAGAACGCGATGGAGTTTAGGGAGGAGATGTGGGGTTGAGGGTGGGGTTGTGGTTGAGGGGTGAACGAAGGGGATAACAGAGGATTGGGGATGAGGGAGACCACAAAATTATTTGTTTTTATTTAACTTTAATTGTTAAATAAAAATTAAATAATTTATTTTTTGATTAATTAATTGTTTATTCCAGTTGGCAAAGGAATGGGCCAAGTTCTTGCCACGTCATAATTTAACAGCCAAATTAACAGAAAAATTAATAGGGGTATGACATTGCAACGAATTCATAAGTTGAGTTACGACATTGCAATGTTTAAAACATGATGTATAAGATTGTGGTTCGATCCATACTTGAGATAATTTTGTGTAATTTACCCTATTATTTTTTATGCGTATTTTACTTCGTTTTTTACATAATATTATACTTTTTTTATGAAGCTTTCCATGATTTCATAGTAAATAACTACAAAAAGTAGACAATAATGTTCAATATTTTGTATCCTTGTAATAGATAGATAACGATTTTTAATAAGCCAGCATGAAATAAGGACACTGAATTTACATTGACGAGGTGAACAAAAGTCAAAGTTTATATATATATATATATATATATAAAAAGTTGTGCAAGGGGCTTGGTTAGAACGTATGAAGTTTTTTTGAAGGAAAATCACCATAACATTACAAGCAAAGAGTCGGCGCGTATGAAACGATGAAACAAGGTCTCTGAAAAAACCTTGACAATTTCACGTGAGAACAATTATGAATAAGGAGAAAAGGACCTCACATGCCAATACAACTAATCAAACTAACTACAATGATCAAAATAGATGATCGTGATCGTCTGTTATGATTACTTATCACATTTTTAAAAGAGATATCAAATTTTAGAACATAAAATTTAAATTTAAAGACTCATGTGGCACTTTAATCTTTTTTTATTATAAAATTTTATCCGATATGTTAAATTTAAACTATTATTTACTTTTTATAATTGTAACTAGCATATGAGCACACATAAAGTGTGTAAGAAAATTTTTTATTTTTGTTTTTGAAATAGAAGGAGAGAGGAAGATAGTGATAGAGAACATGGGGGAGATAAGTTTTTTATTTTTATTTATTTATTTATTTTATAATTAGAGATATGTTAGGATTACATTTAGGTGAGGCTTTAAAAAAACAAGCAAAATTTGGTTGTGTGAAATTACATTTATGCCCCATATTTCTTATTCATGTTCAGTTTTAATTAGAGGGTTAAACTGGTAATTTCATTGGGTTTTGGTTGACAATGAGTGTTTTATTAATTAGTAGAGATCAATATTTCTAAAATAAAAAAAGATAATAAAAATGATGAAAATATTTATTAATCACTAAAATAGATTTGAAGTTGCTTTCAAATTTGACAGTAGTTAACTTTGTTGTCAATCCATATCATAACATATAGAAATTGGCATTTCAATCAGAAAATAATGTTGTTTCTTTTTCACTATTATTGTTAATGTGAACTTTTTAACTCTTCCTTTGGAGGTGCTCTTAGTTGTTTAACTAACTAATCACAATGTAACAATTTGATTAAATACATGAAATATTTTTTTGTTCTTCTCCTTAATTTCTTTTCTTATAATATTTTTGCAATTATATGAGCTTGATTCGTAACAGTTCGCATGAAAAAGTTAAGAATTAGATTTGATTAAGGGCCAGTTAATTTAATCTCACGCGCATTCCTTATGTCACTTATTCTTAACTTTTTATTTTGGTTCATAATTTCTCAAATTTCAAATAAGTATATGCATGATATGAATTTATTTGCTACTCATCTCCTCCAAACACAACCTAGAAGTAACCAGTGGCAGAAGAAGTGGCGGGGGCATGATTTCTTGTGAGGAGGGGCCTCACACATGTATAGAAGAAAAAAATGTATAGTATCTATAAAATCACTAAAACAAAACATCATAATATATATCTAAATATTTACATATGCATAGATAATTTTATCTATTTATATATACTAATCATAATTATTCCCGGCGAGTTTTCATATTTCAAAACCGTTCCATGATGTCATTTATATTATTGAAAAAATTATTAAACACAAGAGAAAGAATTACTAAAAAATTTGCAAGCCCTAAATAAAAGTGTATAGAGAATAACAGGGTTTTACAAACCTTATTGTTCTTTGCTCAATAAATTCGGGATTTGAAATGGCTAAATACATGAAATTCAAGAAGAAGAGGGGATAGCTCTACCAATGCACAAGTGAAAGACGGTTTTTTTTAATTAAAAATAAATGATGAGTTTTAATTTAAAGGTTATTGATTTGTGATAAATGACCATTTAAAATAAAATACTTAAATTTTGAGATGGGAACTGTTGGATGAAAGAAAAGATAATAATTGAATTTGTTTAAAGTGTTGAGAAGGGTTGCCAAGCAATAAAAATAAGTGGAATACTAATCTTATATTTTCAAGCCAGGATAAATCTAACTGTCTATGACTACTCTAGTCTTTATGTTCTTCCGCCAGAGGCGGAAGTACATGAGCCTTGAGTGGGTCTTGTTCCCAACCCCACGGCATCCAAATTCCAATTGGAGTGGTCAATGGGTTTTCGTCGACAGAGAATCAAAATGTTAACTCTTTAAATTCATCCACAACTTAATTGGAAACTTTTCATACGTTAGTGCTGTACAACACGACTACAATATTCATGCACCTGTAACCCGCGTACACTGTCGGAGAAAGAAACAAGGGGAACTTGATATAACTCCAATTTTTTTAGCCAATAGTAGGAATAGTCCAGTTTATTAAAATAAGTTCAAATTTTTAAATTTAATTATTTAATTATCAATAATTATCTCCTAAAAGAAAACACTTATTGTAAAAATCAAATTTCTGCCTAATTATCTCTTTGATTATTTATTTTTTTGTTATTTCTTGTTCTTCCTCCTGCTTTAACCCATTTATAGATTTTTTTTTTAATTTTTATAATCAACCTATATCACAGGTTAATTGTATTTATCTACCTATATGATATATTCATTTTCATAGTCAACCTGTCACAGATTAATGTGTCTTACTTGTAGGTATATTATGTTTTTTTCTACCTTTTAGTTAGGTTTCATATCTCACTTATAGGTATAATATACATTCATATATTTGCTACTTGAGTTAGGGTAGAATGTTTTGCAGATAGATTTATGTTAGTATATTAATTTTTTTTGTTTATAAGATATTAATTAGATAGTTTGGAGTTGAAAAATGCATAATATTAAAATATTTTAATTAATTTTTAATACTTTTAGAAAATATAAAAGGAGTATAAAAGAAATAAAAACATATAATTAGATAACTGGAGTCACTCCTAAAAACACTCTATGTTTTTGGACCTGGATCTAAAAGCCCCAAGAAACAATGCAAGAACTAAGCTGGTTGCGGAAGAAGTCCCGCAGGAATATACGTTCCTTGATTAATTACCCAAAATGTATACAATTAAATTAAGAATTTCAAGTTATTTTTTTATTTCTGTTGATGCACGAAACCGGAGAGGTCTTGGAACAACGTAAATCCGACTGTGAATCTGCAAGAAAGTAAAGAACACAAGATGTATCGTGGTTCACCCCAATGTTTGGGCCACGTCCACACTGATGTTGATATTGATTCACTCTGAATGGTGAGTATACAAGAAGGCTAGAGGCAGTGTGCATATTTTCTGTGGCCTAAGCCTTGCCCTCCATCTTGGCCTAAAACTTAGCCTCCCTTAATTACATTTGAGTTCCACAAGTATTTATACGAGGTCTAAATACGAAGGTCCTAAATATGGTATAAACAATTTCTATTTTTTTGCCAAAAAGATTTTAAAGTTAGATTGATATTTGTACGAAGCAGATTAGACATGCATGGTGGAAACTTTTTGGTCCCGTACATTGTTAGCCCAACTATCGTTTTGATATGGTTTTTATATCCTTGTTTGTAATTTTTTTTTTCTTGAGGTTTTGTCTAGTTGTCCCCCTTGGTGTACTTTTTTTCTTTTCTAATAAATTTTGGTAGAGTTGGGTGTTTGAGGATCGTCCATCAGTCCATGCCTATGTCAAAACTTAAAAAAAAAAAAAATAGAAATGGTTGATAGTTTTAAGTCCCGGATTAGTGATAGATCAATATTGTTCCAATGAATTAATGAATATAAGTACATTAGTTGTTTGGGTTGTAGAGTCAACTCAACTAAATTTCAATCCTACAAACACTTAGTACTACAAAGTGCTATGGGGTCAACTTATAAATGAGATGTCTTATTTTCGAATATCATAAATGTCGAGTTAAATAATAATTTATTCATCAAACTTTCAATTTAAACATATCATTGTATTAAAAAAATCCTACAAAGTGCCATAGGGTCAACTTAATTAACTTATAGTGGCTTAATTTCGTATCAAATCATTAACAACCTCCACCTTATGTGTGTGGTAATGTAATGGTTTGATGAGAATCACATCAACAACCACCCCGAATGTGGAGTCAGCTCAGCTAATTTTGTAAGTTTACAAGACTCATTGGGGTCAAGTTGTTGATCAAAATTTCTTAACAATTCATTAACAACACGTCCTTCACCTCAAGTTTTGTAAGTAATAGAAAATTTAATTTAGGTCAAGTTTAATAAGTAATAAGAAATTTGGTTTAGGTCAGAAAATATTTTCGACATTAAGGAATGCAATAATCCTATCTTCTTGAGTTTAGGTCAGAAAATATCGAAAATACCGAATGTCGAACATATAGATTTATATAGACTCGGAATATTTTCAATATTTGCAGAAGTGCCGGTCTTTTGTATAAGTTTTGCAATCATTTTGGGTTTTTTTTTTTGGTTCCAAACTATAGATTTGTTAGGTTAGATGTTAGACTCAGGAGCCAACAGGGTTCGAACTCATGTTGTAGTGCAAAGACAACACTCATCTCCATCACTGTGGTAGGGGCCACTTGCAAGCCATTTTGCAAGTTATGAGTTTCTCTGTCAGCAGGACAATTATATTGCTTTTGCTTTCAACCTTCGGCAGGACTTGGGTATTTGCATAAGTTGACGCATAGAATTAACATTAAATTCTACAAAAACGAAAAGATAGGGTGAACGTTTTGAATATCTGGATCAAGTCGTTTGAATTGACCCCAAATACGAAAGGCTCAACGCAAACAATAGATGAATAACCTTATGTTATAAGGCCAACAGCAGTGACGGAGTTAGAAATCGAAACTAAGAGGGGCTTCAAAACTATATGAAAGAAATTGAAAAAAAATATAATATAACTAGTGGAAAGAAAATGTTCATTTTTTGAAGTGAAATGAAAAATTTTAATCAGAAGAGAGTAATGAAGTCACAATTTTTTTTTTGTTGAGATAATTACGTCGTAAGCACAAGAACTTCTTTATAAGTTCCTATAATAAAGTTGAACAAAATTAATAAATATGGCTCAAAACTTCAGCTATGAAAATTGTCTTTGAAGATGAATTCTTCCTCTATTCCATATACTCATGGTTTCACTGTAAAACAAGAGTGTATCATGCAAAATAGTGAACTAACTAAGGAAGACTAGTTGATACATGTCTTTGGTTTCATAACAATACTATTGTAAAAACATATTTTTTTGTCAATTAGAGAAACACAATAAAGCTAGCTGAGAGCAAACGCACATGAGTCGAAGAATACAAAGCATCCAACTAAAAGCACACAAACAAAAACTACAAAATGAAAAATTTCAGGGTAGAACAAGACCTCTCCCGGTTCTTAAGTGGCTCCGCCACTGGCCAACGGCAACAATATACATGTTGTTTTGTTGTACTACTCTTCTAAGACAATTTGGGATGACATTAATTAACTAATAAGACCACCTTTATCAAATTTTTTTCTTTTTTTTTTTTCTTTTTTTTTCGGTCAGAAAGAGGTAGTTACATATAACAGAGCAAAAGCTCCAAGAAACGGAACTAAATACAGACAATGATATCCCATGCTGAAGGAGTTAATACATAAAACTCCCACAAAAGAAGAAATCGTAACCAAGTCTGAAAAAGGCACAAAAGGATAGCGCAAAGCGATCCAATAAAAAAACTAATAACAAGAACCAACAAGGGAGGGGGTTATGACGCCCATCTGTAATTTCTACTCTCGACAAAGCCAAAGCTGCAGCCCATGAGCTGCTCTATTTTTCTGCCTTGAAACCTATCACCATCTCATAGAATTAAATACAGAAAAATTAGATCTAACAATCAAGGCCAATATACAAGTCTATGTTGAGGCATAAGGATTGTTGCAGGGTCTACTCAACGGTTGCAGTGGTGAAAGATTGAGTGCAGGTTGAATTGGGATGAAGTTAACTTCTATTTGCTGAGTTGTTTTCACATGAGCCCTAGTGAAGCTACATTATACATTAAGTTCAAGAATGATGAATCACTGACTGTTTCTATATATGTGGATGATATTTTATACGCAGGTAATTATGCTAAGTTGATTAAGGAGTTCAAGAATGATATGATGAACAAGTATGAGATGACAAATATTGGCTTACTTTATCAAATTCTTGGGATGAGAATATTACGAAATGAGCATAGCATCTTCATCAACCAAAAGAAGTATGTTTTTGCACTCTTTGACAAGTTTGACGTAAAGGATTGCAAACCTGTTAGTATACCATTGGCAGTAAATAAGAAGCTCAATAACGAAGATGGGAGTGAACCTGCAGATGAAGCTTTATACAAACTTGTTGAAGCACAAAATCAGTGAGGACTTTGGTATAACAGAAAGTGTTAAGTTTGTGACCTTCGCTAGATTGCTCCGGTCACTAGTGTGGATAAGTATGTAAATGATAGAGACAGGGAAGTAAACACAAGATATACGTGATTCACCCAGATTGGCTACGTCCACGGAGTAGAGGAGTTCTCATTAATTGTGAAGGGTTTACACAAGTACATAGGTTCAAGCTCTCCTTTAGTGAATACTAGTGAATAATTTAGTACAAATGACATTAGGCAATATTGTGGGAGAATGATCTCCTTTTATAGAAGAGAGTTTCTAGCTTTGTTTTGACATTGACACGTGTCGTGTTGTGATTGGCTTCTGATGTTGACACGTGTCGCGCTATGATTGGCTTCTGATGTCGACACGTGTCGTGCTCTGATTGGCCTCCTGGTTTGAGGGAAACTCTTTTGGGTCCTTGACGGTATAACGTTGACTGGTGCTCGGTAGTTTCGGGATTGGTCAAGTATGGTACAAACAGTGCTCCCCTAAGTTCCCGAGTGAGGGAAGCTCATCGGTTTGGGACTTGCAAGATCCAAGCTGCTGAGTAATCACAAAACTTCTAAGTACCGAAGTATGGTATCGTTTTCACTTGCCTTATCTGTCTCATAGGTAGATGTGGCATCTTCTTTGGAAGTACTTTTCCTCCATCCAGGGGTGGTATCTTTAACCAGTGGAGATGCACAAGGTAATGTATCAATTTCACTTTAAGCTTACTTGTAGTTTTAGGCTTGGTTAAGCGCGATACAAACCATGTAGTAGGAGTCCCCCAAGTCGCCGAGCTAGGAGATCTGCTGAAAGAGGTGACAGACAAGGTAAGCAATCAGAGCTCCCAGCAATCAATCCCAGATTAGAAGTTTGATTTCAAGTTCTGGTTGATTGTTCTCATTCTCCCTATCTTGCAGGTAGCAGGAAGGATAAAGAGAAGAAAAAAAAGAAGTGATTATATGAGATACTTTTGCTTTTTAAGAAGTAACTTTCCACAGGCTTATTCTTGAACTAGGCTGGAGGGTTTTCTGGTTTCCTTCAGAGTATAAGGCCGACTCAAGAATTTGAGGGTCAAAACAAGTCCATCAAATTAAGAGTGCGTTCGACCTTGATGATATGAGACACTTTTGCTGTTGACAAAGTAATAGATGAATCGGCACGTGTTCTGTTGCGCTTGTCTCCACATGTTTCCTTATATCCTTCTTACTTGCCTTATCTGTTCCTCAGGAAGATGTGGTATCTTTTCTGAAAGTATAAGATGTCGAAGATGAGTACTCGAGAGCAATGCCAGGTAAGTAATCAGGCAAGAAGTTCCAGGTAGTTAGTTCTTGACTGGAAGCTTGATTCCAAGTGCTGACTGATTGCTCTCTTTCTCCTTGTCTTGCAGGTAAGAACAAGGGCAAAGGAAAAGACAGGGAAAAATCATGATATGAGATACTTTTACTTTTAACCCTGATGATATGAGATACTCTTACTTTGGTGTGGCTTGTTTGCAGAGGTATTATCGGGGGAAAGAAAGCTGAGTGTTTCAAGACGCTTCGTTGGGAGTGCCCTTTCAGATATGAGGAATGGTTGAGCATTTTTGCAGGTATGCCTATCCGTGGAAGGTGGAGGTAGACATATATAGGAGTTTCTCCAACAACAAGTAATAACGCTATTCCTTTACCCTTCTTGGTCTTAGCAATGTAGTGGGAGCTGTAAGCTTCACGTGTTTTAACTTTGTCAGATCACTTTGAAAAAGTGGTCTGTGGTATCTTGAAAGCTGATGTTGCGTGTGAAAATTGCAGACAAGCTTTATCCAAGGAAATCTAGCTCTCGAAGTTCTGAGAGCGTGCCTATTTGGTTTTCGAACAAGCAATCCTGTCGGGGATCTGGCTCTCGAGATTCGGAGAACGGTGGCTCTTTGATTTCTGAGAAAGCAATCATGTTGGGAGTCTGGCTCTTGAGATTCATAGAACGGTGCCTCTTTGATTTTTGAGAAAGTAATCTTGTTGGGAGTCTGGGCGGTGCCTCTTCGATTTTTAAGAAAGTAATCATGTTGGGAGTCTGGCTTTCAAGATTTGAATAGTAGTGCCTCTTCGATTTTTGAGCAAGCAATCTTGTTGGGAGTGTTTTCTCGAATATGAGTAAAGGTTGGGCATTTTTGCTAGTCTGCCTTGCCACGGAGCACGGAGGTTGACACACACAGGGACTTTCCAGTTATCAAGCAGTGGTGCTGTTCCTTGACCCTTGTGGGTAATGGTAGGGTAGCTGAACCTTCAAAATTTATGTGTCTAAACTTTGTCAGAGATCTTTGGCAAAGTTATCTGTGGTGCCCGAGGAGCTGATGTTGCGTGTGGGGATTGTCGACATATTTTACTCAGGAAAATCTGCTTCTCGAAATTCGGAGAGTGGTGCCTCTTCGATTTTTGAACCAACGACCCTGTTGCCCTTTCTTTTATAAGGGCACCAATTGTGTGCAAGAAATACGTTCAGAGAGTTATTGCTTGCAGGAATTTTCCCCTTATTTTTGTACTTCAGAGATTTATTGCACCTCATTTCTCCTTCATCATTGCTGAAAATGTCTGGCCCATCCGATCGTCGTTTTGACTTGAACTTTGGTGAAAAGGTAGCCATGCCTTCTTAAGACAACATATGGCGCCCATCCTTCTTATCCTCTACTGGTCCTCTTACCGTTGGGGACTCTGTGATGAAGAATGATAAAACCGCTGCGGTGGTGGCCAGGAACTTTCTCACTCCCAAAGATAATAGACTACTTTCCAAACGGTCTGATGAGTTGGCTGTTAAGGTTTCTCTGGCTCTTAATGTTCAATGTGTAGGTTCTGTGTCTAATATGGCCCAACGCCTATTTGCTCGAACCCGCCAAGTTGAATCATTGGCGGTTGAAGTGATAAGTCTCAAACAGGAGATTAAAGGGTTCAAGCATAAGAATAAACAGTTGCACATGCTCGCACATGACTATGCTACAAACATGAAGAGGAAGCTCGACCAGCTTCGTCTTTTGGGGCTGTACCGCGTAATGAAGCTCCAAATGATCAACCTATGATGCCTCCTCCTTCTGGGGTTCTGTCCAGTACTGAGGCTCCGAATGATCACCCTCCAGTGCCTTCTCTTTCTGGGGCTCTGCCGACTGCTGAGACTTCAACCTTTGTGAAGGCTCCCTCTTGTTTGTTTATTTTGATTCATGTATATGTACATACTTGTAACTTATCAGAAATATCAATAAATAAGTTTTGCTTCATTTCAACGTATTGTGTTAAATACACCAAAGCCTTCTTCACTAAGTTCTTTGAATTTTTTTTCTTTTGTTGAAGCTTGTATGTTGAAGCTTTGTGAGTGAAGCATGTATGTTGAGGTAGTACTCCCTTAATTTCTCGAGTGAGGAAAACTTCTCGGTTGGAGACTTGAAAAATCCAAGTCACTGAGTGGTCGTGAGACTTCCAAGTATCAAGGTGCAGTAGCATATGGTAGGAGTCCCTCAAGTCTCCGGTTGAGGGTGTTGACGAATGAGGCATTTCCTTTCTAAGTGGTAGCCCAAAACTCTTCCTTCATATATATTTGTTATGAAAGTTGTTAGGCCCAAAGAAGAGGAGGTCGAGGCAATTTATTTATTTTTTCGAATTTTCGAATTTTCGAATTTCCAAAAAAAAAAATATATATATTTAAGCTTTGTAGATGAAGCTTTGGTGTTGAAGCTTTGTAGGTGAAGCTTTGAGGTTGAAGCTTTGTTGGGTACCATGAATTGATTTTGCTTCACACTATCTTGATCAAGAGTGTGTGAAGCTTTTGAGAATTTGTAGTTATCCTCCATTGATGAAGCTTTTGTTGGTGAAGCTTTTGTGGTGAAGCTTTGTTGGGTACCATGAATTGATTTTGCTTCACACTATCTTGATCAAGATAGTGTGAAGCTTTTGAGAATTTGTAGTTGTCCTCCATTAATGAAGCTTTTGTTGGTGAAGCTTTTGTTGATGAAGCTTTTGTGGTGAAGCTTTGTTGAATTTCCCATTGATGAAGGTTTTTTTTTTTGGGGAAATTTAGAAATTTGAAAATGTGGGAGAGACAACATATACAAATTTTGCTTCCACACTGTTGAGCAAGAGATTGTGATGCAAGCCACACCTTGTAGTAGTCGAAGGTTTGGATGAAC
Source organism: Malus sylvestris (assembly GCF_916048215.2). Taxonomy (NCBI): domain Eukaryota; kingdom Viridiplantae; phylum Streptophyta; class Magnoliopsida; order Rosales; family Rosaceae; genus Malus; species Malus sylvestris. The sequence goes on from NC_062275.1 coordinate 17,491,255, forward strand.
CATATAAATTGAAGTTGCTTCGAACAATCTTGATCAAGAGTGTGTGAAGCTTTCTACGAGTTGTAGTTGCCCTTCATTGATGAAGCTTTTGTTGGCACCATAAATTGGTTTTGCTTCACACTGTCTTGATCAAGAGTGTGTGAAGCTTTTGAGAATTGTGGTTGAACTCCTTTGATGAGGCTTTTGTTGGCACCATAAATTGGTTCACACTGTCTTGATCAAAAGTGTGTGAAGCTTTTGAGAATTATGGTTGCCCTCCATTGATGAAGCTTTTGTTGGCACCATAAATTGGTTTTGCTTCACATTGTCTTGATCAAGAGTGTGTGAAGCTTTCTACGAGTTGTAATGTTTGCATTGTTACAGAGGGGGAAATGTCTGAAGCAGATGCAAGAGGGCTGAATAGCTTGATCTTCGTATGCCATGCACTGAAGTTGTTGTTGGCTTGCAATAAGGCTTTGTTGGTGACTATAACTCTTGTTGGGCATAAGTGCTCCCATAGTTGAGTTGTCAAGCTTGAGGGTTTTTTTTTAATTTTTGAATGTTAGGAGTTCACAAGTACAAGTTATAACACTGTCTTCTGGTAGGTGGAATGAATGGTGAGTTGCTTTCATCACTTGGTTGGTGGTACGAAGGTGAGTTCCTTTATCACCTTTCATCGCATTTCATCACCTGGTTAGTGGCACGAAGATGAGTTCATTCTTCACCTAGTTAGTGGCATGAATGGCAAGTTGCCAAATGATATTAGAGTACGAGTTGTACATTTCATCACCTGGTTAGTGGCATGAAGGAGAGTACGGGTTGTACATTTCATCACCTGATTGGTGGCATGAAGATGAGTTCCTTCTTCACCTGGTTGGTGGCATGAAGATGAGTTCCTTCTTCACCTGGTTGGTGGCATGAGTGGCAAGTTGGCAAATGATATTAGAGTGCGGGTTGTACATTTCATCACTTGGTTGGAGGCATGAAGGAGAGTACGGGTTGTACATTTCATCACTTGGTTGGTGGCATGAAGGAAAGTACAGGTTGTACATTTCATCACCTGGTTGGTGGCATGCAGATGAGTTCCTTCTTCACATTTCATCACCTGGTTGGTGAGAATAAGGGCAAGGTGTCGAGGCACATTATAGCAAGTGTTGAATGACACAAAGTATGTTGAACCTTTTCGAAGCATAGTTGGCTTATGTATGAATGTGTTGGAATGTATGATTGAACGAATATACTGTGAAGCTGTTCGTTTATTTGTATAGTCTTGTTGACATATACTTAGACTTTGTTTCATGTTGGAAACATTCATGTTGAAGCTTTGAACCCGAGTGTTTCATTGCTAGGAATGTAAGAGGATTAGGTTCAAGTTATCTAAATCACCTCTTTATTAAATTCATGCCAAATAGTCTTCGTTACATAGGATGTTGAACGGCTGAAGCTTAACACTTGTACAATGTGAGTTTACTTGTAATAGTACTTTAAGTGATCAGCGTTCCATGGATGGCCAAGGGTCTTACCATCGAAGCTTCTAACCTTGTAAAAGCCAGGGCGACTGATGCCAACAACTTCAAACAGTCCATCCCAGTTTGGACTAAGTGTTCCTTCACTCGGGACTCTGTCGTAGAGTAATCTTTTCTTCAATACCCAGTCCCCCACTTTGAAAGAATGAGGTTTGACCCTTGAGTCATAGTAGTTGGAGATGCGCTGCTTATAGGTGACATTCCTCAAGTGAGCCTGGTTTCTGTGTTCCTTGACTAGATCTAAGTTGAGGGTAAGTTGTTTGTCATTTTCGCTTTGCACGTAGTTCTGGACTCGGAACGTTGCTTGCTCAAGCTCAATTGGGACAACTGCCTCTATACCAAAGGCAAGTGAGAATAAGGTTTCTCTTGTTGATGTCCGATACGAAGTGTGGTATGACCAAAGAACTTGGGGTATAAATTCTAGCCAACAACCTTTAGCCTTGTCCAAGCTGGTTTTCAAAGTTCGCTTGATTATTTTGTTGATGGCTTCGACTTGTCCATTAGACTGGGGATGAGTTGGGGAGGAAAAACATAAGTTGATGTTGAACTTAGAGCAGAACATCCTGAACTTATTGTTGTCGAACTGTCGCCCGTTGTCAGTGACTATCGCATTGGGAATGTCGAATCTGCAAAGGATGTTCTTCCATACGAAATCTTCTATTTTTGCCTCAGTAATGTGTCACGCCCCGGACCCGGGGTCTGTAGTAAAAAATAACTCTGAATCCGAAACGTGAGCTAAAAACTTAATAAATAAAAGGAAATCGACACGGGTTGAAAAATAAAATCCTCTTATTAAAATAACTCCATAATCCTTACAGGGTGTACAAAAGTAATAAATTAAAATCCTTAAACTTCTCCTCAATCACAACCTCAGCTCTTCTAACACCTGTCTTGCCAAATAACTCATCTGTAAAATAATAGGTGAGAAGTGAGCAACAACCACCGTCGCTCAGTAAGTAGAATATATAATATGCCAATCAAGCTTGTTATTTTAATCATACTATAAAATAGGATAATAATATCAAAGCTTTAACCACTTAATTGCATATCACATCATCCCTTTACGTGTTCATTACATCCTTCATAAATTGTAACTCACCACGTGACCCCTATTGGCCTTTCCGCCCTAATGTCCTCGTGTGCGGTTTACATTTATCCCTCGAATTAATGCAACACTAAAGTTCTCATGCTCCATGAACATTTCCAAATAATCCACATATCACGATATATAATAACTCCAAAACATTTCAACAAATCCAACATGCTTGACTTGAAATAGATAGAGATTTATAAATAGATAAAACCCATAATAGTTCGTGGCTTTCATTTATCGAAAATAAGAACTTTTAAACACATTACATAAACCACTCACCTCGATAATCCAAGCTTTGGCAAGACAACTCAACTAACATTTCTACAAACCTCAAACCCTAGCTCGCTATCTCTATCTCTTTCTATATATATAGCATAAGTACAAAACATGTTTGCATGCATTTGCATGTCAAACTCTCATACTTTCTTTCTCTGCAAAGGCTTAACATGCACGCCTTGCATGTAATGATATATCTGACTACACCGTCCAACCCGTGCATCAGTTGGTAACCAAAACCAAAGGAATGAAGTCCCTATTTATAGGGAAAAAGGCAGCTACCAATGTAATTTGATTGGATGATGTGACAGCAAGGATAAAACCAATGGACCTGTCTAGATCTTCTACAAGCTCCTGCATGTAAAGATGAGAAAAGCTGATACTGTGCATCCAACACCAAATTGCTTAGTCATTTAGTTGATTCAACAGGTGTCAATAGACACTCAAAAGATTTAACCTGCACCTGCCACCTACAAAAGTGCTTACAAGCACCTTAATTCAGATTGCTAAGAACCAAGTCATAACACGTCTAACCTTAGGTGGATCTCTAAGTTTACTGGAATTACACACCTACTAATCTGCATGAAACATTTAAGCGACCTCCCACCTTTAATCCTCTTAACTCCAACCTTAATCATAAAAATAAGATAGTGTCAATATGCATAACTACATGCATAGTACGTCCACTTTGGTAATTTATCCTAGTTAGAAAAATAATATCCATAATAAATTCTAATAATTTGGGATCTTACATGATGGTTGCCAAGGGTTCTACTTCAGCCCACTTTGTGAAGTAGTCAACTGCAACGATTGCATAGCAGACCTTACCCTTCCCTGCAGGCATTGGGCTGATCAAATCAAGTCTCCATTGGGCGAAGGGCGAAGGGCTGATAATAGGAGTGAGCGGCTTGGGAGGGGAGTGAGGAATACTTGCGTAGCGTTGACATTTATCACATAAGCGAGATATTCTGATGGCATCTTGGTGGAGTGTTGACCAGTAATATCCTTGGTGAAAAGCCTTGTGTGCTAGGGATCGAGATCCAGCATGATCTCCGCAAACTCCTTCATGTATTTCCCGAAGGACAATTTCCGCCTCTGCTGGCGTAAGGCATCTTAGGTATGGTAGGTTAAAATCCTGCTTGTAGAGTTGGTCATTAATGATCAAGTAATTGGTAGCCTTGTATCGAATCTGCTTAGCTTGGACTTTGTCATTTGGAAGGGTGCCATGAGAAAGGAATCTATAAATCGGGGTAATCTAACTATCCCCCTGTTGTAAGTTGCACACTTCCACAACCATGGTGCTTGGTACAGCCAACAATTAGACCTGAATTTTTCTCCCAATCTTGTCTTCCACAGCTGAGACGAGGCGAGCCAAAGCATCTGCATGACTGTTTGCTGCTCGAGGAATTTGGGTGATTTGGTAGTGGAAGTGTTTGAGCAACAATTGTGTTTGTGCCAGATATGTTGCCATCGAGCTATCCTTAGCGTTAAAGTTGTTGGTGACCTGGTTAACCACCAATTAGGAGTCACTGAAGATATCAATTTGTTTAACCCCAAGGTGTTTGGCCAAACGTAAGCCTGCTAAGAGGGCGTCATATTCGGCCTCATTGTTCGACACCTTGAATTTGAAACGAAGAGCATACTCCATCGCCATTTTGTCAGGTCGTAAGGACTAGTCCTGCTCCACAACCCTGTTGGTTGGATGAGCCATCAACATATAGAATCTATGATGGGGCTGCTGGTTCTATTTTCTGAGATTTCGAGGGTAATAAAACCACTTCTTTAGGCGTAGAAATAATGTCAACAGGATATGTGAAGTCGGTGATGAAGTCTGCCACTGTTTGGCCCTTTTCAGCTGGTTTTGGTTGGTAGGAGATGTCAAACTCACCCAATGCTATCGCCCATTTTATCATTCACCCCGAAGTGTCAGAACTTTGGAGTATCTATTGAAGAGAATGATTGGTAATCACGATGATGGAGTGGGCTTGGAAGTAAGGGCGAAGTTTTTGAGCAGACATGACCAATGCTAGAGCCAATTTCTCAATGTTGGAGTATCGTGTCTTCGCATCTTGTAAGGCCTTACTAGCATAGTAGATAGGCCGTTCGACATTACCATCATTTTGAATGAGAACGAAACTTACTGCTGAAGTCGATACCGACAGATAGATAATGAGAGTGTCACCAACCTCAGGTTTGGAGAACAGAGGGGCTTTACTCATGTAGTCTTTGAGGTTCTTGAATGCCTCGGCACATTCATCAGTCCATGTAATGTACTTCTTACTTTCCTTAAGTGCTTTGAAGAAATGAGCACATTTGTTTGTGGCCTTAGAGATGAACCTAGTTAAGGCTGCCACCTTGCCAGTAAGGCTCTGAATGTCTTTTGAAGTTACCGGTTCCTTATCGGGATTAGCCTCAATGCCTCGTTGGCTTATCATGAAGCCTAAGAATTTTCCAGAGCCTACGCCGAAGGCACATTTGTTGGGGTTCAACCTCATTCGATACTTCTTCATAATGGTGAAAGTTTCAGATAGGTTAGCGATGTGTTGGTCAGCATGTTTGCTCTTGACTAGCATATCATCAACGTAAACTTCCATGCTCTTCCCAATCTGTTCGGCGAACATTGAATTGACTAGTCTCTGATAAGTCGCTCCTGCATTTTTTAGGCCGAAAGGCATGACTTTATAGCAATATAGTCCCCTGTCAGTAGTGAAGGTTGTGTGTTCTTAGTCCGGAGAGTTCATGAGGATTTGGTTGTATCCTGAGTAAGCATCCATGAAGCTCAGGAGTTCACACCCTGTCGTAGAGTCTATAAGTATGTCAATGAAAGGAAGAGGAAAGCTATCATTCGGGTATCATTTGTTTAGGTCGATGTAGTCGACACACATTCTCCACAAGACCTTTTGGAGCAAGAGACTTTCTTTGGTCGGATTTTTCTTAACAAGGACCACATTTGCTACCCATGTTGGGTAATTGACTTCGCGGACGAAGCCTATGCCTTTGAGTTTTTAAACTTCTACCTTCATTGTTTCGTATCATTCAGCGTCATAAGATCTTCACTTCTGTCTCACCGGCTTGGTCTTGGGGTTAATACTCAAGAGATGACATATGATATCGGGAGAGATGCCTGGCATGTCCTCCTATGACCAGGCGAAGACCTAAGTGTTCTCTTGCAAAAAAAAGATCAATGCCAACCGAATGGGTGGTGACAAGGTGGTGCCAATCTTCACCATGCGATATGGATAATCTTTTGATATAGAAACCTTCTCCAACTCTTCAGCGGGTTGTGCTTGCTGGGTGAAAGAGTCATCTCGAGAATCGTTGGGTTGACTGTTGCCACCATGAAGATCCAAGTTGGCTTTGTCTGGGCTGGTTTTTATGACTTGGTCATGTATAGAAAAGGTTTCCTTGGGCACAGGCAGGTGTTGTTGCTTGACCGAAGTGTTGTAACATAACCGTGCACTAAGTTGATCTCTTCTGATGTAACCATTGTCATAGGGGGTTGGAAATTTCATCAACAACATATGTGTGGATACCATGGCCTTGAGATCATTGATGCCTGTGCGTCCAAAGATGACATTGTATGTCGTTGGGCAATCAACTACCAAGAAGTTAATGGTAATGGTAGCTGTGTAAGGGCCTGTACCAATGGTGAAAGGTAAGTGTATGCTCTCTATAGGGTGCACGATATCACTGGAAAAGCTTATTAGAGGAGAAATCGAGCGATCGAGCAAGTATTCAGCTACATTAAGTGCCCTAAAAGCTTCAGCAAGCATGATATTGAGCGAAGCCCCGGTGTCTACCAGGATTCGTCTTACTTCAAAGTTGGCTATGTGAGCCTCCACGATCAGTAGATCGTTATGAGGGTAGATGATACCTCTTTCTTCCTCAAGGTAGAAACATATTGGATCCTAGTTAGGCTTTTGATACTTGCCTCCCCTGATGTTTTCCACGTGAAACACTTGGTGGCCAGGCCTTAAAGCTCGTTCGCTGTTTTTCATGGCCCCATTGGAAGATTCAGATATGGGTGTGCCACCGCTTATGGAATATATCACATTCACTTGGCGTTGGTTACGGTTATCCTTTGAAGGGTGAAAGAAGAATCGATCAATTTTTCCTTCACGTGCCAAAGCTTCAATATGATCACGAAGGGTGATACACTTATGACCATTATGTTCGTGGTAGCAGCAAAACGTGCCCGTGTTCTTCGCGGGCTTGTAACCCGACTGCCTCGGCATTGGCTTCGGTATCAGGTGTGCTATGCTGAGGTAAATGGCCACGCATGTGGCGTTCAAAGGCGTGTATGTCTCATACCTCGAGGTAGGGCCTGTCCTGACACATGCTTGGCCCACTGTGTTAATTGCCTGGGGGCGGGCATTATCGTGGCGATACTCTTAGTTATCGCGATAGTGTCCCTTACTCATTTTACTAAAATAGGACTAGTGAGGATGGAAATCTTTCCTTTTGCCCTAAGATTGATATGTGTGTTGACTTGGCGAAGTATTAAGTGAGGCAAGAAGAGGCACCGCTGCCATTTGGAAGGTCAAGGTCTTCTTATTTGGTTGGATCTGGCTTTCACTCCCTACTTGCTGATAAGGGATGGTTGTGGGGGGTTTCCCTTAATATGTCATTGCGTCAGTTGAGGCATGGTTGTAAACCTATGCCATCACCTCAAAGTAAGTCTTCCAAGTGTTGGCATTAATCATGTACTTGAAGAAACAATCACGTAGGCCTGCCGTGAAGGCTTTGAGGGAAGTATTGTCGTCTGCCTAGGCACAACGGGAATACTCATGGCTGAAGCGGCCAGTATACATACGTAATGACTCGTCTAGCTTCTGCGAATAGTGTACAAGTCATCCACAGAGTGCAAACGATCGGTCTGGAAAATGTGTTGAGAAACAAACAGTTTCCTCAATTCCTCAAATGAGTCTACTGTCTCAGGTGGAAGACGACAATACTAGTTTAGAGTTTCGCCAAAGAGGGTGGAGGGGAAGAGAAGACATCGCTCTTCGTCGGTGTGCATCCGGTATGCCATGGTGGACTGAAAGAGGTTAAGGTGTTCAATCTGGTCCTCCTTTCCAGTATAGAGTTGCAAGCCAAGCTTCTGCTTTGTCTTTGCTTGAAAGGGGGTGTTGAGGATCCTCCTTGTAAGAGGGCCAAGCCTAGGTTGGTTCTAATCAGGTATCTCAGCTTGTCATTCGGCCTTCAACTTGTTTACTTCCTTAAGGAGTTGTAGGACAAGAGGGTCCTGAGTGGAGTCATATACCACTGGAGCTTTCTTTCGTAAATCTCCATCTCCTCTTGGAAGTAGGAAAGTTTGATCAAGAGCATGTGATTTTTCCCTGGACTCGCCCTACTAACTTCCAAGGAATGTCTGTTGGAACATCTCTGAGTCCCCTATACCTTCGTGTTTCTCTAGGACTTGTTGCCCCTTCCCTAAATTGGTAACCGGCCTAGGATATGAGAGGGGACCGAGTATTTTAGAGACCCTTGGGTCATTGATCTTCAAGCTTACATGGATGGGATTGTCTCGACGTTGCTTTAGGGAGTCTCGACAGTCGCGAAATACGGCTTTCGATCCTTCCACTCCTTCTGTAAGGAAGTGTCTTCCTCCACTCCTCCTGCTTCGGGTCGAATCAGCTAGGTTGAGAGAAGTCTCATGTTAGTCGCCATTTTGATTAGTAGCTCGCTCATTAACAGGAATACCCTTGTCGAGGGCAAATGACCCTCGACGTTGGGGGGCACCCAGTTGATTGTTGACTTCCACAGGGGTGATGAGCTTGTGTGTTTTAGTATATCTAGCCTCGTGGAGCATCTCGAAGACCTTCTCATACTGCTCTTGAAGGATCTCATTCTTTATCGTTATCTTGTTGTTCTGAGCCTTCAACTCATTGACTTTAGCCTGAAGAGCAAACTTCTTTTGTTCCTTCTTTCGTTGCTTCGTACCAGGTGCAAGAGGGGTGTTATTCTATGTGTTGTGGCTTCCTTCGCTCCCCATGTTGGAAAGGAATTTCTGGTCAAAAGAGAGTGTACGAATGGTGGAAACCAGCTTAACAAAGCTGAAGAGAATGGGAATAAGTGTTGTTCCCACAGACGGTGCTAAATGTTGATGCACAAAATCAGTGAGGACTTTGGTACAACAGAAAATGTTAAGTTTGTGACCTTCGCTAGATTGCTTCGGTCACTAGTGTGGATAAGTATGTAAATGATAGAGACAGGGAAGCAAACATAAGATGTACGTGGTTCACCCAGATTGGCTACATCCACGGAGTAGAAGAGTTCTCATTAATTGTGAAGGGTTTACACAAGTACATGGGTTCAAGCTATCCTTTAGTGAGTACTAGTGAATGATTTAGTACAAATGACATTAGGCAATATTGTGGGAGAATAATCTCCTTTTATAGAAGAGAGTTTCTAGCTTTGTTTTGACATTGACACGTGTCGTGTTATGATTAGCTTATGATGTTGACACGTGTCACACTATGATTGGCTTCTGATGTCAACACGTGTCGCGCTGTAATTGGCCTCCTGGTTGGCGGGAAACTCTTCTGGGTCCTTGACGGTATAACGTTGACTGGTGCTCGGTAGTTTCGGGATCTGTCAAGTATGGTACAAACAAGACTAATGGTTTGCAATTTGTTGTATTTGACTGCTACTAGACTAGATATAATGTTTTCTGCTAGTCTAGGCAATGCTAATTGCCTGATGTGACAATGACTGGAATGTGTAAGAACTAAATCACAGATCATTGACATGTCAATTGAATTACCTATACTCTAAAACAAACCAGGCAATAAGTCTATGACCAAGAACAAAGATTGCTGTGAACATACCTGCAGAATTCGAACTCGAAGAAGCCATAGTAGCTTACAACCAATCAATCTTCTGCTCTCTACAAAACAAAAGTGCTCTTTGAACAATAGGTATCAGTACAATATGAGCAGCGCATTTGCAAGAGCAGTGAATGAGGTTATATATAATATTAATCCAACTCATTCTCCATTTAGAACTCGTGTGGAACAAACCTTATCATTAATTTGGTGTATAGCAAATCAGAGGAACAACTTGCTGATATTTTTACAAAAGCTTTACCTAAGCATCAGTTTCACTACTTGAGAAATTTGCTTGGTGTCAAAGCTACAACAACCTTAGAAGAGAGTGTTGAGGTATAAGGATTGCTGTAGAGTCTGCTCAATGGTTGCAACGATGAAGGATTAATTGTAGGTTGAATTGGGATGAAGAATGTCAGCCCTTGTTCTCTGTTCTTGTATCGAATGTAAATGAACGGTCAAGATTAGACTAGCTCATAGACTAGGATTAAGACATCTGTCATAACAAATGTTTGTTTTAAGTTGGTCCTATGTAGTGCACGTGAGTTTGTTTACACGAGCAAACTGTGTGAAGACTAATGGTAATTTCTTGTACTATTTACTCCATCAGAACTTTTGTGTGAATGAGAGTGTGTGTGATTGTGTAATTGAATCCAAGAAAATAGAGATAGAGCAATGAACTCTCCATTTTTAGAGCTCCATTGTTCTTGTTTTCAATTTTCCAGAAACAACATATAAGAAACTATATAGAAGTACAGAAATGAACAATTGGCACCATTAATAAGTCAAAAATACAGTTGCTTGATGATACAAACTATTCTTCATCCTGCATTCAGTCCTCCAAGTTTTTCTTCTTTTTTTTTTTGGTAAAGAAACCCCAAACAACCTAACTTAAAACATAAGTCCAAGCTTCAATCCTTCAAGATGCTAAAGGAAAAAGAGGGAAAATATCAGTGACAAGTAAAACATGGCAAGGTAGCAAATTTGATGGGTTAATTACAATAACACCCCTTGAGATTTATCGTGCTTTCAAAAAACTCCCTCACGTTTGAAATATTACACAAACACTCTCTAAGGTTGAGCAAATAGGTGTTGACTTAGTTTCTTTTGCAGTTGATTCTAATCCCGATGTTGATCCGACGCAACTTACCGGTGATAGTCGCAGCACCAAGAGCTTTCAAGGGAGGCAGACATGTATAGAAGCTGATAGTGGCATACCTTCTGGATCGAGGGTCCCACCCGGTAAACACCATACAGGAAAAATACCAACACTAGGTGGGGGGGGGGGATCCAATAATCTAAGCACCAGAAGAAATTCTTATAGTTGAATAGGCCTTGTTTGATAAGTTCAATCTTTTCAATATGTTATATTTTGCTTAGTCTCACAAAGTAGGGGATTCCCAAATAGATACGATAGGCATGAAATGTAGAATAGCACGCCACGTTCCACATAAACTTTGTCTAGACACCTCTTCATAAGCTTAGCTTGAGCCATGGAGGCTCCCTTAAACAAAATGAGGTCATTCGCAAAAAAGAAATGTGAGAATCTAATTTCCTTTCACATAACCCCTCAAAGATACTTTTTTTACCCTTTAAATTAATTTTTTTACAAAATAATAAACCTTTTTGAATAAAAAGAAAAACGAAAAAGGAAAAAAAAAATCATAGGCATCTCCTTGCAGTGTATCATCTTCTTCTCCTCCCATATTTTTCCCAGCAACTATCCCCCAAATTTTTGCAGCCACCAAAACTCTCTCTCTCATATGAGATGTTTATAAGGGCATCGTGATTATTAACCTAAATTGGCTAGCTAAGATGATTCACTCTATTTTTCTAAAGTAACACACTTTGACCCGAAATGTCCACCTGAACTTTGAATAGAGCTGTGATGACCGACACCAGGAAAGTGGTGAAGCCATAAGTGTAGTGATAAGGAAAATGTGAGTAAATTTAAAGGGATAGTTTAGTTGCAGTCCCTGATTCCTAACTATTATAGACTCAAATCTTATGCATTTTAGGTTTTTGATTGAAGTCTCTCTCCTGCCACATAAATGAGAAGTCTCTCTCCTGCCACGTAAATGAGATAATAATAAAAAGAAATGCAATAATACTAATAAATACTCAACTATTTTTTTTGCTTTCATTTACACTACCAATTCAATTATTCAAAATTGCTTATGGGTTTTGATTAAAAAAATAATAATAGCATTCTAGATTATAAAATAATTAAAAAAAGGATTTTATTTTATTTTTATAAAGTATGAGTACATGTATATAATAAAATTTGGCTACATTTTACGTATAAAAAATTTGGTACATTTATATAAAAATGTGGGTACATTTTACATACCAAATTGATACATTTAATAAAAAAAAAAGGGGGGGAATGTTTTATATAACAAAAAATGGGTACAATTTATATAAAAAACAATGGGTTGTTGTAAGCCTATTTGATTGAACTAATCTAGGGGATTAGAGAGAGAGGGGGCCGGCAGCAATTAGAGAGAAGAGAGTGATTTAATTGTGAGGTGTGTTTGAGTCACCCCATTGTGCCTTCATTTATACTAGTAGGATAGGCAAAAACCTTTCCCTTTAGGATTACAAGTCTTAATAGGTAATCAACTCCTAATAGGAATATAAGATACATTCTCATATCTAATAGGATTTACACAATCACATTCCTATTCTAAATATGATTGCAACACTCCCCCTTGAGTGTGCAAATACTCAACAAACCATCGCATCAGATATTCAACAAAGAAGGTAAAATAGTTGATGAAGTAATCGGCACAACGGGTGAATGCGAGTCTCAAATTTAAGAAAGTATGCATTTGTAGTAAAACGCACAAAACCTTGCTATGGTAGAACCCAAAGGTATGGGAAAAACCTATAGACTAAAGAGAAAAGTGAGACATATGCATAATGTCTAAAATAAACGTCAAACAGAACAAAAGTAGTGAACTCAATGGAGTATGATCATCCCAGGATGGGTGCCTTGTCAAAACCTTGTCAGGTAGCAAAAACCCAATGGAAAAAATGCCCCTAATCGTAGGAAAAAGAGTACATTAAGATCAAGTAAGTATGCTTCTGGATACTCCCCCTAAGTTAGACATAACTTCTAAATAAGAGAACTACAAGCGATTCAACTTAGATAATTTACGCATATCGATTCCTTGGATGAGCTTCTGAAAAGTAGACCTGGGCAATGACTTGGTGAAGAGATCGATTAGGTTATCCTGGGAACAGATTTTCTTGGCTTCAATGTTTTGCTGACGCTATTGTTGGTGTGAGTAAAAAAAAATTTGGCGCTATGTGCTTGGTGTTGTCTCTCTTGATGTATCCATTCTTTAATTGCTCGATACATGCTACATTATCTTCAAAGATCGTCGTAGGAAGGTCAACAACTGATGTAAGACCACCAGTGCTTCAAATATGTTCCATGACTTCTCTTAGCCAAAAGCACTCACGCGATGCTTCATGCCGAGCGAGAATCTCAGCATGGTTCGACAAAGTTGCAACTAGCGTTTTCTTGGTAGACCTCCAAGATATAGCGGTATCTCCAATGGTTAAGACATAACCCGTTTGACAACGTACCCTATGTGGATCAAACAGATATCCAGCATTTGTGTAACCAACAAGGCGAGAATCAATTTGAGAACTATAAGGAGAGACAATACTCAAAGATTCACCGGTATAGAACAAGCCCAAATCCGTAGTACCCTTGAGGTAGCAGAAAATGTCTTTAACACCATTCCAGTGCCTACGTGTAGACGCATTGTTGTATCTTGCCAAAAGATTAACGGCGAAAGAGATGTCGGGTCTAGTACACTGAGCCAAGTACAATAAAGCCTCAATTACACTTAGGTAAGGAACTTCGGGTTCCAAAATCTCTTCATCATCCTCCTTTAGATGGAAGGGATCTCGTTTAGCATATAGAGTCCGAACGATCATGGGTGTACTCGAAGGCTTCACTTTATCCTCATTAAAACATCACAACACCTTTTGGGTGTAGTTCGATTGATGTACTAGGATTCCATCCGAACAATGCTCGATCTCCAGGCCAAGATAGTATCAAGTTTTCCCAAGATCCTTCATGTCAAATTCTGATTTCAAGTGTGCAGCAATTTCCTCAAGCTCTGCAAAAGTCCCAATAAGGTTCATGTCATCTTCATAAACTACAACGATTGCAAATCCGGAATATGACTTCTTTATGAACACACATGGGAATAATTCGTTGTTCACATAACCCTGACTTGTCAAATATTCACTCAAATGGTTATACCACATCTGCTTGAATTGTTTCAATCCGTAGAGTGACCTCCTCAACCTAATTGAGAGAGTGTTCCGTGGTCTAGAACTATTTGAACCAGTCAATGAAAGTTCTTCTGGAACTTTGATGTATATTTTCGTATTTAGATCCCCATAAAGATATGCGGTCACCACGTCCATAAGCTGCATATTCAGTTTTTTAGAAACTACCAAACTGATTAGGTAACAGAACGTTAGAGCGTCCATTATGGGAGAATACGTCTCCTCGTAATCAATCCCAGGGCGCTAAGAGAAGCCTTGTGCTACGAGACGTGCTTTGTATTGCACTATTTCATTCTTCTCATTACTCTTTCTCATGAAAACCCACTTGTAACCAACGGCTTCAGGCGTGGTGGTGTAGGAAATCGAGTTCAACTTTGATTACGCGAGCGAATCGAGTTCAAACACTTTATGTTTCGCGAGCGAATCGAGTTCAACTTTGATTGCTTGTTTTCAGTTTGACCACCAATCGATTTTACGTCGACATTCATCAACAGAACGTGGTTCAATGTCATCGCTAAGCATGATGTTAGTAGCTACAGAGTACACAAATGCACCATCGACGATCATCTCATTCCTATTCCAAGCCTCATCCAATACTGCATAGTGGACCGAATTTCGTGATTCTCAGGAAGCCGGCATGTTTCATCTAAAACATCATCGTAATCTAGAATAACCTCATGAGTTTGAACGGATGAGTGAGCGAAGGTCGGATTCAAACTAAGGTCACTAGTTAGTGCCATTTTCCTCTTCCGAGGTTGTGAATCCTTTAAACCAAGGGGTCTGCCACACTTCCGGGTCGGAGCAGATGATTGGCTAGTCGCCAATGTACCTTACCACGTGGAAAGTGCAGCCTCCCTACCTTCGGGGATGGTCCGACCTTCCTAGGTAGGTTGTTGACGTACGCGGGGTACATATCCTTGCAGGTGTGTTTGTAGCGGGTATATGTGATCTTGTCACCTTTGCTAGATCATTAAAAGCATCCAACATGTTTTGAGCAATGCTTTGAAGATCTATAATTCAACGTACCTCAGTTTCAGACTAGGCAGTGCGGGGATCTAAATGAGACATAGTGGGAGCATACCATTACAATTCGCAACGTGCGGTTCAAACAATTTATGGCAAATCATAACCGACATAGATTCCTATTTTTCTCTGATGACCCATTTTGGTACGTAGGGACGGCGCTATTGGCACATAAATGGAGCACCCAAACACCCATAAATGCGAGATGTTAGGCTCGTATTCAGTAACCAACTGTAACAGTGAATGTGGTTGAGTAGCGGTGGGCCTCATGCAGACCAACATAGTTGCGTGCAATATTGCATAGCCCCAGGCAAATACCGGTAATTTGGTTCTCATAACAAAAGTTAGAGCTATCAATTGAAGGCACTTTATGAAAGCTTTTGCCAGGACATTTTGGGTGTGAACATGGGGTACAAGATGTTCCACATCAATCCCTACTGACATGCAATAATAGTCAAAAGTCTGTGACGTAAACTCTCTAGCGTTATCCAGTGGAATCGACTTAATCAGATAATCAGGGTGATGAGCCCTTAGCTTAATAATTTAAGCTAGGAGTTTAGCAAACACAACATTGCATGTGGACAACAGGCAAACATGTGACCAACATGTCAATGCATCAACCAACACCATAAAGTATCTAAATAGTCCGCATGTTGGTTAGATAGGTTCACAAATGTCTCATTGAATCCTCTAGAGAAACTTAGAGGGATCGTGAATAATCTTTGTATGTGAGGGTTGAGTATTCAACTTCCTTATAGAACAAGCTTAGAACAAGCTTTGCATAGCGGGAGTCCAACATAGGGAGGTAATCGATGCCCATGTGAAAATTTGAGGATATGGCACATCATGTCATGTCCATGATGTCCCAAACGGTCATGCCAAAGCAACAAAGTGTCCTGGAACTCAAGCATAGGGCCGGCCACACTATGGGCTTTTATGCCGCGAATGGTTGTGATGTACATCTTACTTGACAGACGTTCCAACTTCTCGTGAATACACTTCTGGCCATATTTATACGAAGTGATACAAAGAAATTTAGAACCATTATCTTCAGTGGTTTCAATATGATATTGATTATCTCGAATATCTCTGAAACTCAGCAATGTTCTTTCAGAACATGGAGAATAAAGTGTCTCCTTAATGGTTAAAATAGTACCATTGGACAACATGATACAGGCATTTCCGTATCCTTCAATCAGGTTGGATGGGCCTGAAAAAGTTGTCAAATGAGCTTTCTTGGGTATTAAGTTAGTAAAATAGCGTCATTCACGCAAGATGGTGTGCGTGGTTGCACTATCTTCCAGACAACTAACTTCCCCACTAAACATACCCAGAAGTAAATTGATTGAATTGGTCACATGTATAAATATAAGTCCATTCATTCAATTAAGCAGTTTGAGAAATAATATCGATTCAAAATAACAATCCATAATTCAAAACAAACCAAAACCAAACAAATTACTCCAAATACTTAGAAAAATTGTTCAAAATTAAACCATAAACCTAGAAAAATAGAGGGGAAGGGGTCGGCCACTCCTAGTTGGTTCAGCCACTAAAGGTAAACACCCTAAAAACATGTCTAATTTATTCATCCATAGGAGCTAACACCTCATGAAAATATGATATCTCCATTGATGTAGTAGCATCTTCCAGATGATCCACATGTTCAAAGTTAGACTCACGAAGGGAATGATACTTGGTAATAGCCTCGGGACTAGCTCAGCATATGTGTGACCAATGATTTTTTGATCCACAGCGGTAGCACATGTCCAGTTCAATAGAAGCAGGCTGAATGAGAGTTTTTCCCTTGTTCTTGAAGTTCGAGGCCTTAAGGGCAAATGGTGAACGATGCTAGGTCACATTTCCTCCTTTAAGTGTGGTTCTATTGACCTTGGGCCTGTAGTTGGGCTTGCTGCCCATTACCATGACCACAACAGTTCTTTCGTCATTTGTGGCTACTAGAATTGGTCGCATACGCTTTAGGCACGGCGTTCGAGCTAGTGGGTCAAGCTTGATGATTCTTCATCAAAAGCTAGTTTTGCTTTTCAACGAGAAGTAGTACAGAGATCAAATTCGAAAACTTGGTGAATTTCCGTGCCCTATATTGTTGCTGCAAGACAATATTGGTGGCATGGAAGGTTAAATAAATCTTCTCCAAGAGATCTAATTCGGTTAATTCCACTTTACAGAATTTTAGCAGTGATCGAATTCTACAACCTTCAGTGTTGTATTCATTCATGAACTTAAAGTCTTGGAAGCGAAGATGATGTCAGTCGTGTCTTGCTTTAAGCAAGTAGATGTCTTTCTGGTGATCAAAACGGTCGGCCAGAGCAAGCCAGAGGGTGTGTGGGTCCTCCTGAGCGAGGTACTCGGTCTGCAATGCATCATGGGTGTGTCTTTGAATGAAGATCATTGCATTAGCTTTTTGAGCTTCGTCGACAAGTTTGTCGTTGGTAAGTGCCTTAATGGTGGCTCTAATACCCTTTGCAGTCAGATGGAGCTTCACGTCTTGAACTCACTTCAGGTAGTTTCTTCCGGAGACTTCCAGAGCGGTGAAATTGAACTTGTTCAAGTTCGACATGTCCCTAAAACAGAGGGAAAATACATGATTAGTCATATGGTAAGCCATAAACATATATTGTAGAACATACAAGTTCTATAGACATGTATTGGTTTAATTTATGCATGAAAACTACAGGTTTCATGTGGTATGTTTTGAATGAAAACTTCAGGTTTCAAATGCACTAAATATAAAACTACAGGTTCAATTTAGTTTTTATGAACAATTAGTTCATAAAGGAGAAGTTCCTGCAAGAAACACATAATGCAATATACTAATTTAAGAGTAGTGGGTTTGAGTTTCTTCGGGAACTCAAGTGTGAGAGCTTCGTTACTACGAAACTATGTCAACGGTTCAAAGTATAAAAATAAATTATTGAATCATTAATGTCCAAAAGTGATCTTCAGGTCAATAATTTTGGATTCATTATTAGATTAATGGACTACAGGTCACTTTTAATTAATTCAATAAATTGGGCCATACATGGTCGATTTTAGAAGCAAAAATAATAATAACATTCGGGTTACAATTATTTAGAATGCTAAAAATTAGCATTAGATCGAAACATATAGCCCCAAAAATATTTGGGCTCGCGTTGGCTGCAATATGCAATTCATAGGTGGCTTCAGGCCACGGGCCAAGAGCATGGAGCCCAACAACAACAGCTATTGGATATTTGGGCTAAAACGTGGGCACGAATTAGGCCTAGCGAAATGCTAGCCTAGGGTTCACATGGGGAGCCCAACCGAGGCTTGGTCCAAGTCGGGGTAGGCTTCAACCTATAGACAAAGCTACAGGAAGCAGGTCGGGGTGCGTGACATAGCCCAATAGGCTATGAGCTGCTACAGGCAGGCTCAAAACATGGGACAACAGGCTAAGAAAAAGGCTGCAGGTTTTCTTGGATGGGCTTAAAGGACTTCGGGTCCTATAGAGCTAAGTAGACCGAATGCCTGGTTTGTCTAGGTCAGCATAGCAAGCCTAAAGGCTGCTGCCTTGTGATCCACTCGAATGGGCTTCAGGCCAGTGGTGGTCCATGGAGCCACAATGGCTGCTACGGCGGTGGTGCTGCACAATGCCTAATGTATTTTTTCGACATGGTTAGGGTTTTACAAACCCTGGATTTGCTTCTAATTTATGAATATACTTTGACTCACAATTCCACATAGCAATTTAATTGCGTAATGCATGAAACAATTATATATATTGACAAATATATGAACATACACAATATATATATCGTAAGGAAAAATAAACATAAAGGGGTTCATGCATCATGAGGACTGTTTTCATGCTTCGTGGACGTTTCAAATATCTTCATTTATTTTAAGCGTACCTAATTGGTAAAAAACAAAGAGAAGCCTTTGAATTTTTGTCGAAGATAGCCTCCTCCTACGATCCATCAATTCCTTAGCTTCTGGCAAGAGCGTGCTGATATCGTGTTATAGGCCTATTTGATTGAACTAATCTAGGGGATTAGAGAGAGAGGGGGCCGGCGGCAATTAGAAAGAAGAGATAGTGATTTAATTGTGAGGTGTGTTTGAGTCACCCCATTGTGCCTTTATTTATACTAGTAGAATAGGCAAAAACCTTTCCCTTTAGGATTACAACTCTTAATAGGTAATCAACTCCTAATAGGAACATAAGATACATTCTCATATCTAATAGGATTTACACAATTACATTCATATTCTAAATATGACTGCAACATGGGTACATTTTATATAAAAAAACAATGGGTACATGTTATATAAAAAAATCATAGGTACATTTTAGATTAAAAAAAATAAATAGATTTACATTAAAAAAATGGGTACATTTTACTTAAAAAATGGTACTTACAAAAAACAAAAAACAGGGATACATTTTGCGTATAACAAAGTGGTACATTTATAAAGAAAAATGGGTACATTATAAATAAATTATGGGTACAAAAAAAAGTTGCAAATTAAAAATGGGTACAAACTAGAAATAGAAATATATGACAAAAAGTTTAGCCATAAATATAAATATACCAAATGAAACGGTTCTAACACTAAATGAATATATTTAAAAATAAAATTTAATTATGTTGACATGTAAATATTTTATTTTTGAAATAATTAATGACGTTTATTAAAACCCAAGGACCTTGATCAAAAATTGAAAATGAATAAGGTTTTAAATAGGGATGCGAACCTAATTTCTCCAAATTTAAAACTATCAGTGACTAAATGCAAGAGTGCGCATGTGAGCTGGATTGAACCCAAATCAAACGTAATGTCAAAGCAAAAGTAAAGTACAGTAAAGGTAGGATATGAATTATACCATCGAAGGTAATCTCCTGAACCAACATTTGCCAGGAATCCTCATCGACACAAAAGCTCTGCCACTAAAACTTGGAGGGGTGAAAAATGAGGGTGAGTGGGCCTAAAATAAAGCTTTGTAAAACTTTTTCAAAAATGTAATAACCTCTCGCCATAAAATAAGCATAGTTTCCAAAATAGTATACTACGTATAGTATGAAAATACTTACTGTAACCTGTAATATCTTGAGAATGCAATACTTCACAATATTTCGTAAATAAACACATAACATTCGGTAATCACAATATCTCTCATAAATGAATATATCATATCGAGTGCTCATCAACATATGCTGACACACGAGTTTATGCAGAGATATTCTAACATGAACAAGACTGGTGTAATAATGATTTACGCTCTAGTACTACAATCACATGAAGACACGCTATGCATCACATACGAGTCTTAATTGCCTATAGCAATCTAGGATAGGACTGGCACCTACAATGGATCCAAAGTGAACGTACGGTGCAATGTAAACATACACATGAAGCCTGGCCCTGGCCCGGGCGAGTACTAACACCAATGTAGCACAGGATGAGTAGATAATGTAAATATGATCATGCAACAGTAAATTGATAAGTCGAGTTGACATAATACTATTCATGGCTGTAAATATAATTAAGGCGTCTTGTAGGATTTACAATGATCTCATAATCTCATCACTACGACATTTCTTATAAACGTTAGTTTATTTATGGCATCACGTAGAAAATGCATTATTAATATGTATGGAAACTAAATAAATATATATACTATATAAAAGAAAAGACCCACTCACAGATACTAGCAAGATCACATCTGTTCGAGCTAGGAAAGTCGGAGTCTCTGATAGTAATTGCACCTAAGCATAATATTGGGTCTCATTAATAGAACTCAATTAAAATGTTTAAATTTGAAAAAAAAAATGGATAGCGGATTCGGAATCAGGGCTTCGAAATATGCTAAGAATGGTCCTGGCAAAATTTTGTAAAAAGTCAACAAGAAAGTCAACAATCAACTAGACCCGGCAATTTCTTACACGACACAGTGACACGATACGAAAACGACACGAAAATAACGGGTTTCGAGTCAACATGATAACTAATCGGGTCATTGTCGGGTGAGCCATTAAGAACCCATTAATCACGGGTTCTTAACGGGCATATACATGGGTAACCCATTTCAACCTGATAAGAAAAAAAATATTTTGATAATTTTAAAGTTTAATTACCAAAATATTTATTATAAAATACAATAGCCATATTAATATATACAATATATTTTATATTAAATATATAGTTTTGTATTATTATTCTATATAAGATTGAAAAAAAAAGTTTTAATCATTATTTATTTTTATTATGAGAGTTCTTTATTATCATTATTAGGATAAATTTTACTTAACATGTTGTGGTCCAAAATTAAAATAAACTAGTATAGTATTTGTATAGGCAAGAACTAAGAAGACATACATACAAGTATGAAAAATGTGAAAGAATATATAAACACTCGTGATTCCTCATTATTCCTCCACGAGTAAATAATGGTTACACTTACATTATCGTTTATATTTTTAAAATCCTCCAAACCCTCATGAATAATGTTTTTTATTTGAGGGCAAAATTAATAATAATTATTGTAGAAGTGTAGAAGTATAAAAAATGTAAAAAAAAAAAAATATATATATATATATATATATATATATATATATATATATATATATATATATATATATATATATACAATCACTCATAATGATAAGCTTTACAACTTTCATGAAGGAGTCAGCTTCGAAATCCAACACTATAATCCATAAACCTTAAATTTTTATTTAACTGTCAATTGTCATTTACGCTTTATTCTTCTTACTGAATTTCATTTTTTAAATTTTCTTTTTTGAAAACATGATTATCTGGCGGATGTAAGAAGATGAACGGTTCAGATCTTTGATATCACATTTCGATATTTATGGTTAACTGAAATATGAGTCGATATCATATAGTTTATAGAAACTTTATAAACATCAAGCAAATTTTCACTAACCGTAAAACTTTGAATATAATATCAACGATCCAAACCGTTCATCTTCCTGCATCCTTTAATAGATCATGTTTTCCAAAAAAAAAAAGAAGCGTAAATGTAAACAACAATCAACGGTTAAATTTTGATCTATGATTTATATGATTATAATAGCGAATTTCGAAGTTAAGCTCTTCATGAAAGTTGTAAAGCTTGTCATTACAAGCGTTTATATATTTTTACTATATTTTTTACACTTCTATATTAATTAAAAAACTATTAAAGACTTTACTTAATTAATTAAGCTATTGATTAATTTATACCCATTTTGTTTCAGAAGTAAAGGATGATAGAGATTCAGATTCAGTAAACCTAAGTGATAAGGAGTCCATAGAGATTATAATGGGAGCAGAACGAGATCTTGGAAGCCAAAGTACAGACAATACAAATACGAGTCTTGCATAGAAAAAGGCTAGAGCAATCAATTTAGGTAAGCGAAAATATACTTAAAGAAAAATGCGTTTTTATGTTTTGGATGTAACAATATGGTATGTATACACTTATTTAGTATTATGTTTTTCATTTGATTATTTATTGGTTTAAAATATATTTTCCTTAACGGGTAATGGGTCGGGTCATATTACATGTTAATATTATCGGCAGTGTTCGAAAACGCGGCCTAGGCGGAGCCTAGGCGCTGGGCGGTGGTTCGCCGCCGCGATTAAACCAAAATCGGTGAAGAAATCGGACAGGATATTAGGCGCCGCCTAGACGGGCGCTGGGTTGGCTAGGTGGCCTCGGCAACCGCCTAGGCGGCTTTGAAGGTAAGTCGACGTCGTTCTTCCGTTGTGGTAATGAGGTTGGACGACTGGGCGACCATCCCGACATTTCGATCTGCAGAAAACGAAACGATTTGGCTGGGATGAGAGCGATAAACATCTATCTGCAATTAAAGAATAGAGGATATGCAATTGCAAGGTAAAGAAGAAGGACGACTTGGCTGTTGGGAGAGAGGTAGAGAGAGAGAGGTAGAGAGAGAGAGAGAGATAGAAAAAGGTACCTGCAAATGGGGCGGCGCGGCTGTGCGTGAATAATTAGAGTTAGGGTTGTTTTTTCTTTTTTAAATGGAGAGGAAGATGAACGAGCAACTATTCCGCAAAAGCTGCAGGAACTTATTGCTAAGAGCTTTGAATCTTCAGACCTTAACTTTTCAAGATACGGTGACACCTTTTTTGAGGCAAGCTTCGTAATAATGTACAGACTTTTGGTCTCTTTATTTTTTCCTTTGGATGTAACCTTGGATATTGTTTTGTTTTTAATGTGGTAAACAAAGGAATAAACTAAGGAATAATTAGAGTTAGGGTTGTTTTTGCAGTTGGGCTCTCCCGGTTGGGCTCTCCCCATTGAGTTTCTTTAAAAACTAAGGAATAAACATTGTTTTGTATTAATAAGAAAACAAAGCCCAATTCATTTTAATGAAAAACAAAGGTCCAACAATGATTAAAATAAATAGACTGACTAAATGTTACAAAATCAATATAAAAAGTCCTAAAATTTTACACATATACTTAAATCCGCCTTGGCCGCCTAGGCGTCCGCCTAGACCCTGCCTAGGCGCCTAGGCGCTAGGCCCCTGCCGGCCGCCCGACTAGCGCCTAGCGTTTTTTAGAACCTTGATTATCGGGTCGATTTTGAGTCAGGTCATTTTACCCGTTTATTTTAACGGGTATTACATGACACGACCCGTTAAGATATTGGGTATGACACGAAAACGACATGAACACGTAAAACACGACACGAATGCCAGGTCTATAGTCAACCAAAAAGCCAACCAAGCTGCCCAGGCGGTCAACTACGTTAAAACTTTGGAATTTCACTAAATGGATGCCAAAAATGGACTCGGGGCATCGAAATTAGCCTAGGAGGGAAAATTTTGAAAAAGTCAACTAACGGTTAACAGTTAACTTTAACGGATTATTCCATCCTCAAACAGAATATTCTGGTAAATTAACAGGTTCGAGTTTGGTTTGAGTCAATGGGTCGGATCCCATATTGGATCTGGGTTTTGGGCTATTGGGTCAGGTTGACTCGTTTGGGCTCACGGGTTGCACCCGCCAGACCCATCGAAGAAGAAGACTAGATTTCGTAGGAATTTGGCCGAGAAACTTCCCGAGCTCTGTTATGGGTCCAAACCTAACCTTTTTCAACATACTATATATGGATTTGAAGTTATGGAAGAGTAGATTAGGAATATACCAATATGGGAACGAGTAGTAGCCGAAAACAGCCGGGAAATGGTTTGCAAAACTCGTGGACTTCGCTGAAATCTGGGAAATAGTTTCCCCGAGTTGGTTCTGCATTCAAACATCACTAAAAAATCCTTAGAGATACTAGAAACGTATATTAAGACATGATCCAGGAAGATTTAGGTTAGTTTCGATGCTCACCATTGTCGAAAACTCGAGAACTCACCAGAAGAAAATATGAACAGTGGCGGTGCCACTGTGCAGAGAGAGACCTTAGCCTGGTCTAGGATCGTGACTATGAGAATCTTAAGGTAGTGGTTGCTGGTAAAGATGCTCGTCGGAGTAGCGAGTAAGGTTGGAGGTGATGTTGCCGGTGTTGCAACAAATGAGAAGGACGGGAGATGAGAAAGAGACGAGAATGTTGAGGGAATAGAGAGTTCGAGATATTGGGGAAAGGGACACACGGCAGGGAAGGGAAGAAGGAGAAAAGGGTGTGGGCCCCACTGCCACAAAAAAAATCCTACCTAAAAAAAATATAATCTAAAATAATTAAATAATTAAAAAGGTAATTTTACAAAAATATATTTCGGATTCATAGTTCCGTCGAATCTTCGTTGTAACTCCAATTTCAGTTCCACTTGAGCCTGCACGTTCGTAGCGACAAGTACTACAATAATATGCTAAGAGAATAGTTCATACGTGTTGCGATACGACGGTCAACGAAAGTCAAAATCCTCGCCTCTAGGAGCATTTTGGTCGTTTCACACTTTTAATATTAAAACATCGTAAAAATCAGGGTCAGGTCCTAACAATCTACTCCCTTTAAGAAAATTTCGTCCTCGAAATTTGCCATAACTTGTTGTATGTATAATACCCAAGAGGTAGGAAGAAATATATATAAAGAAAAGATCAAGTTAGAACGGTTGCATAAAAGATAATGTCACTCCGTCACGATCGAATTGCAATGATTCCTCTTTCATGCCTCCAAACTCAAACTTTCCTTCTTATAACATAATACCTTCATAAAAACATAAGGTCAAAAATAGATCTATATATATATATAATTATATAACGTCAAAATACATATATAATAACATGAAATTAATAATTATACTGAAATTAAAATCGAAAATACAAATGATTTTCACATATGCACTCGTAGTGTCACGTACTCCGAGGATATGTGTGTATTATCTTTGGGTCAAGCCCAAACAAACAATAAATAAAAATACTAACTCATACGGGCCTACTTGTCTACTTGCTTAATGAACCCAATGAATAAGTCATTGATATTACAGTCTGCAGTTTGATATACCGACAACTCACTATTGTCTCAATAATCAAGTAATAAATTCTTGAGAGTGAAATATTACCATCTTGTCCCTCATTGGGAAATACACATAAATCGTCCGAATAATGCCTCGATTGCGCTCACGTATTACCCTATCGGGCAACATCATTTATAGTACATAATTTAGTACATCGTAATATCAACCCTTTAAATACCTGTTCGCAATACTCTTCTGTCAATCATGTACTGTGCGTAGAATCTCTATACAACGTCTCAATGGTACCATAGCCAAACTGAAATAATAATCGTCGTTGTACGCAACTCTAATAGAGATAAGTGTCTGTTACAACCATGCTAAAACTGCAAAATGGACAACACACAACATGTCCACTAAGGTCTGGATAATTTGTTCAGACTGGCCATTAGTCTGAAGGTGATATGTGGTCTTGGATAACAATTTAGTACCCATGACTTTCAAGAAGACTTCCCAAGACTTGGAAGTGAAATGACATCACGGTAAGATACAATAGTCATAGGTACACCATGTGCCTGAACAATATGGTACACCAATACCTCAGTGAGCAGATCCATTGTGAATTTCTCTCGGATTTAGCGAAAACTATGCCAAGAAGGCTAAAAGAACAATCAAGAATTTGAGGGTAAAAACAAATCCATCAAATCTAGAATACAAGGTAACTAGATTGTATGCATAACATCTCGCTACAACGGTAGCTTCCGGGAGATTCAATCACCGACGGTAAAGATTCGTTCAACAGAGTACTTGTTAGGTGATTGAAGAATTGACGTTTACAACTAAAATTTAAATGTCTAAGTGATTCTCCTAAACAGTCACAACTAAAATTTAAATGTCCATTTCCTCTCGACACGCTCCAAAATTCTGGCATGAGCGTCCTTCGCACATGTCAGCAGTGTTGTCATGATCAGTCACAAATTGTAAGACGGGGTCCTCTTCGCCTTCACAATGTGCCAAGGGCAGTTGAAGAGGTCTCAAGTAAATAACAATTATTTTTAAAAGGCTTTTTTATTTTAAAAATGTATTTTCTTAAATCGGTTATTATTATGTTTATGTTTACGAAGTTTTTATTTTATTTTTTAAAGTAATTAATAATGATGACAAATTTGTCTTTAAGAAAATATTTTAAGATGATCTCAGCCCTAAAGGGTTATGTGAAAGTGAATTAGAACCTTAGTGGGTGTTAGTGTAATGTTTTTTACGTGAGGCTAACAAAACAGGAGTAATCTCACTAAAAAGAGAGGAGCTTCTCTGCAAAACTCGAGCAGGGGAAGGATCTAGTCCATTGAAAGGCATGACATCTCTCTTTCCAAATCTCCCAACCATTAAACTGAGAAATTCAGAAAAGCGAGGGTGTAGGATTTTCGTGTTTACAGAGGGTTCGACAAAGAAGGCTTTGTACCATACCTAAGAACCACGAACCCAATGTTGTAACTAGTTGAGGATTAGGCTTGTAGTTTAACAAAGAGCCAAACCAAACACACATCACTCTGGGGCATAAAAGCAGCACGCGTTCCATAGATTCCTCAAACATTTTACAAAAGGGCAAAGAGGGTTTGAGGCAACCTTGCGACAAAAAAATGAGAAAGCTTTGTAGGATGGCATTGGTTATCGCTCTCCACGGAAAATTGTTCGCCTCTGGGACCGCTCTGATGTTCCAAATCAATTTCCTTACCTTGTTGTCAATTTGATGAAATGAATGCATCGAGACCCACCTTTATCAATACTAGTCAAAATTTGACTTCAGATACTGGATCCGCTATATCCCTAGAAATTCAGGTGGATTTAAACTTCCCCAGGAAATTTCATTTGCTGAGGTTTTCCTTGGTTAGCTTTTCAAGTATCCTTCCAACATTCTCTCCCTTAGCAGAATTGTAAGGACTGCTTCCAGTAACTACATCTCTACACTCATTAGGTTCGCCCATTTCCATAAGAAAGCAGTAATGGGGGCGATGGGTTCGGTTAAAAACTTCTTCAATGAAATAGGAAAATTGACATAAACCCAAAAGCATTGATGTATTTAAGGCAAAATTCAAAAATTTGAACTTTTCAAATTAAATCATTTGACTATCTTTTTACTTAAGCAACTTAACTTATATTTTTACTGATAGACTATCTTACGGTTGCTATTACAACAACAACAACAACAACAAAGCCTTTTCCCACTAAGTGGGGTCGGCTATATGAATCCTAGAACGCCATTGCGCTCGGTTTTGTGTCATGTCCTCCGTTAGATCCAAGTACTCTAAGTCTTTTCTTAGAGTCTCTTCCAAAGTTGTCCTAGGTCTTCCTCTACCCCTTCGGCCCTGAACCTCTGTCCCGTAGTCACATCTTCGAACCGGAGCGTCAGTCGGCCTTCTTTGCACATGTTCAAAATCACCGGAGCCGATTTTCTCTCATATTTCCTACAATTTCGGCTACTCCTACTTTACCTCGGATATCCTCATTCCCAATCTTATCCTTTCTCGTGTGCCCACACATCCCACGAAGCATCCTCATCTCCGCTACACCCATTTTGTGTACGTGTTGATGCTTCACCACCCAACATTTTGTGCCATACAACATCGCTAGCCTTATTGCCGTCCTATAAAATTTTCCCTTGAGCTTCAGTGGCCTACGACGGTCACACAACACGCCGGATGCACTCTTTCCATCCAGCTCGTATTCTATGGTTGAGATCTCCATCTAATTCTCCGTTCTCTTGCAAGATAGATCCTAGGTAGCGAAAACGATCGCTTTTTGTGATCTTCGCTAGATTGCTCCGGTCATTAGTGTGGATAAGTATATAAATGGATAGAGATAGGAAAGCAAACACAAGATGTACGTGGTTCACCCAGATTGGCTACGTCCACGGAATAGAAGAGTTCTCATTAATTGTGAAGGGTTTACACAAGTACATAGGTTCAAGCTCTCATTTAGTGAGTACAAGTGAATGATTTAGTACAAATGACATTAGGAAATATTGTGGGAGAATGATCTCGTAGTCACGAAACTTCTAAGTATCGGAGTGTGGTGTCGTCTTGACTTGCCTTATCTGTCTCATAGGTAGATGTGGCATCTTCTCTGGAAGTACTCTTCCTCCATCCAGGGGTGGTATCTTTAACTGGTGGAGATGCACAAGGTAATGTATCAATTTCACTTGAAGCTTACTTGTAGTTTCAGGCTTGGTCAAGCGCGATACAAACCATGTAGTAGGAGTCCCCCAAGTCGCCGAGCTAGGGGGTCTGCTGAAAGAGGTGACAGACAAGGTAAGCAATCAGAGCTCCGACTGATTGTTCACCTTCTCCCCATCTTGCAGCAGCATGAAGGATAAAGAGAAGAAAAATGAGAAGAGATGATATGAGATACTTTTGCTTTTGAAGAAGTAACTTTCCACAGGCTTATTCTTGAACTAAGCTGGAGGGTTTTCTGGTTTCCTCCAGAGTATAAGGCCGACTGAAGAATTTGAGGGTCAAAACAAGTCCATCAAATCTAGAGTACGTTCCACCCTGCTGATATGGGATACTTTTGCTTTTGACAGAGTAATGAATGTATCGGCACGTGTGCTGTTACGCTTGTCTCCACATGCTTCCTTGTATCCTTCGCACTTGCCCTATCTGTTCCTCAAGCAGATGCGGAATCTTCCCTGGAAACATAAGATGTTGAAGATGAGTACTCGAGAGCAATGCCAGGTAAGTAATCAGGTAAGGGGTTCCAGGCAGTCAGTTCCTGGCTGGGAGCTTGATTCCAAGTGCTGACTGATTGCCCTCTTTCTCCTTGTCTTGCAGGTAAAAACAAGGCCAAAAGAAAAGACAGGGAAAAAGCATGATATGGGATACTCTTGCTTTTAACCCTGATGATATGAGATATTCTTGCTCTAGTATAGCTTGTTTGCAGAGGTATTATCGGGGGGAAAGAAAGCTGAATATTTCGAAAGGCTTCGTTGGGAGTGCCCTCTCAGATATGATGAAGGGTTGAGCATTTTTGCAGGTCTGCCTGTCCGTTGGGGATGGAGGTCGACATATATAGGAGTCTCCCTAACAACAAGTAGTAATGCTATTCCTTTACCCTGCTTGGTCATAGCACGGTAGTGGGAGCTGCCAGTTTCACATGTTTTAACTCTGTCAGAGCACTTTGAAAAAGTGGTCTGTGGTATCTGGCTCTCGAGATTCGGAGAACGATGCCTCTTCGATTTTTGAGAAAGCAATCATGCTGGGGGTATGACTCTCGAGATTCGGAGAGCAGTGTCTCTTCGATTTTTGAGGAAGTAATCATGTTGGGAGTCTGGCTCTCGAGATTCGGAGGGCGGTGCCTCTTCGATTTTGGAGCAAGCAATCTTGTTGGGAGTGTTGTCTCGAATGTGAGTAAAGGTTGGGCATGTTTGCTAGTCTACCTTGCCACGAAGCACAAAGGTTGACACACAGGGACTTTCCAATTATCCAGCAATGGTACTGTTCCTTTACCCTCTCTTCGATTTTGAGAAAGTAGTCATGTTGGGAGTCTGGCTCTCGAGATTCGGAGGACGGTGCCTCTTCGATTTTGGAGCAAGCAATCTTATTGGGAGTGTTTTCTCGAATGTGAGTAAAGGTTGGGCATGTTTGCTAGTCTACCTTGCCACGAAGCACAGAGGTTGACACACAGGGACTTTCCAATTATCCAGCAGTGGTACTGTTCCTTTACAGTTGTGGGTAATAATATGGTAGCTAGACCTTCAAAATTTATGTGTCTAAACTTTTGTTAGTGCTGTTTCTTTGCTATTCTTTTACCTTTCTTGGTCAGAGCGATGTAGTGGGAGCTGCAAGCTTCACGTGCTCAACTTTGGCAGAGAACTTTGGCAAAGTTATTTGTGGTACCCATGAGCTATTGTTGCGTGTGGGAAGTGGGTGATTGAACAGTAAGATTCATGTGCTTTCTACTTCACCAGAAGTCTTCGACAGAATGCCCATAATTTCTGCAAAGCTGAGTGTGCGTGTGACAGGTGCTGACAAGGCTAGAAAAGTAGGTGCCTCTTCGATTTCTGAGATCGGCCCTCGTGGTCTCTGAGCAGCCCAGCTTTTGAGAAAGCGAGCGCCTCTTCGATTGATTCGGAGAACGATGCCTCATCGATTTTTGAGAAAGCAATCATGCTGGGGGTCTGGCTCTCGAGATTCGGGGAGCAGTGTCTCTTCGATTTTTGAGAAAGTAATCATGTTGGGAGTCTAGCTCTCGAGATTCGGAGGGCGGTGCCTCTTCGATTTTGGAGCAAGCAATCTTGTTGGGAGTGTTTTCTCGAATGTGAGTAAAGGTTGGGCATGTTTGCTAGTCTACCTTGCCACGAAGCACAGAGGTTGACACACAGGGACTTTCCAATTATCCAGCAATGGTACTGTTCCTTTACCCTCTCTTCGATTTTTAAGAAAGTAGTCATGTTGGGAGTCTGGCTCTCGAGATTCGGAGGACGGTGCCTCTTCGATTTTGGAGCAAGCAATCTTATTGGGAGTGTTTTCTCGAATGTGAGTAAAGGTTGGGCATGTTTGCTAGTCTACCTTGCCACGAAGCACAGAGGTTGACACACAGGGACTTTCCAATTATCCAGCAGTGGTACTGTTCCTTTACCCTTGTGGGTAATAATATGGTAGCTAGACCTTCAAAATTTATGGGTCTAAACTTTGTTAGTGCTGTTTCTTTGCTATTCTTTTACCCTTCTTGGTCAGAGCGATGTAGTGGGAGCTGCAAGCTTCACGTGCTCAACTTTGGCAGAGAACTTTGGCAAAGTTATCTGTGGTACCCATGAGCTATTGTTGCGTGTGGGAAGTGGGTGATTGAACAGTAAGATTCATGTGTTTTCTACTTCCCCAGAAGTCTTTGACAGAATGCCCATAATTTCCGCAAAACTGAGTGTGCGTGTGACAGGTGCTGACAAGGCTGGAAAAGGCTGGAAAAGTAGGTGCCTCTTCGATTTCTGAGATCGGCCCTCGTGGTCTCTGGGGAGCCCAGCTTTTGAGAAAGCGAGCGCCTCTTCGATTTTTGAGATCGGCCTTCGTGGTCTTTGAGCAGCCCAACTTTTGAGAAAGCAAACGCCTCTTCGATTTCTGAGATCAACCCTCGTGATCTCTAAGCAGCCCAGCTTTTGAGAAAGCAAACGCCTCTTCGATTTCTGAGCAGGCGCCTCTTCGATTTCTGAAGCTTCGTCGAGTGCAGATTTTTATAGGGGCTGGCATTAAGTTCCAAAGCACACTTGAATCTCCACCAGTAGAAGCTTCATTCTTGCACTTCTAAGATCTTGATTTGTCCGACCTCTTCTCTCTTCAACACCTTTGAAAATGTCTGGCCCCTCCGACCGTCGTTTTGACTTGAACCTTGTTGAAGAGGCAGCCCCGCCTTCTCCAGACAACATATGGCGCCCATCCTTCGTCTCCCCTACTGGTCCTCTTACCGTTGGGGATTCCGTGATGAAGAATGATATGACCGCTGCGGTGGTGGCCAGGAACCTTCTCACTCCCAAAGATAACAGACTACTTTCCAAACGGTCTGATGAGTTAGCTGTTAAGGATTCGCTGGCTCTTAGTGTTCAGTGTGCAGGTTCTGTGTCTAATATGGCCCAACGCCTATTTGCTCGAACCCGCCAAGTTGAATCATTGGCGGCTGAAGTGATGAGTCTCAAACAGGAGATTAGAGGGCTCAAGCATGAGAATAAACAGTTGCACCGGCTCGCACATGACTATGCTACAAACATGAAGAGGAAGCTTGACCAGATGAAGGAAACTGATGGTCAGGTTTTACTTGATCATCAGAGATTTGTGGGTTTGTTCCAAAGGCATTTATTGCCTTCGTCTTCTGGGGCTGTACCGCGTAATGAAGCTCCAAATGATCAACCTCTGATGCCTCCTCCTTCTAGGGTTCTGTCCAGTACTGAGGCTCCAAATGATCCCCCTCCGGTGCCTTCTCTTTCTGGGGCTCTACCGACTGCTGAGACTTCTCCTAAGCAACCTTTGTGAAGGCTCCCTCTTGTGTGCTTATTTTGACTCATGTATATGTACATATTTGTAGCTTATCGGGGATATCAATAAATAAGCTTTCCTTCATTTCAACGTATTGTGTTAAATACACCAAAGCCTTCTTCGCTAAGTTCTTTGAATTTTCTTTTGTTAAAGCTTGTATGTTGAAGCTTTCTGAGTGGAGCATGTAGGTTGGGGTAGTGTTCCCTTAATTTCCCGAGTGAGGAAAACTTCTCAATTGGAGACTTGGAAAATCCAAGTCACTGAGTGGGATCGGCTATATGAATCTTAGAACGCCATTGTGCTCGATCCTGTGTCATGTCCTTCGTTAGATCTAAGTACTCTAAGTCTTTTCTTAGAGTCTCTTCCAAAGTTTTCCTAGGTCTTCCTCTACCCCTTCGGCCCTGAACCTCTGTCCCATAGTCGCATCTTCTAATCGGAACGTCAGTAGGCCTTCTTTGCACATGTCCAAACCACCGTAACCGATTTTCTCTCATCTTTCCTTCAATTTCGGCTACTCCTACTTTACCCCGGATATCCTCATTCCTAATCTTATCCTTTCTCGTGTGCCCACACATCCAACGAAGCATCCTCATCTCCGCTACACCCATTTTGTGTACGTGTTGATGTTTCACCGCCCAACATTCTGTGCCATACAGCATCGCCGGCCTTATTGCCGTCCTATAAAATTTTCCCTTGAGCTTCAGTGGCATACGGCGGTCACACAACACGCCGGATGCACTCTTCCACTTCATCCATCCAGCTTGTATTCTATGGTTGAGATCTCCATCTAATTCTCCGTTCTTTTGCAAGATAGATCCTAGGTAACGAAAACGGTCGCTCTTTGGTATTTCTTGATCTCCGATCCTCACCCCTAACTCGTTTTGACCTCCATTTGCACTGAACTTGCACTCCATATATTCTGTCTTTGATCGGCTTAGGCGAAGACCTTTAGATTCCAACACTTCTCTCCAAAGGTTAAGCTTTGCATTTACCCCTTCCTGAGTTTCATCTATCAACACTATATCGTCTGCGAAAAGCATACACCAAGGAATATCATCTTGAATATGTCGTGTTAACTCATCCATTACCAACGCAAAAAGGTAAGGACTTAAGGATGAGCCTTGATGTAATCCTACAGTTATGGGAAAGCTTTCGGTTTGTCCTTCATGAGTTCTTACGGCAGTCTTTGCTCCTTCATACATATCCTTTATAGCTTGGATATATGCTACTCGTACTCCTTTCTTCTCTAAAATCCTCCAAAGAATGTCTCTTGGGACCCTATCATACGCTTTTTCCAAATCTATAAAGACCATGTGTAAATCCTTTTTCCCATCTCTATATCTTTCCATCAATCTTCGTAAGAGATAGATTGCCTCCATGGTTGAGCGCCCTGGCATGAACCCGAATTGGTTGTCCGAAACCCGTGTCTCTTGCCTCAATCTATGCTCAATGACTCTCTCCCAGAGCTTCATTGTATGACTCATTAGCTTAATACCCCTATAGTTCATGCAATTTTGTACGTCGCCCTTATTCTTGTAGATAGGCACCAAAGTGCTCATTCGCCACTCATTTGGCATCTTCTTCATTTTCAAAATCCTATTGAAAAGGTCAGTGAGCCATGTTATACCTGTCTCTCCCAAAAGTTTCCACACTTCGATTGGTATATCGTCTGGGCCTATTGCTTTTTTATGCTTCATCTTCTTCAAAGCTACAACCACTTCTTCCTTCCGGATTCGACGATAAAAAGAGTAGTTTCTACACTCTTCTGAGTTACTCAACTCCCCTAAAGAAGCACTCATTTCATGTCCTTCATTGAAAAGATTATGAAAATAACCTCTCCATCTGTCTTTAACCGCGTTCTCTGTAGCAAGAACCTTTCCATCCTCATCCTTGATGCACCTCACTTGGTTTAGGTCCCTTGTCTTCTTTTCCCTTGCTCTAGATAGTTTATAGATATCCAACTCTCCTTCTTTGGTATCTAGTCGTTTATACATATCGTCGTAAGCCGCTAACTTAGCTTCTCTGACAGCTTTCTTCGCCTCTTGCTTCGCTTTTCTATACCTTTCACCATTTTCATCAGTCCTCTCCTTGTATAAGGCTTTACAACATTCCTTCTTAGCCTTCACCTTTGTTTGTACCTCCTCATTCCACCACCAAGATTCCTTTTGGTGTGGGGCAAAGCCCTTGGACTCTCCTAATACCTCTTTTGCTACTTTTCGGATACAACTAGCCATGGAATCCCACATTTGGCTAGCTTCCCCCTCTCTATCCCACACACATTGGGTGATTACCTTCTCTTTGAAAATGGCTTGTTTTTCTTCTTTTAGATTCCACCATCTAGTCCTTGGGCACTTCCAAGTCTTGTTCTTTTGTCTTACTCTTTTGATATGTACATCCATCACCAACAAGCGATGTTGATTAGCCACGCTCTCTCCTGGTATAACTTTGCAATCCTTACAAGTTATACGATCCCCTTTCCTCATTAGAAGAAAATCTATTTGTGTTTTTGACGACCCACTCTTGTAGGTGATCACATGTTCTTCTCTCTTCTTAAAGAAGGTGTTGGCTAAGAAGAGATCATATGCCATTGCAAAATCCAAGATAGCTTCCCCATCCTCGTTTCTCTCCCCAAAACCATGGCCACCATGAAAACCTCCATAGTTGCCTGTCTCCCTGCCCACGTGTCCATTTAAATCTCCTCCTATAAATAACTTCTCCGTCTGAGCAATTCCTTGCACCAAGTCTCCAAGATCTTCCCAAAATTTCTCCTTCGAACTCGTATCCAACCCTACTTGAGGTGCGTACGCACTAATCACATTGATAAGTTCTTGTCCTATTACAATCTTGATTGCCATGATTCTATCTCCTACCCTCTTGACATCTACAACATCTTGTACCAAGGTCTTGTCCACGATGATGCCAACACCGTTTCTCGTTCTATTTGTGCCCGAATACCAAAGTTTAAACCCTGAGTTTTCTAGATCCTTTGCCTTACTACCAACCCACTTAGTTTCTTGTAGGCACATAATATTTATCCTTCTCCTCACCATAACTTCCACTACTTCCATAGATTTTCCCGTTAAGGTTCCTATATTCCACGTTCCTAAACGCATTTTGCTCTCTTGAACTCTACCCTTCTGTCCTAGCTTCTTCACCCTCCCCCGTCTAATAGGATCAAAGTACTTCTTTTGTGTGTCCCGGGTAAAGTTGATAGGAGCATATGCTCCCAAACAACTTTGAGTGGAGTCGTTCGAAAAGAAGTTTCTATGGCCCCCTTGCTCATTTAACACTGCATCCGGGTGCCGATGGAGATACAGCGACCCTTGCTCACTTATCACTGTGCTCAGGCCACACAGCGCGCCACTTACGGGTGACGCCCTAGCTTTAGCGCGATTTTGTTCTGGATTCATTTTCATAAGGATTCGACGTGATCATGGAGTGCCGGCTGTCGACTACCTGACGCCCTCCCCCTCCTCCTTTATCCGGGCTTGGGACCGGCCATGTAAGACATAGGCGGAGTTTTACGGTTGCTATTAAATTAATAAATTTTGTCCTTCTCCTTAATTTTTGTTTTGATATAATGTTCTTCAACAAAAGAGTTTTTTTTTTTTTTTTCCTTTCGAAATGTGATGAACCATGCTATATTACTCTTTTCTCAAGTGAATCACAACACTTTCATTTCTAGCAAGCCATCTGATGTTTTCATTCATCAATCCACAAGTTATCTAACAAGTAGGTATAATACAATATAGGTTCATATACAAGTGGATGACAAGTAATGAGAATTTGGCAGGAAAGAAAAAATAATAGAGCAGAGGGTCACACAGATGGCTGCAATATGGTGTAATCATTCCATGGCTAATATTTTGCTAAAAAGTGACTACACAACTCATCTTTTCATTGTGGGAGGGTCCAACGACTCCGTTGTTGCTTGCTTTCAGGCATGTAGAAAAGGCATGTAGAAAGGCTAAGGGGTTCCAAAAACAATGCACAGCTATCATGAGCCCCTATCCTTTTAAATTATGTAAGCATCAAAGCTCCGTCAGAACCAAGTGTCCTTCCCTTCTAATCATTTCTCCCTAATCTCATAATCTGGATGTTCACATCCAACCCAATAGTCGACACAATTTATAGTTGATAGAATGTTTTCCAAGAGTTCTTTACATGTCCCAATGTTCATTCAGAAAAAGTAGTGCTGGCAAGCACAATGTGAACATAAGACGAGCTGTAAACTTAAGTATACTAAATTCCGACCACCGTCACATATGTGAAACATATGTAGTTTGTTGTGATTGGACGTATTTGAAATCCATTGTCTAAAATGTGGAAAAGAAAATGGCACAAGCACAGAACATAGTTGATTCTAATATAGTATTAGTGTTGTGTCACTAGAGTGTTGTGTCACTAGATTGCACAACACAAAGCTGCTCATGGCGCCTCATCCGGAATTTGAGCAACATCCATTTAAGCGCCACTTGTATGTCTGCGAGGCGCATGTACAAATTTGGTTGCTAAAAAAACTTAATTAGCTAGGTTAATAGCGTCCTTAAGATAATATAGCCTAGACTTTTGAATAAACAACAATTTAAATATTAATTAAACATTTGGCACAACATAATCGTAGTGGCAGGTCAAGAAAAACTAGTGAAGTAGTAGTAGTATATTTTATCAAGTGCTACACCCTGGAAGGGCAACTTAAGAGAATGAAATTACGTTCTTCTCAAATGTTTATAGCAGTATGCAAGTGAATACATCAATCCATATGGTATTAGAAATTAGACTCAGATTTTCAATTGAATTCCTCTCTATCCGACAATAGTCGAGAGGATTCGTAATGTTTTGTTGATTCATATATCTTGAGATTTGCAATTGCATTCTCCTACAGATGAAGAGAACACAACAGTTGGTGAAGTTGCCGATAAACCTTTGGCAGAAACTACTCTTGCAAATGACACGAAAGAAGAAAATGTAGTAGTACCGGAAGATGAAGGAAAAGATTTTCATGAAAACGTTACCAACTTGGCTTCCGATGATCCAAAGAGAATACAAGATACTTGTGTTGATGATCATACATCAGACATAACAGGTTAGCTACTTTCTTAATACTGAATCGCTGATTAGAAAAACTATTGTCACTTAACATTTGGTCTTCTGTCCATAGAGCAAGAAGCTATTTAAGTTAATCCTCTTGATGAACCATTAAAAGTTCAACTCGAATCGAATGAAGCAGGTGAAGAAGACGGTAAAATGCAACTAGATCCATCAATTAACAATTCGGGATATGAAAAGCCGGTAGAGCGAGATATAGAGGAGAATGATCTGCAAGGAACAATCGAGCACTAGTTGAATAGTTTCTTAGATATTTCAGTAATTAGTCTTAGTACAAGTAATATATTTATTTGAATTATTTCTGTACTTTTAATTGAACTTTAATTCTATGCATTTCTGAATAAAATTTGACTATATATTTAAATGAGAAGGAGAAAAAAATCCCAACATAATACTTATATGCTATAAACTGCAACAGAGGAAGAGGGGACAATGTCCACTTCACATGATCCCGGACCTAAAGAATCCACACATGTGGAGTTACATCATCATGAAATGGCTACAGTTGATGCTGATGACCGAACTGTAGAAGATGTCAGTGGATCTTTAGAAGGAGGAAGTGAAGACTCTCTGGGATCAAATCCTGATTTTGAGGTGAATGGCCATCTCTCGGATGCTGAGGCGTTGGAAATTGTGGGCGAAAGTGTTGATCCAGTTATGGAGAAGCAAAGGGATGACTTATTACTGGAGCCGAAGGCATCCCAAGAACAATTTGAATCCTTCGAAGAGAAGTCTGAAACTACAGACGGAGGTAAGGTTGAATGTGGATTCAGCATCGTTACAGCAATGGCATCAATGGTGTTCTGAGTGGTTTAGGAAACGAAAGTCATGAGAAGTTTCCAAATGAGATGGATTTGATTGGAAATTATTGCTCTGAATTTGAACAGGAAGCAGTTCGAGTGCGTAAGTCCCCAAACTCCCATCTAGAAGCTCCTGAACCCGAAGACAAATGCATGATTGTAGAAGAGGAAATCAGACTAATCGAAAAAGAGTTGGAAAATGGAGAGAACAACCATGATGGTAACACAATCCAATCTTGTGGAGAGCCAGTGATAGAACCAGATTCTTTCAACTTAACTGAGCCTCAATCTGAAGTTGCAACGATTGTCTCTATACTTAAGAGCGTCGAAAAGGTACATGTATTTAATCCTTTAAGCGACAGAGATTGTCGAATAGAGGAGACAAAAGTTGATGAGAACGGCAACCTAGTTGTCATGTGTGTTGGAAACCAAAGTGAGGATTCTGTGTACCACTTCTCCGACTTGGAAGAAAAAGTTGAGGTGTTTCCTGAACTTGTAATGGTTCCAGTGGAGTTAACTGTCGTGCTTTGCAACGACGATGAAGAGGAGGCAACAGAGAAGACAGTTGTTGAAGAAAATGGGAGAAGCTCTGGCCCCTCAAAGCACCGACTCAATTCTAAATTCTAAGTACGAGAATTGTGGTGAGTTCTTTGCTATGAAAGCTTCCACTGTTTCAATAACTGGATAGCCGAAGCATTAGACTCCATGAACAAGTTGGCACTTGATATGCCTGGTCAGCATGTTATAAAACATAATAAATCGTCTCAAACAGAAGCAAAGGCAGAACCAGAAACTAAAGTTGCAGCCAGCCAATCCAATGGACAATGTGAAAAAGTTGAAACATCTGAATCTGTAAGCTGTTATTTTGAAACACAAGAAAATATGAGAAGGTCCAGCACTGAATCAGATGCTGATAACCTGAATGTTTGTGCTCAGATACAAAAATCTCCAAGCTTTAGCGTTGACCTCCAAAATGAAGCGAGAACTGAAGAATCAGATTCTACCCCTTTGCTGTACCATGTCAAGGCTGCAATAGAAGGCTCAACAAGCCAAGGTGATGATGTTACTCTTGGAAGCTTTATCGAGTACACTGGATATGATCAAGAGGTTTCACAGTACCAAGCAATGCTGGTGGAAGGGAAAGTCATCGCATTAGAAGCAAGTAACTCACAGAAGTCAAATACTCCATTCATAGGATTCTTGAAGGAAGAGGAAGAAGCACGTACCGTTGTTACACCACAAGAAGATGATAAGCATTCGACTGCTGAAAATTCAACCAAGAAGCTGCTAGGGCTCCAACTACTTCATCAAAAGGTAAAGCGAAGCGCAGGCAGCGGTCTTCGCTCTTTACCAACTGCATGTGTTGTGCAACTGTGATTAACTGAATGCCTCTTAATTCATATATATTGGTTTTTCTTGGTGATTTTTTTTCTAATTAATTTGAGTTTTCTCGGAAATAGAGTTCTGATCAAGAGTGTTTGTTTTCACTTGTTCCTTCTGTTTCTTTATTTATTTCATTGCCTTAAAACTTATATTACCTTGTCATGTAAGTTATCCTTTAATGTAATTCCATCTATTTATATGATTGAGAGATAATTAATTTGTATGGTTTTGGAGGGAATTGTATTATATATGCTGCTTCTGATTGTAATATTTGTTCATTTTTATTCATATGTTACAATGACATTGATATTGAGGGTTTATTCCTCATCAACTTAATATTGAGGTTAGTGACAAATCTCTCCGTTTTGTTATAATTATCACGGTCTAAACTTTTGATGATGCATCCTGATGACCTTTTTGCGTTGGTAATGGATGAGTTAACAAGACATATTCAAGATGATATTCCTTGGTGTATGCTTTTCGCAGACGATATAGTGTTGATAGATGAAACTCAGGAAGGGGTAAATGCAAAGCTTAACCTTTGGAGAGAAGTGTTGGAATCTAAAGGTCTTCGACTAAGCCGATCAAAGACAGAATATATGGAGTGCAAGTTCAGTGCAAATGGAGGCCAAAACGAGTTAGGGGTGAGGATCGGAGATCAAGAAATACCAAAGAGCGACCGTTTTCGTTACCTAGGATCTATCTTGCAAAAGAACGGAGAATTAGATGGAGATCTCAACCATAGAATACAAGCTGGATGGATGAAGTGGAAGAGTGCATCCGGCGTGTTATGTGACCGCCGTATGCCACTGAAGCTCAAGGGAAAATTTTATAGGACGGCAATAAGGCCGGCGATGCTGTATGGCACAGAATGTTGGGCGGTGAAACATCAACACGTACACAAAATGGGTGTAGCGGAGATGAGGATGCTTCGTTGGATGTGTGGGCACACAAGAAAGGATAAGATTAGGAATGAGGATATCCGGGGTAAAGTAGGAGTAGCCGAAATTGAAGGAAAGATGAGAGAAAATCGGTTACGGTGGTTTGGACATGTGCAAAGAAGGCCTACTGACGCTCCGATTAGAAGATGCGACGATGGGACAGAGGTTCAGGGCCGAAGGGGTAGAGGAAGACCTAGGAAAACTTTGGAAGAGACTCTAAGAAAAGACTTAGAGTACTTGGATCTAACGAAGGACATGACACAGGATCGAGCACAATGGCGTTCTAAGATTCATATAGCCGATCCCACTCAGTGACTTGGATTTTCCAAGTCTCCAACCGAGAAGTTTTCCTCACTCGGAAAATTAAGGGAACACTACCCCAACCTACATGCTCCACTCAGAAAGCTTCAACATACAAGCTTCAACAAAAGAAAATTCAAAGAACTTAGCGAAGAAGGCTTTGGTGTATTTAACACAATACGTTGAAATGAAGGAAAGCTTATTTATTGATATCCCCGATAAGCTACAAATATGTACATATACATGAGTCAAAATAAACACACAAGAGGGAGCCTTCACAAAGGTTGCTTAGGAGAAGTCTCAGCAGTCGGTAGAGCCCCAGAAAGAGAAGGCACCGGAGGGGGATCATTTGGAGCCTCAGTACTGGACAGAACCCTAGAAGGAGGAGGCATCAGAGGTTGATCATTTGGAGCTTCATTACGCGGTACAGCCCCAGAAGACGAAGGCAATAAATGCCTTTGGAACAAACCTACAAATCTCTGATGATCAAGTAAAACCTGACCATCAGTTTCCTTCATCTGGTCAAGCTTCCTCTTCATGTTTGTAGCATAGTCATGTGCGAGCCGGTGCAACTGTTTATTCTCATGCTTGAGCCCTCTAATCTCCTGTTTGAGACTCATCGCTTCAGCCGCCAATGATTCAACTTGGCGGGTTCGAGCAAATAGGCGTTGGGCCATATTAGACACAGAACCTGCACACTGAACACTGAGAGCCAGCGAATCCTTAACAGCTAACTCATCAGACCGTTTGGAAAGTAGTCTGTTATCTTTGGGAGTGAGAAGGTTCCTGGCCACCACCGCAGCGGTCATATCATTCTTCATCACGGAATCCCCAACGGTAAGAGGACCAGTAGGGGAGACGAAGGATGGGCGCCATATGTTGTCTGGAGAAGGCGGGGCTGCCTCTTCAACAAGGTTCAAGTCAAAACGACGGTCGGAGGGGCCAGACATTTTCAAAGGTGTTGAAGAGAGAAGAGGTCGGACAAATCAAGATCTTAGAAGTGCAAGAATGAAGCTTCTACTGGTGGAGATTCAAGTGTGCTTTAGAACTTAATGCCAGCCCTTATAAAAATCTGCACTCGACGGAGCTTCAGAAATCGAAGAGGCGCCTGCTCAGAAATCGAAGAGGCGTTTGCTTTCTCAAAAGCTGGGCTGCTTAGAGATCACGAGGGTTGATCTCAGAAATCTAAGAGGCGTTTGCTTTCTCAAAAGTTGGGCTGCTCAAAGACCACGAAGGCTGGTCTCAGAAATTGAAGAGGCGCTCGCTTTCTCAAAAGCTGGGCTCCCCAGAGACCACGAGGGCCGATCTCAGAAATCGAAGAGGCACCTACTTTTCCAGCCTTGTCAGCACCTGTCACACGCACACTCAGCTTTGCGGAAATTATGGGCATTCTGTCGAAGACTTCTGGGGAAGTAGAAAACACATGAATCTTACTGTTCAATCACCCACTTCCCACACGCAACAATAGCTCATGGGTACCACAGAAAACTTTGCCAAAGTTCTCTGCCAAAGTTGAGCACGTGAAGCTTGCAGCTCCCACTACATCGCTCTGACCAAGAAGGGTAAAAGAATAGCAAAGAAACAGCACTAACAAAGTTTAGACCCATAAATTTTGAAGGTCTAGCTACCATATTATTACCCACAAGGGTAAAGGAACAGTACCACTGCTGGATAATTGGACAGTCCCTGTGTGTCAACCTCTGTGCTTCGTGGCAAGGTAGACTAGCAAACATGCCCAACCTTTACTCACATTCGAGAAAACACTCCCAATAAGATTGCTTGCTCCAAAATCGAAGAGGCACCGTCCTCCGAATCTCGAGAGCCAGACTCCCAACATGACTACTTTCTGAAAAATCGAAGAGAGGGTAAAGGAACAGTACCATTGCTGGATAATTGGAAAGTCCCTGTGTGTCAACCTCTGTGCTTCGTGGCAAGGTAGACTAGCAAACATGCCCAACCTTTACTCACATTCGAGAAAACACTCCTAACAAGATTGCTTGCTCCAAAATCGAAGAGGCACCGCCCTCCGAATCTCGAGAGCCAGACTCCCAACATGATTACTTTCTCAAAAATCGAAGAGACACTGCTCCCCGAATCTTCGAGAGCCAGACCCCCAGCGTGACTGCTTTCTCAAAAATCGATGAGGCATCGTTCTTCGAATCAATCGAAGAGGCGCTCGCTTTCTCAAAAGCTGGGCTGCTCAGAGACCACGAGGGCCGATCTCAGAAATCGAAGAGGCACCTACTTTTCTAGCCTTGTCAGCACCTGTCACACGCACACTCAGCTTTGCAGAAATTATGGGCATTCTGTCGAAGACTTCTGGTGAAGTAGAAAGCACATGAATCTTACTGTTCAATCACCCACTTCCCACACGCAACAATAGCTCATGGGTACCACAGATAACTTTGCCAAAGTTCTCTGCCAAAGTTGAGCACGTGAAGCTTGCAGCTCCCACTACATCGCTCTGACCAAGAAAGGTAAAAGAATAGCAAAGAAACAACACTAACAAAGTTTAGACACATAAATTTTGAAGGTCTAGCTACCATATTATTACCCACAAGGGTAAAGGAACAGTACCACTGCTGGATAATTGGAAACTCCCTGTGTGTCAACCTCTGTGCTTCGTGGCAAGGTAGACTAGCAAACATGCCCAACCTTTACTCACATTCGAGAAAACACTCCCAACAAGATTGCTTGCTCCAAAATCGAAGAGGCACCGTCCTCCGAATCTCGAGAGCCAGACTCCCAACATGACTACTTTCTCAAAATCGAAGAGAGGGTAAAGGAACAGTACCATTGCTGGATAATTGGAAAGTCCCTGTGTATCAACCTTTGTGCTTCGTGGCAAGGTAGACTAGCAAACATGCCCAACCTTTACTCACATTCGAGACAACACTCCCAACAAGATTGCTTGCTCCAAAATCGAAGAGGCACCGCCCTCCGAATCTCGAGAGCCAGACTCCCAACATGATTACTTCCTCAAAAATCGAAGAGACACTGCTCTCCGAATCTCGAGAGCCAGACCCCCAGCATGATTGCTTTCTCAAAAATCGAAGAGGCATCGTTCTCCGAATCTCGAGAGCCAGATACCACAGACCACTTTTTCAAAGTGCTCTGACAGAGTTAAAACATGTGAAACTGACAGCTCCCACTACCGTGCTATGACCAAGCAGGGTAAAGGAATAGCATTACTACTTGTTAGGGAGACTCCTATATATGTCAACCTCCATCCCCAACGGACAGGCAGACCTGCAAAAATGCTCAACCCTTCATCATATCTGAGAGGGCACTCCCAACGAAGCCTTTCGAAATATTCAGCTTTCTTTCCCCCCGATAATACCTCTGCAAACAAGCTATACTAGAGCAAGAATATCTCATATCATCAGGGTTAAAAGCAAGAGTATCCCATATCATGCTTTTTCCCTGTCTTTTCCTTTGGCCTTGTTTTTACCTGCAAGACAAGGAGAAAGAGAGCAATCAGTCAGCACTTGGAATCAAGCTTCCAGCCAAGAACTGACTGCCTGGAACCCCTTACCTGATTACTTACCTGGCATTGCTCTCGAGTACTCATCTTCAACATCTTATGTTTCCAGGGAAGATTCCGCATCTGCTTGAGGAACAGATAGGGCAAGTGCGAAGGATACAAGGAAGCATGTGGAGACAAGCGTAACAGCACACGTGCCGATACATCCATTACTCTGTCAAAAGCAAAAGTATCCCATATCAGCAGGGTGGAACGTACTCTAGATTTGATGGACTTGTTTTGACCCTCAAATTCTTCAGTCGGCCTTATACTCTGGAGGAAACCAGAAAACCCTCCAGCTCAGTTCAAGAATAAGCCTGTGGAAAGTTA
Organism: Malus sylvestris; assembly: GCF_916048215.2. Classification (NCBI taxonomy): domain Eukaryota; kingdom Viridiplantae; phylum Streptophyta; class Magnoliopsida; order Rosales; family Rosaceae; genus Malus; species Malus sylvestris. The sequence continues at coordinate 17,536,110 of NC_062275.1, forward strand.
CTTCTTCAAAAGCAAAAGTATCTCATATCATCTCTTCTCATTTTTCTTCTCTTTATCCTTCATGCTGCTGCAAGATGGGGAGAAGGTGAACAATCAGTCGGAGCTCTGATTGCTTACCTTGTCTGTCACCTCTTTCAGCAGACCCCCTAGCTCGGCGACTTGGGGGACTCCTACTACATGGTTTGTATCGCGCTTGACCAAGCCTGAAACTACAAGTAAGCTTCAAGTGAAATTGATACATTACCTTGTGCATCTCCACCAGTTAAAGATACCACCCCTGGATGGAGGAAGAGTACTTCCAGAGAAGATGCCACATCTACCTATGAGACAGATAAGGCAAGTCAAGACGACTCCACACTCCGATACTTAGAAGTTTCGTGATTACGAGATCATTCTCCCACAATATTTCTTAATGTCATTTGTACTAAATCATTCACTTGTACTCACTAAAGGAGAGCTTGAACCTATGTACTTGTGTAAACCCTTCACAATTAATGAGAACTCTTCTATTCCGTGGACGTAGCCAATATGGGTGAACCACGTACATCTTGTGTTTGCTTTCCTATCTCTATCCATTTATATACTTATCCACACTAATGACCGGAGCAATCTAGCGAAGATCACAAAAAGCGACCGTTTTCGCTACCTAGGATCTATCTTGCAAGAGAATGGAGAATTAGATGGAGATCTCAACCATAGAATACGAGCTGGATGGATGAAGTGTTAGAATGCATCCGGCGTGTTGTGTGACCGTCGTAGGCCACTGAAGCTCAAGGGAAAATTTTATAGGACGGCAATAAGGCCAGCGATGTTGTATGGCACAGAATGTTGGGCGGTGAAGCATCAACACGTACACAAAATGGGTGTAGCGGAGATGAGGATGCTTCGTGGGATGTGTGGGCACACGAGAAAGGATAAGATTGGGAATGAGGATATCCGAGGTAAAGTAGGAGTAGCCGAAATTGTAGGAAAGATGAGAGAAAATCGGCTCCGGTGATTTGGACATGTGCAAAGAAGGCCGAATGACGCTCCGGTTCGAAGATGTGACTACGGGACAGAGGTTCAGGGCCGAAGGGGTAGAGGAAGACCTAGGAAAACTTTGGAAGAGACTCTAAGAAAAGACTTAGAGTACTTGGATCTAACGGAGGACATGACACAAAACCGAGCGCAATGGCGTTCTAGGATTCATATAGCCGACCCCACTTAGTGGGAAAAGGCTTTGTTGTTGTTGTTGTTGTTGTATTCTTTCGTGAATGATATGACAAATTTTCTTCATGAAAAAAATGCAAGGTTACTCAGTGCAGTTATTGAGGAAACATCAAAGCTCCCCATACTCATGATTGAGCCATTTTTAATTCTGGATTCCAATAGAACTATGGTTAGCCTAAGCAAACTGGGGCCAGGTCATTAGGCCGTCTCCAACCGAAGGCTGGCCAAAGGGCTCGTTTTAGCCCTCTGGTCCTCCAAGAAATTAATATTTTAATGAACAATGCAATGTCATATTCCTTACCATCTCCAACCGAGGACCATAGGGCTCGTTTTAGCCCCTGTCACAAAAAAAAAAATCTTCAACCGAGGGCCAAGGGGTTATAGTATGGAATGTGAAGAATTGAAATAAAATGAGGTAAGATAGTATGAAATTGTGAAAAATATGTGAGAAATAGAGTAGGAAAAAAAAATTAGAAATTAAAAAAAAAGGCTACTGGGCATAAAAGCAAAAAGTGGGCTGGGACCAAAAAAAAAAACTAAGCCCTAAATCCTAAAGTGGGCTAGGCAAATGGAAAAGAACAAAAAAAGAAAAAAGAAAAAGGGCTGGGCTAATGGAAAAGAACAAAAAAAAAATGAAATTGGGCTAGCCAGTGGGCTGGCTTGCTAGCTGAAAATGGCCAGCCGGTTTGCCTTTTAGCCCTTTTTTGTCCAGTGAGGCTCACGAGCCCTTTGACCTGGCTCTCGGTTTGAAACGGTTTTCAGGCTATTTTCGACCTTTTAGCCCTCTGGACCCTTCAGTTAGAGATGACATTAGGGCCAATAAAAAGCCTTATCTAGTTTTAAATCTTTCACGATACATCAAGTTTCTTTATCGATGCAAGTGATATTTTATTTTAATAGGGATGAAGATTTAAATTCAGATGCATAAAAAGGAGCACATTTGCTACAGTTAATATGTCTATTTCCGCGTCCGCAGAATGTCTTTGAAGTGATAAGACATCGTCAGAGAAGATCATTCGCAATGTAGGTTTTGGAAGTTTCCACATTCCACGCGGTTTTGAGGACGGTCTAAAGTTTGAACCTTCGAAGCTATAGCAAAGAAAACATGAAATTCAATTGATATTAGAAACCACATTTCCAACCATTGATCTTCGGTCAAAGTCAGACTTCACAACAGAAAAAGTTGGAGAAACTTCAAATCAAGAAACCCCTCTTATGAGTTGGAAGATAATCTAAAAAATTACCCAAAAATTCAAAAAAGAAAAATGAGAAACAACTTCCACGTCACTATATTTTTTTTTTTTTTGTACATTTCTTTTTTTTTTTTTAACAAAAATATCATCTACAGTAAACGATGAAGGGTAGGCTAAGCCTCAGAATGAGCTAGCAATAATGTGGTTTAAATTCGCATTTGTCGAGAATCGAACCTAAGAACTTTCACTTACCAGTTAAGAGGAATACTACTAAACCGTAATACTCAATAATTGTATATTTTTACTTTTAAATTGAGTAAATTAAAACAAAATCAATAAAATAAATTTAAAGGAGTGTGCAAAAGAGAAAAATTGGGGATAAATCATTCTAAAAATGGAATGAAATGAATACAAAACAGAAGTAGATAAATACATCCCATAGAACAAAGATTTTGATACATCATCACATTGAAACACACCATGATATTGACCAAGTAGAAATTGAAAAAGAATTACAATGTGGAATTGAACAAATTGAACAAATCAAAGGGTACAAGTCAAGTCCTCCTACATTTTTGGTCATTTGACAACACGAATACAAGTTTATATTGCCTGAGGGCTAGTGAGGATGAATTTGAATGAGAGAATTTTGTTTAAATTTATCATCCAATGGTCATCATCATCTTCACAAATTCATCGTAATTCACTTGTCCATCACCGTCCAAATCCGCCTCCTTGATCATCTGCTCGACCTCTTCGTCCGTCAATTTTTCTCCTAGATTGATCATTACATGCCTCAGCTAAAAAAAAGCAAGAACAAGAACAAACACGATATGTGAAGTGTTAGATTATGTTGGCAATAAAATGTCCACGTGGAAAACAATATAAACATTGTCTAATGAAGGTTTGGTTAGTGTTCATTGCATGGGAAAAAGGTACAGGGAATCAAGATAAGGATGGATCCTCGTAAGGAGAAATTTTTCATTGTGACGGGAATACGAGTGGTACATCACATGTTTTTATGTTAGTGGTGGAAAATTTTATTTTTTAAGTTATTAACTTTTTGACATATATATTCTACCATTTATATAATGACATATAGTGTACCATCTCGTATGCCGGTTACAATGAAAATTTTTTCCGTCAGAAGAACTTGGGTTAAAATGATGTGATTTACTTGGATTAAATATTGGGAATTATTTCACGACTACCCAAATAAAACATTTTATAAGCAAGCATTAGCATCACTTAAGCTATATGATTCTCCCTATTATTTTTCTAAGTACATCTTATCAGAAACCATGCTGGCGATCCCTGCTACCAATGCTAGAAATTTAAAGTCAGTGCAGTGAAGCCATCACTCATTCTGAATTTGATGGTGGCCTCTCACTGCTCTAATAGCTGAAAGTTTGTTTAGGCCATTAGTTGGTATTATTAATATTGTTTATTGAAATAACAGAATTTGAATACATGTAAATGCTCTTAACTATTTGAGTTATAAATTTTATGCAAGTAATTGTCCTTTAGAAATCAATGTAACCTTGTCTCTATATGTTACAGTTTCTTCAATACATGTTTTTTGAGTCTCATAACCATGTCTTGGTGCTAGTATGTTCTAAATTTTAGTGCAACACTATGAATAATCATTTCAAACAAATGAAAAACATGTTTTGTTTTGTGAGCAAAATTGTCACATATGTAAATAGACAACCGTCTTATTGGCAAGTGCATTTTATTTGATAAATGCAAATTAAGTTGATAAAAATTAACCTTTCATCCAGTTAATTAACTTTTTGTAGAGAAAATGTTGCTAAAAATTAAATTAATCAGATGAAATTTTCATTGTGTTTACCTCAGTAGCTGAAATATAACCATTCTGATCCTTGTCAAATACTTTGAAGGCCTCTTTGAGCTCCTCCTCTGCATCAGTTTCCTATTGAAAAAAAATCATACAAACAGAATTCAGAACATTTAAATAACATTTCAGCCTAATTAATTTTTATATAGTCAAATTATATATATCTGCAATGCCATGCACATATATTATATACCTTCATTTTGTTTGCCATTAAGCTCAAGAACTCTGCAAACTCTATGGTTCCATTTCCGTCAACGTCCACTTCGCTTATCATGTCCTGAAGCTCCTTCTCCGTCGGATTCTGATCCAGAGACCGAATCACCGTGGCCAGTTCATCCACAGTAATGCAACCTAATAAAACACATATTCAAAAATATTTTCCGTCAATGCCAGTTCATGGTTATCAAACGAGTGCTTAGTTTTTGTGCATACACTTCCAAATCTGAGAAGGTAAAAAACACTATATATAGCTGTCTAATGCCAGAACATGTTATTTGTGTGTATATCTTATAGAATATAAATACTAACCAAGAATGGAGGATATGATAGTAGGAAACTCACCATCTCCATCCTTGTCAAATAGACAAAATGCTTCTTTAAACTCAACAATCTGTTCTTCGCTTAGTACGTCTGCCATCTTCTTCTTCTTTAAGTTATACAACCAACCTCCCAAGTCTAGAGAGATAAAGAAAGAGCTCTAGAGAAGAGTTTTAGAGAGAGAGAGAGAGAGAGAGAGAGAGAGAGAGAGAGAGAGAATGTTGAGTATAGCTCAATCTTAGCTGGGTTTAAGTAGGAAGAAGTCCTCCTCCATTGGGGCAATTAATATGCAACTGAAAGCACATTTTTATTGTTTAAGATTTAATAAACTAATATTTAACAATAATACGTAAGAAGAAGAAGAAAGTGAAATTACAAAAACGGTGGTCAAATCAAAGCTTTATATATGCATGACTGGAATTTGTTGTTACAGTCATGGCTTTATTGAAAAGTATCGTATGACTTTTAAATCTTTGGCTTAGTTAGAGGGAGGGAAAAAAACAAGTATAAATAAATATGGGGTTCCATATTTTAAAAATCCAATTGTTTAATTTTTTTTATATCTTTCTAAAGATCATGTCTACTTAATATCATTCATATCTGAAATCATATTACGTTGAATTAAATGATAGTCGTTTTAGTATTTATTTACAATATTATATTTGTTCATTTTCTTCATTATAAATAAATATATCAATTATTTTGAATGTTACAAAAATAATTTATAATAATAAATTAAAATATAAACCATTCGAATCATTGAAAATTTTAAACCCCATATATAGTTATAGAAACTTTTAGGGCAGAAATGGTAGTTGGTTGAATGTAAATGCAGATGAATAAATATAAGGATGGACAGCTGTAAGGGTTTGATGTTTGGAAGACAAAGGGCATTCAAAGAGCATGACGCTAAAGGGTATGGGGAGGTGTGGAAATTGCTCACACATTCACATTTTCAACCCCAAAAAGCACGCTGCGTTGCTTGCTTGCGAGGAACCCATGAGTAACAACTTCTTATTTATATCTTTTCGATTTATTTTTTCAGCTCTTTCTTATGAAAACTTTAACGAAAAAATTTCGATATTATTCATTTTAAAGAAAAATCATATTTTTATATTAAAAAGTCAATTATGGTACTATTCACTTTATCTTTTATTTTGTTCTTATCGTTAAAACTCAAAGTTTTCAAACCCTTTTCATTAGTTTTTCTCTTTTGTATTCTGATATGTCGTACCACAATTCCAACTGTTTGATTTTTACTCAAATGAATAAGTTTCACATTTATTTTAACTTTTTTCAAAGTTAATATTTAAATTACGTAAATTATAAAGATTTTGAATTATCGTGATATTGGAGCATGAAAATAAAAACTAAAAAAGAAAAAAATGAAAATGTGCGAGCCAAAAGGTCATTAGCACCCCTTGATTTCGAATACATAATACAATAATATTACTTGGTATTTTCAACGCGTTTATATGGATGGTATTTGCATTTTGCAAGTATGTTTTGCCTATAGAAATGAACCAGGATCCTTTCCTAAGCAGTTCCCTAGGGATCTTAGGGATCCCGCAATCTTGTCCGTTCATTTTATATCGTGCGTTCAGTTTTCGTTAGGTACTATTCATATTTGAATTTTAAATTTTAAATAATTTCTGACCGCACGATATACGATGAACGGACATGATTGCGGGATCCCTAGGGAACTGCTCAAGCGAAGATCCTGGTTCTTAGAAAAGGACCAAGCGGCTTTCCAAAACTGCAAAATACAAAAAATATCGAACATGCTTCATTAAATAAATGAAATGAAAGCTTAGCATTCAACATAACCCTTACCATGGTTCACACCATACATGTCACTCCTTTATCAATGAATTAATTTTTTATTATTTTTTTGCTTGCGAACCAAATCGTGGTACGGCAAATTGAAAATCAGAACATCGGATGCATAGTGAATGCTTTTATCCGCTTGAGCTAAAACACCTTGAAAAATTTTATATCGACTAGATGCACTTATTCACTATCACATAAGGCCTACGTTTACGTAGAACTTAAAATTTGGGGTTGAATGTTTCTTTGTTAGTTTTTCTATCGTGTTATTAGAGAACTCAAATTTTAGTTACCTGTAAAACCAACTTCCATTGACTCTTCTGGTACTTGAAACCCACGAACACTTCAATTTGTTCATCAAGCATTGACACATTCCAACTTTGCCAAAGACTAGCACAGTCAAGTCATCTTCATATAAAATTACAAATCACCCTGTAATTAGTAAAACCTGGTGAAATAACATGCTCCCTGCTTCGATAGAAATGTAGAGTAACGGACCCGATTCTACGAGGTCCAAGTCTTCGAACCAAAACCGACTCTTCAAAACTTAGCAGGACTCCGCCATCCCACGGGATCTGTTCAATGGCATCCACTGTTTCATTGGCAATCAGATCACGGCTAACATTTCATCAAGGAAAACAAAAATTACGGCTAACATAAAAACTAATAAGTAGGTCAGGAGCAAAGAAATTTGTTCCTTAAATTTATCCCATTTCTACAGCGTGAATAGATTGACGGCATTACAAAACCAGTGAAATGAAATGTGTTGACATAAAAAACGACGACACCATGGATCAAGTAAGTCACTTGTACAACGCAGTTCCAAAGAACTTAAGCAGTAAAGGTGCATCCCCGCAGTAGATTATCTTAACTGGCTAGCTTCACAGCAAACGGGGAAAAAATGGATGCAAACTGTAGGAATTGCTGACAATCCTTACACATTTTGTAACTCCCGTTTCAGATAGGCTGGCCTTTTGGAACGACTTGATCTTTAATCCACATGTAAATTGGAACCAGCACATAGTAAGCTCCTGCAGTTGCACCGAGAATGAACCGAAAAAGAAACACCAAGGGATTCACAGGCTTCCTTACGTCCTCCACCTTTGGACCAAGCTGCACCAAAGAAAACATCGCAAAATGTGACAAGCGAATGTATCAAAGTGAAAATAAGCCTCCTAATATAAATCTACAGCATCTTCTGCTGAAAGTCAATATGTTAGATGATGACAAGTGTCAAAGGATTAAGAATAGTTGTTAGTTCTTAGTCTGATGTGTTTGTTATATAAATACTCTTGAACAGTGTTGCTTAATGATCAAGAAATACAGTTGATACAGTTTTTACTTCTCTCTCTTCTTTCTCTGTCATAGCTTTCTCTTCTTTCTTTGTTATAGTTCTTATCATCTACAAGATTAACATGGTATCAATCGCCGTCATCGCTCGCGCTTGATCTCCGATCCTTCTTTTGCTTCCGCTACTGTCTCACGTTCTTCTTCTTCGTCTCTGTGCTCGGTGTTGCTGCTCTTCGTTGTTTGGCAGCTTCGATCTTGAGTTCTCTCTGTGCGATTCTAGGGTTTCATCAACTTTCTGCCCTGTGTTCGTTTATTCGGCCGATTCGCCGTTGTGTTCTTCGTAGTTTCTTCGAGCCTCTGTCGTCTGCCTACCAGGTGTTTGTTATAATTCCTGTTCACAATTTCTTTCTTAATTTGCGATCATGGTCACTGCTTCGCAATTACAACTTCTTCAGTCTCCCATTACTGCGCTTATTGCTTCTATTTCTACATCTGTGAGTGTTAAACTTGATGACTCGAATTATCTCAATTGGCATTTTCAAATGCAATTGCTGCTTGAAAGCAATGGGATTATGGGATTTGTTGATGGTACGACTTCATGTCCTGCTCGTTTTAGTCCTCAATCTGGAGACTCTGGCGTCGTTTCTACTTCCTCCACATCTGGTGAATCTGATGAGTATCGTATATGGATGATGCATGACAGAGCTCTAATGCAGTTGATTACTGCGACTTTATCTCCGATAGCCATGTCGTGTGCTATTGGTAGTACTTGTTCTCAGGATTTGTGGACTCGCTTAAAGGAGCAATTTTCAACTGTTTCTCGGACAAGCATATTCCAAATGAAGTCCAACCTTCAGACTATCAAAAAGGGTTCTGACTCAATTGCTCAGTACTTACAAAAGATTAAGGAGGCCCGAGATTATCTCTCAGCTGCTGGTGTTCAGTTTGCCGATGAAGATATTGTTATCCTTGCACTGAATGGTTTACCTGCTGAGTATAACACCTTTCGATGTGTTATTCGGGGTCGTGAAAATGTGATTTCAATGAAGGAGTTCCGGTCTCAGTTGCTTGCTGAAGAGACTATCCTTGAGTCTCATACTCAGGTTCCATTTCTGTCTGCTATGGTTGCTAATACTTCTCCTCCAGTTTCCCAAGGGGTATTTTCTAGTGGCAATGGCCAATCTCCGCCTGTGCCTGGTAATTTCCGAAGCTTTAATGGTAATAAGAATCGAAATAAGGGCAAGTTCACTCAAGGTCCTCGCCACTTTCAGTCTAGGCAGTCTTATTTACCTCAAATGCATGTTTTTCCTACATCAGCTCCTGGTGTTCTTGGTCAACCACCAGGCAGTTATTCTTCAAGGTCTTCTCCTCCTCAAATGGTTATATGTCAGTTATGTAACACTGAGGGTCATTCTGCAGCTTTTTGTGTGTCTACACCATCCACAAGGACTCAGTGTCAAATCTGTGGTAAAACGAATCATACCACATGGTTTTGTTTTCATAATGATAAAGGCCCTAACTATATGGGTTCTCGGTCTGGAATTGCTTATCAGCCGCGGTCTTCTTCTTTTTCTCCTTTCAGTGGAGTACAAGGTTCTCAGCCTTCAGTGGCCTCTCCTCCATTTACTCAGCAACCTATGCATGCTATGCATACTGCTCTGGCTCAGCAGCCTCAATCCTCTACACAGTCTTCTCCTCAGATATGGCTTACTGATTCTGGCGCAACAAATCATATGACTGCAGATTTGAGTAACCTTGCTCTTGCATCTCCATATCCCTCTCATGAAGTCATTCAAACAGCCAATGGTGAAGGTTTGCGTGTATCTCATATTGGCAACACTACCCTTAAGATGAATTCTGTTCAGCCTCTTAAATTAAACTCTGTGTTATATGTTCCACAATTAACTCAGAATTTGCTCTCTGTGCACAAAATTTGCCTTGACAATAATTGTTGGCTCATTTTTGATGCATTTGCTTTCTGGATTCAGGACAAGGCCACAGGGAGGATCTTGTTCAAAGGGCTGTGCAGTAATGGCCTCTACCCCATTTCCTCTCTTGCTACTTCCACTCTTGGCGTTTCCAAACCTCTTCACCAACCTACGGCACTTCTTGGACAGCTGGTTAATTCTTCCATTTGGCATCACAGATTAGGTCACCCGTCTAATTCCATTGTTACCTTAATGTTGAATAAAGCCAACCTATCCTGTACTAAGGATTCTTCCCCTGTTTTGTGTCAAAGTTGTTTAGAAGGAAAGTTTTGTAAACTTCCTTTTCCTGTTCATGTTAATAAGTCTGTACAACCCTTTGAGGTGGTGCATAGTGATCTTTGGGGTCCTGCACCTTGTTTGTCAGTTGATGGCTTCAAATATTATGTTACATTCGTTGATGAATGTACCAGATTTTGTTGGCTGTTTCCCCTTGTGAATAAATCTGATCTTTGTGCCACTTTTATTACCTTTTATTCTTTTGTTCTCAATCAGTTTTCAACCACTATTAAAGTTCTACAAAGTGATGGGGGGGTGAGTATATTTCTCACAAACTTCAAACGTTTCTCTTACACAAAGGGATCTCACATCATATTTCTTGTCCTTATACCCCTGAGCAGAATGGTTTAGCCGAACGGAAACATAGGCACATTATTGAAACCACCATCACTTTACTTCAAACAGCACGGTTGCCTTCTCAGTTTTGGTCTTTTGCATGTCAAACAGCCATTTACCTTATTAATCGAATGCCATCACCTGTTCTATCCAAGACCTCTCCATTTCAGCGTTTATTTGGTGCAGAGCCTGTTATATCTCATCTCAAAATATTTGGTTGTACATGTTATCCTCTCCTTAAGCCATATACTACCTCTAAGTTACAACCTAAAACCATTAAATGTGTGTTTCTAGGATATGCCTCAAATTACAAAGGGTATATTTGTTATGATGTGTCTCACAAGAAAGTATATGTTTCTCGGCATGTAGTTTTCTTTGAACAAGAGTTTCCCTATACAGATTTATTAGTTCTTTCAAAATCACCAGGTTCTTTCCTTCTACCTCCTCTTGATCCTGTCACTTGTCCTGTTCCTTTTGTGACTCCCAATAATATAATAGTGTCCTCTTCCTTATCTCATACACATTCCACAGGTCCTGTGCTTGCCGAGAGTTCATCCAATTCCCCTGCCTCATCTCAAATTCAACCTCCACCTTCTCCAACCCACCCTACACCTTCTCCAGTCCCTACCACACCTACTTCCTCTCAGTCCATTACTGTTTCAGTCCCTGCTCCTTCACAACCTCCTGTGGTGCTTGATCATCGTCCTGAGGTTCTTCCTGTGGTGCTTGACATTCCACCCCTTAATCTTCATCCCATGCAAACCAGGAGTAAGAGTGGCATTAGTAAGAAGAAAGTATTTTTGTCTGCATTATCTGCTTCCTCCTCAGTTGATTTATCACTCACGGAACCAGCTACATATAAATCTGCTCTTAAGTGTCCTATTTGGTTCAATGCTATGAAGGATGAAATTGCAGCATTGCATACACAGGGTACTTGGAATTTGGTGGATCTCCCTGTTCATAGGAACTTGGTGGGTTGTAAGTGGGTGTTTAAGATAAAACGACATGCTGATGGTTCTGTTGCACGGCATAAAGCCAGATTGGTGGCAAAGGGCTTTAGTCAGGAACCTGGAGTTGATTATACTGAGACATTTAGTCCGGTTGTTAAGCCTACAACAGTACGGTTGGTTTTGGCATTGGCTGCTCATTTTAATTGGCCTTTACGGCAACTGGATGTGAAAAACGCCTTTTTACATGGCATTTTGCAGGAAGAGGTTTATATGGCTCAGCCACCTGGCTTTGAGGATCCGTTCCATCCTCATTTGGTCTGTCGGCTTCACAAATCCCTTTATGGTTTGAAACAAGCCCCCAGGGCTTGGAATGAGAAGTTCATTGCCTTTCTTCCCAAATTGGGGTTCCAGAATACATATTCCGATTCATCTCTATTTGTGCAAGTTCTTGGTTCTGATATTGTGGTTCTTTTACTTTATGTCGATGACATCATAGTAACTGGCAATACTTCACTTGGCATCTCACAAGTGATTTCCGCCTTAACTACTGAGTTTGATATCAAGGACTTAGGTCCTCTGCACTATTTTCTTGGAATCCAGATTACCAAAACTGCTACTGGTTTATTTCTTTCTCAACAGAAGTATGTTCAAGACTTATTGACCAAGACTGAGATGCTTGATTCTAAGGCCTGTGATACTCCCTGTCTTCCTTACACTCGGTTGCTCAAGGATGATGGTGATCCTTACAATAATCCCATGTTATATAGAAGTGTTGTTGGTGCTTTACAGTACCTTACTTTCACTCGGCCTGACATAGCCTTCTCGGTTCATCAAGTGTGTCAGTTTATGCAGACACCAATGAATGCTCATTTCACTGCTGTCAAGCGAATCCTGCGGTATTTGAAGGGTACCATGCACTTTGGCATTACTTATTCTCCTGGTGATCTCAGCTTGAAAGCCTTTAGCGATGCGGATTGGGCTGGTGACCCTAATGACCGCCGCTCCACCACTGGTTTGGTGGTCTTTTTAGGTAATAATCCTATTTCTTGGTCTTCCAAGAAACAACAGACCGTTTCTAGATCTTCTACTGAAGCTGAGTATAGGGCTCTGTCCTCCACTGCTGCTGAGCTCGATTGGATTCAACAGCTTCTGGTTTTTCTGCATATTCCATTGGTGTCTCCTCCTACTTTATTTTGTGATAATCTCTCTGCTATAGCGCTGTCCTTCAATCCTATTCAGCATCAGCGTACCAAACATATTGAGATTGATGTCCACTTTGTCAGAGAGCGCGTTGCCAAGCGTCAACTTTCTGTGCAGTTTGTTTCATCTCAGGAGCAGTTTGCAGACATTCTGACAAAGGGTTTAAGTTCCACTTTGTTTCGTATCCATTGTAACAATCTCATGCTCAGTTTATCTAAGCATGAGATTGCGGGAGGATGTTAGAGATAAGTCAATATGTTAGATGATGACAAGTGTCAAAGGATTAAGAATAGTTGTTAGTTCTTAGTCTGATGTGTTTGTTATATAAATACTCTTGAACAGTGTTGCTTAATGATCAAGAAATACAGTTGATACAGTTTTTACTTCTCTCTCTTCTTTCTCTGTCATAGCTTTCTCTTCTTTCTTTGTTATAGTTCTTATCATCTACAAGATTAACAGGTACGTGTGTAAAACTAAAACCTCAATAGCACAGTTGAGCAACTTCTGATTAAATGGTCCCCACATCTTCATTGTAGACCGTCATATGATCTCAATCCTAAAATCTTAGATTGTATTAAGTAACATTGCTTCTTCCTGTTTTGTGTAATTGTGTTTAAAATCAACCAAAACCAGCGTTGTCACCACCAGCACCACTACTATTTACCATTGCTTCTTCCTCACCACAGCCACTAGAAAACCCCCACCAACATCACTTTTTCCGCTAATTCAAGCACCATCGTGACTGCCCATTACGATTTCCACCAGCATCACCATTTATGTCACAATCACCACCATTGTCACACACTGACACTCGTAGCTAAGCTAGTACAAGAACTGACCACCATAACCTCCACGACCAAACAACAATTTCTATGGTTGTGTTTAAATTCCCATATATTTACTGTTTCCGGGAGAATTTTGAAACAATTATGAAGAAATAAGAGATAAAAAAAACCCCAATGACATTCTTGCAGCCACCTCCACCTCCATGGCCAATCTCTTCTTGTACCACAACCGCCACTATAGTCGTGTTTAATTTCCAAACACATCTAGTTTCCAAAACAATTTGGAAACAAATATTAAAACCAAAAAGCATTAAGTTTTAAGAAAACAAGAACATGGAAAGACAAATGTATGCAAACATGCTATCAGGGTAATATGCAGAATCCATGTCATATCACCTTCTGTGGAACAAACTTCATTCTTAAGGTGCCAGCTCGAAAATAAAATATTGCCGCCTCTAGACAAAATATTTCAAGAGTATAGCAACAAGCAAGTCTCTAATTTCAATTGGAAGAAATATATTACCTGAAGAGGGGAGTCCCCACTTAAGGGCTTCACACCTGTCACAGAGCAACCCATAATCAAGCCATGGCGGCGGACACCACGGTACCATTTTGGACCAATCCTTTTCAGTTGAACATCTTCGAAACCAGCATTTTTGAACCACTCAATGTACTCCTCCTCCTTTGGGAAGAGCATCCACACATCCGAAAAGAAACGAGACAGCCAAAAGGTTGGGTACACAGGGCCTATGAGGCAAGCCTTTCCTCCTATTTTTAGTACCCTGTATGCTTCCTTGATTCCTCGCTGTGGGTCGGGCCAGTACTCAATACTGAGGAACAAAATAATGAAATGGTATAAGATAAACAGAACCAACAGCAGCATATAGACCACACATTTTGTATAGTATTACAGCACCATCACTGTAAACATATGCTTTGTATTGGAATACACCAAGTTTTAAGAATTATAAAACGTAATATTCCCTTGAATTTTCTTACCAATAAGTACTAATCGTCCGTTAATTAAGATTAACCACATAACCAGTATATAATCCTTCTCATTCACCTCAATGAAATCTGATATAAGCAATAATAAGCTTGGCTACATTTAGGATAAGATCAAGGTTCCAATCACAAAACTCATCTGAAGTTCACACAAATAACTCCATTGCTCAAAACCCCAATTGAAATTCCTTTAAATGGCAACAGATGACACAGATTACAGGAAGCAAAACAAGCAGAAGTGTTACCTTCCAGCAGAGACATATCGATCTGCATAATCGGTTGGGAACGGCAGATCCTCCGCATCGCCTTCAATGATCTTACATTCTTTCAACGGCTCCTTCTCCTTAGCCTTGGCAAGCTGGTGCGGCGATTGGTCGAGAATGGTCACATTCTTGGCATCCACATGCTTAACAATGCCAAGAGTCGTAAACCCAGTTCCACCTCCAACATCCACCACCACCATATTCCTATCGTAAAGATCCGCGGGCTCGAGCGCATCATCCCGCATATCCTCAGTCCAATGCCCCGGGTTTATAACATGATCATACACTATAGACAAAAACCTATAGAACCAGAAAGCCTCCTGCTTGTGCTGGATGAACCTAGGCTGGGAAGCAGGCCTTGACGATGACACACTGCATATGGGTCCCACTAAAGTTCTGGTCTTTTGACTCCTGCAGCCATAGCTCACTAAACCCTTGTGCGAAAAACCCCCATAAGGGTAATTTTTCCCACCAGAACCTAACCCGTTTGGTGCTACTGCTACCATTCCATTGACAAGCTTGAGATTCTGAGCTCCGTAGAGCATCGAAATCGCCATTTTCCGATAAAAGAAGGAAAACCCACAAATTTAAACAGGTAAATTTACACTTGTTGTCACTGATTACTGGAAACTAAGGTGAAAAGTTGCACTGAGGATTGAGATTTATAGTGAAGTGGGCATGCGAGCAGCAAACGTTGTGTGACTCTGGGTCCAACGCGCGCCACATGTTGCGGCAGTACTGCTGATGCCCATCGCTATCAGGTGAACGGCTGTACCACGTGTAATTCCCTTATTATGGGACAAAGCATTTAGTGCTTCATGGGGTGGTTGTCTGTCCTGTAACATTTGCGTAGGGACCAATCACGACAAGACAACCTCACTCTTGTAATTTATTTTCAAGTGACATAATAAGATAAAATTGATTTGTGAAATTGGGGTTACGATTAAAGTTTCGTGGAGTTACGAACCCAAAAGTATATGGAATGAATCATTATTTTAATTATCTTACACTGTATTTTTATTATTATTACTAAATGATTTTTATGATATATGTGTGTGGGTGTGGCTGGTGGAAAAAGGGAGAGGAGGAGATTGGGTGGACCTGCCCAATCTGAGGAGAGAAGAGGAGAGGGCTGCTGCCTTATCAAAAAGGAGGAAGATGGGAGGACAAATCAAAGAGAGATCAGGGAGGGAAAGGAGGAAGGTGAGAGGCACCTAACCATGATATCCTTCCCCTTGACCCGTTTCTGACCCACATGACCCGTTTTAAAGCCCAAACGCCCGTGTGTTTTTCCGATAGTTTTTTCTCCAAATCTCCGACAAGTTACAACCTCCCATCACCACTAAACATCATCCCAACATCCCATTGTTCCACTCTAGCCAAAATAGGCATGAATTGGTTAAGACTTCATGAAGATTGTACCGTGGGTGTCGTGGCCCTTCTTGTTCGAATTCCCCCAAATATGAAACTATTTGGATCAATTACTACCACCAGTCGACTTCCCTTGAGGTATGGAACAAAGCCCAATCAGTTGTAGGGGCGGCAGATCATCGAGGAGGAAGAATTGAAGCACACCATTTTCTAGGGTTCCTGCGGGTTTGAGCAAAATTGGAGTTTTTCCCGATCAAATTAGATTTGGCCACAGGTATAAAGTTTACTTTACTCATTGAGATCTTCATTCCTGTCAATTTTGGTAATTTTTTAAAATAGTTGGATATTCCTGCGAAATGGGGCGGCCGACCGCCACCCGCGGCGGCGCGTGGCCAGGAGGCCGTCTTTAATTCAGTTTTGATATTTGAATGATGTAGGTTGATCGTTGGAACCTAAATTCTCTACGATACGTTAATAGGTATTTATGTGAATCGACGATCCAACCGTTGGATCATCACCAAACTTTGTTACATTGTAGTACATAATATTTGAAGAATGTAGAAACTTACGAATCTGGAATCCTATATACTAATCTTCCCGAATTGAATTTGTAAGTTCATGAAATAAAAGGTTAACCGCCACTTAGTTTTGGCAATTGGCGGGAATCTGACCGTTGGATCGTAATGGGACTTTCGGATGTTGTCCTAAAGGTATAATGTAGATCTTTGGAAGCAACAGATCAGAAATCCATGATGCAGATCTTCCAAATTGAATTACGTAGGGATTTGTTATATGTAAATTGTGTATTTTATCGGTACGAACTTTGAGATGTGATTTGATAATTGGTCATAGGCGACGAGGGTTTGTGATGTCTCGATATGCGTACTAGGGAGTTGTAGGGTGGACCTCAGGTAAGTGGGTCTTTTCCTTTTTATCATATATTATATATGTGTATATGTGTGTGTGTGTGTGTGTGATTGATAATTCCACAACGTTTATAAATTTCTTATTGTGTATAATTACTGTGAATGCTTTGAAGTACTAATATGAACTACGAATGGCTTGATCCATATTTAGGGTACGTAGGCAGTCTAATGAGACGTTAGATGCATCCATACAATATTTGAAACAAAAACCTTGTTTGGGAATTGAGCAATGTGAAGGAAGTTGATGAAAATATGAGATTTAACCTTATGTTTTTAGTGATTGGATGTTGGTCATAAATCAATGTGGAAGGAATCAAGAAATTGAAATAAGGAAACGTAAGTAATGATAGTTAATTAAACTAGTGTTTAGTTGGACTTATCTCCGATAATTATTTCCGAAAATAAATAATTCGGGAGTAGGATGTTATAGATTGTACATTTTACGCCACATTATATATATGTATATATTGGAAAAATACTATGATATGGTTGAGTTTTAGATTTGAATTATAGCATATCCATGTGTATACTACCTGCACACGATTATTATGAATGCTTTGAAGTGCGAAGATGAACGCGGAACACACAGGTAAGTTCAGGTGAATTATGGTATTAGTTGAAATGATTGAGTTATGGCATGATCACATTATGTTTTAGGCAACTCTGGCATTGTCGTACAAGTTGCCTATGAGTTGTATATGTCACATGAGATGCATTTAGAGCTCATAAATATGCACCCCGGTGTTAGTGCTCCCGCACATGGCCAAGGCACAATCCTTCACATGATGTTCACCTCCCGCACCTTGCGCTCACCTTGGATCCAAGGTAGGTGCACATGCCTGTCATACAGACCACTATAGGTGGTTCCGACTCGTAGGTGACTCACGATTATTCGCACAATCTTCACGTGATCGTAGCACTTGAGCGTATTTATTTACACCCAGTCCTGTCATACAGACCACTTTAGGTGGTTCCAACTCCTGTGCAGGTATACTTATTGAGCTATGGATAAGTCGTACAGGTCACTAGAGGTGACTCCGACTTATGAGCTAGCATATATGATGAAATATGTGATGAGCTAGCATATATGATAAGATGTGTGATGAGCTAGCACATATAATGTGATATGTGATGAGCTAGCATATATGATAAGATATGTGATGAACTAGTATATATGATGAAATATGTGATGAGCTAGCATATATGGTGTGATATGTGATGAGCTAGCATATATGATGTGATATGTGATAAGCTAGCATATATGATGAGATATGTGATGACTATCATATATGATGTGATATGTGATGAGCTAGCATATATGATAATATATGTGATAAGCTAGCATATATGATGTGATATGTGATGAGTTAACATATATGATGAGATATGGGTAAGTTATACAGGTCACCATAGGTGACTCCGACTTGCGTGCTAGTATGGGTTATTAATCACATGATTATTGATATTGCTGATGAGATGCTGTGTTGTGGTATATTTATGATTTTTCTGGAAACTATACAGGCGTTGTAGCAAAGGGTTATAATGTTTTATATGGTTTCTATTAAAATTTTATTTCCAGGGCCACTCACCCTTGTTTTGTTTTCACCCTCCAGGTTTTATTAGCTTAGTTTTCTTATCGTCGAAGATTCGTGGCGATTCTTAGTATTGGAGATTATTTCAAGGGTACGATTCTTAATTCACTCTACTGTACTTGCTTAAGCTCTAACGTCACGTGTGAAGTGGGATCATTCTCGCTCATCAGCACATTTTGGTATTTAGGCACTCTTAGGTTTAAATTTATTCACATTTTTCCACATCATCATACTTTATGGCTTCGTCACCCTCCAGGTGTCGGCCAACACAGCTCGATTCGGAGTCCTAGTGGACATCTCGGGTCAGGGTGTGTTAATAGGGGTTGTTGTCAGTCATGTGACATTTGCATAGAAACCAATCATGACAAGACAACTTCACTCTAGCAATTTATTTTCAAGTGACATGATAGGATAAATTTGACTTGTGAAATGAGTAAAAACATTCACGGGTGCCTCTAACTCGTTAGTTTTGTTGAAAAAGTTGAAGTTTAATTGTTGTTCATTAATTGCAACGACTAGTAAAATGCGTATATTGTAAATCGCAATGATTGATATTTTGTAGAACCAACCAAGTGATACTCAAACTACATGATCAAAATCATAAATGTTGCGACAATACTACTATTGCCTATCGCTATTAGGTGAACAGCCAATATAGCCACGTATTATTCCCTTATTATGGGGCAAAGCATTTAGTGCTTCATAGGGGTGGTTGTCAGTCATGTGACATTTGCATAGGGACCAATCATGACAAGACAACTTCACTCTAGCAATTTATTTTCAAGTAACATGATAGGATAAATTTGACTTGTGAAATGTGGGAAAACACTTACGGGTGCCTCTAACCCATTAGTTTTGTTGAAAAAGTGGAGTTTAATTGTTGTTCTTTAATTGCAACGACTGCTAAACTGCGTATAGTGTAAATCGTAACGATTGATATTTTGTAGATCCAACCAAGTGATAGTCAAACTGCATGATCAGAATCATAAATGTTACGATAGTATTGTTGTTGCCTATATTAGGTGAACGGGCAATACAGTGATGTATTATTCCCTTATTATGGGACAAAGCATTTAGTGTTTCATAGGGGTGGTTGTCAGTTATGTGACATTTGCATAGGGACCAATCATGACAAGACAACTTCACTCTAGCAATTTATTTTCAAGTGACATGATAGGATAAATTTGACTTGTGAAATGTGTGAAAACACTCACGGGTGCCTCTAACCCGTTAGTTTTGTTGAAAAAGTTGGAGTTTAATTGTTCTTTAATTGCAACGACTAGTAACCCGTGTTTAGTGTAAATCGCAACGATTAATATTTTGTAGAACCAACCAAGTGATACTTAAACTGCATGATCAGAATCATAAATGTGTAAACACTCACATGTGCCTCTAACCCGTTAATTTTGTTGAAAAAGTGACGGTTCAATTGTTGTCCTTCAATTGCAAGGACTAGTAAATTATAGTGTAAATCGGAACCATTGAAATTTTGTAGAACCAAGTGAAACTTAAATCGTATGACCAGACTCATACTTGGGCCTTTGTAGGCAATTCAATAATTAATTGGATGGTTTCACTAACACCATGTTAAGCCCAGAATCAGAACTCTCTTCTGAGATTAAATATGCAGTGGAAGTGGAACCAAACAATACCTTCAATGTAAAGCTTACAAGTAATATCACACTATATTATAACTACATTCATTATTTAGGTAAGGGGACTCTACGATTATGTATATAGGCGGCCTTTGCAGTTAGCACAGATGGTACTCTATGACATCTCGGATGGCTTAGGAACTTCCCGGAGCTTGACTGAGTTTTCGAAGCAGTGGTAGAACCCGAAGTGGGGGAATCTCTCATACCATGTGTCTTCCTGCTCATGTGTATCCCAGTGCTCGCCGCTGCTGCTCTTCCCATACTTGTGAACCCACCCAGTACCATTGTGGCCCTCACCCCATGTCCGGTTCCAGCGCTCTCCAAACTTACCTTCCCACCATGTTTCCCCCTGCTTCACGCCATGACCATTTGGATCAAAATGTTCATCCCATTTGTCACCCCATTTTGCCCAGCCATCACCCTCACAGCGCTCAGCCCATTTGTCAGTGTATTTGTCGCTGCCACCATGTCCATCATACTTTTCGCCCCACCTGCAACAGATGCAAAGAATGTCAAGATATGAGCAGGTTGATTGACATATCTGCAGGAATATTACAATTTCTTGAAATCTACTGCCATGCGGAAACAATTTGACCGGACAGCACAAATAAATGAGACAATGTTACTGGGGGCATGCCATCAAACAGTTAATCAATTTAATTCAGGGAGTTTGGTACCTTTCATGCCAGATGTGAGCATGACCAGCCTCAAGGGGTGTGTTTGGGTCAATACTACACCACTTATGAGCCCATTTCTCTGCCTGGCCTGAGGCATCATAGTGTTCCTTCCATTTCTCATGCCACTCATCGCCTCTACCATTCTTTCCCCACTTGTCTGCAGTTTTCTCCATATGCACAAGTCCACAATTCTGCAATCAAATCAAAACTTTCTGTTCAGTTTGTTCTAAGATTTGTAACATTCCTATTCTCATCAGACAAAACTAACATGCCCAAAAATGATAACACGAGAAGAGATGACAGCTTTCCATGCATCTTAAAATCATTAAAAATAGACTGTGCCTACAGAGATGCAGACAGATAGAGGGCCAGGGTTCTAAAACACTTTGAATACGGTTCACGTACATTCAATATGTGCTGCCAGTTGGTGCAGGGAATAGGCATCCTCCCACAATCATGAAAGCATGAGGGTTTTTGGTGTAAAACAACATTTTTTAAACAAAACATTTCATCGCCAAATCAAACCTAACACAATTTATCTCATAAATTCATTTGAAAAATGAGTTAATAGACTCTAGGACCACTATCTGAAAAATAATATCAACTCTGTTGGCAAAAGCGAAATTGTTGTTAACAAGTCAATGGTACAACAAGTAAACTAATTGCTATATAAAACTTCTTATGGCAATCCTGTTGATGGAACACAGCATTTCTAAGGGGCATTTCCTCATTTTTATGAATAGGAGCCTGCATTTACATAGATTAATATAATTTATAGCTCAAAGACTACACAAATTGAAACAAATTCTAAAAGTCTGTTGAGGAAGCAATTTAGACTTGCAATCACAGCAGAAGCTAGGTAGGGTTGTTTCTGACTGGAAAGCAAAGCTAGAATCCATTAAGATTGTGATATTGAAAAGAAGGGGAGAAACATTTAAATTTAGTTGGAAGTAGCAGTGTGTGTGGAATAACCTGCCACATAGATTCCGTCCAAAATTCACGCCAGACATTTCCAGTTGCATCACGTCCCAATTTTTCTGAACCAAGCTCCTTGTGACCAAACTCATCTGCAGCCTCCCAGTACTTATCTTGCCATTCAGTAACTTGGTCAGCACTAACACCTCTGGTCATTGTCCACTTGCAAATCACCCCATCAGGCCTTTGCTCAATTCCAGATTCCTTCCACCACTTAGATCCATCTGTATTCACTCCATATGATGACACCTCATCCACCGCATCAAGAGCTTGAGCTGCCTCTGCTGCATGTGCTGAAAACTCATCACCAAGTTCATGTTCCTCTTTCGGGGAAAGTGCCTTAGAGACGTCCACTTTCTCAACCTCCATCAGTGACTGGAAAGGAGGAAGAGGAGGGCTTCGATTGGGTTCTTGAAGCTTACTCTCTAAGGGAATTGAGAGATAATCCACAGATCGCTCTTTCTCCAACACAGGATTGCTTACATTTAGCTGTGCTGAAGTTTTCATTGCTGTTGGCAAGTCAATGACATCGTCTGAAACTTTATCACTACCCTGAGGGGGTTCCCAGGACCAAAAATCAGGACCTGGAGTCCTGGTTCCTGAAATTTCTGATTGAGGCACTGGCACAACTACACTCCTAATCTGTGCTCCTGTTGAAATTAAAATTTTTTGATAACGAAATGCTCAAATTACTGACATGCAAGTTATAAGAAACAAAAGCAAAAAGTATTCAATTCAATTGATCACAAAATTCAGATGCTCATCCACTACCTTCTAAAAAATACCAAATCAGCATGCCATTACTTACCACCCCACCGTAACTTAAAGTTCTACCCCATCGATTGCAGGGTGTATATCCTCGTATTATCAAATGCCAACATATGTTACAAATTCACAACTCTAACTTTTACAATTTGATATAATGCGATCTCCGTAAAACAATTAAGCCATTTACAATTTGATATAATGCGATCTCCGTGAAACAATAATCCCATCAGCATCCAAAACATATGCAGGATATCAAACTCTAACTTTTTTGTTCTTGGAAATTCTGGACTTCAATTAACAAATAAAACAGTGATCAATTTTTCTCGATAGCATCAAATGTACCTCAAAACTATACCTATATTTATCTTCATTATCCCAAATCAAAATCCCATATTTAAACAAACAATCAGAAATTCAAATTGCTTAATTAAAAATCAAACACAATGTCCAAATCTTTACCATCTTGACGAGCCCCAATTGTTCCGTCACCACCCCTGCCACTCCCACCACCGGAACCTCCGCGATCCCCCGCCTCAGTCCTCAACTCCTTATTCTTGTCCTCCAAAATGGCGCGAGCAGCCGCGATAGCGGCCGCAGCTCGATCAACAACCTGCATTCGCTGAACCCGGTCCCTTTCCTCCTTCGAAACCTCCAGAATCTTTTGGAACTCCTCGCTCTTCTTCTCCAATTCCTCAACAGGCTCCACACTCTGATCATCAACATCGATTTTTGCAGAGTTCTCAACGATCCTTTCGAACTCGGCGACCTTCTTGTCGTTCTCGATGGCCTTCTTCCACATGCCGAGGTACGAGTCCCCACCATCGGAAACCCTAATCCGCAAACTTCCCCTGCCTGTGATTTTGCCTCTCCCAAACGGCGCCATTTTGAGGGATTCTAGCGGAAGAATGAGCGGGTGTTTGTGCTTGTGGAGGTAGAAATGGGCGGCGCGTGGAGCACAGGCGCCGAGCTG
The DNA here is from genome assembly GCF_916048215.2 of Malus sylvestris. Taxonomy (NCBI): domain Eukaryota; kingdom Viridiplantae; phylum Streptophyta; class Magnoliopsida; order Rosales; family Rosaceae; genus Malus; species Malus sylvestris. The sequence goes on from NC_062275.1 coordinate 17,559,761, forward strand.
AGACGCCATTTCGTGCGGTGGCGGGAAAAGCTGTTGCCTGTTGGCGGAGAGAGTGGAGCGAGCGAGCGAGGAGACCTCAGTTACTGGAGAAAAAGAGAGAAGTGGCGGAGGATATTTCAAGTGTTTATTTTATTTTATTATTAATATTTTATTTATTTTTCTCTGCTTTTTGAAAAGAAGGGGAAAAGGTTCCGTGAGATTGGAGGAAGGTTCTGGGTGCGTTTAATTGATACGTGGACACGTGGCGGGAACGAGAGGGACATAAGGACGGAGCGTGGCGGAAATGGACGGTGGCGTTGGATTCAAAATCCCGAGAGTCTCGGACCGTCCACGACTTGGATCCTGAGGCAAATAGAGACAAGGAAAAAATTTGTAAATGAAGTGATCCGTAACCAATACAATAAATATGTTTATTCAAAATTAAGTAATAATTTAATTATTAGTATTTACGTTATTTAGTAACAAATTTTATAATAAACTTAATTTTTCTAACATTATCGACAAATAGTATGCTCAATTATACGTTGATCGTTATGTCCAATCAATAAAAATAGCATGATGACAGGATAGGCTTTACTGTTAAAGTATAAGAAAAGTTGATGTCGGCATGATAATAGGTTTTCAGTTTTTGTTTTTACTTCGAAAAAAATTGTCAAGAAAATTCTTTCAAGATAAAACTTTTACGGTTCATTTGTATTTTTTAGTTTAATACTGATTTTCGTGTCAACGTTATAAAATTGTATGCAAAAAATATGAGATGCCAGAAAAATTCACATTCAAGAGAGCTTTTTTAGCATTTTTTAAAAACTAAAATCTTGTTTAGTAATTAAAAAAATGAAAACAAAAAAAGTGAAAGCTTTTTGCCAGATTTTGAAATAATTTTTAATTTCCAAAAAGGTGAAAATTAAAAACCATTATGACAAATTATTGAAAAATCAAGAAAATAAAATCAATAATATTTCATCAATAATTTTGTAAAATCAAAAAAGTGAAAATTGAAAACTAAAAGTAAAAATTGGAGATGGTGAAATGATAAATTATTGATTTTATAAAATTAATAGGATAAATATCAGTTTACTACTCTCATATTTCGTAGTTTTCACCATTTAGTATATCAAATTTTTTTCGTTCCAGAGTCATACCTAAAGTGTTAATTTTGGGACAATCTCATACATCCGTTAGTCAAACTGTTAAGTCTGCCATTAACTGATGACGTGACGCCTATGTGGACAATGACTGGACGCCACGTGTCATTAAGGGTCCACTTGGATTATTTTATTTTTCTTGGAAGAAGGGGTTCAAAAAAAAATATTCAAAAAAAAAAAAAAAAGCCTCATCTTCTACCTTCCTCAACCCCCTCCCTTCTCTCCTCTGTTCTTTTGGCCTCATCCTTTTCTCTTCAAAAACCCCATTAATTATACCAATTAGATATATGATATCATCACATTCTTTAGCCCTAGCAACTCTTCCTCCAAGCAACCAAGAACCGCATCTAACAAAACCCAACAATGGAGTCACCTCAAACCAGGAAATCTGGGCTTAACCTTCCCTCTGAGATGTCTGAGACATTGCTCCACCTCGATTCCGTTTCGAGTTCTTTTCATGCGGTTTCGAGCCTTTCAGTGTCGTTGGGTTCTTGTTGGGCGATTTTGCACTTGTCCTCACCATCGAAGCCCTTAACTTGCAGCGACAGATTCATCCGTCGAAGAGGGAGGCAATTCTTCGAAAGTCACTCTAAAACCCTAATTCTATCTCTTTCTATAAAACCTTGTTCTTGTACTTACTTCCCAGAAAATCAAAATTCCGTCTTTTTTAATATCTGCACTTAGGGGTGGATTTTTTTGCCAAATTGCCGTGCCAACCGAATTGCCAACCGTGCCATACCGATTTTGTGCCAAATTTTTTGTACCAATCGGTAATGGTACGGTATTGTACCGTACCGAAATTTCATGGTACGGTATTGGTAATGGATACCATTACCACGGTATTACCGTACCATACCGAAAATACAAAATAATTTATAATTTATAATTTATATAATACATAATTATATAACACATATTTATAATATTCCAATAATTTGAAAATAAAACCCTACTTATATTAGCATTGTTGTTGGTGACTTTGATCTCTTAAAATTGTGGAAATCAAACACAAAAGAGTTCCTAATTCTTTCACAAATAGCCAAAATATCTTTGTAACCCCCACTTCTACTGTTGCTAGTGAAAATGCATTTAGTCTAGGGATGAGGGTTGTGAACCCTTTTAGGGTATTCTTGACTCCTAAAATAATTGAGGCACTAGTGTGTACTAGTGGTTGGCTTAGGGCAGGTGAAGTAAACTTCTACAAGGACCAACGGAAGATATACTTCAATTTTACAAGGAAATAGAAGATGAGAAAACAAGAAAGATATGCTTTAATTTTTTTAGTAAATTTGTTATTAAATGGTTTTCAACTTTAATTCTTCTTGCTACTAATTAATATGTTTTCTTTGTTTGTAATGTAAGCTTGATAGAAACTCCATCTTCTACAAGTTCAATGCCTCCTCCAAAAGCTTCGACATCTCAAGCTTGAATAACTGATCAATAAATTCTCCTTCTTGAAGTTTACTTCCAATTTTCATTTGGTTTGAAACTTTAATTTCTATTTGGATTGTTAACTTCTATTTGTTTTGGTTCGTAACTTCTATTTGGATTGTAAGCTTAATTTTCATGATGAATCTTGATGCTTCATTTGAATTATTATGTGTGTGAATTGTGAATGATGAATAATAGATGAATTTAATCTATAATGTATGAGATAAAGGTACAAAAAAAAAACGTTTTGCCCTTGAATTGGGTTAAAAAAACAAAAACATATTTTGTCTCAAAATAAAATGGCAATTACCATTGTCATACCATGCCAACCAAACTTTTGGCAATACCGAACTTCGGTATACCGAAAGTTTGGTACGGTAATGGTAATAGATTTTACCAAACCGAAAGTTTGGTATGGTAATTGGTACAAGGATTTTGGTATGGTAACCGTACCGAACCCACCCCTATCTGCACTTGCAAAACCCTAAATCCCAAAATCCAATTGTGAAACCAAATTGAATCCCTTTTCATTTTAGAAGTGGCAATTCTCTTTGGATTCGACTGATTTGCAGAGTAGAAGGGAGGGGGTCTATTGATTTACAGGTAAACCACGAACGAAGTTGTTTGTACCATACTTGACCAATTCCGAAACTATTGAGCACCGATCAACGTTATACCGTCAAGGACCCAAAAGAGTTTCCCTCTAACCAGGAGGTCAATCACAGTGCAACACATGTCGACATCAGAAGCCAATCATAGCACGACACGTGTCAACATCAGAAGCCAATCACAACACGACACGTGTCAATGTCAGAATGAAACTAGAAACTCTATTATATAAATAGAGATCATTCTCTCACAATATTTCATAATGTCATTTGTACTAAATCATTCACCAGTACCCACTAAAGGAAAGCTTGAACCTATGTACTTGTGTAAACCCTTCACAATTAATGAGAACTCTTCTACTCTGTGGACATAGCCAATCTGGGTGAACCACGTATATCTTGTGTTTGCTTCCCTGTCCCTATCCATTTACATACTTATCCACACTAGTGACCGAAGCAATCTAGTGAAGGTTACAAACTTCACACTTTCTGTTGTACCAAAGTCCTCACTGATTTTGTGCATCAACATTTGGCGCTGTCTGTGGGAACGAAACTTATTCCCATTCTCTTCAGCTTTGTTAAGCTGGTTTCCACCATTCGTACACTCTCTTTTGACCAGGCATCCCTTTCTAACATGGGGAGTGAAGGAAGCCACAGCACATAGAATGACACCCCTCTTGCACCTGGTACGAAGCAACAAAAGAAGGAACAAAAGAAGTTACTCTTCAAGCTAAAGTCGATGAGCTGGAAGCTCAGAACAACAAGATAGCGATGATAAATGAGATCCTCCAAGAGCAGTATAAGAAGGTCTTCGAGATGCTCCATGAGGCTAGATATACTAAAACACACGAGCTCATCACCCATGTGGAAGTCAACCATCAACTGGGTGCCCCCCAACACGGAGGGTCATTTGCCCTCAACATGGGTATTCCTGTTGATGAACGAGCAACTCATCGAAATGGCGACCAACATGAGACTTATCACAACCCAGCTGCTTCGACCCGAAGCAGGAGGAGTGGAGGAAGACATCTCCTTACAGAAGAAGTGGAAGGATCGAAATCCATCTTTCGCGACTGTCGAGACTTCCTAAAGCAACGTCGAGATAATCCCATCTATGTAAGCTCGAAGATCAATGACCCAAGGGTCTCTGAAAGACTCGGTCCCCTCCCATGTCCTAGGCCGGCTACCAATTTAGGGAAGGGGCAATAAGTCCTAGAGAAACACGAAGGTATATGGGACTTAGAGATGTTCCGACAGATATACCTTGGAAGTCAGTACGGCGAGTCAAGGGAAAAATCACATGCTCTTGATCAAACCTTCCTACTTCCAAGCGGAGATGGAGATTTACGAAAGAAAGCTTTAGTGGTACATGACTCCACTCAGGACCCTCTTGTCCTACAACTCCTTAAGGAAGTAAATAAGTTGAAAGCAGAACGACAAGCTGAGATACCTAATTGGAACCAACCTAGGCCTGGCCCTCTTAAAATGAGGATCATCGACACCCCTTCCAAGCAAAGATAAAACAGAAGCTTGGCTTGCAACTCTATACTGGAAAGGAGGACCCGATTGAACACCTTAACCTCTTTGAGTCTACTATGGCATACCGGATGCACACCGACGAAGAACGATGTCTTCTTTTCCCCTCCACCCTCTCTGGCGGAGCTCTAAACTGGTATTGTCATTTTCCACTTGAGACGGTAGACTCATTTGAGGAATTGAGGAAACTGTTTGTTTCTCAACACATTTTCCAGACCGATCGCTTGCACTCTACGGATGACTTATACACTATTCCCCAGAAGCCAGACGAGTCATTACGTATGTATGCTAGCTGCTTCAGCCATAAGTATTCCCGTTGTGCCAAGGCAGACGACAAGACTGCCCTCAAAGCCTTCACGGTAGGCTTACGTGATTGTTTCTTCAAGTACATGATCAATGCCAACACTTGGAAGATTTACTTTGAGGTGATGGCACATGCTTACAACCATGCCTCCGCCGAGGCAAGGACATATCAAGGGAAACCCCTCATATCCACCCTTTATCAACAAGTAAGGAGTGGAAGCCAGATCCAACCAAATGAAAAAACCTTGACCTTTCAAATAGCAGCGGTGCCTCCCCCTACCTTAGTTAATACTTCGCCAAGTCAATAGATATATCAACCTTATGGCAAAAGGAAAGATTTACATCCTCACCAGTCTCATTTTAGTAAAAGGAGTAAGGGACATTATCTCGATAACCAAGGGAATCGCCACTATAACGCTCGCCCCCAGGCAGTCAACACAGTGGGCCAAGCACATGTCAGGACAAGCCCTACCCCGAGGTATGAAACATACACACCCTTGAACGCCACATGCGTGGCCATTTACCCCAGCATAGCACACCTAATACCGAAGCTAAAGCCAAGGCACACGGATTACAAGCCCATGAAGAACACGGGCACGTTTTGCTGCTACCACGAGTATAACAGCTATGACGGCGAGAAGTGTATCACCCTTCGTGATCATATTGAAGTTTTGGCGTGTGAAGGAAAAATTGATCGATTCTTTCTTCACCCTTCATGGGATAACTGTAACCAACGCCAAGTGAATGTGATATATTCCATAAGCGGCGGCACACCCATATATGAATCTTCCAATAGAGCCATGAAAAACAGTGAATGAGCTTTAAGGCCTGGCCACTAAGTGTTTTACGTGGAAGACATCAGGGGAGTCAAGTATCAAAAGCCTAACTGGGATCCAATATGTTTCTACCCTGAGGAAGAAAGAGGTATCATTTACCCTCACAACAACCCACTGATCATGGAGGCTCACATAGCTAACTTTGAAGTAAGACGAATCCTGGTAGACACATGGGCTTCGGTCAATATCATGTTTGCTGAAGCTTTCAGGGCACTTAATGTAGCTGAACACTTGCTCGATCGCTCGATTTCTCCTTTGATAAGTTTCTCTGGTGATATCGTGCAACCTTTGGGGAGCATACACTTACCTTTCACCATTGGTACATACCTTTACACAGCTACCATTACCACTAACTTCCTGGTGGTTGATTGCCCAACAGCATACAATGTCATCTTCGGACGCACAAGCATCAATGATCTCAAGGCCATGGTATCCACACATATATTGTTGATGAAATTTCCAACCCCCTATGGCAATGGTTACATCAGAGGAGATCAACTTAGTGCACGATCATGTTACAACACTTTGGTCAAGCAACAACACCTGCATGTGCCCAAGGAAACCTTTTCTATTCATGACCAAGTCATAAAGATAAGCCCGGACGAAGCCAACTTGGATTTTCACGGTGGCAACAGTCAACCTGACGATCCTCGAGATGACTCTTTCACCTAGCAAGCACAACCCGCTGAAGAGCTGGAGAAGGTTTCTATATCAAAAGATTATCTAGATCGCATGGTGAAGATTGGCACCACCTTGTCACCACCCATTCGGTTGGCATTGATCTCTTTTTTGCAAGAGAACACCGAGGTCTTCGCCTGGTCATACGAGGATATGCTGGGCATCTCCCCCGATATCATATGTCATTGCTTGAGTATTAACCCCAAGACCAAGCTGGTTAGACATAAGCGAAAATCTTATGACGCTGAACGATACGAAGCAATGAAGGCAGAAGTTGAAAAACTCAAAGGCATAGGCTTCATCCGCGAAGTCAATTACCCAACATAGGTAAAAAATGTGGTCCTTATTAAGAAAAATCCGACCAAAGAAATTCTCTTGCTCCAGAAAGTCTTGTGGAGAATGTGTGTCGACTACACCGACCTAAATAAAGGATGCCCGAATGATAGCTTTCCTCTTCCTCTCATTGACAGACTTATAGACTCTACGGCAGGGTGTGAACTCCTGAGCTTCATGGATGCATACTCAAGATACAACCAAATCCTCATGAACCCTCCGAACCAAGAACACATAGCCTTCACTACTGACAGGGGACTATATTGCTATAAAGTCATGCCCTTCGGCCTAAAGAATGCAGGAGCGACTTATCAGAAACTAGTCAATTCAATGTTCGCCGAACAGATTGGGAAAAGCATGGAAGTTACGTTGATGATATGCTAGTTAAGAGCAAACATGCTCACTAACACATCGCTAACCTATCTGAAACTTTCACCATTGTGAAGAGGTATCGAATAAGGTTGAACCCCAACAAATGTGCCTTTGGCGTAGGCTCTGGCAAATTCTTAGGCTTCATGATAAGCCAACGAGGCATTGAGGCTAATCTCGAGAAGATCAAAGCAATCCTCGACATGAAGGAACCGGTAACTTCAAAAGACATCTAGAGCCTTACTGGCAAGGTGGCAGCCTTAACTAGGTTCATCTCTAAGGCCACGGACATATGTGCTCCTTTCTTCAAAGTATTTAAGGGAAGTAAGAAGTACATTACATGGACTAATGAATGTGCCGAGGCATTCAAGAACCTCAAAGACTATATGAGTAAAGCCCATATGCTCTTCAAACCTGAGGTTGGTGACACTCTCATCATCTATCTGTCGGTATCGACTTCAGCAGTAAATTTCGTTTTCATTTGAAATTATGGTAATGTCGAATGACCTGTCTACTACGCTAGCAAAGCCTTACAAGATGCAGAGACACGATATTCCAACATTGAGAAATTGGCTCTAGCATTGGTTATGTCTGCTCGAAAACTTCGCCCTTACTTCCAAGCACTATCCATCATCGTGCTTACCAATCATCATCTTCGACAGATACTCCAAAGTCCTGACACTTCGGGGCGAATGATAAAATGGGTGATAGCATTGGGTGAGTTTGACATCTCCTACTAACCAAAGCCAGCTGAGAAGGGCCAAGCAGTGGCAAACTTCATCACCGACTTCACATATCCTGTTGACATTGTTTCTACGCCTAAAGAAGTGGTTTCATTACCCTCGAAAGCTCAGAAAATAGAACCAACAGCCCCAGCATGAAGTCTATATGTTGATGGCTCGTCCAACCAACATGGTTGTGGAGCGAGGCTAGTCCTTACGACCCCTGACAAAGTGGTGATGAAGTATAATCTTCGTTTCAAATTCAAGGCGTCGAACAATGAGGTTGAATATGAAGCCCTCCTAGTAGGCTTACATTTGGCCAAACACCTTGGGGTTAAACGAATTGATATCTTCAATGACTCCCAATTGGTGGTTAACCAGGTCACCAACAACTTTAACGCTAAGGATAGCTCAATGGCAGCATATCTGGCACAAACATAATTGTTGCTCAAGCACTTCCACTATCAGATCACCCAAATTCCTCGAGCGGCAAACAGTCATGCAGATGCTTTGGCTCGCCTCATCTCAGCGGTGGAAGACAAGATTGGGAGAAAAATTTAGGTTGAATTGTTAGCAGCACCAAGCACCATGGCTACGGAAGTGACCAACTTACAACATGGGGATAGTTGGATTACCCTGATTTATAGATTCCTTACTTATGACACCCTTCCAAATGACAAAGTCCAAGCTAAGCAGATTCGATACAAGGCTACATGTTACTTGATCATTAATGACTAACTTTACAAGCGGGGTTTTAACCTACCATACCTAAGATGCCTTACGCCTGCAGAGGCGAAAATTGTCCTTCGGGAAATACATGAAGGAGTCTGCGGAGATCATACTAGATCTCGATCCTTAGCACACAAGGCTTTTCGCCAAGGATATTACTGGCCAACATTCCACCAAGATGCCATCAGAATATCTTGCTCATGTGATAAGTGTCAACGCTACGTAACTATTCCTCACTCCTTTCCCGAGCTGAAGCCGCTCACTTCTACGATCAGCCTTTGGCCCTTCGCCTAATAGGGACTTGATTTGTTCGGCCCAATGCCTGCAGGGAAAGGTCCGCAATGCAGTCGTTGCAGTTGACTAATTTATAAAGTGAGCTGAAGTAGAACCCTTGGCAACCATTATTGAGGCAAAAATAGAAGACTTCGTATGGAATAACATCCTTTGTAGATTCAGCATTCTCAATGCGATAGTCACTGACAATGGGTGACAGTTCGATAATAATAAGTTCAGGATGTTCTGCTCTAAGTTCAACATCAACTTATGTTTTACCTCCCCAGCTCATCCCCAGTCTAATGGATAAGTTGAAGCTATCAACAAAATAATCAAGCGAACTTTGAAAACCAGCTTGGACAAGACTAAAGATTGTTGGCCAGAATTTGTACCCCAAGTTCTTTGGTCACTTCGTATCGGACATCAATAGGAGAGACCCCATTCTCACTTGCCTTTGGTACAGAGGCAGTTGTCCGAGTTGAGCTTGAGCAAGCAACGTTCCGAGTCCAGAACTACGTGCAAAGCGAAAATGACAAACAACTTACCCTCAACTTAGATCTAGTCGAGGAACACAGAAACCAGGCTCACTTGAGGAATATTGCCTACAAGTAGCGCATCTCCAACTACTATGAATCAAGGGTCAAACCTCGTTCTTTCAAAATGAGGGATTGGGTATTGAAGAAAAGATTACTCTGCAATAGAGTTCAGAGTGAAAGAACACTTAGTCGAAACTGGGATGGACCGTTTGAAGTTGTTGGCATTAGTCGCCCTGACTCCTACAAGCTTAGAAGCTCCAGTGGCAAGACCATTGGCCATCTATGGAACGCTGATCATTTAAAGTACTATTACAAGTAAACTCACATTGTACAAGTGTTAAGCTTCAACCGTTCGTCATCCTATGTAACGAAGACTATTTGGCATGAATTCAATAAAGACGTGATTTAGACAACTCAGTCCTAATCCTCTTACATTCCTAGCAATGAAACACTCGGGTTCAAAGCTTCAACATGAATGCTTCCAACATGAAACAAAGTCTATGTCAACAAGACTATACAAATAAATGAACAGCTTCACAGTATATTCGTTCAATCATACATTCCAACACATTCATACATAAGCCAACTGTGCTTCGAAAGGGTTCAACATACTTTGTGTCATTCGATACTTGCTACAATGTGCCTCGACACCTTGCCCTTATTGCATAACAAAGATACAAGCAAAGATCATTAAGTTATATGAAAATCATAAGCATTGGCGAGGCACTTGTTACTATGAATTGCATGAAACTTATGCCAAGAATTTACTTAACACGATTGTGATCAACAACCTTTACTACTTTCGAATATAAGTTCATAACGATTAGGTGAAATTCCCTTATATCCTAGCATCAAACTTATGCATGAAAATTATGCGTGCAGTCTCAACCAACACACACAAATCAGTTTTAATTCATATAGATAAGTAAATCGAATTCACAACTTATGAAACGCAATTAGAAGTAATCAAATCATATAGCAAGCATAAACATGGTTTCGAATCCCCCCTAGCCAATGGGGGTTTAGTTCCTCATACTTACAAAACAAAGAGTATTGAAATTAACATTGAAATCAAAGGAAAGACAACACCTAAAGCGTCCATCAATCCACAATTGAATGGCATGCACGTCCAAGCTTCTCCTCCTCCTCTTTGTTGCGGCACAAGGTCTAGGGACAGGTTTTAGATGGTAGTTGTATGGAGGAATGGATATGGAATGGGGTAGTAGTGTTTAGGATGGGTGAGGGTGCGGCAAAGGTGTTTAGGTCAGGAATTATGGAGTATAGTGAGTGATGGCTACGGCAGAGAGCAATGGTTGATTTCTGGCGTGAATTGATGTGTATGAGAGGTGGTGGTTCGGCTAGGGCTGAGATATGAGTATATATAGGCACCTAAAACCCTAGGGTAATCAGATATGGACTTGGATAACCCAAATCCACAAGGAAAAAGGCTTAGAAATCAGAATTCACAAGGGAATAGGCTAAAAGGGTGCGGCAGATAAGGATAGGAAATATAAGGCTTCTAGAAAGCCTTGCAAGGCAAGGAAATAGGTTTCTAGAAAGGGATAGGTGTGGCATAGATAGGTGTGAAGGGATAAAGCATCTAGAAGGTCTTGTTATGCAAGGAAAAGGGTTCCCTTGCTGAAATAGGTGCAACATCCCTCTAGAATAAGGTTAATGTGTCCTCAAGTGTTTAGGACTCCTTTTCCTTCTTTGACTTGGAAAACTTCTTTGTTGCTGAAACTCAAGGCCAATTAGGTTTAACTTTCCTACTTCAAGTAGGAAACCTTGTTTGAGTAGGAATATTCAATTTTCTAGGAATCCCACTTCAACTAGGAAACCTTTGTCAACTAGGAATCCTTTGTCAACTAGGATTCCATCTTTAATTAGGCACTTTCCTACTTCAACTAGGAAACCTTGTTCAAGTAGGAATCATCATCTTCAAATCTTCAATTTCGTCCATTATTTTGGCTCCAAGTATGTGATGTCCAATCCAAGCTCAAATGTGCTCCAAAAGGCTCCAAAATGCACCACTTTGCATACTTTGCCTTTAAAACCTGAAAATACATAAAACTAGCTTAAAAGACTACTTTGACTAAGGAAAAACAACTTAAATGCACAAGAACTAGCTAACTAAGGCGCATAAATATGCTCCTATCAACTCCCTCACCTTCAACGCCACAAGCCGAGCCAACCAAGGCAACATAAGCCACGAGTAGAGCAGCCTCGCAGCATGTGCTACTTCTAGTTGAGCATCATTTCAAATTGAGCACCACCTCATATCAAACATCAGTTCAAGACAACATCTAGTTACTTCGGCCCACACATGGACTGAATTTCAAGTCTCCAGCCAAAAGACTCTCTTGACTGAAGACTTGGGGGACTACTATTTATACCATATTTAGGGCCTCGTATTTAGATCTCGTACAAATACTCGAGGGACTTAAATGTAATTATGTGATAAAGGAAGGGGCAAATATGTAATAAGTGAGGAGTCCTTATTCTATAAAAGGACCCATCACCCTCACAATTAGAGGAGGCCATTTCTGGAGCCTTCTCACCCCTCTCACATCCCTTCTCATTACAGAGGCTATGTCCCTCACTTCTCAGAGAAATACAATAATCAGTGTGGACGTAGCCCAAACCTTGGGGTGAACCACGATACATCTTGTGTTATTTACATTACTTGTAGATTCACGGTCGGATTTACGTTGTTCCAAGACCTCCGGTTTTATGCATCAATAGCATCAATTATTTTAGGCTTTTTAATCAAAATGGTCTATGAGATTACCATAACTCCTCACTTTAGTCCTTGAAACGTAAAATCAATAGAAGTGGTATCTGAGTTTGTCCACCGTCAATCATTTTGGTACTTCCGTGAAATTGAATAAGACGAAATGAATACTCTAAAAAAAATTCAAATCAGTTTGCACATTGTTTTCCAAATTGAGGGTATTTTTGTCATTTTGGTCCTTAGTTAACAGAGATTTTTCACGGAATGACTAAAATAGTTGATGATGGACAAACTCATGGACCAATTCTATCGATTTCAAATCTCAGGGACCAATTTGATGAGTTATGCCAATTTTAGGGACCATTTTGGTGCTTGAATATCTTGAACTCTCTCTTTGAGCTATCCTTACTTGTACTAACTTGCTCTTTCAATAAAATTTACTTTGACCGACAACAAAACTAAAAACTATGATAAAATCTCAAAGTTTTATTGACTGAATAATATGAAAGATAACCCTTGCCATCATAAAGGATGCTTGTACAATGTCTCTTAGCCCAAAATCTGTGGAAGTACAAATATAAAATGAATTAGGAATTAGGAAATCAACAAAATACTGAAATATCATAAAATGTTGAAAAAACTACAAGAATATTTTAATATTATGGAGTAACGCCCATGATACGATGCATGTGATATATTTGGTTTAATGAATATTATTTTTGGAAGCAACCTTATTGGTGAAACTACGAGGACTAAGGTCATCTTCAATAGAGAGGGCTAAAGGTTCAAAAGAAAAAAAAGGGTCATGATTTGTTCAAAAACTTATCTCCAACCGAAGGCTGGATTATAATTCTATTGAGCCCAGACCATTATTTGGCCAAAGAGGCATCATACTAGCCAAATGTAGCCCCTCTTAGCCTTCTTTTTTGGGTCCAATCCTCAATTGCAATAATTAATTCAAATTCAACGGCTAGATTTGAAAATAGTTTAATTAAATTAACCATAAATTTAAAGTACAAACTTAAAACTAGTAAATTATTAAGGGGGATATGTTTTAGGCCCTTCGGTGGAGATAATATATAAGTATGGCCTGACACTGTTCATTTAAAAAAAATATTTTGCAGAACTATAATTTTGGACGGGGCTATTTTTAGCCCTTTTGGTTGGAAATGGCCTAATTTCCTATTATATTATCATGATAGGGTGGTAATTAATTATGGGCATACAAGAATACAAGTCATTTCTGTCTAATATAGTGCGGAGCCAAAAATCGAGGCTAAGAAGGGCCTGTAGGCTAGGCCATAACTAAACAAAATATAACAGAGGAAATTCAGGTTTATTTTTGTATTGACATGAATATTTATTTTGAAACAACTTTATCTTTATATATAAAACCAAGGGTCCAATAAATAGTGTTTTTTTGGTGTCACAAGCTTCACCAAAAAATAATTGAACATAAATGCCCCCTCAAACAAAAACTTCAAAAGCAACTCAAAATAATGCATCAAATGTGGTAGGGGTATTTTCATCATTTTGACAATGTTTTTTAATGCTTAATTTTTTTGTTATAGTTTTTTTTTATTTATTTTTTAATAATTAGTACCTTACAATAGGCTAGCAATAATATGATTTAATCAGTTGTTCATTAAATATTATTTTCTCTATTTTTAAACACATTCAAAATATCTTAAGAGGAGATAATACCAGTTATAAAAAATGTCTTTCGCACGCTGATAATAATGTGATTAAATTAGTTGTCAAATGAATGTTTTTTTTTTTAACAAACGATATTATCTACACTAAGGGGGAGAGGGTGGGCTTAGCCTCACAATGGGCTAGCAATAATGTGATTCAATCAGTTGTTTATTAAAGATTATTTTCTCTATTCTTAATGTAAATTCAATAGAGACCAATTTTATTATGTGAATTCAATTGCTTTAAGGGGAGATTTGAGCTAAATGACACATTAGGCCTATCATAATATAATTTGTTATCGAATTTGCTATCCGCGAGAGTCAAATTTAAATCTCAGGACTTTCAAATAAAATGAAATACACGCTACTTAGTACTTACATTGGCACAGATAATTATAAACTAAAGAGAATGATGAATCTTTATAGCTTTCATGAGACATTAGTATTGAAAAAGTTATACCAGAAAACTAATTGTTAAAAACATATGGTGGCAACACATTATATAGTGGACCTTATTTCATAACAAAATTAGTTTGCTTTCAAAACAATTGCTCTTTGAGCAATTTGAACGCATGTGGTGTTTTAACAATTTGGTAAAATATATGATGGAGATGCAGAAGGGGCCTAGGCCTATCCTGGCCTCACATGCTCACCTAGGGTGTGTTTGTTGTACCGGAATATCTCGGACTAAACTAGCTTCAGGAACTAAACTGGACTGGCTTAGACTAGACTAAGCTGGACTGATTTAGTAAAACGTTTGGTGCAGTGTCGGACTAAAAAGCAGAATAACTATTAAATTTAGATACTATATTATTTAATCTCTATTTATTAATATTTTATTATTAATCTATCATTTTACTTGTTTCTAGAAACACCTATCTAATGGCCAATTTTTATTTTTCCAAGCATATCACTGTTACCCATTCCACTTTCCTCCGCTACTCTCTCCCTCCCCTCTCCCTCTTTTTATCTGGTTCACCATTTTTTAGACTTCTCTTCCACTCTCCTACTCTTCGTATACATCTCTCTATTTTCCTCTACCCATCTCCCTCCCATCTCCTCTTTTCCACCATCCACTCTCTCCCCAACCTCTCCCTTTATTCCTTATGCAGAGGATTCACCAAAGTTCACCACCCAACGCCTCCTCTGATTTTCTCGGAAAATCTCGGGATTTTCTGGTGATTTTGAGTCTTTGTTTTGAATTTGTTCGGGAGATTCGTCTGCATGTGCTTTTGGGGGAATTTTAGATGTTGGATTTTGAGGTTTTTGTTTTGAATTTGTTATGGAGATTCGTCTGCATGTGCTTTTGGGAGAATTTTAGATGTTGAATTTTGAGATTTCAGTGGGTGGTAGTGGGTTTCAGATCTGGACAGGGGTAAGTGAGTAGGAGTTGCAGACGACAAAGGTGTGCAAACGATGTTGGAGACAGGATTAGCAATCCCGTGGTTTTTGGGGGGTCTCACTAGGACGACTTAGCAAAGCTCTTAGTCGGAACGAGTCCGACTTAATCCCATTAAAGTTTAGTCCAGCTTGCACCAAACATGGGATTAGTAGTCTTAGCAAAGTAGTCCAATCTAGTGAACTTTAACGAGGGCAAACAAACACGCCCCAAATGTGTTATTAAGGAAAAATATGGATTATGGTTCAAACGTGAAACAAGGCTAGAGAGAAAAACCTAATTTTCTCCACATTGACGCCTCGTCTACAAATTGCTCAAGAAAGAGATTGTAGATGATTCACGACTAATTATCAAGGTATATTTGACATATTTCTCAGTAATCATTTGAGCATATCATGGATCCAAGATCTGGGTTCACAAATCGGGTCTCATGACTTTACCCAATTTAAGTTTACAAAAACATAGTAAATGACAGAGTTTGGTCTAAGAAACTCATGCCAAATCCTAAGTTGAACAAGTGATGCCATTCTCATGGGCTCCAATAGGTTACTGGAGGCCGAATATGCAAAAGCTTGGATCTTGATGTTGGATTTGCACCTTTCAATTTAATCTTCAATTGCCTCGCCATCATATACACCGTCAAATACTTATTTGAAGTAAGTGAATGTGCCGGAATGTACGATTAATTGCATGTGTATTAGGTGAATTCATTTTTTATTTTTATAGAAAAAAATTAGAGGTAAATCCGAATCTCTTGAATGCAAAATAATTTCTCTTAACCATTTGACCTTCTATTAAAAAAAGAACACTTGACCTAAGATCTCCTTCTGTATTAGGTGAATTTGCAACACAGTGTCATTATACCATACCGTCACACAATAAAATTTTCATGACTGATAATAAGGGAACTTACACCACCACTAGAGAAACTTACCGATCACAATTCACAAATGTCCATCTTAAAATCCATTTTATGTCTCTCAACAAAAGAAGAATTTACGTTAAAAAGATTTGCAACCACATAATATCTAGTAATCAAAAAGCCACAATAACGACAAACGGGTTCTATTTCCATGTAAGTTGGTCTCTGAGGACAGCAGCAACCGAACAAGTAATGATTCCTACGGACTCTCTTCCCGTCTACTTTCTAGTACTAAAAGGAAGAAAAAATCAATAATATCGGCAATATTTCGCCGATATTATCGTTTTTTTAAAGGTCCGATATTTTTTTAACTATCCAAATAATTTTCATCAAAATATCACGATATTATCGATAATATCACGATATTTTTAAAATTATCGACAATATCACAATAAAATATTCAAAAATAATTAATATGTTGAGAAATCTCAACATACTACACTTCATCAAAGCCAAAAGGCCAACCAAGACATGATGACAAGCTTTCTCAGGATGTGAATGTTCCTTTTATAGGCGTTTTTGGCTTGCTCACTGCCCTCGCTGGGCGATGTGGGACTCAGTCACTCAACCAAGGAAGAAAATCAGAATTTCGGCCGAAAATTTACACCCACTTTAAACGGCCATAACTTTGTCAACACTCAACGAAATCAAGCAAGGAAAAAACAAAAGTTGTAGCCCTCGAAGAGACGAAGAGAATGGTACCTCACACGACGTCTGAATCGTCGTGGTTTGGCCGGAAACTGCCTCGAAAGTCACTGAGATCGCCGGAAACTGGGTAAGATTGAAATGAGTATAACTTTTTTAATAATCAACGAAATTGAGTGAAACAAAAAGGAAAGTTGTACTACTCGACGAGACGAAGAGATTGATACCTTGCACGCCGGCCAAATCGCCATGGTTTGGCCGAAAATTGCCTCGAAAGCCACTGAGGTCGCCGGAAATTGGGTAAGATTCAAATGAGTATAACTTTTTCAATACGTAACGAAATTGAGTGAAACGAAAAGGACAGTTGTAGCCCTCGAAGAGACGAAGAGAATGGTACCTTACACGACGTCTGACTCGTTGTGGTTTGGCCGGAAATTGCCTCGAAAGCCACTGAGGTCGCCGGAAACTGGGTAAGATTCAAATGAGTATAACTTTTTCAATACTCAACGAAATTGAGTGAAACAAAAAGGAAAGTTGTACTACTCGACGAGACGAAGAGATTGATACCTTTCACGCGGGCCAAAATTCAATTGACACACTCCTGGCTTCTAAAATTCAATTCTTTTACTTTATATAAACTTGAAAAAACATAATCGGCATCCAAATTAAAGTTTAGTCTTATTCTTATGTGTAAGAAATTTAAAGTGTCAAAATCGGCACATTATTCTTCATCATTTTATTCACTTTTTTTTTTTTTTTTAATATCCTAAATAAAACCTCCAAATATTGTACTAATTAATTATATATAAATGATTATGGTGTGTTTAAACTTCTTTCATTAATTACTACATATTTTCTACACTCACAATGTTTGCCAGCTCGCTATATAATCAACTTAAATCAATTAAATCCATCATGCAATGCATTTCCTTCCAATTTTTTGTGATAAACTAATAGATAATTGACTAAATAAACATCCTACAAAGTTTCATTAAAAATTTCCAAGTTTTTCTTACAATTTCCGTGGTTTCCATGTAATTTTTATCGATATCGATATTTTACCGATATTTCCATCGATATTTCCGTGTTTTCGGACAACCGATATTTCCGATATTATCGATATTTTCTTCCTTGGTACTAACACACCAGAGCTAAATAGTGTCCTGTCCAAGCCCACGGTACCATGCGCGCGCACTTCCACAATTACAGGGCGCAAAGTGGGCATATAGACACCGCGTGGGGCAGCACAACAAAGTAACGAATCTGTATGAGTCTATATCCTTCTTGGACTTCAAAGTAGTGAGAGAGAGTAAAAAGCAGAGAGAGAAAGAGGGACAAAAAAGACGGAAAAAAAGAAAACCAGCTTTGATCCAACACTCCCTCCACTACCAAACAACCAAAAGACAAAGAAAGAAAGAAAGCTGCTTCCTTTCCCCTTTCATTCCCTTCCAAAACAGCCAAACCCAAAAACCCTCTGTCTCTGTCCCTTTCTCTTTAACTACTAGATCCGTTCCTTTGCAAAAGGGCTTTGTGTTTCTGGCGAGAAATTGGTTGTGGGGTCCATGAAGATCTCTGGGTTGTCGTTGGTTTCCACTCCAGTGGCGTTTCTTCGATGATCAAATTGTTTCTTTGTGGTATATGTTGGTTTTTGCAACTGGGTTTTTGCTAGACGGTTTGAAGCTTTAGTGGGTTCTGCGATACGATGCAATCGGATGGGTCGGAAACATTGAGCCCAACAACCCTACGGCTGCAGTCCTTGTCCGCCGCCGACACCAGAGGGAAGCACAGGATACATGCCGAGTTGAAGCGGCTCGAGCAAGAAACTAGATTCTTAGAGGTCAGTGTGATTCTTTTTACCTGTGATGGTGAGAATTTGAGTTCGTCTTATGTTGTTGGATTTTGATGTCTTATGTGTCGTTTCTGAGTGTGATTGGATGCATGTGCCAGTGAGATAGTGAGAATTTCCAATTTTTAAGGATGAATTCAATTAGCTGCTGGATTTGTACGGTCACTGGATTTTCTGTTTGTTTGTTTGGAGTTTTAAGGTTTAGAGAGTCAATGATGGAATCTAGGATTGGATTGGATTAAAAATGCATTTATTAGAGTTGTTAGGTTTGTGGTGAATGTGTTAAAATGGTTGCAGAGTTTGAAATGGTTTAATTGATTGTTTACCAGATTGTGGTCTTGTTTCATCAATCCGTAGGTTCGGTTTCCTAGTTCTGTAGTGTAATGTGAGAGTTTGGGAAATTTATGCATCGCTCTTTGGAGTGTATTCTCAGCTTTGCCTATTGCAGCCATGTGACCCTCTTATTCATTGTTACCCCAAATTTATGAGGGTTGTTGTTCGATTAATATGACCCTCTTCGTCAGGTTTTCCGATTGCGCCCTGTGACCCACTTTCTATCCGTATTTTTTGCAAAAGTTGGAAATTTTTGGAGTTATTAGTCGTTGTCCAGTTATTATGTACGTTTGCATTTGGGAATAGTTGATTGCCTTCTCGGTTGTTGTAGTTCCTTATCACATGTGCAGAAGGGCAATTTGATTCGCAACAGATAGATAATAAATTAATAATGGGATAATAGACGGGTGAGTACATGTTTCTTGTGAACAACTGATTGATTTTGTTGGTAAGAAAGCATGATCTTTACAGCTAAGAGGTGTACCTGTGTATTTTAGTTTTATTTGCTCACTTTTAACTTTTGAGAAGTGAATCGTTGAGCTTTACACTTTATACAGCGGCATACTTTCCTCATTTGTTTGGCATGTGTTGTATACATATTTGAGTCCTCTACATCAAACTCTGAAGTTAATGTTTTTGATGGTTGTCTTGTTGTCAAATTGTTTTGATAACTGAAAATGCGGTGCAAGACTACAAGATTTTGGTCTTTAAGTTGTTCTTGAAGACAAAATTTTGTTGGATTGAAAAGATGACCAGGGGTGTTGCGGAATAAGGTTTCAAGCAAATGTTTGTGAAAATGCATGACCTATCATATTGTTGATAACTGAAAACTAGAATAAAATTGAAAAAAGTTAGCAACATAGTAAGTACCTACTTATCACAAGAGAAGAACTGTAGTCAAATAGCTTAAAATTAAACGGCAGAACATTCAGTTGAATCTAGCGATCTCCAGTGCTATCTTAAAGTTTCCTGGGGCTGTATTAATAACAAGAGGTTTGTGATAGTCAACTTGGCCAGATCTACCAACATTCAGAGTACCTTGAGTCCTAAGTTTCAACTTTTCAGCTGTAAAGTTCGTAAAAATGATAAAGGCTAATTAAATGGTATCGGAGTGTTTGGAAAGATGGCTTCTCATGTGCTGAGTAGAAAAATTATGAATTTGTCACATTTATATTTGGATATTTAACCTCTTTGGGCTTTTGACTGTTAGAACACTCCGTCCACGAACCTAGGAGCAACTGCTATTATTGGTGTCATTGTCTGTGGCTAAAAGTTGTCAGACTTGCAGTTAACGTTATGCTTCAGATAAGTTTTTTGAAACCACATATATTGGTAGAAGTTGTTAAACTGGCTGCTATCATTTTGGTTTGACGAGCAACCACATATATTGGTGGGACAGTCATGTCTGGAGTTATTTTCAAGTTTTGGTTTGAGAGGGGGTCTAATTAATCTTTCCATATATCAATTGATGCCGCATGCTCTTGAAACTTACAAATCATACCTTCTTTTAAGAAATGAAACTCCATATCCTCTGTCTTCGGAAGCAACTAAGGTTAACGATGTTTGAGTTTCGTGACTCACTCTTCCACCATGTGGGTAGGGCACCTTGAGGAAAGAGTGAGGCATACAAAACGTTCTGGTCAAAAAGTTGGATGTCAATGAACTTGCAGTGTCATACTTTTCTTGTTAAGATAACTTTGAAATGTGATTATGTTAAAAATTTTTCTTTCGGCACTTATTGGCTTCTCGAATGTTTCTATAATAAAGCTTATCTACCACTCATCATTGTCAAGCATCTAGTGACACATTTCAGCCTCCCACGACCCCGAATTTTTATGGCAAGCATCTAGTGACACTTTACATATTAGGTTTACTTCGGAATTGGAGATTTATAATGGTTATTGCTTTATTTGTTTTCCTCTCTTTTTGTTGGGCAGGAGTTTCGATTATCTAGTTATGTGATTTGGTAATCAAAAGGCACCCCGAAAAAGGGATTCAGCAGCTTGTTGTGTGTGTGTTTGTTTGTCATGATTTATCAGCATGACATCATTATGAAGGCTGCTGAATGTATTTTTTTTCTCCTCATTTTGTTTGTGCAGGAAGAACTGGAGCAACTTGAAAAGATGGATAAGGCATCATCTGCATGCAAGGAGTAAGCACCAAAGCTACTTAGAATATTTTGATTTTTTTTTTTTTTTATCCAGAAAGCTATTTTCGAACGGGATCAATATGTTTACCAACTTTTGTTTGTGCTCCAGAATACTAAACAGTGCGGAAACAAGGCCTGATCCATTACTCCCAATGTAACACCTCTATTCCGCCTCCTTTTGCGGTGTTTCGTTGAACTTTCCCATCGTTTCTGATTTTCATCTTCTTGCGATTGACAGAACACACGGCCCTCTTAATCCGTTCTGGGATCGATGGTTCGAAGGCCCCCAAGACTCAAAAGGTTGCAGATGCTGGATATTGTGATTATTGTTGCCGAGTTCCAGGCTTCCATCGTCGTTTGTTCACACAGGCTTCAATTAGGACATTCAAAGATTTTGTTATTACTGTTACCCGCAAATGTTCCACAAAACGTTTCATTGTGCAGATGACAATTTATGGCAATGCGAAATTTGGGAGTGTCTTTAATTTAAGGCAAATTTGCATAATGTAACCATTTTTCACAAGGTAAAATATAGGCAGAGCATTACAATTTTTCAGGCATCTCGTATTGTTTAAAGAAATGCCTAATGATTCACAAGGTAAAATATTCTTCAAGCATTTGAAATTGGGAACGATCTACACATTTGCTCAGAGCAAATAGCTTTGATGATACACAACTGACACTGATACATCACTTAGCCTTGAAACCCCAGATACATGAAAAATCTCCCTCTCTCGCTCTCCGTCTTTCTTCAAGTGGGCGCTTTCCCTGTAACGTGCTGGGCAATCCAACCTAGACCATCATACAGCCCTTCTCCTGTGAGGGCACAACAGGCTTGGATGTGCCAGTCATGATTCTTGATGCTGTGAAGAGAGAGTGTGTCGGTGATCTCTGCTGGGGTCATTGCATCCTTGAGGTCTTGTTTATTGGCAAAAACCAGTACAACAGAATGTTGAAGATCCTCATGTGCCAGCAACCTCAACAGTTCATCTTTCATAACTGAAATTCTTGCCCTATCCGTACTGTCTATAACCGCAATGATAGCATGTGTTCCACGGTAATATGTTGCCCATGAAGTCCTCAGTCTTTCTTGTCCACCAAGATCCCATACCTATCATTGACATGATTTGCAGGTATCTTCTTTAGATCTTAGCGTCTAACACCAAGAAAACTTAAGCATGATATAATGCCTTGAATGAGAGAGAATGAAATGAAAATGGCAAGGGAAGAGAAAACTGAGAGCATGACTAACATTTGATCCAACTGAGATGTATAGCATCATTTAAATGGGGTAGCGCAAAATATTTAATGAGCTAAAAAGACTTGGACACAGACCAACAATGTCACTATACATGAAGGATGTCACTATCTTCTAAGTTTTAACGACGACATTCAATTCCTTTCTACACTTCTTTGATCACCATCAGCAAAGTCATAGTTATCATGCTCAGTTGGCAAGTAATGTTGAAATTTCATGCTTCCTGTGTAGTTGGACGTATTGTTGCTTGACATGTTAAGACATATATTTCAGAAACACAGCAGGGACAATTAGCCTGTCCAAAAGTACATCCTCCAGATATATCAAATCTATGCCATTTTAGATGTACGAATGATGACACACACACGCACATGGCTCTAGTAAGTAACTAGAATAAAACTGAAATGAAAAAAAGTAACAACAAGAACAAACAATCCAAGTAAAATTTACGCCTAATCCTAACTGTTATAACATTAGTTTCTTCATTCTCTATAAATTCATCATATCAAAACTGTTATAAACAACGAGAATGAAACTGAATGATTTCTTATAAAAACCATGAATATATTAAACAAAAACATAAAACAACTCTAATCATCCTTCCGCAAAAGAATGTTCAAGCACTTGAAGTCAAGTACTCTCATGGTAAACATATCTAAACTGTGAGAGCTTTCAGAGCATATAAAACAACTGGTGTGTTTCCGGTTAACTCTTAACCTTTCAATGTGTCGAGCATGGTATACTTCCTATTAAAGTACTTGACACAAAATGATTGAACACATTGTATGCCCGGTTAAAAAAATTCTGCAACCCAAAATAAAATATTCCTCTTCATTATTAGAACAGATGATCAACTTTGAAAGTTACCACGAAGAGGCCACTACTATTATGCTTCAGATAAGATTTGTGCAAAGGATAAGATTTGTGGAAAGGGCTAAAAGCTCATGCTGCTGTAAATCTCCCAATACAACACCGATAATCTTAAAAGAAACAAATTTCACCGAACAATTTCCTCCCCTTAATACTGCAGTGAACTATAACTCCATTAACTAAATGGGTTTGATGAGGGTGATTATGTGGGATAAATGTCAAAGGCATTGCCATGGATAGGATTATCAATAGCAGTAGGGGAACGGCAGGCAATTGAGGGAAAGTAACAGATACATCTAGTCACCATTAAGAAACCAAACAATTGGGTAAGATGATTTCTTTACACAACCCTATTAACTGCATGGCTATCTAGAAATATCTATCAGGAGAAGAAAACAAAAATAAGAAACTGAGAAATTCAAATCAATAGCCAAATACAGTATTAAAAAGTCTAAGAAAAAGGTTGTTAGAAAACAACAAGAATTCAATAAACACAGATAAAAGGACCCCTCGACAGCTCGACCACACACAAGAATAACCTAACTTAATCAAGAAACTCACCCATCCTAAAATGGATAACCATTCGTTAACGAAATGTAAAAAAAAACAGAACATAGAAGAGAGAGGAATGGCTAAGGTACCTCGAATCGAATGTTCTTGTAGACAAGCTCTTCGACGTTGCTGCCTACAGTTGGGTTCGTAGTGACAACCTCTCCCAAGTGTAATTTGTAAAGAGTAGTGGTCTTCCCAGCATTGTCCAACCCAACTACCACTATCTTATACTCTTTTGCAGGAAACAACATGAACCAAAACTTGGAAATGAATGCCCCCATCTTCTATCCCCAACCCAAAAATCCCTACAACAACCAATATTTATCAGAACAAAAGAAAATTTTAAATCGAAAAACATCTAAAAACGAATAAATTACATGAATATATTGATTTCTGTGTTAATTCTGGATGGTTTGGTCAAATCAAGATTTAAAAATAAAATAAAAACAGTAATAAAAAAAAGCGATGACAAACTAATGTGGCTTCGATCCGAAATTAGCAGATCGATGAACAGAAACATTTCAAGAATTAAAAAAAGTGGAAAGGAAAACGATCGAACCTGGATTTGGATATTGGCGGAAGGGTGAAAGATGGAGGAGGAGGAGGTGGCGGTTGATGGCGGGGAAGGGCGGTTACCGATGGTTCGGGAAGCGGAGGATTGGAACCAAGAGAAACCCCCGAGATTAATTTTGGGTTTGGATCAGGAATCCACCCAAAAGCTTTGGGGTTTCAGAAATTTTGCGATCCGTATGGGGAAAGCTTAGCGGTGTTTGCGACAAGGCGATAAAGGAAGCGCCTTTAGAGTTAAATATTTGATTAGTCGTTGAAGTACCCACCAAAAATACTTAGGGCTGGTTTGGTATTGCTGTTCTTTGAAAAAAAATTGCTGTGAAAATAAGTGGCTGTGCTGTGAGAATAAGACCTAGTTTGGGAGTGAGGTGCTTAAAAAAAAAGCACCCATGAAAAAAAGCTGTGAGGGTTTTAGGTGTTTGGTAAACTGAAAAAAAATGACTTATTTTGGAAGCTGCTGTGAGAATAAGCTGAAATCAAAGGAAAAAGTTGAAGCTGCTATTTGCAGCTTTGGAAAAATGGATTTTTTTCAAAGCACACGGAGCTACAGTGCTTCTTTAATGAAAAGACCCACTATTTGACTGCTTTTTTTTTTTTTTTCCAAAAGCACTTTTACAAAAAAGTTTACCAAACACTCTGCTGATTTATTTCACAGCCGCTTATTCTTACAGCACAGCCGCTTATTTTCACAGCAGCTTTTTTTCAAAGCACAACAATACCAAACCAGCCCTAAGCGGCTGTGAAATAAATCAGCAGAGTGTTTGGTAAACTTTTTTGTAAAAGTGCTTTTGGAAAAAAAAAACAGTCAAATAGTGGGTCTTTTCATTAAAGAAGCACTGTAGCTCCGTGTGCTTTGAAAAAAAGTCATTTTTCCAAAGCTACAAATAGCAGCTTCAGCTTTTTCCTTTGATTTCAGCTTATTCTCACAGCAGCTTCCAAAATAAGCCCATTTTTTTCAGTTTACCAAACACCTAAAACCTTCACAGCTTTTTTTCATGAGTGTTTTTTTTTTTTAAGCACCTCACTCCCAAACTAGGTCTTAATCGTTCAGGAAGTGGTGTCGGAGGCCGCACGGCTATTTGGGACAACATAATGACGTGTGTTGATCAGTATGTAACATTATATAATACGAAAAATAATTTCAAAAAAAAAAAGACGAAAAATAAATAGTTAAGTTTAAAATGTAAATAATTTAATGGCTAAAATATCAACGCAGTAGTAAATAATAGGTAGCATTGAATCCTATCATTTCACCCTTAGTTTTGGATAATCTCTACTTCTTGTTTTTTGACCAAATGATAATATCTATCTTAAGATCATCTCAAACTTTTAGTTAAACTTAAAAATTTTAACCTAGAAATAGTTTTTCTCCTCCAATTATTCTGATTTAAAATTTTAGCCCGAGATTATTAAAAAATGAATTTAAAATATTTTTTTTTTTGAAGTAACTTAAAAAAAATTATGTAGACTATCTTAATTTAATTTTATGACCACTTTAACCTAAAAATATTTAGATTCCGATAAATATTGAAAAACCACTAAACCGACATCATGAAACTCGTGAAACACTATAAGGCCTCGTTTGGCAACTCTGACTGTACTGACTGTATCTGTCGGATAGGATAAATAGTCACCAGATAGTACTGACTAAATTAATCGGGCGTTTGGTGCAGTATCGAACTATTGACCATATTATTTATACTGTGTTTGATACTGAACCAGATACAAAAAGGGAAGAAAAAAAAATTGACAAATCTTTGTTTGTTTGTTGAACTTTTCTCATATTTATACCTATTGAAAACCACACAAATTTTCAAATAACAAAGAAAAATAGTAAATTTCAAACATCAAATTCACAATATTTTCCAATAACATAAGGGAAGGTTCACAAAACACAACTGCAGTCGTCACGTTATATAGATTAATCCAACCACATATCCAAATTCACAAAATATACAAATGCGAGCTGGTTTCAGTAAGAAACAGTTTGTCCAGATAACCAAAATATGTGCATGATGCTGCTTTGCTTTTGGTAAGAAGCAATTTGTCCAAGTACTCAAAATATATACATGCTGCAGCTTTTAACAAAAGATATGCATGTTGCTTTTAACAAAATATATTGTTGTTGTTTTCTAATGTCAACTGCAATTACTTTATCCAAGTAACATGAGTACGAAGGATTTTTTTCATTGAACCATCCAAAGACAATAATGTCCTCTCATTTTGTAGCTTTTCGAAAATGATATTCAGTGTCTTGATTTGATCCTCAATAGACGAATCCATCTTTGACAATTTTGAAGCAATCTTAGGTTTTGGATCCACTCCTTTCCCAAAAGCAGCTTGTAAAACTTCACCCAACTTATCAACTGGTTCAGAAAGCATTTCTTTAAATGTCACAGCTAGATCATTATCATTAGCAGCTGAGCTCTTCCTTTTCTTGGTACTTGAATTGCTAGAACGTTGAGCAATAGAGGGAGAACTAGTCTCCACCTCAGCTTCATCTTCATCTCCATTAATTTACTTAGGCTCCTTCATCATCTCAGTAGGAATTGTAGCTCATACTCCGGTTGCTCAGTCTTTTCCAAAAATAACATTCAATCTGTCGTACATGGGATACGATTTTCCTAGCCAAAAAAATGTATATTACAATATATAAGAAAATTGAGGATTCAAATTACTAATATAAACAAATAATTTATTGTTACCCGTGGGAACTTTTAATCCCAATGGTCTACTTATCACATCTCGAAGTACTTTGGAATCAAAGGCCAACCCTTCCCAACCTGGGTACACAAATATAAAATTCATGTCTAGATTACAAACTCCCAACATATTGGTCGCAATCTCTCCCTTTCTTGATTGGTATCTTGGTTTATCTCACTCAGGGACATGAACATTAATGTAAGTCCCATTCAATGCCCCCAAGCAATTCTTTATATATATAAAAAAAAAATCAAGGGACACTTTGGATGCGGTCTCTAACTATCAATATTCTTTGATTGAAACCTTGTTAATTTTTAGTTTTTGATTGAGGTCCCTGACATTAATGTAATAATGTAAGTTACTATATTTTTTAAATTAAAAATTAAAAATTGAAATTTGTAATTGTTTATATTAATGAGATTTTAAATAAAACCCATAATTTATGTGATTAAAAATAATAAAATATAAATTATACTCTCTATTATATTGTGTGGGTGTGTGTATATACATATATGTATGGGTACATTAACCAAAATTAACAAAAAAAGTTATTGTACCAAAACATGGATACATTCTCAAATCAACGAAAAAGAATGTACCCATATAAGTTTAAACATGGATTAAAAAATTTGAAAGGATTTTATATTAAAAAAAAAGGTACATTTTAAATATAACAAATTGATATATTTGAGAATGGGTACATTTAAGATTAAAAAAATTGAAAAATTATATGAATGGGTACATTTAAGATTAAAAATTGAGAATCTTTTTATATATGTAAAAAAAAAAAACTAATAGGTACAAACTTAATTTAATTTAATTTATTATTATTTTGGAAATGTTTGAATTGAAAATTAATTAGAAGTTTAATAGAGGTGTGAGTATTAAACCCTAAATTAATTACTAATTTTTATATTAAAAAATTATATAATAAACATGTAAATTCATTATCACATTAATGCTAGGAACTTGAATCAAAATTTGAGAACTAATAAGGTCTTAGTCAATGAACAGTAAAAACTAGGAACCGGATACTAATTTTTCCAAAAATCAATGACATTAGCAAGCTCAATATATTTAATTACATTAATTTTAGAAGTAATTTTTATAAAATATGAAGAATTCCTCCAACCAACTCCATTTAGGATCTGGGTAGGCATTAGGAATGGGTACTGGCACTTTTAAAAGTCTACCTTGCAGCCTTAACACTCCATGTAAAATGGAATTGAAATACCTACTTATGGTCTCCCCCAATGGACAAAACCTACTCTCAAGTGTACGATTCTTTATATGATGTGCAAGTATATGCAAAAACATGCAAACTTGTTCTTCTATGTCACTGCACCATCCAATTTTACTCTACCATAGTCACGGAGCATCTAACATAAATAATGGAACATTTGTAACGCCCCGACCCGAAAATTTTATTTCGGAAACTAATTTCGATGATGGGCCAAAATTAAGCTCTAATTTAACTAACTACCATTAATCACAATTCTTTATTTAAATTTCTTAATCACTCACAAAGTCTATAACCAACATTTATTTATCAAAAACATAAGATTTAATTTTCCAAGTTTGTCACCTAATTTCTTTTCTTGAAACAAATTCCCAACAAGAGATTAATTCTCGATTATTTAAGGTTGCAACCAGCCCTGTTAAACTGCCTACATACCCTTGAACGAGATCAAGCCTTTCGTAGTTCACCATTTACTACACTCGAACATTCACCACATAAACCATTATATCTTAACATTATACCACAAATCAGGCACACAACATTCTAAGAACATTCGAAGAAGCACAATAATATTCTCTAGCCACTCTGATCAACGAGTCTTGTAACTCAAATAATATCACCTAAATAGAAGTAAAGAAGATTAGAAAGGAATCTGGAAAAGAAAATAGGTGTGGTAAAAATAGTACTTTGCTTTCACAAAATCTGCAGAAAATAGCACTATTGGACCAAGTTGAGGCTCCCTTTGGAACATTCAAAAATAAACCAAATTGTGTGATATTATATGGGTTTTGAAGCTTGTGTTCTATACTTTAAAAACATATAAATTTTGTAGAAAACAGAGCTCTAAATTGGAAGTTATGCCAAAAAGAAAAATGGAGTCTTGAAACTGGAAACCCAGTTTTCTGCTACTGTTTGGCAGCTCGCGACCCAAGTATAAATAAGATTTTGATTAATCAAAACTCAAGGGAACTGGGTGAAAATAATTGGGTTACGATCATGAACATATGTACTTTCAACACACTAAAAATTTTCTTCAAAGAAGCACATAAAGACCTAGAAATTAAGCGCCAAAGAAGGCTACTCGAAACTTGAGTTTTCTTTGCAAAGAAATCAATTTTCTGCAACTTACATAACAGCCCACTTCCAATTCATATAACAAATCCCAAAATACTTTCAGGTAGTCCAGAAGTCATGTATACAACATCCAAAACTAACATGACTCAAAATTTAACAAGAAATTGACCTTTTGAACCAAACCCTTGATCAAGAAATTTGATCTACACACCAATTCTGAATTACTCAACTCTAATTCATGTTCAGACTAGTTGATAGAAAACCCTAAATAAAAATATGAACTCCAAATATATCACAACAGTTTCAATTCAACTTAAGGAAATTACATTTGAAAATTAAGATAATCAAGGAACAAGGAATTTACCCTTCAATTCTTTGAATCTTTCCTTCACAATCATGTTTTCTAACTCTCAATTTCTCTGCCAAACACTCTCTCTCTCTGATTTTTGTCCGAAGAAAGAAGAATTTCCTTCCAAAAGCTATGGAAGAGTCGCCTCCTCCCCATTTCTTTCTTTTGCCCCTCTGATTTTTTCCTTCCCGTGGCCTATTTCCATCCAAAACACAATATGGAACCTTCCCAAAACCATGGCAAAATGACTATTTTGCCCCTACTTTCGTTCGTTTCTATTTCATTCGTTATAACCCCGTTTGTCGAACGGTTTTCGCCTACACACTCGTGAAATCGTCCTCTATCCAAATATGTCAAGAAATATGACAAAATATATGAGGATAAAATACGTCCTCATATAATTACGTTAAACCAACTAGGGTATTTTCGTCTTTTTAACTTATCGATACAAATATCTACCGTAATTATAAATACATTGTAATTACAAATATGACTACAAAATACTTATTTTAATATTCAAATCCATGAATGGATCTTCACATTTTTCCCACTGAACTTTCCTTAACCATTTATTGATTTATTTTCCTATTTCCTTCACATATTAATAACATAAATAATTAATTTATATATTTAAATTTTTCAGGGTATTACAACGTTCTTCTATCCATTCTAATTTGGTTCACACATTGAACATCATCATATCCTATTATGCTGTCTAAATAGGCTAACTCTACCATTCTCCTAACAAATGTGCGGTTTCTAAGTGCAAGTTGCCGATTACACCTTCTAGTTGAATTATGGTTCATCATGAATCACATCATCAACCAAGTCACAATATTCAAGTACCATAACTTAACAATGAAGCATGCCACAATATTTCTTTCATCCATGTCTAGTGAAAATATAAAATAACATTATTAGATAGTGGCAAATAATTAAGTAACTGGAGCATGACATTATACATGTAAGTAAGGACATAAGAAAATACAAGAAGACATGATTATTGGTTAATTAAAGCAAAAATGCATAATAACATTGAAAACGGAATAGCATGAGAACTTATCAACCAAAATCAGGATGCATATTTCATAATTGTTTCCTTCCCTACCAAAATATTACAACTCTGATATGCAGTGCCGCTACTATTTGCAGTTGTGTCATTAAGACATTATAACACAACAATAGACCACAACACAGTTATTTTCCATCAGCCAATGTGATCCTAGACAAAGCTAAACACCTAAAATGAACAAATGCAACCAATGACACCGCTACATTGAAGGAGACTTCGTACCAAATACAAGTGTGAAAAGGAAGTACCTTCTCAACATAATGCCAGACCAAGAAAAGAAATGTCATAGGCAGATAATAAATCCTACATACCGTTTGGGTGATGAGAAGGAAAAATTACAATGAAATCAGAAAGATGTCTTGACATTCATCCATTAAGGAAGCATGTTACGAATCGAATTCAAAAAATCAAAACACCAAGTTCCGGAGAGAAAGAAGTCTAGTCTATGATGGCACTTTGTACAACCTCAAATCATTGTATATTTATCACCTCATTGTGACTCGAAAACATCAACTTAATGGTCACGCTGAAGTTTACTAATTATGCTCTCTAATGTTTCAAAAGATTCAAGATTGTGACTCGAAAACCCTACTCACATACTCACATATATCCAATACATACACATGTCTAAGCCATTAAACTGAGCTGCTAAAAGGGCCAAATTATAGCAGCTAACTACGTGTAATAAGTGAACCTGCATATTCCTACTCTACACTCTGCACTAAATGCGTACTATCAATTATCGAGCGAAATCTCTGATTCTTCGCAAAAATCATAATTACCCATAAATAATTGATGCTCAACAGCGACTATTGAGTTGAAAAGGCTCACATTTGGCAGTGTTTACACAAAATTGTTTTTTAGCCACTCATCTACAGTTTCTTCAATACGCCCTTCTCGATGCAACATCTACACCCAATCGACCAGCGAATACTGCTGATGTTCATGAAAAATCTAAAATTCCACACCCAATCCCAAGTACTAAACAATATACTGATATGGATGAAAGTTCAACACCAACAACAAATCTAAAATTCGACCCCAACGACGAACCCTAAAATTCAAAAATTCTAATTAAAACACAAAATTACATGATCAATTGCATAATTAGAGAGAAAACAATAACTAGATTCAATCAATTGAAAGAAAATTGCAAGAAAATAGAAGGGGGGGAAGAACAAAGGGAGGGCCGGAACTTGGGAAAAAGAAGACAAATGAGAAGATGAACTTGGATTCAAACAAAGAAGAAGAAGGTGTTTAAGAAGACTAACGTAGGATTCACACAAGAGAACAAGCACAAAAGAGGCAAAGAAAGTAGCTAGATAGGATCGATAGTGCGTCTGGAAAGGAAGGAGAGAGCGAGAAATTTCACCCGACTAAGGGCTGGTTTGGTATTGATGTGCTTTGAAAAAAAGCTGCTGTGAGAATAAGCAGTTGTGCTGTTAGAATAAGCGGCTGTGAAATAAAGCCAGCAGAGTGTTTGGTAAACTTTTTCGTAAAAGTGCTTTTGGAAAAAAAAGTGTTTGGTAAACTTTTATGTAAAACAGCTGTGACTGTGTGAAATGACCAAAAATGGTATAATACTATATGTGCTATTAATTTAATTTTCTTAACAAATAAAAGTGAATTATTAAATATATTTTATTTTAAAAAAAGAAATATTTATAAATTTTATGTTAAATATTAATTAGTATGACAAAGTACTTCAATTGAAATATTTTAGACTGAATAGTTAGGATTCATTAGTACAATATTGTTAATGTACTTGAAAGTAGTCTAATTAGATGCATTCATCAAACTTGCTGCTATTCTATTTCTTAATGCTTCTATCTCATGGGATCCTTCAACTTGATAATTTTGGTATTCTTCATCATCATCATCACTACTATCGCTCTCTTCACAATAGTCCCTGGGGTCATCAAAATGACGATCACTTTCAGAATACCTCCGTATGTAGTTATGAAGAGTCATTGTAGCAATGACAATCTTCACTTGCTTATTGAACGGGTAATTAGGCATATCCCTTAAAATTGCCCATCTTTTCTTCCATACCCCAAAAGTTCGTTCAATGATGCTCCTTAGAGAAGAATGCATGTGGTTGAATACCTCTTTATGACCCGTTGGTTCAGGATCCCTACGAAAATCCGGGAAATGATATCTTTCACCTTTATATGGTCCCAAATAACCTCTCATTTGTGGGTACCCTGCATCTACCAAATAATATTTTCCTAAAAATTGAAAATTTTGTTTTGTATTGTAATAATTATACAAAGCAAGTATGTAAATTGTTATAAATAAGTATGAAGATTACCATTTGGAGGCTTTGGAAAGTTTAAATTTGGATTCCATAGCACGCATAAAAAAAACCCTTGTATCATGTGCAGTGCCTTCCCATCCGGCACAAGCAAATGTGAATTGCATGTCAAAATTACATGCAGCCATAACATTTTGTGTCGGTATTCCTTTCCTACCAATGTATGGAACTTGATCCGGAGGTGGTATTGAAGCCTCAACATGTACTCCATCTATGGCACCAATACAATCCTAAAAATAATAACATAGAAGAAAATCGTCAACCTACACTTATAGTTTGCAAACACTTATAGTTTACAAATAAGTTAGAAGACGAGTCAAAATTTACCTTAAAATAAGGCATGTATCTTGTATCTCTCCTTATTTCTTGGGGAATGCCACGAAACTCAAAATCCATCGGTTTGATAATATCTATTGTCATCTTACATACGATATCTAACACAACACCAAAATATCTACTAACAGTCTCACCAGAATGTTGAAATCTCTCTTGAGCTAATCTATTTTTCACACCATGTCCCAACATATGTAAGAACATTCCTAATATTTCAATTGCATTCATTTTCCTTGAACCTTTCAACCCATAATTAGTTTGCAAGTCATTGGATAATCTATAAATGACATCTTTGTTCATCCTAAACATTCTATAGCATCGCACATGATTTCCTTGT